>NC_090440.1:1879532655-1880154245 GCF_031143425.1 Pleurodeles waltl | reverse complement strand
AGCAACGCGCAGGATGAAAAGAAACCCAAAACAGCATCCATTTTAATGAAATGGTGTCTCTGCAGAAGAGTGGCATAACTAAACTATATTAATAGATACACTTCTAAATTTCTAAATGAAATAGTGATCAAAAGTGCAACATTAATAACTTATTGACTACTACTATATTCAGCATACAAATCATTAGTATTTAAAAATAACTTGTCACCCAAAATTGCACATTTAGATGCACATTTAGAAAAAGCTTTAACAGGTGTGTCTCTGTAAGAATGAACAGGATGGGCTTGTGTGTTACAGGGTGGGTAATGTGTCTTGGGACATGATTTCACAGTGTCGTAAGGCAGGGTATAAGGGGAGTATCTATAAGTGGAGGGTGAGAGGTAAAGTCCTTGAGTGGACAGTGTAACGGCAGTGTTTCTGTGAGTGCAGTGTGCCAGTGTAGTGTATGTATAAAAATAGGTGGCAAGGATAGTTTCTTTATGAGTGTAGGGTGTGAAGGTAATGTCTGTAAGAGAGCAGGTGGCAAGGGGAGTGCCTATATCAGTGTGGGGGTGATAAATGTACCTGCGTGCAGGGCTTCAGTGTGAATGCAGGGTGATCAAAGTGCCTGTGTGTGTTCTAGGGAGGCGTGTATCTGTATGTGTATGCTGTGGGTTGTGCTTATGTGATCGCTGAGTATCCCTGGGTGAGTGGAGTACTTTTGGGACTGCAGGCTGAGAAATGTATCACTAGAATTTCAGTTTCTTATGAAAGCACATGAGGGAAGTCTTAATATCAGTTGCATGATGAGGAGAGGCCTTTTATAAGTTCAGGCTAAGTGGAGGGCTTAAAAACGTGCCGATGTGAGTCAGGTGGTGGTGGGTGTCTGTATGAGTGTACTATGAGTTGTACCTGTGTGGATAAAACTAAGCAGCGTTTCTGAGTGAGACTGTATGGTTTCAGTGGCAACTGTGTAGTTCTATCTGAGTCAGGGATTCCATAGGATTTTTTTTTTTTTTGTTGCTAATAACCTTGGCATCATTTGCCTGTTTGACAAATCTCCATGAAACTTTCCAAACAAAAGGTTAATGCACCTCAACTCTATCCTGGAAAGTTTTTCAGTGATTTTTCAAGCAGGGGCCAAAACAATTTCTCCACGTGCAATTTCCATAGGAAAAATTACACAATGATACAGAGAAAACAGCTGAACAGAAATACATTACGTTTGGCAGAAAGCCAGATCTTTACTCAGAAAATATGCTTTTTGTGATCTTGTGTAAAACTGTTCAGTAGTTTTGGAAAAATTAAGGTTTAAAAAAATAGAACTATGTGGAGGATTGGTCATGTGGCAGTCCAGCAGGGTCGCAAATCAAAAAAATAAAGTGCTCCAATTGGCGGAGAGGGCTTGTTCCCCGTTGACCACCTTGCGTGTTCTCCGATTGGCTGCCACACTCAGAACAAAGATGGATTAATAAATAAGTATATATATATATATACATATATATATATATATATATATATATATATATATATATATATATATGGTGGCGGTCACCACTTGGTGGCGGTCACCACTAGGTAGTTACAGGTAGGATTATGTTTTTTTTTATTTGCCTATATCTTTGGCACTGCTTGACGAATCTTCACAAAACTTTCCAAAAACATTTGCCAGCTCTAACAGCTGCTGCCTGGAAGGTTTTGGGGTGATCTGTCCAGTGGGGGGTAGACAAAAAAGGGGGGGTCCCAAAACACATTTTCCCCATTCATTTTTCCATAGGGATTTTGAACAGCGATAGCGCAAAAATTACTATACGGAACTACACCAAATTTGGCAGGAAGGTAGGTCCTGGTCCAGAAAGAGTGTTTATTTTTGTTTTGGTGTACATCCATTCAGTAGTTTTTTAGAAATTAAAGAAAATCCAAATTTGCATATCTAGGGACATGAAGGATTTGCGACCCCTAACGATCTCATGCTGAGATCTGATTGGCTGATAACACTTCAACAACGGAAGTTGTTGAAGTGTTATCAGCCATCTTGGGACTTGGCTTCAGCAGAGCCCCCCAAAAAAAGTAAAAAAAAAAAAAGGGGGCCAGGGTACGAACACCCTGACCCCTTAGCTCTGGTGCTGACCCTCAGGCCTAAAAAACATTTTTTGTTGATTTTACAAATGGACACACAGTGGATTCGCGAATCTGCTTGTAAAATCACAAAAAAAAGAAGCGCAGACTCCTGTGCTTTGTTAGTCTAATGCCCCCAGGTGGGCCAAGTCCCAGGGACTTTTTTAAAATAAAAAGCAGGGGGGCTCCTGGCCCCCTTCCGCTGCCCTGGGGACCACCACCTCCCTGAGGCGATCTTGTAGTAAATGCAGGGGGCCCTGTGGCCTTCCGTTGCACCAGGGATCACCACCTGCCCAGGGTGATCTTGTAATAAATGTAGGAGGGCCAGGACATGTGCCCATAGCTCCTGGCAATGGATATTTGCTGTGCTCCAAACAGCTGTGGCTCTACCCTGACTATTTCATCCACCATGACTCGCAATTCTTCAACTGTGAAACGGGGGTGCCTTTGTGGGGACATGGGTGTTTTGTGGTGTGTGTAAGTATGTGGGTGTTGGGTACTGTGGTTGGGTGTGTGAAGTGAGGTGTGTGAGGGATGTATGGGTGTATGTGGTGTGTGTGTCTAGTTGTCGCAGTGGTCTTGGTGTCAGTCTGGTGGAAATAATTTGTATTTGTAAAGAGTTGTTGGCAATGTGGGTGTGTGTTTTATAGTGCTGTGGGTGGGTGGGTGTGGTGGGTGTATGTGTATGAGTGACAGGTGTGTGTATTTGGTATTGGCCAATGTTGTGTAGTTTAGTATATGGTAGTCCATTTTGAGCGCGCCGGTGTGTACTCCCAATGGTTAACCAACATTGAATGCCCACCGTGGTGATTCCTGGGTCATAATGTAGTGCGCGTAGTTTTTTTGACATAACGGTATGGGTGTTGGTACCGCCACTTTAGCACTAACCTCTGGGCTGGGGGATTTGTGTATGTGGCAGTATTCTGTCAGATTGGTGTATGTGTCATAATTTGGTGAACGCATGTTCGCCTCTGTGGCGGTATGTTGGTGGCCATCACCGCGGCAGTAAGCAGCATTTACCACCAATGTCGTAATGACCAGCATAGTGTCATGTCTGGCACCCCTAGGCTTCCCTGGGCAAGTGGTAGGGTAAGGAGTTCCCATGATATCCACAGTTGTTTACCTTCCCACACCAAGGACCCTAGTTTAGATTTCAGCCTACCAAAGAATTGAACTGTGAACGGTAGAGGAATGTTGAGAAAGAAGTAGAGGAATTCGGGGAGAATGATCATTTTTGCGATTACAATGCGGCTGGTTAAGAAAAGTGATAGTCTGGACCACTTGGTATTCTGTCCTACAAACAGGACATGACACAGCCATAATTTATGTGCCATAATTCCTCTGGATTGCAGTTTCAGCATTTGCCCAGATAACGTACAAGATCATCCACCCACTTCAACGAGTATTCGGTGGGAAATGGATGTGTGTTATCAGTAAGGGGAAATGTTACGGTTTTGGCCCAGTTTACCTGTATGCCCAAGTTGCCCCCAAATGTCACCACTTCATATGTCAGTGGAGCCAGATTCTCATGGGGGTCACAAGTGTATAGGGTAATGTCATCCGCATACATCAAGACCACCAAGCCTCTGGTAGTGAATCCTATACCCCTGTTTGCATGTCACTGATGTAACCTCGCCCCCAGAAGTTCCATTGTGATGGTGAAAAGTAAAGGTGATAACGGGCACCCCTGCCTCATTCCCCGGGTTACTGGGAAATGGTCTGAAGTGATCCCGTTCAGATGCACTCAGGCTGTGGGGAGTGTGCAGAAGAGTTGTATTTGTTTGATGAAGCCTGAGGTAAGGCTGAGCCGCTCAAGAAGGGGAAATAGAAATTCCCACTCCAGGGAATCTAACAATTTAGTTGCATCAAGCAGGGCCGCAATAGCAGGGACCTGAGGGCTGAGGTGGTACATGACCAAGAAGATGGTGTGGAGGTTGTGCAATGTAGCTAGGAATTGAGCCAGATTGATCAGGTCGCACAGTCATGGGCAGGAGGGACAGGAGACGATTTGAGAGCACCTTAGCATCAATTTTGTTGTCAATGTTTATGAGAGAAAATGGTCTGTATGATTCACAATGGTCAGCTGGTTTGTGTGGTTTGAGAAGTGTGATGATGACTGCCTCTGTAACGCACTGGGGTAGATCACCTGCATTTAGAGATTCCTGCTACATGGCCAGGTGTGGGGCTAATAGGAAAGCATATTCCTTGTAGAAGGCAGCCGTGAGCCCATCAAAACCTGGTGCCCTGTCCTCAAGAAGGCTAGGGATGACCTGGACAATTTTGTCCATTGTGATAGGGGAGTCTAAAGAGGCGCAGTGAGTGCTGTCAAGCCACAGCAGTTGTATAGTGTCCAAGTATTCAGTTAACTCAGATGTGCCAATCATAGGGGTAGCTGTGTAAAACTGGGCACAGAAGGAAGACATGACCTTCAGTAACTTTGTTGTGGAGCACACTGGTCTGGATTTAGGATCTAAAAGTTCTTCAATGTAGCTGGAAGGGTCTTACCCTGGCTATCTCCTTCCCAATAGTGTCTAGCCTGCTAATCACAATGTAGATAGTGAGTCTCACAGAGGGCCTCCTCCTGAAACTCCGACAGTTTGTCACAGATATTTGCCAAAATGGTGGCATCCTTGGTATGAAAGTTCTGCATTTCCAGGATGCAAATGTCTTGCTTGAGGCGAGACAGAGTCCCTCGAATGGCCTTCAGGACCGTCGATTGTTTTGTAATGCATGCACCCCGTATTACATCCTTAAGGGCTTCCCCGAGGGCCACTGATGACTTTACAGAGTCCTTATTGAGGTCAAAGTAGTCTATGATCTATTTACGAATATCATTGTGGAATACCGCATTCCACAGCGACATCAGTGATAATCTTGAGGTGAAGACGCAGGGTTGTCTGTGGAATCTTAAGTACCATCAGGATTGGTGCTTGGTCTGAAAGGGTAGATGGCTGGTGAGCCACCTTAGATGTCCAGGTCTGGACATCTTTGGAGACCAGCCAGAGGTCTATCCTGGGCCATGCATTATGAAATTCTGTAAGGCATGTGACTTTGAGGGCAAAGGGGTGTGCGAAGCACCACATGTCTTGTAGACAGTGGTCTTGTACTACTGTCTTGAGCTTGGAGTACCATCTGAGTACAGGCTTTTAGATACTCCGATGAGATCCAGCCAGTCATCCATTCTAGCATTAAAGTTGCTGCCTCACAAGATGGCACTGGAACTAAACCCAGCTATTTTTGTCCAGATCTCAGAGAAGAATCTGGGGTCCTCAGTGTTGGGACCATAGACGGCAGCAGGAATTACTGAGTATTTGTGTAGGGAGCCTGCCAGAAATACATATCTACCATTCGCGTCAATAGAAGAGTGGGTCAGATGCCAAGGAATCCCCTGGCGTAGTTAGAGTAGGTGGAGGAGTAGGTGTTGACACACCATCTAGCTCTCAGAACTGGGGCCATAGGACTATGAATGTGAGTTTTCTGCAGGAAGCAAATGTCTATGCTGTGTCTGTTGAGGTTAGGAGTGAATCGGGTGAGTTTTCACGATAGTCTTTAAGGCCGCAGATGTTTCATATAATGCAGTTTAATGGTGGCCATGTCATCTTTGAGGGAGAGAACAGTGTTAGCAGGATCTTGCGATGTGTACACTGTAGTGAGCATGTGCAGTCCAAAGAAAGGTAAGCATGTGGCAAAAATGAAAATATATGCAACAAACAGAACAACAAACCATTAATTAAGGAACCCAAGCCATTCCGTGCCCTCCCACTCCAACCCCCCAACTAGGTTGAGACTAAAATCCCCACCTCACATAACCCTTACCCACGTTGTGACAAAGATGGGAATCATCGCTGGGGACATGGAAACATGAGATGACAACCCTGCCATAAACAGCCAGGGTGCCGGAACCGGTATTAAGAGGGGTATTTACCATATTAATGGGTTAGCTGGTACAATGGCACAGGGCATACATAACCACAAAGAACAAAGAGGGTAGAGGATGGAGGGCAAGATGGCGGCCATGTGAGATGGCCGGTCGCTGCTCTCCTCGCCGGATCCCAGGCACACAACCTCAGATCCCGAGAGCCCGCGACTAAATCGCTGGATCGGGCTATTATCCATTCCGCCTACCTGGGGAATGCTCCTCGAGCTTGGACTCAGCATTTGTATCGGTGGAAGCTAGAATCAACAACCGCTATGTGGCAGCTTCATTCGGCTACACTGTTGCACCTGTCAGTCAGCACGCTGGGCAGTACGGCTGTTACAGTATAGATATGTTTGTTTGGAGCGGAGTGCCGTGCAGATGCTGCCGAAAGGGGCAACGACTGTGCTTCCTGCGCTAAGAGGGAAGCAGACCAGGCTGGATGGAGCTAGCGATTCTGGTGGTTTGGACAAAGCCAAAGCGCTAAAGGAAGGCTCACATGGAGCAGCAGCCCCTGAGAAGGTGAGGGAGAAGTCTTTGGCAAACACCAAGTCGGTGCCTGCACTGCTTTAGAAATTCTTAAAGAGGAAGTCCCGAATGGAGTCTCGAGCGGGGGCTGTGGCTGCGAATTCACCTAGCACAGAGCAACATGGGGGGGTGCTGACTGACTCTGAAATGCCTGAGTCTAAGGCAGAGAAGTAGGTCAGGACATGGATGATAATGTACTGAGAAGGGTTTCCCTACTGGCGAGTGACTACCCTAAGCACCCACCCTTAGACTCTTCTACGGCAGGCTCCTCAACTGCTCTTCATGTTAAGAGTGCTGCGCTGGTACCCTGTGATAAGATCCTGCAGCAGCTCCTCAACCGGACTGGAGACGGGGATCAAGCTATAGCCCAGGGAACGGCGAGGAGCCTAAAGTGCGCTGAAAGGGGGCACCTGACTTCTAAGGCGGTTCGGGATAAGGATCAGGGCGTTAAATTCTTTTTTTTGTCAGACCAATCTAGTTGGACAAGTAATAAGGAATCTGACTCGAAGGCAGGGAAGATCTCTAGCACAGAAGGGGGTTCTGAGTTGTCTCTTCCTGGCCAAAGCAATAGCTCTGAATGGGGTCAATCGGAGTGCAGTGGGGTTGCCACTGTTAGGAAAAAGAAGGAAAAGAGAAACCCACACTCAGGCTTACCTAGCCACCCACACACATCTATGGTACCTAAAGATCTCCACTGGGGCTATTCTGCTACCCCCCTCTATGACGGCTCTAATATGCACCCCAGCTCTGAAATACAGACAGGTACAATCTCCCTGGAAACTATCCATGGGGGCATCATGGAGCATCGAGAAGAAATAAAGGCCGAAAGTCGCAGAACCCAGTTAGCCTGACGCAAAATGAATATGTCAATTCGCCGGGTGGCAAAAACATGCTCTGAGTTTCCGATACTTATGGGGGAGGCAGAGACCCAAATTTCCAAACTGGAGGATGATGCCAGAGCAAAGGGAGTGACTGGGGACTTGACGAAAGCTCAGCTAGATGATGCCCAATGAAAATTGTCAGACCTAGAGGACAGCTCAGATGAAACAACCTTCGAGTATTGGGTGTTCCAGAAGGGGTTGAGGGTACCGACACACAAGGATTTATGGCAAGCCTTTTCGAGGAAGCTTGTCCCGATCTGACTCAGTGGCATTGGGAGAGAGAAATTTAGAGGGCACACCGCTTTCCTTTCAAAATTAAAGCCAAATAGGCTTCAGGGGATACTAAGCCCAGGGCAATGTTGATCTCTCTCCTTAGCCTTCAGGCAAGGCAGGCTGAGTATGATCTTGCTCGGCCAGATCGCAAACGCACCGCTAGGTGATTTGATTTTTTTTTCAGTCCCAACTTTTGTCACACAACTGTGGAAAAGAGATGGAGACTTCCTCAACTAATTTTGCCCCAACAGACCAGCTCAGGTTTATTTGATGAATCGTGCCAAATTGAAGGTGGTCGCTAGTGGCATGACTCATTACTTTGTATCAGAAGTAAAAGCTAAGGACTTTCTAGACTCGCTCTGAGTGTACTTAGTCAGGATATGATGAGAGAGATTTAGTTGGGCTCAGGCTGCAATTTTTTCATGTATATAGGTATGAATAATGCATATACATATAGTCAATGTAAGGTGGTGCCCTCTTTCTTCTTTTTCTTTCGGGTGCTAAGGAGTCTGTTCATTGTTCTATATGGTTATGTTATTTCTTAGATACATGACACTGCTTAGGGTGAGGCCTGGATAAGGGAGAGGAGCACAAATCCATTGTGGATTGGGACTGTGCAGTCCTATGCTCTCCACAAGGTGGTGGGGAAGCAAGCTATGGGGGTAGGGGGCAGGAAGGGTGGCAGGCGGGGGAGGGAGAGGGCATGGGATATGGAGGGTTTCGGGGTGGAAGGGAGGCACAGGCAGGATGGGTGGGGCAAGACTGGGCAAGCACAGAAGGCAAACTTGTGTGAATGTGCAAAACACGTTATTCATGCTTGTAGGAGATGTATTTGGTAAAAGTCAATGGGCGGTTAACTCTCGATCACAGTCGAGGAAATATAAGGCGGGTGCATTGGACAGCCAGAAGCAACCGTATGAGGCATAGGGTGAGAATATGCACTATTAATATATGTGGACTAAACAACCCCCCAAAAAGGAAGAGGGTGGCAGCGGGTCTTAAATCATTTAAGTCATGTATTGTCTGTAGCTAGGAGACCCACATCCCCTGGGGCAGGCAGGACATGTTTAAAGAGCTTGTGATGGTACATTTAGCCTGCACACACAAAAAATATGGGCCTGAGTTTCAGCTTACATCTGCAGAAGCTGAGAGAGCTAAACATTACCAGTGTGCATCAACAGCTTTGGCAATCCAAGAGTAAATTGATGCACTGTTAAAGAAAAGGAGAAAAGTCTATTACGATCCAGGAGATTTCAGTTCTAACGGCTAAGGCAATTCAGCAGTTTAGCAATAAGGCAGCATCTAAATACCAGAGGTATAAAGCAGAACGCTATGAATATGGGAAGTCCACTGGGAAGATTCTGGCTAGTCGGGTGAGACAAAAAGCCTCGGAGGGGGTTATTGCTGCCATTAAAAAAGCCCAGGGCGGTCTTAAGGAAAACAATGTTTCCACCCACCGGCCCACAGAAATGTTCATTATTTGGCCGGCAGGGTTCCGGGGTCGCTGGCGGTCAGTGTTTTGACCGCCAGCATGAACACAGCGGTTGTTTATCACTATTCAGAGGTCCTGGTGCAGAGCAACAGCAACTTACTGAGCTCCTATCCCGGAGGCCTACCTTGATGTTCCAGGTCTTCCCCGCAGTATATTGGTGATCCTTGAGCAGGGCGGTAAGGCGGAGGTCAGGCTCGGCCCCTGACCCCGTTCTCAAAGACTCTTGAGTTTTGGGCCTACTTGTGAAACTTTCATAGTGTGCGATTCATTGTTCTCATGTAAACCTTGGCATTCAGATCGGCAACAGTGTGCGCGATCATTTCATGGCATTTACATATTCTTGTTCGAATCAGCAGTGTGCGCAATTCATTTCCAGCATGTAAAACTTGTTGTTCAGATCGGCAACAGTGTGCGCGATCATTTCATGGTATTTGCATATTCTTTTTCGAATTGGCAGCGTGCACGATTCATTTCCAGCATGTAAAACTTGACGTTCAGATTGGAAACAGTGTGCGCGATCATTTCATGGCAATTAAAACTTTGGTGTGTTGTGTTTGTTGAAGTGCCTGATGGGCAGGATGGTCATCCAGATCCAGGCGACCAGAGCTGCTGTCATCACTGTGGGCCTCTTTGTTTGGGGGACTAGATAGTGCTGGCACCTCTTCTACCGTGACATTGGCTGGGATACCTGTGGGGATATAAATGCTGTGTTATTGTTTCTGTGTGTGACATATTGTGCATCGGTGGGTTGCCCTCTTTGTTTGTATTTGCCCTGGCAGCTTTCAATTGTGTACGTTGGTATATGGTTTAGTGATAGGTGTCCATGCAGGTCTGTGAGTGGTGCCCATGCATTGGTATAGCATGCAGGGCTTGGCACTGGGATGAGTAAGATGTGATGGTGCGGGGGTGGGAGGTGGTGGAGTGATGGGAGTGAGGGTGAGGGTGGGGGTATGGTATGGCATGCCGGTGGGGGGTGATATTAGTAGAGAGTTGACTTACCAGAGTCCAGTCCTGCTACTCCGGCCAGGTCCTCAGGAATCATGATTGCCAAGATTTGCTCCTACCATGTTGTTAGTTGTGGGGGAGGAGATGGGTCCACCGCCAGTCCTCTGTACAGCGAGTTGGTGTCTTGCGCAATAGAACACACCTTACCCCATAGGTCGTTCCATCTCTTCCTGATGTCGTCCCTTGTTCTGGGGTGCTGTCCCACAGCCTTGACCCTGTCCACGATCCTCCGCCATAGCTCCATCTTCCTAGCAATGGATATCTGCTGCACCTGTGCTCCAAATAGCTGCGGCTCTACCCTGATGATTTACTCCACCTTGACCTTAGCTCCTCCTCTGAGAATTGGGGGTGTCTTTGTGGTGCCATGGGTGTTGTTTGAGGTGTGAGGGTGTGTAGGGTGATGTGTTGGGGTGTGCGATGTGGGGTGCGTGGGTGGTGTATAAGTGTAAGTGGTATGTGGCTCTGGTTTGTGTCTCATGCCAATGGTTTGTATTCATAAGGGGTTGTGAGTTATGTGGGTGTGTGTTTTATAGTGGTTTGGGTGTGTGGGTGTGGTGTGTGTATGGGTGTCAGGCGTGTGTTATATAAATTGGCCAATGTAGTGTTGTTTTGTATGTGTGTGTGTATTTTGAGCGTGGCGGTATGTACCACCAATGGTTTACCACCATTCAATGTCTGCCGTGATGATTCGTGGGTCATATAGTGGTGGGCGTTGTTCTGTTGGCGTAACGGTGTGGGTTCTGATATCCCCAGTTTATCCCTGACATTTGGTGTGGCATACTTGTGTCTGTGGTTGAATAGTGACGGATTGGTGTGTGTGTGTCATATTATGGTGAATGGATATCCGCTGCATGTTGGCGGCAGTCAGCTTGGCGGTAAGTGGGATTTACCGCCAATGTCATAATGAGGGCCATAATATTTACTCAGTAAAATCTCCTCAGAAGCTCTCCCTCCACTTTTGAAAAGGAATTATACAACGGGCCTTATGAGATACTTAGGTGTATACTGAAAGACCAGGTGAGGTTTTTCGTGATAACTACATCCCAAAAAGTAAAGAAGGTGGATAATCTTTTGGAAATTTGGAGGCAGCTTCCACTTTCGATAAAAGGTAAATTAGCTCTTAAGTGTTTATTCTTACTTTGTTTTGAGTTCTCTTTCTTGCTGTTTCTGATTGATTAGAAAATTCCTTTTTCGTTAAGTTGGATCTGAGGCTCTGTTCGTTTTTTGTACTAGAAACTGCCCTGAGCTAAACTGAGCATTTTACAATTGCCCTCAAGTAAGGGCGTGCCTGAACTCCCAGATTTACAACGTTATTATCTAACATCCTTAGTGTTACAGCTACGCCGTCTGTCAATGGAGTCTTCCAGTTTTGATACTTTGGTTCTTCTCCAGATTTTAAAAGCCCTGAATATTAATGATTTACCCTGGTGTGTGAAACCCCCAAACTCCTGAAAAAAGTGAGATATCAAAACTCTATCCCAATTTGTGAAGCGCAGCCAGAGGACTTTTTAAAGTTAAGGTATACCCAGTAGCAATGCTGAAACATTGTTAGGCTTTTGCAATTTCCTGTTGCCCAGTTTACCTAAAGAAATTACACATAAATGGGCAGATCTAAATATAAAAAAGATAGGGGACTTTATTGTGGGCCCCAGTTTTAAGTCATCCATTACATAGTCAGCATCACTTTTTTGTGTAAGAGCGATCCTAGGAAATATTAAAGTGATCACAGGTAATATTCACAGGATAGCAGTAGCTGCTGCTGCCAGGAAGGGGTAGAGGGCCTCGGGGAGAGTTCTAAGTGTGCATGTCAGTTTGGCAGGCCTCAGACTGCTGGCCAAACTCACATGTGCACTTATTAGAGCACATACCACTCCTCCTCCACCTGCTGACATGGAGGATGCTCGTTCCCCCCCCACCCCCAAACTAAGCGGAAAAATAAAATGAAAATAAAATACTTTTATAATCTCTTTATTTCTCTGCGTTCAGCAGCAGGGCGACGCTCCTCCACCATAGTGGAGGGGCTACTCCTGCAGGATAGTCATTCAGTTTTCCAAGGAGATAGTAAGGATCTCTCTATGGGAGATGGAGTAAATATTTCTCTTAGATTTTGGTATCAGGCACTGAGCCCAGACCCTACTTGGTTAGCAGCATTGGAGAGAATTAAATATATGCAGCGTACAGGGATTGATATAAATGACCAACAATAAAAGAGGTATTTTGGCTTGAGATGCACCTGTTTTAGGGGTGAGAACTTACGGCGTATGGCTTTTTTTTAACAGGTGGATGGTCTATTTAACACCACAGGTTTTGAACAAAATGTTCCCATCAGTACCTGGGAAGTGTCCAAAATGTAACACTGAGGGGGATTGGCTGCAAATGTTCTGGCACTGTAATTACTGTAACATTTTATGAGATGGGGTAAGATGGACCAGCCAAGAAAGTGCTTATCCCTTGCCAAGAGAAGACCTCCTGGGTCTAGTGGACTGGCACTTTAAAAAAACTCTCAAGGTCAGAATTCTTTTTTTTTTAAATAATGGTTGTGCAGTCACTAATTACTACCCATTGGAAGCCCCCTTCTAGGCCCAGCTTGGACCAATGAGTAACAAACATGAAGGAAGTTAGTCAACAGGAAGAGTGGTTCCGTGCCAGGATTAATAGGTGTGTTACATACCATAGAAATTGGCAATGCTAGTAAGATATAGGGAACTGGACGGTAGGCAAAGGCGTAGAAGGGAAAAGGGTATGCACAAGCACTTTTTATAAGCAGTCAGAGAGGTGTTAGTCGAGTTAAGGGCCTCCTTTACGAGATGGTATGGTAATTTTGAACAGTCACTTCAGGGGGAGGCCAGGAGGAGGGTGTCAGGTGTCAGGGTGGCGGGGGGAAGCATGTTTTTTAAATGTTTTTTTAAAAGAATCTCAAGAAAGATCTTGTATAGATCGGGCATGTCTTGATAATGGCTCATTGTGGTAGAAGTTTTTTTTTAGACTGTGTTTTAGGATTTACGGGTGGCTCATCATGGTAGAAGATTTTTTAGACTGTGGTTTACGATTTACAGATGGATTTCTCTCAGGAGGGTAATTTATTTGATATGTGTCTTCTCCAATATGGTCAGAAAGTATGGATTATATTGTTCCTCTGCAATCACCTTTTCTAATAAAAGTAAAAAAAGCAATATTGGGTTCTACATATGCACCTAGATTTGTAAATGATATGTATATACTGCATATAATAAAAATGTACAGTTTCCATAAGAGAGTAATTTTAACATTAAAAAGCTAGGTTTATTGAACCAAACCATGTACGACATGAAAGGGGTTGAACGGTGACAGAGAAAGAAAATGACAAAGCAGGTGAAGGATTCATTTAGACAGTTGCTTCAGAGCACATGGGATCAGCAAGAGGAATTATATAGGGAGGATAGGATGGAAGGCACAGACAAAGAAACAAATGAGAAAGACAAGACAAGACAAGCAATGAAGAGAAGCAGACCAATAATTCTAATAGGAAGTATCATTTTCTGAATGATGTATTGAATTCTAGACCTCCTCTATACACTGCTAGAGCAGTGGAGAAAAATGGTATGGGTTCAGAACATGATACAAATGCTTAGGGAGGTATTACTACGGTGCAAGCCCCTATAGGAATGGTACTGAGGACTGGTACTAAGTGCGCCAACAGAGAGGGTGATGACAGCATTGCCTACCAAAAGCAGAACACAACCCTAGTGAACAAATTCAAGCTGCCACACCCATAAGGACAGTAGTGGTTGAATAGGCTTCTAGAGAAATTAACATTGGCATTATAAAAATTAGCTCTGGTGAAATATTACAAGGAAATATTCATTTGAAGAGGCTCCCGGCTTATAACATTGATGAAATGAGATAACGATCAAAGAAGCAGCCAGATGTGTGAATGAAGCACATAATAAATTAGAAGAGCTAACTGATGAGCAAATGAAGCACATAATAAATTAGGAGAGCTAGCTGATGAATGAAAGGTGGAAGATGTGAAACTAAATTACAAAATAGATTAGATGCATGAGATTAGAGAAATCAGTTTGATCACTTCAAGAGGCCACATCAAAGATCTATTTGAGAAAACCAGGGAAAGAAGTTAAAAGAGACACTGACAAAGATGGAAGAAAGGGACAGCAATCAAGAAGAAAGCAAAAGGGACTGAAGGTAGAGCTAATGGTGCAGTAAGTGACTCAGAAGCTGATATAGGAACAACGCAGGGGACTTAGTGCATGTGCCATGGACACAAGCTGACGTTTACGCATTTACTACTAGTTTCCAAAATTGCAGGAAGAGCAAGAAAGGTGGTACAAAGAGGTACACAGATCGATACATGTTTCCCAAGCATTGCGACTGATTTAAATTCACTGTTTGAGATTGTGGTTCCTAGTGATTTGTGGACAGAATTTAAGGCTGTAGTTGGATGGCCAACACAAGAACCAGCTAGGGTAGCTCCTAATAAAGCTGCTCCTTCTGATGAAGTAGCAAGTAGATACAGACATGGAATTGAGTATTTTAAAAACATGGTGACCAAAAAGGACCTAAATTCAGTGAAAATCTTGAGAACTTTCCAGGAGCTGAAAGTCAGTGCATTACTTTTATGAGAGGCTCATGCAGACTTTCAAGACATATAGCAGAGTCGATGATCCCAAGAAATGTAGGGTCAGTGTATTTGTATCTGCTTTCGTGATGGGTTTGAGGCCAGCGCTTACCAATCACACTGAGCAGAGTGAATTCTGTTGGCAGATAAAGAGTATAAATGAGATTTTAAAACTGGCAAAATACAATAGAGATTATTTGAATGCAAAGCAGTAAAAAACTAAAATAGAAGCCCATGATTGCTTAAACTAAACAATTTAAGAAAGGATCTCAAAACCAAGTGTGTTCAAATATAAATTTTGCTCAGTCTGGACTGAATGCCAGGAATCAAATGCATGGTGTGCAATGTAAAATTAAGCAATACAGATAGAAGGTGGTGGCAAGGGGAATAGTGAACCATGTTGGCATAAATGCAAATGTTGAAATGATGAAGTGAAACATTGCTTATCACTATGGCCCTCATTACGACCCTGGTGGTCGGTGTAGAAGTGGTGGTAATACCGCAAACAGGTCGGTGGTAAAAAACATAAAATTACAAGCATGGCAGTTACCACCATGCCAAAACGCCACTTCTACACTACGATCGCTAGGGTTGTGACGACCGATGGGCTGGAGCCTTCGGTCTCCAGCCCAGCGGCGGTCCCTAGACCGCTGGCGGTATAATGACCCTGCATGCCGCCATGGATTTCGTGGGGTTCTGTACCGCCACGAAATCCATGGCGGTAGGCACTATCAGTGCCAGGGAATAACCTCCCTGGCACTGATAGGGGTCTCCCCCACCCCCTCCCCAGAGTCCTCCCCCCAACCCCATGACCCCCCTACCATCCTCCAAAGGTGGAGGACCCCCCTTTCCGCCCCCCCAAAACATTGACACACACACACCCTACACGCATGCTCACGCAGACATACACACACACATGCACACAGACATACAGTCACACATTTCCCATACACACACCACACCCCCCGCATGCATACACGCACTCACACACCCCTTCTACACACTCACATGCACACCCCCATGCACGCACACAACACACAACCCCCGAACCCCCTCCCCTAACGGACGATCACCTTACCTTGTCCGATGATCCTACGGGAGGGAACGGGATCCATGGGAGCAGTGTTCCATGGGGGCTGCTCCGCTGCCAGCTCCCCGTCACCAGAACACCGCCACACTGAATCATGGATTGTGATTCGGTGGGCGGTGTTCTGATGCATGGCGGTGGAGGTGGAGCAGCCTCCACTTCACCGCCGACCGCCATTATGGCTGCTGGCGGCTCTCCGTCTGAAAAAGGGCGGAGGGCTGCCAGCAGTCATAATACGTTGGGCGGAAAACCACCTGCACTGGCGGTCTTCAATCCGGCGGTACCTTGGCGGTGGCGGTCTTAAGCCCGGCGGTACCTCGGCGTTCTTGGAAAAAGACCACCGAGGTCCAAAGGAGGGCCTATAGCTGGGCATAAACTGTGTAATTGAATGTAGTGTAACCAAAACAAATTACCTAACAATTCTGAAAGATTATGCATGAATGCGATGAGAAGAGTAATTGTGAATTTAGTGCTATTTCTTCACGCAAAAATGCCCCCTTGCTTCCAAAATAGATGTGAGGATGCTTTTTGCAGTGAAAAATTGTAATAAAAATGCAACAGAACATGAATAGTGATAGTGAGCAATCACTTGTGCTTGATAAATGTGTTCCTGGGGTAGGATTTTCCCATAACTTACTACTGACATTTAGAGCTAATTTCTTAGTGCAAGATGCACCCTCCTGTCCAAAATGCAAGAGAAAATTTATTTTGCCCTAAGTAACAGCGCTAAATGCAGCAGGATACAAGTAGAAAGCATGATGGGACACTCAGGCTCGCTCATTTTGCTCTTACGTTAGGATTTTATTTCCCCCAAATAACTTTTAATTATGGGAGGAGGAGTATTTGCGTAATTATTAGTAAACTTAAAGAGTAATTTGGAATGACTGAAATTACTTCAACTACTATGGCGTAATTGAAATTTCGCCCAGGCCTACTTATACTGTGGTAAAATCGAGCACCCTAACCCAAATAGGATTCCCGGAGATGTACTACAAAAGCAGAGTAACATGACAGTCCTAAATATTTCAAAATCTGGTTAGGTACAGAATCAAAAATCCTTCCAAATGTCAATGCCTTCAGTCCCCGTTATGCAGCAAAATATGAGAAATAAAATGCATTGTAGTGCAGGGTACCAGCAGAATCCGTTATTCTGGGTATTATTCGGCAGGTAGCATTTCACAATGACAGTGCCTGAGAAGGAAGAAAGATTGAACAATTTATTAATCAGGTTACTGCAGATGTCCCAGTTATAATTGGTCAATTGGAGAGTAAACATGTTCATTTTGTGTGAGTCACGTCCTGTGAACTTGTTGGGAAGGGACTTGCTTTGCAAAATGAATTGTGTTAAATACCATGCATTGGATGGGGCTGAGATTGAAACACAAGTTGAGAAGTCAATATTGAACATAAGCTCACAAGACATTAGAGTTTAGTTGTTCTAAGCTTTAACAAAAGAAGACATACCTGTAGATTTAAGACATAGGCCCTCATTATGACATTGGTGGTAAATCCCGCTTACCTCCGCAATGACAGCCACCAACATACCGCCGCGATGGCGAATATCAATTCGCCATATGACACACACACACCAATCCAACAGAATACAGCCACATACACAAATCCGCCAGCCCAAAGGTCAGTGGAAAAGTGGCAGTCCCAACACCCATACCTTTACTCCAACAAAAAAAAACCCACTACATCATGACCCACAAATCACCATGGCGGACATTCAGTGGCGATAAACCATTGGCATTACATACCACCGCGCTCAGAATGGACACCCACATACAAAACAACACCACATTGCCCAATACTAAAAGCACACACCTGACACTTATACACATAACACACCCACACACCCACAGCACTATAAAACACACACTCACATAACCCACAACCCTTTACAAATACAAATTATTGCCACCAGACTGATACCAAGACAACTGCGACAACTAGACACACCAATACATCCCTCACGCACCCCACATCACACACCCCACCACATTACTCAGCACATTCTCACCAACACACACCACACAACACCCATGTCCCCACAAAGGCACCCCATTTCACTGATGAAGAGTTAAGGGTCATTGTGGAGGAAATTGTCAGGGTAGAGCCACAGCGCTTTGGAGCACAGGTCAAGCAGATATCCATTGCAAGGAAGATGGAGCAATGGCAGAGAATCATGGACAGGGTGAACGCCGTGGGACAACATCCAAGAACAAGGGATGACATCAGGAAGAGGTGGAACAGCCTACGGGCGAAGGTACGTTCCATAGCAGCAAGGCACCAGCCCGCCATACAGAGGACTGGCAGTGGACCCCCACAGCTCATAGCCTGGGAGGAGCAAGTCTTGGCATTACTGCATCCTGAGGGACTCGCTGGAGTAGCCGGAGGACTGGACATTGGTAAGTCAATATGTCCTACTAATCACCCCCATGCCTGCATGCCATCTCACCCTTTCACCCTCTCTCCCATCACTCCAC
This sequence comes from Pleurodeles waltl, assembly GCF_031143425.1. NCBI lineage: Eukaryota > Metazoa > Chordata > Amphibia > Caudata > Salamandridae > Pleurodeles > Pleurodeles waltl. Next base: position 1,880,135,862 of record NC_090440.1, on the reverse strand, counting down.
CACATCCCACATACTGCACCTACACACTAATCCCAATGCCAAGCCCTGCATGCTATACCAATGCATGGACAGCCCTCCCAGTCCTGCATGTACACCCATCACAAAAGCATGCACAGCATAGGGAAACTAACAATCACACAATACATCACTATACACAAACAAAAGGTGGCAGGGCAACACCAACGATAGAGGGGAAGATAGGGATGTGCAATATGTCACAGACATGAAGAATAATACATCACTTACATCGCCACAGGTACCCCAGCCAATGTCAGCACAGAGGAGATGCCACGACTATCCAGTCCCCCAACAGAAGATGCCCCCAGTGATGACAGTAACTCTGGACTTCAGGATCTGGACCAGAAACCTGGCCCATCATGGACCACTGGACAGCCAGTCACCCCAGCCCACTCACAGTCCACCACAGAGCCTCCCTCATCAGTATCCAACACCACAGCACCCACCCAGTGTACCCACACCTCTGTCCCCAGGACACGTCAATCAGCAGTGTGCCCACCTGTACAGGGACCCCAGTCCACACCTTATACCCAAGACAATCAGGGACCTGGGGTCAGTGGCAGTGGGCACATGGTTCAGGGGACAGAGGCACAGGCCATAAGGGACACTAGGAGGACTGCTGTGCGCCAGGGGGAGGACAGGACCAGGGAACCGACTCTCTAGGAGGCACTCTCCAGGAGGCACTCTCTGACATCCTGGGAGCCTACCAACATTCCCAGGACACGATGGGCCCAATCCTTGACAATATGCAGGAGAACAGGCAGCTGCAGGAGGGACAGTATCAGGGGATCAGTGAGGACTTGCCGGCCATTAACACCACCCTGATCTCATTAGCAGGGGTGCAGGCAGACAAGGCCAACATCATGAGGGAGGCAACAGCACACCAGCAGGCCCCTACCACTATCCAGTCCATTGACCATCCCTCACTTCCGCTGCAGCTAGTGGGCAGGAGGCCCCACCACAGGACCCACAGGACACCAGCACCCCTCCCCCTGCAGAAGGTGAACCACCCCGCAGACATTCCCTGAGAACCAGACAGAAGCCAGAGACCCTTGCCAAGACCACCGCCAGGAAATTAGACTCTCCTGATTGTCCCCCTTGTGTCCCACAGTCACTTTGTCCACTTTGCTCCTCTTCCTATGACCACTTGGACACTGGACCTGTGCATCAAACAGACTGGAACAATACCCTGGACTTTCCTCCACCATCACCCCATTCTATTGCACTTTCCCCTCAATTTCTTAGCACTACAATAAACACCCTTGAACACAACTAGACTACTAGTGTTTTATGTTTTGAATGTGCAGTTACGGAAACAGTCACATCTTGTGCAAATGATCTAAACACTGTGAGAGCATGGAAATAAAGACCTGTAGCTGTCTGTAGTCAGCACATCAGTACACAGTTGTTATATCACCAACATCTGTAAAATGACAAGCCATAGGTGACAGTAAGTTGAGATGCAATGGAAGTTAATGCCATCATGCTACAGCCAAACAGAATATACCAATAGTCATAGGAATGGTCAGTTGCTGTGTCTCACCTGTGTGTCATTGGAAGTATTGACAGATAACTGATGTTCTGTTGTCCTCATCCTCATCCCCAACCTCTGCATCCTCACTGTCCTCAGGGTCTACTGCTGCCACAGGGGCATCTCCAGTCTCCTCCTCCTGCAGAAAAGGCACATGTCGTCTGAGGGCTAGTTTGTGCAACATGCAGCATGCCAATACTATCTGGCAGACCTTCTCGGGTGAGTAGCACATGGATCCACTTGTCAGATGAAGGCACCTGAACCTGGTCTTCAGGAGGCTGAAGGTCCTCGCGATGATCCGTCTGGCTCGCCCATGTGCCTCATTATGACGTTCCTCAGCCCCTGTCCTGGCATTCCTCACAGGGGTCAGCAGCCACAATAGGTTTGGGTAGCCAGAGTCACCTGAAAGTATTAAGGGACCACATATAGCCATACACAATCCTATGGGGGAACACCTGAAGGCATACACTAACATACAGTGGGTGGGGACCAAGGTTCACCTATTAGCCACACCCCGTGCCTCTGTAGTTGGGCCATCACATTTGGGATGCAGCTATTCCTCAGAACAAAGGCATCATGCACCGACCTAGGATACTTAGCATTGACGTAGGAGATGGACTGGTCCACCAGGCAAACCATCTTCACATTCAGTGAGTGGAAACTCTTACGATTCCTGAACACCTGTTCATTCTGACGGGGGGGGACAAATGCTATATGTGTCCCGTCAATTGCCCCAATAATATTGGGGATATGTCCTGTTGCATAGAATCTGGCCTTCACAGTGGCCAAATCTTCCACCTGGGGGAAAGAAATGTAGCTGCATGTGTGTTTTACCAGGGCAGACGAGACTCTTGCCAGCACGATTGAGAGCACTGGCTATGACATTCCTGCTGCCAAGCCCACTCTCACTTGGAAAGAACCAGTTGGCAAGAAATGGAGCACTGATAGCACTTGCACAAGAGGGGATCCCATTCGGATGACGGACAGATGAGATCAGGTCAGGCTCCAATTGGGCACACAGCTCTGTGATTGTGGCCCTGTCCAGTCTATAGGTGAGAATAATGTGGCTGTCTTCCAGTGTAGGCAAGTCTACAAGGGGTCTATACATGGGGTCTATACAAGGGGGTATGTCTCCACCTCCTATTCATCTGCAGCAGTAGGTATCTAAGGGACACAAGAGTGAGTAGGCTGTCACAGTTGTGGAACCACAACTTCAGTGTACATGGTGCATTTATGTTATGGGATAGTGTTAATGGTGAGGTATGTGCCAATCTAATCTGTGACGCAGTTAATGTCGATATGACCGTTGTCCCCCCCTGAAATGGCGAGTGCCTGTCCAGTATGTAGGGGCAGGTGGAAGTGAGATAACTCTGCCAACGTTGTGCGTCATGGCGGAAGGCGGTCTTGCACCGCTGTGCAATTCCTCATTGGATAATATGGGGCTCTATGGAGTACAGTGGCAAATGGGAATCTGGGCTGGCGATGACAGTGTATACCACCGCGAACGTGATGGCCATTTTCCATCTGATTCTTCACTTGTTTCCTGACCTTCAACAGGAGAACACCTACACTGCGTGTACTGCTGTGACCTGTGTCTTGAACTCACCATGGCCCGTGTGACCAGGGAAAGGGCCCCTGCCTTCACTTCAGAGGAGTTGGAGCGACTGGTGGATGGGGTCCTACCCCAGTACAGACTGCTGTATGGGCCTCCAGGCTAACAGGAGAGTATACATTGGGCACGATGCATGTGGGAAGGATGCATGGAGATGTGTGTGCAAGCATTGTGTCACAGGGGGTATGCAGGGGAATGTCTTGTGGTGGTGTACATGGTGTGCGCCGGGCGATGTGTGTGCCATTGGTGATGGAAATGGGATTGGTGGGCCATTTGTGTGACATGCTGGACTGTTTGTTTAATGGTGTTCTCCTGTCTGTATTGCCTCTGCAGGTCAGCACCCATCAAAAGAAGGGATTATGGCGTGCCATCACCAAGGACGTGCAGACCCTGGGGGTCTATGGCAGGCGGAGCACCCACTGTCGGAAACGGTGAGAGGACCTGAGATGCTGGGCACAGAAGACCGCCTGGGATGGCCTGCCAACGAGGAAGGGGTGCCCGTCGGAACCTGACCCCCCTGAGGGCCTGCATACTGACAGTGGCCTACCCAGAGTTGGATGGGCACTTGAGGGAATCACAGAAGCCACAAGGGGGTTAGAACAGTTGGTATTATTCAAAAATTTGGCAGGTGGGGTGGGATCGGGTGGTGGATGTTAGCTAGTGGGTGCCCTTAAGGTCAAGCCAGACATTGCAGCATGGGTCAACTCTAGGGTAATGGGTGTATGGCAAATGCAGGTAACCTAGCTTGTTAGCATTCCAGTTCAGGCAGGGCTTTGTGGGTACCAGGAGGGGTGCAGTTGGCGGTGTGTGGCCCTGATCTTGCCTTAGCATCTAGCCATATCACTGGCAATGCAATGCATAGTGCTTACGCCTGATCCCTGTGTGTGACGGTGCTGTGTAAGCCAACTATTGTGTTGGTGCAGTCATTGACCCAGTGTTTCCTTTTACTCTCCCCCTCCCTTTTTTGTTCTGTCATCCTGTCCTTGTGTGCATTAGCATCATCTGGCGGAGGAGCAGGGGCACCGGCAACAGAGGGAGCTGCATCCCACAGGACCCAGGAGGAGTCCACCAACGCCGAGGGAACCAGTGGGACAGAGGGCGAGGGGAGCACCACGGCAGAGACAGAAGGAGACAACACAGACTCAGATACCTCCTCCGATGGGAGTTCCCTGGTGGTGGCGGACCCCTCTGTAACCACCCCAGCTAGGGGTACAGCCGCCACCCCTATACCAGCACCGCCCTCCCTGTAACCCCTCAGCGAGTTGCCCGTGCCCGCTCACCCAGGAGGGTGGGCATCTCCTTCCCCCCAGACACCTCAGACCCTGTCCCAAGGAGCCCTGCTGCCCTGAGTGAGGAGGCTATTGACCTCCTGAGATCCATCTCTGTTGGGCAATCAACCATTGTGAATGCCATCCAGGGCTGGCATCCCAGATGCAGCAATGCAATGCATTCCTGGAGGGCATCCACGGTGGATTGGCGGCCCAACAGAGATCGATTCAGGCTCTTGCGTCCTGTCTGATGGCAGCCATTGTCCCTGTTTCTACTGTCCCCCCTCCAACTACCACTTCCCAGTCCCAGTCTCCTCAACCCCAACCCATCCCATGCACACATATTGACGAGCATGGACACAAGACAACTCACAAGAGTGGCACATGCAAACACTGGCACCACACTTCATCCCACAAGCACTCACGCAAACACCAGAAAGTTGCAAACACAACATCTGCTGCCTCCACTGTCTCCCCCTCCTCCTCCACCTCCCTCCCAGTCACATCCACACTCACACCTGCATGCGCTGCCCCACCATCCAGCATCACCACACCAAGCAGCACACACACCTCACCAGCAGACACCTCCGCAACATCCATGCACTTGTCCCCTGTGTCCTCTCCCACCCTGTCTGTCCCTAAGAAGCTTTTCCTTGCCAAACTTGACTTCTTCCCTCCCTCTCCCCTCTGTCCTGCCCATAATAGCAGGTTCACAATGACCCAGCCCAGCACCTCAGCCAAACAGTCCACGCGGACAGCGGTGGCACCACCTAGTCGTGGTGGGATGTCTATGAAGGATCCCAGTCCACCAGCCAAGAAGGGGGATGTGTCCCACACCTTCAGCCAAGAAGGGGAGGGAGCCTGCACCTCCTGCTTTGAAGGGGAAGAAGCCCTTGACTCCTGCCCGGAAGGCCAAGGAACACATACAACCTTCCATGAAGGGAAAGAAGCCAACACCCCTGCCAGGAAAGGTAAGGATTTCACCCCCCATTTCATGGAGAGGACAAAGCCATCTACTCCAGCGGAGGCTGTCAGGGTGACACCTCCACCACCACCACTGGTCACGGGGCCCCCACCGCCAGCTGAGTAAGTGCAGCCATCACCACCTGCTGAGGCTGCCCAGGAGGCACCTCCATCTGCCACCACAAAGCAGCCATCACCACCTGCAGAGGCTGCCCAGGAGGCACCTCCATCTGTCTTGCACTCCCCAGGACAGAGAACTGGGCAAGGAGGTCCCTCCAGAACCAGTGGGCTTGTTCCTGACTTCGGCTGAGGTGCCCCCCACCCCCTAAGGTGCCTGCCCACTTGCAAACGAATGCCCCTGAAGAGTTCTATCCACATGAAGTCAGGATTCATGTTGGGCCTTGGACTGTACCCTGTGGCCATATGGGCCCTTTGAACATTGGACTGGGCAGTGTCCCTTTGTGTACATTTGTACATATTTCATGTACAATTAGATTATTTATTAGCTGTTGATATCAATACATTCACCTTGGTGCATTCCTGTTGTCCTTGCATTATTCTGGCATGTATCAGGAACAAATATTTTTTCGGGTGCAGCTGGTTGTGTATATGATGGGTATGTGTTGTGTGTGTGTGTGTCACTCTCGTTTTCCTCCCTCCCTCTCTAGTGTGCTAGGTGGGTGTGCTCACCATCGTCGTCTTTATCGGCATTGGTGTTCCAGGTGGAGCATAACGTAGATCATCGGAAAAACTTGCAGTTCGGCTTCCATGTCTGCATTGTTTTTCCCTGTGTCTCCGATGGTGAGTCTTTTCTCTTCTGTGATGTGTTTCCGCCAGGCTTTTGATGGCATTGGTACTGCCCCGGAAAACGTGGCGGAATGTAGTGTCCTAATATGGTGGACGGTACTTTGTCTTCCGCCTGGCTGTTGACGGCTACCGCCGTAGTGAGTGTTGTGTCCGCCATAGTGGTTGGTGTGGTACATTGTCTGTCTATGGGAGTTATCACCACCATGGTCATAATTGTTGGTGGTATTACCGTCACTTTATCACTCACCGCCAGGGTCATAATAAGGGCCATAGTGTCAAAGATGAGGTATAGGGATTCACTTGAAATGAGACTGGATTGATTAAAAGATCAAACCCAGTTAAAATAAAAGTGAAACTAGATTCAGCATTCCCTAGAACTATACAATATAGCCTTACAAAGAAGCAGAAGTGAGAATGAAGTCAATGATTGAGCAGGGGATCCTCTGGGAGGTACTTGGCAGCCCTTATAATTCTCCCATGACAGAAATAAAGCTCCTAAATGTGATGTAAATAGTGCATAATCCAGGACATTTCAAGATTAATCAAATTGTTGTTCTATGTTGTCTAGTGGTAGCAAATCAAGCAGTGACGTTGTTTCAAATTCTATCAGATGTAAAATGATATACATTAATCATCTGATGTCAAGCATTCTTCTGTGTTCCTCTTCCTTTTCGGGTTTCAATTTTTTAATAAAGTTCTCTTGTGTTGTAGGATCCCAAAAGTGCATACAAAAAGTCCTTCAGTTTTGAACTAATCCTGAAGGAAGATTGAGAAGGTTTGAGGCTGCCATACAATTCAGTCACTGCTGTATACTGATGACTACCAGCCAATAAAATTGCCCTATTAAATAATGTAGCTGAGAAATGAAATAGGGTTTTCTAAACTAAAATGCAATGCTGTAAAAAGAAGTAATCTATTTTGGACACTATATTGAAAAAGGTATAAGGAAACTCTTAAAATAACACATTTCTGCAAATCTGAAAAATGAGCCCACCAACCACATAGAGGGTGATTCAGATGTTTCTTGGAATTGGTGGCTACAGTTATCAGTGGATTCCAAGAGTTTCGTTGTTTGTGAAACTTTTAGTAAAGTTGACATACCATGACATACAAAATCCGGTACCATTTGACAAAGAGTACTTTCATGCATTTGAAAAGTTGAAAGGCAGTTTGTATCTTGCAAAAGCACTTGGAATGGTGAACTGCAATCTGACCTTTTTTGTGTTCAGTCATGAGAGAAGTAGATGTTCACTTTCCGTCCTCACCCAGAGGTATGGTGGGTTAGTAAGACCACTTGCTTACTTGTCAGCTGTATTGGATCTAATAGCTGTAAGTCCTTCAGGTTGTTTGAAATCGGTTGCAGCTCTTGAACTAAGTGAAGGAATAGTAATAGGTCTTACTTTAATTATACATGTGCCGCATTCAGTGGAGATTCTTTGACCAGGATGAGAATTCAGCATATGATTAACAGTCTGACTCATTATGAGCATGTTATATTTGCAGCAGAAATATTTCTTTTAAGAAATGCAACTCATTGAATCCAGCAAAACTGCTTCCTATTTCAGACAGGAGTTGTGAAGACAGGGAAGATGATGAGAATGATAATCGACTAGGCCTAACTCTGTGGCACTAAGTGAGCAGGCAGAAAAATACCTGTGGTGCTATTCATGCTGTTTTTTTCACACCAGTAATGCATTTCATGCTGAAAATCAGCACGAATGGCATCATGGGCTGTGTATGGGCATGGCCATTCCCTTTTAACTGACTTCTGCTGTTCTGCTGTTCTGTGCATGCTACTGGACCTTTCTGAATCTGTCTCAACCCTCCCCCATCTGATCTTTATCCCACTTATCCAACCCTCATTTACTTATTCCATGTGTGTCTTTCTGTGTGTGTATTTTACTTTTTTTTGGTTTATTTTACTTTTTCGTGACTCTTTATAATTTTTGTCTTCCCGTTCCTTGTGTGACTGTCTTCCTTGACCTCCTGTTCCACTTCCTCTGCTTTGGGTTCAGAGGTCCGGCCCTGGCCACGTGCCAATCATGTTTGTGTAGGCGCCATTCAAGGGTGTAGCCTGCCCCATTTTTACTGAGGAGAAGGTGGCTGCACTGGATTTTGGGTCCAGTACCACCTCCCTTCCATGCTGGCAGCAGGCCTGGGAAAGAGTATGCCTTGTGTTTTTTTTCAAATAGAATGCTGCTCATACTCAAAGGTAAGTTAAGTTTACACTACGAATAATATCTGATCTAGCTTGAGCTAGCCAGGTGCTTGGTGTTCCCTACTTGGCGTTCGCTTAGGGTGAATATTTAAGAAGTGATGCAGACTCTGTCCTGTCACAAAAGTAGTAGTATATCAGAGAGTTAGCATTCTTTGTGCATTCCTTCATGTAGCTCGTACAGTCCCAATCTTCCAGTGATGTGTAGTATACATTGAAAAGGGAGATTGAGTTGGCCCATAAAAAAGGGTAGAGAGGGAAAGATCATTTGTTGCAATGCATTAGTAGTTCAAAATGTAGTATGGGTTTAGGAAATTAGGAACAGGTTAAAAGGCTACAGTACAGTGTTACTGCGTATGCTTGTCAAAATGTTTTTTTAGATGTTAACTGTACCACTAATCTTTTTTTATCAGCACCCTTGGGCATGAGGGCATTGGAGCTGGGTGAAGGGCATCATGGTTCAATTCACCACTGCTGTGTTGACTGTGCAATGTGCAATGTGCATCTGCTTCAGTTAATGTGGCATTATGAAGTTTTCAGTGCATTACAAACTGAAAACGAAGTATGTTTCTGAGTGCCCACTCAGTTATCTCCTACTAGCACTTCACTCCTTTATCCTTTCCTAAGTTCAGTCCCAACCTACCAAAAAATTTAAAAATCCATTCTTGGTCTATACCACATTTTTCTGGTCAAGTGATTTATGTATATTTACTTCATGGCTTCCATGACAGACTTATGCCTGTTCAAATTTTATTTTCATCTTTCGCCTACTACAGTTACTGACTAAGCAAAAGCTTAGCCCATGATGATTAGTGACACCTCTCTATTCTATAGCAAAACCTCTTCCTATCCTAATCTATCTAACTGACCCTGCAGTAGAATAACTTTCTTTACTGCCATGTAGAGGTATTTGTTGAAAATAATTTGTGGTGAAGGGCAAGGCTAGAGAGTAAAGTGGGACGAAGTGCCTGATTTTGAGTTTGGTGGATGGAAAACACTGTGGCAAACTTGCCAGATAAAATATACCTCCTGTTCTCTTCCCTGTCCTGCATGCATAGTCTTTTCCACTGTCTCCTTATGGCAGACAGGATATACCCATTATACATGACATGTGTGATGTAGTATTATTATTATTATCCCTCTTTGAGTCAGGGTAGAATTGAACAGCAGTCACGGAAGAGCAGGGTCATTGGAATTAAAGTAGTTAATAAATTGTCAATTACACTTGGCCCAAAAACATGCTGCAGACTGCAGGGAGTAGCCGACCGCATGCAAGCATGCCTCGATTAATGTTAAACAGCAAGAATACTATTTCTATTGTGCTGCATATATGCCTTAATAATTAATGAGAGGTATTTTTATTTTTACACACAAAGTGCCTGTTTAGTTTTTACTATGAAATCCTTTAAGCACAAAAAACCCTTTTATTCTGGTGGTATTCTGGCTTAATTCCTTATAGTCAGTGTTATTTTCCATGTGATGCAGGTGTGGGAAAAAGTTGGCCCTGTGACTAAACACATCGAAAATGCCAATGGCCCTTGGAGACAGCAATGTTCTGCTATTGTGCCACTACATAAACAAATGTTTGCACTAACCATTACAATTTGTGTTTTTTTTTCTTTTTTATTCTTTCTTGATATAGCTATTCCTGTTGGTCAACCATCACAGCAGGAGATAGTCATCTGGATGCGGTACCACCTGATGAAGGCCACCAAGGCTGAGAGTCCGGCTGGTAGTTTTGCAGGAGGAGGAGGTGGAGGCATGAGCCACTGTCCCCAGTCCCTCCATCCAGGCTGGCCTGCCTCCATCCTGGCCACACCATTGCTAGTGCAGCTGGCAGGGAGAATCCACCACTGCTGCCACCCAACAGCATACCACTCCCCCTTCTCATCATCCATAGACTGCCTCTTCTGCTGCGTCCTATAGGAGGTGGTGCTGCTTCACCAAGGGGTGGGACAACTTTACATCTCCCTTTTTAATATCCATTCTTTGGTGGGGGGACTTTTGTGAGTGGAGAGGGTGAGAACTGGGAAGGGCAGTTGGGGTAAAGACTTTGGATTTACTTTAGACAATAGGGTGGTTTATTTACTTGTTTTTGGGGAGGGGTGGTCCTGTTGTGTGAAGAGAGGGAGGGTTTTATTTATATAAAAAATTGGTAGTTTGTTTCTTCATATAACGGCAATCTGTATTTTGTCTTTGCACTGCTTTTAGTGCATCCTGTTTTTTTTTTACAAAAAGCTGCCATCCAAACAGTCACATACTGTAGATTGACGTTTCCCCTCTTAACTTTCCCTAGCTGATTCTGAAGTCCCTTGCCATATAATTAGTGCTATGTTACTTAGTTTGCTCATACCCAAACAATACCCTGCTAAAACAATAGGAACAACACAAACGTATTCTGTCTTATTGTTTGAGGATTTAACTTTTGTAACTTTTGCAGTACCCACCTACTTATCAAAGTGTATACCAGCTAGTTATACCCTTGTCCTACTAACCTCTGTAACTATACTGACCACTAGGGTGGTATGCCTATGCCTGTTACCTACAACAGACATAAAACAATCTTAATCTTCAGTACAAATTACTAACTAAACTAGTTCACTTGACTTCTTAGTTCTCTTACCTGGATTTATGAAGCAATGGCTGCTATCTCTCATTCTTCCAAAACCTTATTGCGGGGTAGATATCACAAGCGAAGTGCCACTCCCATCTAGGTAAACTCCAACTTTAGGATTATTCAGAAGGATTAACTATTACAGGCAACTATATTGAAGGAAAACCGGTGTTATTGGGTTGTTTAGCAGAATTATTTTAGCATTTTGTGTAGATTTGTATTTCTTAACCAAACTGATAGGTCGTGTCTCTGAAGAACCAGAAAAAAGTGCAGTAAGAAGTGGACCATGCAAGTAAATTTAGCTAAGTGTTAAAGGGCCAATCACCTTCAGGCAAAATCATCCTTCAGCCCCCAAGTATTGCAAAGCTTTGAAATCAAGTTTACAAATGAATTGACTACCCTCACTGTCTGCCACCACATGAATTATCATCACTCAAACTCTCTCAGTGGTATATCACTCATTGGTGCAATAGTCACCTGTCACCAATGAAACATACCCTTCTGAAAAAGGAATGAAAGTGTCCAGTATTTTGTTGTATTGTGGATCAAGTACTGTGACACAGATGTATTCTTCCGAGGACACAATCTCTCTTTGCAGCCTTGGATTAACAGCCAAGCAAAAGAAAAAAGCTCTCAACCAACTCATGCACTTCTCCTTTGCCGTTCACACTGGCAAACCTTTGTGACACCTCAGATGCAACAACAGGATAGCTTGGCTCATTATACTGCCCTCCTTTGCTGACTTCCATTGTGAAACCTTCAAAAGGAAGTAGCATTTGTGCCAGGAATTTGACTAGGCGCCATTTTTCGATCTCCATGGTTATGTCTTTCCCAGTTACATCCCCTCCCCTTTGAAGAACATAGTTGGTGATCGGTTTATACTGCTCAAACAGACATTGCAAAATGTAGTAGGTAGAATTCCAGTGTGTTTGCACCTCCTGTATGAAGTCTTTAACTGGTACTCTATTAGCACGCTGAATGATTATCAACTTCTTTTGGGTTTTAAAAGAATGGCTGAAATGAGTGCAGATTCTTCTGCAGGTGGCCTATGTTGACTATGTTGACTGTTGTTGACTATGTCTTCCTTTTTGAGAAAGTCCTGCACAATCAGGTTGATGCAATGCGACAGACACAGGACCCTGAAATATCCACCATCTGCCATGGAATTGAGTATATTGCTGCTATTGCCTGGGGCAACAAATCCAATTCTGAGACCTCTGGGTTGCAGCCTTTCAAAACACTTTGCTGTTAAATTCTTCTAAGATGTTTGCAGCTTCATGGGGTTTTTCTATGGTAAACATTGCTACTGTTGTATGCTGCCTAATAACCTTAAAAGTTTCTTCAGCTATGAGTCCTGCAGATAGCTGTTGCCTAACCTCCAGAAAAGAGATTCAGTGTGCAGTGATACACATGTAATAATTTGTTTGACAACTAGTCCATGTATGTCGGCAGCTGGATAGTGTGAACAGCACTCTTCTGCAAAGCTTGCCCAGCCTATTGCAGCACATCTTGATGGAGTGCACAAACAGCAACTCTGGCAAAATAGGTCTGACTGGGAACCATCCATTTTGGGCAGATGGCCACCACAAATTCTTAAGATCCTACTACTGCCACAAAAGAAAAAGGGAGGAGGTTCAGCGCTAACATTTCAGCCAGCTTCATGTTGTACAAATGTGCCATTGGGTGGTTGAGTTCAGATGCTCCTTATGCCTAAACAGGCCCATAATAGTAGCTTTGGTTGTTTTCTTCTGTGGTGCCATTGACGCAGGTGCCTTCCGGAGAGAACCAGAATGTGGTAGGCTCAATGTGTGCCTTGGGGTAGTCATTGTAGGGGTGGTGTCTCCATCTGAGTCTTGTGCAATTTTGAAGTTGCTTGTGTGGGTGATGCTGTTGTCACACTGCTGGGGACAGGGCCGCTTTGCGGAAAGCTGTCACCCACTTCTTCCTCATCACCTTCCACTGTGATCGGAGCTGATTTCCCTCTCTCATTGCCACCACCACCTCCGGCAATTTCTTTTAAGGTGCTCCTCCCACCGGATGCCATTGTGCTTTTTCACATGGGTCGCTTGTCCTCAAGTACCATGGGGTGAACCAAGTTTACCATAATGAACCCTTGAGTAGCAATGTTAACCTCCTGCTTGATAATCGTGACAAAGTCCTAAACTGGAAAGAAGAACTTTATTAGTATGCCTCTAGTGCCACTGCCTGGAGGTAGGTGGGTGTGTCGACTACTGCCTCTCTGCAGTACCTACTTCGACTGAGGTCTCAGAGGGGCCTTACAAATGTGGAAGCTGGCGGCGATGGTGGTGGTGAAACCTATGCCACATCGCTCTGAGCAGGTTGAATAGGAAGAGTAATGTTGGTGTACTGTGAGCCAGCTTCCATGACAAAGAATGTCTTGTCCTCCTCCCTTTCCATAATTCTAAGGCTTTCAGGAACTTTCCTTTTCTCTTGTCTCTCGGTGAGTCTCGGACTCAGCCGGGGTCCAATCCAAGTCCAAATCAGCAGGAAGTGGACTTGGAGAAGATGGTGGCGTACTCTTTCTTTTTTGTGCTGGAAATCAGGAAGCCAATGGTCCAAGAAGAGATACATCTTGCTCAGCAGGAAGCTCAACTCCTGTACTGCTCCTACTTTAGGAAGAACTGTTGGCAATGGAGAACTGAAGTGGTGTGGTGTGCTGTCACTTTGTGCTGGCCTTCTGTCTGGCAGTACTGTGGGTTTTATATCTTGTGTACCTAAAAACTCAGAAAAACATTTAGTGAAATGTGGCATTTTTATAGTTTGAATTATTCACAGTACAGACAATATAACTTAGTGAGATTATCCCAACAATAGTGAATCAATTCCAATCTACACCATAACATAATATTTCACTCAGGAAATCAACATACAGATGTAACTGTTTGTTTTATGTGCATCAAACGGGGGAAACCTGTGGCAGGCAGGAGATGCGGGGAAAATTGAACAATCCTTTAAAAATTAATGCTGGTGTGCTCCAATGGGGAAAAGGGGTGCAGGGGAAATTGGAATAATCCTTAAAAAATTAACATTGGTATGCGCCTATGGCAGGCAGGGGGAGCAGGGGGAAATGACATGATTGTTAAAAAGTGCATACTGCATTGGTGTGCACTTATGGTAGGGAGGGGGTACAGGGGAAAAATATATAATCCTAACAAAATCAATGCTGAACTGCCTCTATGGCCTAAGAAAAGAAGGCCTATGGCAGACAGAGGGTGGAGGGAAAATGTAAAAAAGAAAATATTTGCTAATGAATGACTAAGAGCTATGAGAAATCCATTGGGGGGCAAGGAAGTGCAGGGAAAAATTGAAAAACATCCATATAATATTATAAACATTGTATATACATACACTACAATGATCCTCAAGCACATTAAGGGGCTCATTCCGCCCAAAGACCGCACCGCGGTCAAATGACCGCGGGGGTCATTTTGACTTTCCCGCTGGGCCGGCGGGCGATCTCCAGAAGATCGCCCGCCGGCCCAGCGGGAAAGCCCCTGCAACGAGGAAGCCGGCTCCGAATGGAGCCGGCGGAGTTGCAGGGGTGCGACGGGTGCAGTAGCACCCATCGCGATTTTCACTGTCTGCATAGCAGACAGTGAAAATCATGGTGGGGCCCTGTTAGGGGGCCCCTGCACTGCCCATGCCAGTGGCATGGGCAGTGCAGGGGCCCCCAGGGGCCCCACGACACCCGTTCCCGCCATCCTGTTCCTGGCGGGTTTTACCGCCAGGAACAGGCTGGCGGGAAGGGGGTCGGAATCCCCATGGCCGCGCTGCAAGCAGCGCGGCCATGGAGGATTCCCTGGGCCAGGGGAAAACCGTCGGGAAACCACCGGTTCCCCTTTTCTGACCGCGGCTTTACCGCCGTGGTCAGAATAGCCCTGGAAGCACCGCCAGCCTGTTGGCGGTGCTTCCTCTGCCCTCCACCCTGGTGGTTTCAAACCGCCAGGGTCGGAATGAGGGCCTAAGTGCTGAGCCCTTTTTTGGCTATTTGGGGTAGTTCGGGTTTAGGCCTTCATAACCTTTTGTCCACGTAAGCTATCCATGCCAAATTTGCGTCCTTTTTGTCCAGCATCCTAGGGATTCTGAAGGTACCCAGAGTTTGTGGTTTCCCCTGGAGGAGACCAAGAAATTAGCCAAAATAGAGCAAACATTTTGTTTTTTTCAAACAAATTGGAAAAAAAGGCTGCCAAAGAAGGCTTGTGGTTTTTCCCCTGAAAATGGTATCAACAAAGGGTTTGCGGTGCTAAAAACACCAGCTTCCCAGCTTTCAGGAAAAGGTAGACTTGAATCAGACAACCACATTTTTCAACACAATTTTGGCATTTTTCTGAGACATACCCCATTTTTACGATTTTTTGTGCTTTCAGCCTCCTTCCAGTTAGCGACAGAAATGGGAGTGAAACCAATGCTGGAGCCCAGAAAGCTAACTATTTTTGAAAAATAAACAAAATTCTGAATTCAGCAAAGGTTCATTTGTGTAGATCCTACAAGGTTTTCCAACAGAAAATAACAGCTGAAATAAAAAAATATTGAATTTGAGCTGAAAACAACAGCCATTTTTCTTTATGTTTTACTCTGTAACTTTTTCCTGCGATGTCATATTTTTTAAAGCAATATACCGTTATGTCTGCTGGACTAGTCTGGTTGCGGGGATATATAGGGCTTGTAGGTTCATCAAGAATAATGAGCTGCATCCTGCAGTGGGTTTTCATTCTATACAGGGTATACAGCAATCCATTTGCTGAAATATAAAGAGTGAAAAATAGATATCAAGAAAACCTTTGTATTTCCAAAATGGGCTCAAGATAAGGTGTTTAGGAGCAGTGGTTATTTGCACATCTCTGAATTCCGGGGAGCCCATACTAGCGTGTGAATTACAGGGCATTTCTCAAATAGACGTCTTTTTTACACACTCTCTTATATTTGGAAGGAAAAAATTTACAGAAAGACAAGGGGCAATAACACTTGTTTTGCTATGCTTCCACCCAGCATTCCCCCAAGTCTCCCGATAAAAATGGTACCTCACTTGTGTGGGTAGGCCTAGCGCCTGCGACAGGAAATGCCCCAAATCACAACGTGGACACATCACATTTTCCCAAAGAAAACAGAGGTGTTTTTTGCAAAGTGCCTACCTGTGGATTTTAGCCTCTAGCTCAGCCGGCACCTAGGGAAACCTACCAAACCTGTGCATTTTTGAAAACTAGAGACCTAGGGGAATCCAAGATGGGGTGACTTGTGGGGCTCTCACCAGGTTCTGTTACCCGGAATCCTTTGCAAACCTCAAAATTTGGCTAAAAAAACACTTTTTCATCACATTTCGGTGACAGAGAGTTCTGGAATCTGAGAGGAGCCACAAATTTCCTTCCACCCAGCATTCCCCCAAGTGTCCCGATAAAAATGGTACCTCACTTGTTTGGGTAGGCCTAGTGCCCGCAACAGGAAATGCCCCAAAACACAAAGTGGACATATCACATTTTCTCAAACAAAACAGAGGTGTTTTTTGCAAAGTGCCTACCTGTGGATTTTGGCCTCTAGCTCAGCCGGCACCTAGGAAAACCTACCAAACCTGTGCATTCTTTAAAACTAGAGACCTAGGGAAATCCAGGATGGGGTGACTTGTGGGGCTATCACCAGGTTCTGTTTCCCAGAATCCTTTGCAAACCTCAAAATTTGACTAAAGAAACACTTTTTCCTCACATTTCGGTGACAGAGTGTTCTGGAATCTGAGAGGAGCCACAAATTTCCTTCCACCAAGCATTCCCCCAAGTGTCCCGATAAAAATGGCACCTCACTTGTGTGGATAGGCCTAGTGCCCGCAACAGGAAATGCCCCAAAGCACAAAGTGGACATATCACATTTTCTCAAAGAAAACAGAGGTGTTTTTTGCAAAATGCCTACCTGTGGATTTTGGCCTCTAGCTCAGCCGTCACCTAGGGAAACCTACCAAACTTGTGCATTTTTTTAAACTAGAGACCTAGGGGAATCCAAGATGGGGTGACTTGTGGGGCTCTCTACCCAGAATCCTTTGCAAACCTCAAAATAAAACCTAAAAAACACTTTTTCCTCACATTTCGGTGACAGAGAGTTCTGGAATCTGAGAGGAGCCACAAATTTCCTTCCACACAGGGTTCCCTCAAGTGTCCCGATAAAAATGGTACCTCACTTGTGTGGGTAGGCCTAGTGCCCGCGACAGGAAATGCCCCAAAACACAAAGTGGACATATCACATTTTTACACAGAAAACAGAGGTGTTTTTTGCAAAGTGCCTACCTGTGGATTTTGGCCTCTAGCTCAGCTGGCACCTAGGGAAACCTACCAAACCTGTGCATTTTCGAAAACTGGAGACCTAGGGGAATCCATGATGGGGTGACTTGTGAGGCTCTCACCAGGTTCTCTTATCCAGAATCCTTTGCAAACCTCAAAATTTGGCTAAAAAAACACTTTTTCCTCACATTTCGGTGACAGAGAGTTCTGGAATCTGAGAGGAGCCACAAATTTCCTTCCAGCAAGCATTCCCCCAAGTGTCCCGATAAAAATGGTACCTCACTTGTGTGGGTAGGCCTAGTGCCCGCCACAGTAAATGCCCAAAACACAAAGTGGACATATCACATTTTCTCAACGAAAACAGAGGTGTTTTTTGCAAAATGCCTACCTGTGGATTTTGGTCTCTAGCTCAGCCGGCACCAAGGGAAACCTACCAAACCTGTGCATTTTTTGAAACTAGAGACCTAGGGGAATCCAAGATGGGGTGACTTGTGGGGCTTTCACCAGGTTCTGTCACCCAGAATCCTTTGCAAACCTCAAAATTTGGCTAAAAAAACACTTTTTCCTCACATTTCGGTGACAGAGAGTTCTGGAATCTGAGAGGAGCCACAAATTTCCTTCCACTCAGCGTTCCCTCAAGTCTCCCGATAAAAATGATACCTCACTTGTGTGGGTAGACCCTGTGCCCGCGACAGGAAAAGACCCAAAACACAACGTGGACACATCACATTTTTACACAGAAAACAGAGGTTTTTTTTGCAAAGTGCCTACCTGTGGATTTTGGCCTCTAGCTCAGCCGGCACCTAAGGAAACATACCAAACCTGTGCATTTCTTTAAAGTGGAGACCTAGGGGAATCCAAGATGGGGTGACTTGTGGGGCTCTCACCAGGTTCTGTTACCCAGAATCCTTTGCAAACCTCCAAATTATGCTCAATAAACATGTTTTCATCACATTTCGGTGACAGAGAGTTCTGGAATCTGAGAGGAGCCACAAATTTCCTTCCACCCAGCATTCCCCCAAGTGTCCTGATAAAAATGGTACCTCACTTGTGTGGGTAGGCCTAGTGCCCGCGACAGGAATGGATCACACAAGGGTCAATGATAGTCCTTGCATGAGGGCTACTGTTAACCCTGGAGTAATCAATTCCTAAAGCAGGCACTAGGCGCAGGCACACAAGCGGGGTTGTGTTTTCATCAGGACAAGTGGGGAAACACTGGGTGGTAGGAATTTTCAGGATCCCTGCACATTCCTGTAGTTTCTGTGATAAAAAAGAAAGGAAAAATAGTGTTTTTAATCAACGTTTCACTTTTGCAGGGTATTCTGGGTAAGAAAACTTTGTTGAATCCAAACACGCCACATTTACGTGGGCTACCTTGGGTGTCTAGTTTTCAGAAATGTCTGCATTTGGTAGGTTTCCCTATATGGCTGCCGAGCCTAGGACCAAATACTTAGGTGACTGTCTTAAAAAACAAGGCTGTTTTGTGGTAGGTAATTTTAATGTCTTCACAATCCGTTTTGGGTACTTCCATGTTGTGGTCACTTCCCACTCACTAAAGTGAGGCAGTTTGTTGCTGGAGACTTAGTGGAACTTGTGGCTCCCTGCAGATCCCTGGACTTCTGCTCATTGGAATGCAAGGCAAATGTCAACACCAGAGCAGCACGCGCTCTATTGGCGACAAAAATGCAAAAACCCAACACTCTCAAAACAAAGTAATTTATGCATTGTGCTGATATGTTGTGGTTTAACCTTTTGCATTGCATTTTAAAACTTATTTTTAATTTGCTTACAAATACTGTTCCTTTGCAATGTATTGCTGCATGTTTTCAGAGTGTGTTAGGGTGTGGCCCCTTTCCAGAGACTTTCCCTGCAACATGCCTGGGCATGGTTCTGGGCTGGGCCAAGACTCTATAAAAGAGAGCCAGCCCAACTCCCAATGCTCACTATTCAGAGGTCCCGGTGCAGAGCAGCATCTTCTTCCTGAGCTCCTGTCCCGGCGGCCTATTTGGATCTTCCAATCTTCTGCCCTAATCCTTCATTGGTGATCATTGTTCCAGGCGGTAAGACGGTGGTTGGACGGTCCCGACACCGTTATTTCGAATTTTCATATTCTTGGTTAAATTCTTAAATGAGTAACAGATTACTTGCGTGCTACCATTTCTTGACATTTATATGGTAGTTTACAAATAGGCAAGACGCGCAATTTATTTCATAAAGGTTTGACTTTGTTATTCATTGCGCGCTACCATTTCTTGACATTTACATGGTGGCTTAAGAATCGGCAAGACGCACAATTCGTTTTATGGTGTTTAAACATTGTTGTCCATTGCGTGCTACTATTTCTTGACATTTACATGATGTTTTACGAATTGGCAAGACGCACAACTCGTTTCATGAGCATTTAACTTTGTTGTTCATTGCACACTACCATTTCTTGACATTTTACATGGTGGCGTAAGAATCGGCAAAAGAAGCGCGATTCGTTTCATTGTACTTTGATCTTGTTATTTATTGTGAGCTGTTATTCCTTGACATTTACATCGTGTTTTACGAATCGGCAAGACGCTCGATTTGATTAATGATGATTTGACTTTGATATTCATTGCGTGCTACCATTTCTTGGTATTTTACATGGTAACCCTCGAATTGGTAAGATCACGATTCTCTCCTCGAGTTTAATTCATGTTGTTATAATACTATTCTAAGATATTTATTATATAATATTCGAGTTGACAAGTTATGTGATTTGTTTCCTGAATCCATATTGTGTTATTCATGGTACACAATCCTTTTATGGTGTTAACTATATTTATATATCTGCAATATCCGCAATTTGTGTTGCAACATTTTAAGAGTACACAGAAGGCCAGAGTTTCTAGCTGCAATATTGTATGGTCCTAGTATACATTCTCAAAACAGGGTTTATATTACTGGTTTAATATTTAGTCAGAATGTTTTTTTTCTGATTCTCATGTAAAGGAAAGTACTTGAATAAGAAAGTTTTCATTTAATTCATCTTGATTCCCCTACAGGTATCCGGCCATCTTGAAATTTAGTCATTTTAATCTTAACTCTTAGATTGTTCATGTTTTCAGAGTGACTAGGCTTAGAATCATAATCTAGTATTGATTTCAGGAGATATAATTTTCATATTGTGTGTTCTAACCTTTTTCTTACTACAGGTCTCCTTCCCAGCTGTTCCCTTCCTAATCCCCTCTTCCCCTCTTGAACTCTCTCAGTCTCTGTGATTTATCTATCAGAGTCTTGGAGCTGTTCAGTGGTGGACGTGTTGGTAACGTGCACAGACCCCGAGGATCTGGTGACTCTGACAGAATAGTGAGCCCACAAATTATTATCCTCCTGGCTTGGGTATGTTCTCAGCATGGCCACGCTAGATGAGTTAGTCAAGGCTATCACCCAGCTCCAAGCAGAGGTGGTATCATCCAAAGAATTGACAACTAGCTTAGCATAGAGCGTGAGTCAGTTGCAAGATAAGGTAGAGAAGAAGGAACAAAGTCCCACAGGTGTGTCTTGGCCAGGTACTTCTTCTCAGGCTTCTGGAAGTAATCCGATTTCCTTAAATGTTCCTTCTGCAATTCCTTTAGCTCCCCCAGAACGTTTCTCAAGTGACCCTTTGAAAGTGCAATCTTTCCTGGTTCAAGTGGAACTACACTTCACCTGCAGACCAAATACTTTTCCCAATGCCCAGTCCAAAGTAGCTTTCTTGTTATCATATCTGTCTGGGGTTGCAGCTACTTGGGCAATTCCTCTTGTTCGTAAAAATAGTCCCTTGTTGTATAACTGGAGAAATTTTGTTCATGAATTTGAGAGAGTTTTTGATCGTAGAACTGTAACACAGTCAGCAGATAGTGAATTATTAGATTTACGTCAAGGAAATCAAGACCTAGGGGGTCATTACAACATTGGCGGTAAAAGCCGCCTACCGCCGTGCAGAAGACCGCCAATACACCGCCGCGGAATTCCGCCACAGCTATTATGACCCACATCTCAGAATCTGCCGAAATTCAGACACCCACACAAGTCCGCCACACCAAAGGTCAGTGATAAACTGGCAAAAACAATTCCTCCACCGTCACACCAACAGAAACACGCCCATGCTATCACGACCCACGAATCCACGCGGCGGTCTTTCAACCGCGGTATTCCATTGGCGGTACACACCGCTGCGCTCAAAATACACACACATCTCCAAAACACCGCCACATTGGACAATTCAAAATACACACAACTGATACACATACACACACCACTCCCACACAATCAATACTATATAAAACACACACCCACATCACCCACAAACCCCTACGACCAAAAACTATAGACGAAGGCGACAGACAGAGAGCACAGCAATAGATAACCCCACCACACAGAGGCACACAACACCATCACCTATACAACATCCACGCACAAAACACCCCACACCACTACACAT
The DNA here is from genome assembly GCF_031143425.1 of Pleurodeles waltl. NCBI lineage: Eukaryota > Metazoa > Chordata > Amphibia > Caudata > Salamandridae > Pleurodeles > Pleurodeles waltl. The sequence goes on along the minus strand of NC_090440.1, from coordinate 1,880,114,097 downwards.
CACCACACTCATCAACACATACACCACCCCACACATCACCTACACCACCCCATGGCACGCCAAGGACACCCCAGGTTTTCCGAGGAGGAGCTCAGGGTCATGGTGGAGGAAATCGTACGGGCAGAGCCACAGCTATTTGGATCACAGGTGCAGCACACCTCTATAGCCAGGAAGATGGAGCTATGGCGAAGAATCGTGGACAGGGTCAACGCTGTGGGACAGCATCCAAGAAATCGGGAGGACATCAGGAATAGGTGGAACGACCTACGGGGGAAGGTGCGTTCAGTGGTCTCCAGACACAACATCGCGATTCAGCGGACTGGCGGCGGACCCCCACCTCCTCCCCCACAACTAACAACATGGGAAGAGCAGGTCTTGACCATCATGCATCCAGAGGACCTTGGAGGAATCGGTGGAGGAATGGACACTGGTAAGTCAAATCTTAACTATCATATCCCCCATCCTACCTGGATGCTATCACACACCCCCACCCTCACCCCTCCCCTATCACTCCAACTCCTCACTAATGTACTAATAACACAAACCACCCATCCCAACACCAAGCCCTGCATGACACAACTAAGCATGGTCATCCCTCACTAAAGCATGCTCACTGCGCATACCCATAACAACCCCCCAACCATCATCCCACAAGCCCCCCACACAGGAATGCTTGCACTGGGGTACACGCACACCCACCCATTGCACATCATGACACACACACTTGCAATAGTCATGCTCTTATACCCCTGCAGGACCACTACGTAACGTCACCAGACAGGGGGGTCCAGACATCTCCACTCCACCCACAGAAGAGGCCCACAGTGACGACAGCAGCTCTGGCCAACTGGAGATGACCAGTCCGGACCATCGTGGGCCTCAGGACAGTCAGTTCCCCTTGCACAGGCACAGCCCAACACTGACCTTCCACCCTCTGGTAACACCAGCACAGCACCCACCCAGCAGGCCCATACCTCCGTACCCAGGACACGTCAATCAGCTGTGTGTCCACCACTACAGGGAACCCAGGATAACCCACCACCCCAACAACAACAGTGACCTGGGGGCAGTGGTAGTGGGCACACGGTCCAGGGGACGGAGGCCCAGGAACACAGGGGAACTGGGAGGGCTGCTGTGCGACAGGGGGTGGACAGGCCAAGGGAACCCACTCTCCACGAGGCCCTCTCCTCCATCATGGGGGCATACCACCACTCCCAGGAGACGATAGTTACGGTCCTGGCCAAGTTTCAGGAGACCCAGCGCCTGCAGGAGGAACAGTATTTGGGGTTCAGGGAGGAGCTCAGAACCATCAGCTCCGCCCTGGGCACCATCGTAGGGGTGCTGAAGGACATACAAAAGACCATGAGGGACACCGTGGCACTCCAAGGGGCCCATGACACTAGCCTGGACGATGAACTGCCCACCACCTCATCCAGCGCTAGTGGACAGAATGCCCCGCCACAGGACCACCACACCAGCACCCCACCCCCTGCAGACGGAGAACCACCCCGCAAGAGGTCCCTGAGATCCAGGAACAGGACAGAGCAAGATGGCAAGACCCCCGCCAGGAAATGAGACCACCCTGATTGTCCTCCCACTGTCCCACTTTGTTACCCAGTCCAGATTGGAACTGCCCCAGCTCCACTTCCTATGCCCATATGGGCAAAGCACCTGTGAGACGAATAGACTGGACTCTGCCATGGACATTCCTCCACCATCACCCATCACCATTTTACAACCCCCCTCCATTATTGAGCACTTAAATAAACACCCTTGAACCACAAAACAATCTGGAGTCAGTCTGTGATTTAGAAAATGTGTATTAGCTATAACAATGACAAAATCCGTTCGAAATTTTAATGTCAACATACCTATGTCACACATCACAAGTCCATGAAGGATGCAAGCAGATGACACACGTTGGTAACCACACCTGTGAAACCGTAATGGAAATGTACAACTCAGTTAGCAAATACTACTTCAAATTGACAGACAGGATAGAGGTAGAAGTGTGAAAGTGAATGTAATAGTAAAAAAAAATTTCTCACCTGTGTGTCACTGGAAATATTGCTGTATGACTGACTCCCTGTTGTCAATGTCTTCTTCTTCAGCTTCCTCCTCATCACTGTCCACAGGCTCCACAGCTGCCACAACACCATCATCTGGACCATCCTCCTGCAGAAAAGGCACCTGGCGTCGCAAAGCAAGATTGTGAAGCATCGAGCAGGCGATGATGATCTGGCACACCTTCCTTGGTGAGTAGAATAGGGAACCACCTGTCATATGGAGGCACCTGAACCTGGCCTTCAGGCGGCCGAAGGTGCGTTCGATCACCCTCCTAGTCCGCCCATGGGCCTCATTGTAGCGTTCCTCTGCCCTGTTCCTGGGATTCCTCACTGGGGTCAGTAGCCATGACAGGTTGGGGTAACCAGAGTCCCCTAATAGCCACACACGGTGCCTCTGGAGTTGACCCATCACATACAGGATGCTGCTATTCCGCAGGATGTAGGCATCATGCACTGAGCCAGGGAACATAGCATTTACCTGGGAGATGTACTGGTCTGCCAAACATACCATCTGTACATTCATCGAATGATAACTCTTCCGGTTCCTGTACACCTGTTCACTCCTGCGGGGGGGACCAGAGCTACATGGGTGCCATCAATAGCACCTATGATGTTGGGGATATGTCCCAGGGCATAGAAGTCACCTTTAACTGTAGCCAAATCCTCCACCTGAGGGAAAACGATGTAGCTCCTCACGTGTTTCAGCAGGGCAGACAACACTCTGGACAATACGTTGGAAAACATAGGCTGGGACATCCTTGATGCCATGGTCACTGTTGTTTGAAATGACCCACTTGCAAGGAAATGGAGCACTGACAGCACCTGCACTTCAGGGGGTATTCCTGTGGGATGGCCAATTGGTGAGATCAGGTCTGGCTCCAACTGGGTACACAGTTCCTGGATTGTGGCACGGTCAAACCTGTAGGTGATGATCAAATGTCGCTCCTCCATTGTTAACAGGTCCACCAGCGGTCGGTACACCGGAGGATTCCGCCATCTCCTCAAATGTCCCAGCTGACGGTGCCTAAGAAGGACAACAGCGACCACAGAGTCAACAAATTCTTAGGTATGTACCACAGCTACACAGAACACGACACCAAATACAAAACTCTTCCTGTATGTGTGTTGAGTGTAGGCCTAGGTATGTGTGACGCAGTAGTAAATGAAGCCATGTGGGCCCCTGAAATGGCGGCTGCCTGACCTCTAAAGTGGGACAATGGGATGTGAGGTAACTGCGCTGGCGTTGTACACCGTCACGGTAGGCGGTCGTAGACCGCGGCGCAATGCTGCATTGGTTAACATTGGACCCTATGGGTCCCAGGAGCCAATGATGAAGTGTGCCGGCGGTGATGATACGCACCGCCGCGGACGTCACCGCCGCGGACATGAGCGCCATTTTCTATCTGTTCAATCACTCGATACCTGATCTTCGACAGGAGAGGACCTACACTGCAAGTGCTGCTGTGACCTCGGTCTGGAAGAGACAATGGCTGCTGCGTCTGGGGAAAGGGCCCCTGCCTTCACTGTTCAGGAGTTGGAGAAACTCATGGACGGGGTCCTCCCCCAGTAGACGCAACTCTACGGTCCTCCAGACCAACAGGTAAGTACACAGGGAACACGTTGTATGGGCTATGCATTGGTGGAGAGGGCTGGATGTCAGTAGGAAGGGGGCAGAGTTCTGCGAGCATGAAGGACTGTGAATGCATGTGGCACATGGCAAGGGTAGGGATGGGGGCCACTCACTTCGACGGTGCAGTTGGTAATGACTTCTCTTCTTCCCCTGTACATGTCATGTAGGTCAGCGCCCACCAGAAGAAGGACATTTGGCGTGCCATCACCACAGACGGAGCACCCACTGCCGGAAAAGATGGGAGGAAATTCGCCGCTGGAGCAAGAAGACGGCGGAGGCTCAGCTGGGGATGGCCTCCCAACATGGGAGGGGTGCCCGTCGCACCATGACCTCCCTGATGTTCCAGATCCTGGCGGTGGCCTACCCTGAGTTGGATGGGCGCTTGAGGGCATCACAGCAGACACAAGGGGGTGAGTACACTCTCATTCTGTGGACTTTGCGTGCAGTGGAGGGGTCTGGGTGGGGGAGCAGGGCTGTGGGTTTCCCTAGGCCAGGGCGAGTTCCGTAGGCTGGCCCCTCCAGAATGCAGGCCATGTGTCACTCCACCCCACCTCTGTAGAGTGCCAAGTACAGGTAGACATGCCCATGTGTCATCTATGTGGACCGATGACACTCATAGCCATGTAGGCCATATCCCAGGAATTGCATCTGTAGAGGCCAAGAGCATGGCGTAGTGCAGGGGGCTGCTGTGTCTGTATTGTCCGCCAACGGTAGCGGTAAGCCATGCACCCAACCTGTCTTTCTTCTGTTGTCCCCCCCCCCTTTTTGTGCTCTCCCTGTTCTTTTGTGCATCAGCATCATCAGGTGGAGGTACAGTGGCACCAGAGCACGAGGGAGCTGCATCCCACATGGCCATGGAGGGCCACACCACGGACTCTGAATACACCAGTGGGACGGAGGGCGAGGGGAGCTTCACGTCGGTCACCGGATCAGCAAACAGGGACACAGACTCGTCTGCCAATGGGAGCTCCCTTGTGGTGGCGGCACCATCTGTGCCACCCACTTCTACAGGTACAGCCGCCACCCCCCCTACCAGCACCGCCCTCCCAGCATCCCCTCAGCCTTTGCTCCGTGCCCGCTCACCCAGGAGGGTGGGCATCACCTTCGCCCCAGGCACCTCAGCCACTGCCCCTGTCACCCCTGCTGCCCTCAGTGAGGAGGCCATTGAACTCCTCAGGTCACTCACTAGTGGGGAGTCTACCATTGTGAATGCCATCCAGGGTGTAGAAAGGGAGTTGCAACACACTAATGCATTCCTGGAGGGCATTCATTCTGGTCAGGCTGCCCATCATCGAACCCTACAATCTCTGGCCTCAGCACTGATGGCAGCCATTGTCCCTGTGTCTAGCCTCCCCCCTCCAACTTCCTCCACCCAGACCCAATCCCCTGTACCCCAGTCTATCCCAACCACACCATCAGACAAGCATGCACACACCTCAACACACAAAAGTAGCTCAGGCAAACATAGGCACCACACATCCCACAGGCACTCACACAAGCATCACCCACATACAGACACAGCAACATCCACTGCCTCCACTGTGTCCCCCTCCTCGTCGTCTCCCTCATCCCTCCCAGTGTCATCTACACTCTCACCTGCATGCACTACATCTACAGCCACTAGGACTCGCATCAGAACACCCAGCACCACACCCCGCTCACCTGCACTCACCACCCCCACTACCATTTACACGTCCCCTGTGTCCACTCCCAGTGTGTGTGTGTGACGCCCCCTCCCAAAGTACACACACGCGGGCACCCACACACCCAACATCCATCCACCTCACGACAGCCTCCAGTACCTGCACCTGCACCCAAATCACCTAAAGTTACACCTCCTACAACCACCTCCCCTTCCTCCACTCCCAGACCCCCTCCAGCTACCCATCCCAGTGTTCGTCAGAAACTTTTCCTGAGCAACGTTGACCTCTGTGCCACCACCCCCACCCCTCTAATTCATAGGTCCCGTAGTAGCACTTCAGCCCAAAAAAGTCCGGTACCAGTGGTGCGTGTTAGAGGTCTGTGGAGTGCACCGGCCACCAGGGCAGCCAGTATGACACGGAGCCAAAGCACTGCCAGTCCACCCCCTGTAAAGCACCTTAAGTTGGAAAGTGCCCGACGGGAGAGGGTGAAGACTCCTGCCGGCAAAACAGCTCACAAGGGTCCCGGGGGGAGTGCCGAGTCAGCTGTGACTCCTCCCAAGGTGGTGAAGGGGCAGAAGAAGTCTCCAAAGTCTGGTAAGAGCAGCACGGCGGAGAAGGCTGCCATTCTCCCCGCCGGCCGGGACGCCACTGCCAGCACTATCGTCACTGGTCCGGAGACCACCACCAGAGTCAGTGCCCTGGAGGGCACCACTATCGTCACAGATCCGGAGACCACCGCCAGAGTCAGTGCCCTGGAAGGCACCACTATCGTCACAGGTCCGGAGACCACTGCCAGCGTCAGTGCCCTGGAGGGCCCCTGCAGCCACAGCCCCGCTGGGCACTGAGGAACCGTCATGCCACACACCGCTGCACAGGTCAGAGACAGCAAAGTCAAGCACCGCTGAACAGGGCAAAGACCGCCATGGCAAAGACCGCTGAACAGGGCAAAGACCGCCATGGCAAAGCACTGTTGAACAGGTCAGAAACTGCAAAGTCAAGCACCGCTGAACAGGGCAAAGACCGCCATGGCAAAGCACCGCTGAACAGGTCAGAGACAGCAAAGTCAAGCACCGCTGAACAGGGCAAAGACCGCCATGGCAAAGACCGCTGAACAGGGCAAAGACCGCCATGGCAAAGCACCGCTGAACAGGTCAGAAACTGCAAAGTCAAGCACCGCTGAACAGGGCAAAGCACCGCTGAACAGGGCAAAGACCGCCATGGCAAAGCACCACTGAACAGGGCAAAGACCGCCAAGGCAAAGCAACGCTGAACAGGTCAGAGACAACAAAGTCAAGCACCGCTGAACAGGGCAAAGACCGCCATGACAAAGCACCGCTGAACAGGGCAAAGACCGCCAACTCAAGCATCGTTAGCCCATGTGCAGCTGGGACAGTGACAGAACTGGGACTGTCACAGGGAGCGTGATGCACTCTGGGCACCAGTCCCCCTCCAGAACCAGTGGAGAACAGCATCCACTACCTCTGTCCTTCACAGGATGAAGCACTCTGGGCACCAGTCCCCCTCCAGAACCAGTGGAGAACAGCATCCACTCTGAATGTCCTTCACAGGATGAAGCACTCTGGGCACCAGTCCCCCTCCAGAACCAGTGGAGACTGTTATCCACTTGAGAGACTGTGGCTTTGCACTCCCCAGGATAAAGCAGTGGGCAAACCACCCACTGGAGTGACTTGAGAGACTGTGGCTTTGCACTCCCCAGGATAAAGCAGTGGTCAAACCACCCACTGGAGTGACTTGAGAGACTGTGGCTTTGCACTCCCCAGGATGGTACAGTGGGCAAACCACCCACTTGTGAGACTTGAGAGACTGTGGCTTTGCACTCCCCAGGATGGTACAGTGGGCAATCCACCCACTGTAGAGACTTGAGAGACTGTGGCTTTGCACTCCCCTGGATAAAGCAGTGGGAAAACCACCCACTGGAGTGACTTGAGAGACTGTGGCTTTGCACTCCCCAGGATAAAGCAGTGGGCAAACCACCTGAGTGACTTGAGAGACTGTGGCTTTGCACTCCCCAGGATACATCAATGGGCATGGAGCCCCGTCGTGGATCTGGCATGGTGCTGTAATCCGGCTGAGGTGCCCCCCCTTCCTTTCCCCCTGAGGTGCCTGTTGTATTTCTATCTGATGCCCCTGCAGTGTTCTCTCCATTTGTGGACAGGTATCTAGTGTGGGCCTCGCCCATGCTTTGTGGGCCCAGTGGTCCACGGACATTGATATGTGCATACCTGCAGTAATAATCGTGATGTATAATTTTTAGAATGTTTATATATATCTGTATATATTTGTTTACTTTATTTTGATACATTACAATGGTTGAACTCATTTCCTTTTGTCTTTGCATTCTTCCGGGGGGCTTGGGGGTTGTTACTGTGATGTTTGGAAATGCATTGGTGTGTGTGTTGTAGTGTGCGAGGGTCGGGTTGGGGGTGGGGGTGTTGCTTGTGTGTCCCCCTGACTTTTGCCTCCCCCTCCCCTATGTCGTAGGTGCAGTACTCACCATTGTCTTCGGCGCCGCCGTTGCTGGTGTTTTTAGAGGAGCAGGAAGACAAGCGCAGGGAGTATTTGTAGTTCCGGCTCCATGGTGGCCTCCTTCCTCATGGAGTGTGTTGAGGTGAGCGTTTTCCCATTGCAAGAGCTGTTTCCGCCATGTTTTTATCGACGGTGAATCCGCCCCGGAAAAGGTGGCGGATTGGCCTGTTGTAATACTGTGGGCGGTACTTTGTCTTCCGCCTGTCTGTTGGCGGTGACCGCCGCGCTGCTTGTCTGTACCGCCGTGGCGGTCGGAGTGTTAAAGTGGCTGTCTATGTTGGCGGTTTCCGCCACGGTCAAAATTCCCTTAAATCTTGTCTTGAGACTTGATCATCGTTTGGCCGAACGTAAAGGAACGCTCAAAAAGATTGAAAAATAATCATGGCGCGTTCATGATAACAGAGACTCAAGAACTCCGAAAGAAAGAACGCCGGAACCGATGGAAATTGGAGCCATCAGAAGACTTTTGACCAAAGATGAAAAGGACCTCAGCAGAAAAAATGGACAATGTCTTTATTGTGGGCGAAAAGGTCATTTTGCCAAAGATTGTCCAATCAAAACAAAGAACAAGCAAGGTCCAGTTCAGAAGGTCGCAGCCAATGCACCAGTCGAGTTGGAAAACTAAAACACCCAAGATGCAGAGAAGGGTTGCTCTTGGGTCTCACCGTGGACCCTTCACAATCTAGACATCTTAAACTGGAAATAAGAGTTCAGGTCAAGAAAAAGATCTATTTCAAAAAAGCTCTAGTCGATTCTGGGGCTACTGGGAATTTTGTTGATGTCCAATTGGTTCGTGCATGGGGGATCCCATGTATTGAAAAGAAGACCCCAAAAATCATCCAGGCAGTCGATGGAAAACTCTTGACTGGAGGTCCGGTAACTCTTCAGACTATCCCCTTGTCAATGATTTGTGAAGATAAGATTCAAAGACAGAAACATAAAGAGAAAATCATCTTTGACGTGATCCATGCTCCCCAATATGGGATTATCCTCGGCTTGCCATGGTTAACTCATCACAATCCGGAGATCAATTGGGCAGAATGAAAAATCGTGTTCTCATCTGCGCTATGTAACAAACAATGGGGGTCATTCCGACCCCGGGGATGCGGGAGCACAGCCAACAGGCTGGCAGGGCCCCGCAGGGCATTCTGACCGCGGCGGTTTGGCCGCGGTCAGACCAGGAAAACCGGCGGTATCCCGCCGGTTTTCCGCTGCCCTGGGAATCCCCCATGGCGGCGCAGCTTGCAGCGCCGCCATGGGGGATTCCGACCCCCTCACCGCCATCCTGTTCCTGGCGGTTCCGACCGCCAGGAACAGGATGGCGGTGAGGGGTGTTGTGGGGCCCCTGGGGGCCCCTGCAGTGGCATGGGCACTGCAGGGGCCCCCGTAAGAGGGCCCCACTTTGAATTTCAGTGTCTGCTCAGCAGACACTGGAATTCACGACGGGTGCAACTGCACCCGTCGCACCTTCCCACTCCGCCGGCTTCATTCGGAGCCGGCTTCCTCGTGGGAAGGGGTTTCCCGCTGGGCTGGCGGGCGGCCTTCTGGCGGTCGCCCGCCAGCCCAGCGGGAAAGCCAGAATGGCCTCCGCGGTCTTTCGACCGCGGAGCGGCCATATGGCGGTTCCCTCCAGGCGGGCGGCTCCCGCCGCCCGCCGGGGTCTGAATGACCCCCAATGTCTCCAAAAGATTCAAGTACCAAAAGTTTGCAACTCTTACATAGCTACTGCCGCGGAGAAAGAAATTCAGCTGCCCAAACAGTATTCATCTTACAAAGATGTATTTGATAAGAAAGGAGCAGAGACTCTACCTCCTCATAGATCTTATGACTGTTAAATTGATCTAGCCCCAGGTGCGATACTTCCCAACTGTCGTGTATATGCCCTATCAGAACATGAAAATCAACATTTACGAAAATACCTAGATCAATTTTTGGAGAATGGCTTCATTCACCCCTCTAAGTCTCCTGCAGCTTCGCCTTTGTTTTTTGTTTCAAAAGCTAATGGAGAACTTCGAACTTGCATCGACCATAAGGGTTTGAACAAAGTCACCATCAAGAATAAATATCCTTTGCCCCTAATTCCGGTCTTATTGGAACAAGTAAAGAAAGCAAAAATCTACACGAAGCTTGACCTTCGAGGTGCCCATCATTTGGTCAGAATGAGAGAGGGTGATGGAAGGAAAACAGCGTTCAAGACAAGATATGGCCTTTTTGAATACACAGTCATGCTTTTTGGTCTGTGTAATTCTCCAGCAGCATTTCAATTTTTCTTGAATGACGTTCTTAGAGAGTACCTCGACATATTTGCCATAGTCTACATCAATGACATTTTGATCTACTCAGACAATGAAAACGAACATGTCCAACATGTCAAGAAAATTCTTGCAGCCCTTCAAAAACACCATTTATATTGCAAACTAACCAAGTGTGAGTTTCATGTTACCACAGTTGAGTTTTTAAGGGTTATTCTTATCCCTCAAGGTATGGTGATGGCAGAAAAGAAAGTAAAAGCTGTATCTGATTGGCCCACCCCAAAGACTGTTCGTGATGTACAATGTTTCCTGGGGTTTGCAAATTTTTACCGGAGGTTCATAAATCATTTCTCCCAGACAGTGGCTCCAATCACTAAGCTACTAAGAAAGAAAGAAAAGTTTGTATTGTCCCCAGAAGCTAAACAAGCCTTCTTGACTTTGGAGGAAGCTTTCTCCACTGCCCCAGTCTTGACTCATCCTGATGCGAATCAACCTTTCATAGTGGAAGCTGATGCTTCAGATGTAGCAATAGGAGCCGTCTTATCACAACGAAATAAAGACACTGGTCAGCTTCATCCTGTAGCTTATATGTCTCGGAAGTTGAACGAAGTTGAACAGAACTATGTCATTGCTGAAAAAGAGCTTCTGGCGATTCGTGACGCCTTTAAAGAATGGAGACATCACTTGTTGGGTGCCAAATACACTGTTACAGTATATACTGATCATCGTAATCTTCAATTCATGAGTTCTGCCAGACTTTTGACCCCTCGGCAATTACGCTGGATGCTTTTTTTTGCCAAATTTGATTTTGTAGTAACCTTCTGGCCTCGTAAAGATAATCGCAAGGCTGACGCCTTGTCCCGTCAAGAGTCTACCACGTTGCCTGCATTTCAAGCCTCCAGAGCTATTATTGCTCCTGACAAGGTTCTATGCATCATAAAAACTGAAGATTTCTTTGAAGAAATTCGCAACTCTTTCACTGTTGAAAAATGGCAAACATGGGCCCAAGCAGATCCCAAAAGGTCAATCAAGCAAGGTTTACCCTTTCATGACGCTCGTTTGTTCGTACCCACTACAAAACTTCGCAAGATAGTGTTTCATTGGTTGCATGTTATACCTACGGCAGGTCACCCAGGTACTCCTAAAACTCTTGAACTGATCCAACGCTATTTTTGGTGGCCTACCCTAACAAAAGATGTAAAAGCAATGGTAAACAAATGTGAAGTTTGTGCTCGCATTAAAACAAGTCATTCAAAACCAAAAGGGTTGTTACATCCACTTCCAACCCCAAGTCGTCCATGGGAGCACATTTCTTTAGACTTTATTACCGGTCTGCCGGTGGTTCAACAGCATTCAGTAATTCTGGTGGTAGTAGATAGTCTCATGAAATATGGACATTTCATCGCCTGTAAAAAATTGCCCACTTCTAGTGAATTGGCAACTATTTTACTGAACAGAGTGGTTCGTTATCATGGACTGCCAAAGGTTATCCTCTCTGATCGGGGGTCAAAATTTTCCTCTAATTTCTGGAAGACATGGTGTAAAACACTCCAAGTGACATCTACGCTATCTACTAGTCATCATCCTCAAACAGATGGTCAAACGGAGAGACTAAATCAGACTTTGAAACAATACCTACGTGCCTACGCTGAAAAGGCACTTCATTCTTGGACATCTATGCTCTGGTTAGCTGAGTTAGCTTACAATAACTCATTCCACACTTCTATTGGCATTACACCCTTTTTTGGTTTATTTGGCTATCATCCTGACACCTTGACAATCACAATTCCTCAAGAAAGTTCTCTTACTCCAGCTGTGTCAGAAACCATTCAGCATTTACATCGAACCCAGAAACTGATTCAACAGCATTTAGAAAAAGCCAAACAAAAATTTAAAAGGCATTATGACAAGAAACATTGTGAGGGACCGCAATATCAACCAGGTGATAAAGTGTGGCTTTCCACAAATATATAGACTTCAAGAAGAAGCACATGTTTAACCCTAAATTCATAGGTCCTTATACTGTCCTTCAGCAAATCAATCCGGTGACCTATAAACTACAATTGCCCAGATCCTTACGGATTCATCCAGTGTTCCACACTTCCCTCTTGAAAAAGACAGTCCAAAAGGTCCACCCTCATCCAGCTCCTGTTCTAGTACAAGGGGAAGAAGAATACGAAGTCAAGAAAGTGTTGGATTCTAAACTGAGAGGGCGTAATCTATGGCACTTAATCTCATGGAAAGGTTATGGTCCTGAAAGTAACTCATAGGTTTCCGCATCTAATGTTCATGCTCCAGTACTTGTGAGACGCTTTCATCGTCTTAATCCAAGCAAACCAGGCCCTAGAGCGCGTCTGAGAGAGGGGAGTACTGTCAACACCAGAGCAGTACGCGCTCTATTGGCGACAAAAATGCAAAAACCCAACAGTCTCAAAACAAAGTAATTTATGCATTGTGCTGATATGTTGTGGTTTTTAACCTTTTTCTTACTACAGGTCTCCTTCCCAGCTGTTCCCTTCCTAATCCCCTCTTCCCCTCTTGAACTCTCTCAGTCTTTGTGATTTATCTATCAGAGTCTTGGAGCTGTTCAGTGGTGGACGTGTTGGGAACGTGCACAGACCCCGAGGATCTGGTGACTCTGACAGCAAATGTGTTTTTTAAGCACATTTTGTGATTTCAAGGGGATTCTGGGTGAAGGAAAACTGGTGAGAGCCACGCAAGTCCTGCACCCTTGGACTCCCCTGGTACTAGTTTGTTAAAGTTAACCCACCACTCACACTGGTTGGTTTTAGCACCTCAAGAAATTATGGGTTCAAAGCATGAATACTTATCAAAGTATCTGGATATTGAAACCAAGCCTTCTGAAGGTGGGCCATAAAACTGCGTCCAGGCACCAACCTCTTTATGGTCCATTCACACGCCATTCACGCACAACAAACAACCCTTTCATATCGCCGGCCATGGGCCCAATCCAACCAATCACTGCACTCATATTAACTTACCGCTGCCAGACAACGGCCCATCACATTCACACGCCACAGAATGGAATAAGTTTGACTACATTTTACCACCTGTCAAGTAACTGCCTCCTTCTTCCTTAACATTACCAAATGCATGCATAATGAACCTTTACTAATGACTCCTGTGACAGCCGCCTGAGGCTCAGGGAGACATGTTTTTCATTATCCTTTAACGCACTCTCTGTGCTAAATCCAAATCCTTCCAGTTTGTGGATGCAAGTTGGGGGTGTCCGAGTATGCCGTACAAATCGATTCCTCGAACTGAGTGAGCATATCTACCTTTGAAACTAAGGGAGGCATGCTGGGGATTTCTCATGATGTTCCCTAAAGAGAAGGTCATAGGATGTGAAAAAGGGTAGTGTTTGGTACACAGGGGAGTCCATGAGAATGTGTCATAAGTCCCAGCCAACATTATGTGCAGTGATGTGACTGTAATGCACTTATACAGCAAACTGAACATCTACTAAGTTCTGATGGAGGATGAACATTGATATGTGCATACCTGCAGTAATAATCGAGATGTATAATTTTTAGAATGTTTATATATATCTGTATATATTTAGTTACTTTATTTTGATACATTACAATGGTTGAACTCATTTCCTTTTGTCTTTGCATTCTTCCGGGGGGTTGGGGGTTGTTACTGTGATGTTTGGAAATGCATTGGTGTGTGTGTTGTAGTGCGCGAGGGTCGGGTTGGGGGTGGGGGTGTTGCGTGTGTGTCCCCCTGACTTTTGCCTCCCCCTCCCCAAACACTGACCTATACCAGTCATTCTCCTTCAGTGCTGGGATGGCACCAATGGGTTTGAATCCATAGGTGTAGATGATGTACATCTGTACTACCTTTACTATCTGCCTTCTACCTGTGCAATAACCCTGTGAAGGCACACCTACCATAAGCTTTCCTTACCCATTCATGTCTCTGTTCTCATCAGAGTCCTTGCTAATCCTGTATAATTGCCAAGTGAACCTATACTAGTTTGTGGATGCAAGTTGGGGGTTTCCAAGTATGCCGTACAAAGTGATTCCTCGAACTGAGAGAGCATATCTACCGTTGAAAGTAAGGTAGACATGCTGGTGAAGAAAGGGTACTCTGTGACAATGTGGCATATGTTCTGTCCACTAGTATATGCAGTAGGGGGAATATAATACATGTTAATTGAACAGAACACCGACCACGTTCTGACGGTAGATTTAGCTCTCAAGCAGTCCAAAAGGAAGTCCATGATGAAGTAGATGAAGTCAATTTCTGTGGCTCCTTGCCTAACGAAGCAGTGACCCATGGAAGTTCGGTCTCCATGCACCGCCACTGAAAGGATTACCCACCGGCAGCTCAACCTCCGTCGATTTCCCAGAACTTTGCTTTAGTATGATACAATGTAAAGCAAGTAGGGATACAGAAGCATGGTTGTGATGGACACTGGGGACAGTAATACCGACTCTCCTGCCGCTTTCCATGCTTCGAGCACACTTTACAGTGACGACATGGACGATCCTTTTTGGGTGTTTTAGGAATGCGATCAGCAAAGTGTCGTTCCTGCAGCCTTGCCACATCCTCCAGAACATATGAGGTGGAGGCTGCTGCTGCTTCTGTAACAGCAGTGAGGCTTTCAATTACAGACAACTGGAAGTCAAAGAAAGTCATGAGTCTTCCTGTGGTTGTCTGACGGTAAACAACATACGCATTATATGCTGCCATCTGAATCAGGTGGGTAAACAGTTTCTTGTACCAAGTGCAAGTTTTACGACACGCATTGTATGGTTGAAGAACCTGGTCGTTCTTGTCCACTCCGCCAATGTACTTATTGTAATCAAGTATACAGGTGGGCTTCTGGACTTTGGCCATCTGACCCCAAACCGTGATGGGAGAAGTGCTCTCATCATGAATTGTAGTGAGCACGTATACATCACGCCTATCTAAGAACTTGACTGCGAGCAGTTCGTTAGAACACAATGCAGTACTCTCTGATTTCTGGAGCTTCTTGCAAACAAGCTCCTGCGGGAATCCTTTGTTACAATGAACTGTACCGCAGGCCACAGTGCCAGCTTTGTAGAGCTCACTGACCAGCTCTACTCCTGTGTAGACATTGTCCACATAAAGGTTATAATCTTTGAAAGAAGTGGCTGGACAAGTTCCCATACAATCTTACCTGTGACCCCTAACGCAGGAGGGCAACCTACAGGGTTTAGGATAGAATCCTTCCCTGTATACACTCTCAAGCTGTACACATAGCCAGAAGAGCTCTCACACAGCATGTACAGCTTTATGCCATAGCGAGCTCTTTTGCTCGCAATGTACTGTCTGAAAAGCAGCCGTCCTTTGTACAGGATCAAGGACTCATCGACTGCTATATTCTTTCCAGGAGTATAGATCTCTGGAAACCTGACAGACAAATGTTCCACGACAGGCCGAATTTTGAACAACCTGTCATAGTCTGGATAGTCCCAGGGCAATGCAGCAGAATTGTCATTGAAATGCAGCATGCGCTGCAGTAGCAAAAAACGATCTCTGCTCATGTATGGTGCGGAGATGGGAGTTACCCAAACTGTGCGAGTCGTCCTGTAGGACTGCAAGGTGGGTTTCTGCACTAACCCCATCTTGAGCGTAAAAGCCCACAAATATCTTCAACTCCGCCAGAGAAGTTGGAGTCCACTGGCGTGCCCTAGAACGGGGCCCTAGAGTGCCTCCACACTCCCTCAGAAATTGGTCTGCACGCAAATTTGTTTGCTGCACAATTTTCTGAAGGAAGTCAACATCCAAAAATAGATGGATGTAGTTGACTGGCAAAAAGTTAGCTGTATCGACTTTACATCCAGCGTCACCAGTAAAAGGTGGAAATGGGGGCTGAACTAAACAGGGGGGCTGCCAAGAGAGCACTCTCTTTGTGCTTGCGGCCGCAAGCACGTGCTCTCTGGGTTCGGCTACCCCAATGTTGTCCCGCTGCACAGAATGTGCTTGCGAAGGGACAGCACGGCTGTCATCATTGTCTCCTTCAGACTCACTGGAAGAGGTGTCGTCGGATCTGACGCCGCCGACTGAAAATCACTCCCAGATTCTGCCCCATTGTCGTCTCCCTCAGATGCTGTATCAGTATCTGCTGTCTCAGTCTCTGAGCCTACATCAGAACTGTCCTCCATAACCCAAGTTAGGGCTTGATCAGCAGTCATCCAACGAGATGCCATCTCTGCTACTGGCTAAATTGTCCCTCTAAATTACTAGCCTACGTAGAAGGCAGATAGTCACAAAATTGCTTGTGGGTATGTTTGTTGTGTACAATAGGAAATGTCGTCACCTTACCTTCGCTTCTTCTCCAATTCTGCAGATTCTCTGAAAACACTGAAAAAAACAAAAAAGAATGTATTACTTCACCTTACCACATACCCATCATCACAGCATTCAGCGCTGGTGGCACCCAGTGCGACAGATACTTTTGGTGCTCTGCCTCCCATTACCTCCTCTTCTGATTCCCTCAGTACCACCCAGCAAAAGTGCCACTCATATCTCCATAGTCCCCCTGGCATAACATTTGTTTTAAAGCGCAGGTAACGCTTGCCTTTACTAATCCACTCAGCTAAATACATATAAATGTATATCCTTTGCAGCAGGCCAATAAACCATCTGTGCTACTTTATGGCAACTGCCACTACAGAAAAGACATACATGCATACATATATATATATATATATTTTGTGAACAAGAATCTCACCGCACTCCATGAGGTTCAAATTGACATGTTTTATTGCAAGCAACAGCCACCTACGCGTTTCAACTCTCAAGAGTCTTGACTGCGGTAAAGGAGTCCCTCTTTTCTTTCATTTTTTATACTTGCAATAAAACATGTCAATTTGAACCTCGTGGAGTGCGGTGAGATTCTTGTTCACAAAATATTTTCGAGGTTGCTCTCCTCCATCACCGAGCACTGGCAGTGGAGTGCGCCGTGCAACAATCTTTTAACCAATTTGTGTTGCATATATATATATATAGATATATATATATACATATATATATATATATATATATATATATATATATATATATATATGTTTAGAAACAAAGTGGTCGAAGGGTGGCTGGACGGCGCACTCCACTGCCGGTGCCCAGTGACAGAGAAGACCAATCTCGCAATTATGTAATGCCGAAAAATTTCACTGCACTTCACGAGGTACAAATAAACGTGTATTTTATTGCAGTCAACAACCACCAACGCGTTTCGACTCACCAAGGAGTCTTGATCACGGTCCTCGTGGAGTGCGGTGAAATTGGTCGGCATTATATATATATATATATATATTTATATATGTATATATATATATACACACATATATATGACTTTTATGTATATGTGTGGTTTCCCCGGGGGGCCAATTGTGGTTCCTGGAAAACAACACACACACAAAAAAAAATATATATATATATAGAGAGAGAGAGAGAGAGAGAGAGAGAGAGAGAAAGAGAGAGAGAGAGAAAGCAAGACACTAACTCTACATAACTTTTTTTTTCATACATGTGTGCTTTCCCTTGGCAAAGCACTCATGTCTAAAAAAGAAAATGGCCCGATAGAGGGTCACCCTAAGGGTTGACCACCAACAATTTTTTTTTTAATTGAATCTAGTTTTCCCTGGGGTGGTGATCGGGCCCCCCCCCAGGGAAATCTAGATTCTTTTTTTGACCCCCAGGGGTCGGTCCGTGTTCGGAGGGACTACCCCACCATTTAGTTTTTATTTTTTTTATCTGGGGGTGCAATTGCCCCCCAAAACAGTTAAAACAGTTTAAAAAATAATGCCCCCACGGGGGCGGCCCTTTTACAAGGGGGCCGACCTCCCGAAAGAAGATCCCTGGTGTCTAGGGGCATTTCCTGCCCATGGATCGCAGCCGCGTTGCGATCCATGGCCAGGAAACGGTGCCAGGGAGGCATCGATGGAAAGGGGAGAGCCTCCCCTTTCCATCAATGCCTCCCTGGCTTCTGGGGAGGCCGCATTGGCCTTTTTTTCCCCACCGGGGCGCGCTGACGTCACAAAGGGGCGGGAGGGAGACGTGGAAGTTGTTCCGCATCTCCAATGGGGAAAATAAATAAATAAATCCTCCGGTGCATTGCACCAGAGGATTTTTAACCCCCTCCCTCGTGTCGGCCACTGGTCGTGACCCACACCCGGGAGGTAGTGCGGGCGTCGGCCAGCGGCCGAGGCCCGCACTTATGGGGTTAATACACTAAGTGGCTGACTGAAATGACCGCCAGCCACATGGTCAAACAGCAAGCAAGGAGGCATGTAGAACAAAGAAGACATGAAAGTCTATGGTAAAAACATACTGACTGACTAGACTATATGGCTGCCACCGACCACATGGTCAAACAACACCAGCAAGCAAGGAGGCATGGACAAGAAAGAACACATGCAGGCCTATACCTAAAGCACACTGACTGTCTACTTAAAATGGCCGCGACTACATGGCCAAATAACAACAGCAAGTAAGGAGGCATGGAGAACAAAGAACACATGCAGGCGTATGGCAATGCACACTGACTAGCTATACAAAATGGCCACCGGCCACAAGGTCAAACAGCAACAGCAAGCAAGAAGCATCAAGAACAAAGAACATATGCAGGCCTATGGCAAAAGCACACTGACTGGCTACACAAAATGTCTGCCAGCCACATAGTCAAACAACTAGAAGCAAGGAGGCATGTACAACAAAGAACACAGGCAAGCCTATGGCAAAAGCACACTGATTGGAAGCACAAAATGGCCGCAGGCCACATGGTCAAACAACACCAAGTAAGGAGGCATGGACAACAAAGAACACACACGGGCCTATGAACACTGACTACACAAAATGGCTGCCGGCCACATGGCTTGAAGAACAAAGATACATTGGTGGCAATGCTAATATTCTTCTTGATTCTATGTTCTATCCAATGTGTAAATACTTAAATAGCAGGTCACACTCTGGAAGAGGTAGTCTAGTGAAAATATTTAAAACATATTGGGAAAATACAGGATTATGAAATGTTGCTGAGGACATTCCTAGTAGGTGTATGATACGTCAGTTGAATAATCAGGACAAGAAAACACAAACAGTGATTAACCATACTTGCAAATCAGAGGGTTCATTACAAGACTCCAGGCAGAATTGTATTAAAATGCCAACTTATAATAAATTAAAATTCATCTTGGTAATTGTCTGCTTGTTTTCTAAATGGGTTGAGACCTGCCCCACCTGGAGATCAGATAGCCTTGCAGTTGCCATGTTGTGGTTGAGAGTGTGGATTCTGAGTTTGGGTCTTCCAGATTCTATGCAGACTGATCATGGTACTCACTTTGAAAGCGAGATTTTGCAAATAATCTTTGCAGAATTTCAGATCAACCAGAGTTTCCATAGTAGTTATCTTCCAGAATCTTCTGGGGGTTGTCAAGAGAGCTATTGACACTCTAAAGAATAAAGTTTGTGCTTCAACTGGTTTGAAATAGCCTGATGCACTTCATCGTCTATTGTTGAGTATGAGAAGCACTCCTTAAAGAAAGGTTGGTTTGTCACACCCATGAAATTATCATGGAAAGATCAATGAGACATGAATATGTTCCTTCAGCTGGCTGATCTGGTGAAATCTGTCTCTCATCAGGTGAAAGTGAAAATAGAAGAAACAAAGGACACTCCTTGCCACATTCTAGACCCACTAGACTGCATAGTAGTCCGAAAGCATGTCAGGAAGAACTGCCTTGGGGAGAGGCAGTGCAGACCCTACCAAGACATACTGACGATAAACACTGAGATAAAATGCCTTAGTGCTGTAGAGGATTCATGCTGCTTATACAAAGAGCATGAGTGCACCAGAAGAAGCAAGTCAATGAACTAGGCATAAGTCCACAAAGTCAAACTCGAGTTTGCTGTGTGGAGAGGGGCAAACATTTTAATACAGGTGAAGAAAATGAAAGAAATTAAGTGGTGAAATTTCAGGTTAGGGAAAGCTCTAATGAAAAACCTGAAGCTTCTGAAGTCCAGTTTTAAAACAGGGATCAGAGTGAAGAGCTGTTACACTGTTGAGGACACAAGCATGAAAGGCACCAAGAAGAAGTAGCCTCTGATCCAATCAATGCAAAGTTGCAGTTGAAAATCAGAGTTGCAAGGACATCCAGAAGAAGAAATAAACAGTAAACAAAGCAGACAGAGCTATAAAGATTCAAGCTTACGTTCAATTCAGGTTTTGGCTCAAGTTTAAATTCCCTGGAAAGTAAAGATACTCTGACAAAGACTGTCGGTGAACAGAAAAATGCTGAAGAAAATATTCAAAGGAAATTAACTTGCAAAAGCATTGTGAAGCAGAAGAAAAAGCAGAGATACAGCTAGATTCTGAAGCTAGTAGAAGTGAATCACCACTAGCCAAAAGACTGACAAGAAGGAGAGTACCAAAAAGAATGTATATCTCATCTAAATGGGTATTTCTAGCTATAATATCAGAGGAAGAAATAGAAGCAAAGGAGTTAGAAAATTACAATTCAGTGAATCATTACCAGTACAAATCAAATTTGAGACTGAATCTGAGAATGATGCAGAAACAGAAGAACATCTTGAAAGAATGAAGAGATTGTTAAACAAAGTTAAAAAGAAAGACAATCACTGAACATGATAACAAAATCTAAAATAACTAATGACTGAAATGAACAGTTGAAAAGTATCAAGAAAAGACAATACATTTTTGAATGTTTGTTTTGATTATCGTTTTAATTAAATAAGAAGAAAAGAAGGAACATCGTTTTAAAGTTTTTTGAGTTATACAATAGATTTTTCTTTTTCATTTGAAAAATGGAATACAGCAAATGTGGGAAAATTGTTAGGATAATAATACTATTAATAATACTAATAATTTGAGTTGAGCTGTTGGTGTGCTTACAACCTCGGTGAGACATGCTTCTAAGTATGGTAAATTAACAACTGTTAGAAATTAGTTGAATCATAATATTTTAGAACACAGAGAAAATTTAAATAGTGGATTTTACCATAACACATATACTAGGATGATATACGAATAGTTGATAAAAGTGAAAATTAGTGAGTGCTACATTTGTACTTTACCTACTTCTGTTGTTGAGGGAACAACTTCCATGTTGCAGCAATGTCCTGTGCAATGTCTTGTAACATGTATGTTGCTATATTTAAAAATGAATACATTATTTCCTCTTATCTAACTGATTGTAATTTATTTATAAAATATTCCAATAATAGTAGCCAGACCTGATGATAAAAATGTAAAATTTTTAAGAATGCTGAGCATAGAACTAAAACTACTAGACAGGAGTATATATGTGGTTTGAGCAAGAAGGTATTTAAAGAATACAGTGAGGGAGGAATTAAAATAGTAAGGGATTAGAGAGAGGGAAAGGCTGTAGAAGAGCAAGTAAAGGAAGAGGACGATTTATGTTTTCAAATATTCATCCTAGGTTGAAGGTGGAGCACGAACAAAGAGGTGAATTGTGTATGTTGCAACAAAGGCTTTTAAAAAGTGGTAAGACTGAAAATGTGGGAGGGCGTGAAAGTAAAATAATATATAAGGCAGGTAGAAATTATTTGACTTTATTATGTATGTGGGAAGAATGCTTATTTTAATCTGCTGTGAAATTGGGTGGCTTCTTGTTATCTTCCTTTAGTATTTCCTCTAAGTTATCATGTGAGTGGAATGGATGATGCAGTGGACTTGAACAAATGAAAAGGATTTTTGGAATGGTAGTTTTAGATATGTCAGGTGCTATGATTCCTTCTATAGGTTTAGCAATGAATGATGTGAAAATTAGATGTCTTTTCTACTTTAGTAGACAAGCTTAAAGTAGATACAGCTATACCATTGAAGCAGGTAAATGAAGAACCATTAAGCATTAGATTTTCTTCTGGCTAAGGAAGGAAAATTCTGCAAGGTAATTAAGGTAATCAGCTGTTGTACATACATGCCTGGTAATGACAAGTTTATTAAATCTTATGTTGCTAATATCACTAAATATCTCAAATGTTAGTGAATCTTTTGAAAAGTCTGACTTATGGGAAACAGTAGGCTTCTGTTTTAGTGAGTTAGGGAAGGGTTTTAGTATGGTTGAGGAATGGTTAGATAATTTGGGAGGGAGCACACTGTGATTAATTCTACTGCCTGTAATAATTATAATTGTTTGTGCAATTGTTCTGTGCCTTGTGCCTTTTGCTAGAATGTTATGAGTTTGTGATGGGGAGATGGATCACTAACAAAATTTTGCAGTGAAAAAATATAATTGACAAAATTATTGTGTCACAAAAATCATTTACCACAATATTGTGATCCTATACTTATAACGGTGAATACCAGAACATGAGGACAAAATATTGTTGACACCAATACTGTCCAAAAATCTACAGAAATATAGATTTATTTTTTAATCAATAAAGTTTAAAGTGGTAAATATTATATATTTTACTAGGTACATGTAATATAATGTAAATTAAATACATACCACTAATATTTAATGCAATATATAAATATATACTTATATAAATGCACAAAAGCATGTGTGTGTGTTTATGTTTACATAACAACACATATATCTACATATCGATATATAGTATAACATAATTAATAAATTATTTTTTTACATTGTATCAGGGCCTGATTTCGTGTTTGGCGGTCTGTGGAGCTCAGACCGCCACTGTGGCGAGATAGACCAATGAGGCCATCCGAGCCAGTGTTTTTGCCAGACAGATTATGATGTTTACTTCTGCTGACATGACTGTGGCAGTCCAACCACCACATCCCAGCTGGCGGAAAGGGATATATTAAAGGAAGAAACTCACCTCCAGGCAATGTCACAGTCCTGTGCTCCCATGGAGCCGATCATACACATCCTGCTGCTGCTCAAAGATGAAGCACAAAATCCCACAGTGCTGTGGATGCATCCGAAGGTAAGAGCACACACCTACCCCTGTTCCGAAAGTCAACAACAGATCAATGCGCCGCAATGCAGCTGGTATGTGGGTTATGCTACGTGGACCAAGTACACTTGTTTTTGTATTCCAGGTCAGAATAGTTCACAACGAATGACCCTTACACAGTCACAGGTCACTGACACTGCACCGCCACACTCCACGAAAACACGTCTGCTCATTTCAGTTTTAGGGACAGAACATTGTGTCACACAACAGCAACACCACATCATCATCACATATAATTAAACTGACACCCTCACATTGCTCACATGCCATGGCCTGTCATAATATTGAAGACACATATCCATGGATGTGTCATTTAACCTAAACACACCTTTCATGAAAAATCCTTGTGATGGACCCACACATATCACCCATATATCAAACCCAATGGAAGGTCAATGGGATGCACAAATATCCAAAGCTCACAATGTAAAAAATACCTAAACAATATGAATGGAGGCATCAGGGGCACTCCAGGAAGGATGCTGCCCTGGGACACATTTCACTTTGCACATGCCCCTAAAACACCATTTGCACAGGAGCTGGCCCTTCATGTATTTCAGGGACAACCAATAGTAGAGCCAAGTGACATGCCAATCTGCCAAATGTGTAAGTGCAAATCAAGAAAGCAAATACAACAGCAATAGCATGGGTCACACATGTAGATGAAGGAGCTGGAAGGTACACACATGAAAATGGATACATAGTCAGTCGAATGTAAAGGAAGGTAGCACAATTGAACATCCTCCATGTGTGGACAAACAGAAATCTAGTTAGCACATGTGAGACGAATGTCCAATCTATGCCAGGGGGGCAAATTTAACACAATACATGCTGACATTGGCCAAGCCAAAATGAAATACTTGCCATATCAAACAAAACACAATGCAATGACACCCCAATTGGATTACCACTCGCATACCCATCCAGTGAACATCCAGCCATGTCCTGGGTGACACCAGCACTGCCCACAAAGTCAGATCTTGCCAACCACAGCAAATTGAGCAGCATTCATGGTGAAATACACACAACTGTAGGCATACAACAATAACCATTCAGGAACCAAAAAAAGGTAGAAAAGTAATGGCAGGACAAAGGTGTACCCAACAAGAAACACCTTGGGTTTATTATAAGAAAAACGATGATGATCAAACGACAGTACTGTGCATCAGTTTGCCTCTGATCACTGCCAGAGAACCTCAACAGGAAGTGGCATCAAGAGGGCATGCAGGCACCTCAGGGATCATTCTTGGTTGGGTTGGGGTTGGGGTTGGATTTGGGATGGGTGTGTTTGGGAGAGGTGATCTTCACCTTTGGAGGGGTGGACTTCTTCTTAGGAGGGGTGGTATTCTCCTTTGGAGGGATGGGCTTCTTCTTCGGAGTAGGATTGAAATGAGTGCTTGCAGTGGGGGCAGGTGTGAAATGGGAGGACTTGAGTGTGGAAGGGATGGGTTGGGATGTGGGTGGGTTTCTTTTGGTTTTAGAAGGAGGGTAGGGATTCTAGAAGTAAGGGCAATGTCAAACCTTCCTTGGTAAAACAGGTAGGGTCTGCAGAAGAGATTACAATTTGGGAGGATGAGGGAGTGTTTGCTTTGCCTTTGAGTGTTGATGCTTCTGGTGTGTGCCTGCCTGAGGTATGCTTGGGTTTGAGCGATGTCTGCTGTATGTGTGAGTGTGGGTGTTTGTATTTCTTGGGGTTGTGTGAGGTGCTGGATAGGGGGGCATGTGGGAGTGGTGGCTGTGAACATGTGGGTGTTGGAGTGGTGGCTGTGAATATGTGGGTGTTGGGGTGGTGTCTAGGGGTATGGTAGATGTGGTGGCTGTGTTTGTGGGTGTTGGGATGGTGTCTGGGGTATTGTGGATGTGTTGGCTGTGTCTGTGGGTTTTGGGGTGGTGTCTGTTGGTATGATCTGAGAGGTGGATGAGTCTGTGGGTATTGGGTGGTCTCTTAGGCTATGGTGTCTGTGGTGTGTGATACTTTGGGTGTTGAGGTGGTGTCTGGGGGTATGGTGGGTGTGGTGGATGTGTCAATGGGTGTTGAGGTGGTATCAGTGGGTATGGTGGTTGTGGTGTGTGGGTCGGGGTGGGGGTGCTGTCTGTGGGAATGGTGGTTGTTGTGGTGTGTGTGACTGACTGTTGAGTGCTTGCATGCGGTGTTTCTTGTGGTGCTTGTGTTTATGTGTGATGCTTGTGTGTGTTGAGTTGGGTGCATGCGGATCTGTCTGTATGCTTGGGAGAGGTAGGGGAATAAGGGAATTGGATGGGGAAGAGTTAGGTGGTGGGCGGGTTGTGGGGGGGGTTGATGGCTGCCATCAGTGAAGAGGCCAAAGCCTAAAAGGCCGGACATGGCACTATGAATGTCTTCCAGGTACGCAGCCATCTGTTGGAGCTGGCTGCCCTGCTCCTGGATGGTATTCAGAATGGCAGGCTGACCCACAGAGATACTCCTCAGAACTTCAATAATCTCCTCATTCAGGGCAGCAGGGATTACAGGGGCAGGGGATGAGGAGCCTGAGGCAAAGGATACACTCACCCTCTTGGGTTAGAAGGCACAGCCAACTGGGTGGAAATGGAACTGGGGGTGGCGGACAAGGCTGCAACAGGAGCAGGTCCTGATGGGTCCACTACCACTAGAGAGGGGCCACTAGAGGAAGAATGTGAAGATGAGGACATCGATCCTGTGTCCTCCGTGGCACTCCCTCCGGGCCACTGGGTCCCTCTGTGTCAGTTGTCTCATGACTGGAGGTACCATGGCCAGCTGCTTCCCCACTTGGTTCCACCCTGTCTCCTCTGCTTGCCTGGGATGATGCTGAAATTACAAAGACAAATAGGGTCACTACATGTTCCTGATCATACTTGAACAACTGTGATTAGCAAACATTACAACGATGTACAGTAGCCACAAGCTCCAGCAAAGTGGCTCCAACATTTGCAACACCATATGCATGCATGCTACATGAACCATCAATGCTTGCCCATAGGAACCTCAGAATCACTCACAACTCCAATTGCATGGGTGAAGTTGTACAATCACAGTACCCATTGAACAAGTAGAAAAACCTATTACCTTCAGTGGTTTGCCCCATATAGCATCCCTCAGTTATCTGTTGTCACACAATAATAGGGCAATGGCAACTTCATTTCCACAAATCCCACACAAGGTCATGCATCCAGCTAATTTTCATATAATCAATGCCACATCATGATTAAATGAATGCTAAATAATCCAGTCATGTTGCCGACAGAAGTACGGTGGCCAGAAGAAGGTGACATGGAAACACCCATGTAACACTGGAAAAGATCAATAGTGATCACTTCACTATATGTATGTTGTCTAAATTGACTCATAGAGGTTGTACCAATGTTGCTCACATAGATAACACATCTTGCACAGAAATGTACACTGGAGACAAGTTGGGCAAAATGTCAGGCAGATTTGTCTACAAAACCCTCACCACAATTAATCAGCTAGTCCCAGGGAAATCAGCTTTCTTGATTGGTACTCCTGACATTTCTCTGATTGCAGCAGTAAAAGCCAATGGTCCTTTGAGTGTTGTGGAGGTCCAAGGATTCTCAAGTACTCATAGAAGGCTCTTAACAAAGGGAAGGCATATCACTGTCTCTTTTTGTCATGCAAACATAGATTCCTTTGAATGAATGGTTGGACCCAACCACATATGATTCCCACATTACTGCAAGTCACACCCTGATGCAAGTCAACACTTAGGTAATAAACCTTCACCATTTAACATGTGCTAATCACTTTGCTAAATGATTCTACATCAATGGCATGGAAATGCACATTGTGGGTAAAAACTGTAGTCCTATCTGTCATGTTCCTCATTGCTACTTCAATTATGAATGCCAAATTACATAGAATGATGGGTGAGGGTATGTGTGGCCACCAGCCAATGGTGACACCCTCCTGTCTGTGGCACCACATGAACTGTAGCTCCATAACATGTCTAATTCCAATCACATTGGCAAGCACACATGTTAGACGTGGCAGCTTTTTGGTGTGTCTCCCCTGTCTTTTTGCCTTCTGACATCCTGTTTTTATGGTATACTGGACTGGTTTTTGCTGGTTTATTGTCTCTGCACACTTTACCACTGCTGATTAGTGCTAAAGTGCAAGTATTCCCTATGTAAATTGTATTGGTGATTGGGTTATCCATGATTGGCATATTTGATTTACTGGTAAGTCCCTAGTATAGTGCACTAAAGGTGCCCAGAGCCTGTAAATTACATGCTACTAGTGGTCCTGCCGCACTGGTTGTGCCACCTACCTTAGTAGCCCTGTAAACATGGCTCAGCTCAGACCTGCAACTGCTATGTCTGTGTGTGCAGTTTTTAACTGCCACTTCGACCTGGCAAGTGTACCCACTTGCCAGGCCCAAACCTTCCCTTTTGGTACATGTAAGGCACACCTAAGGTAGGCCCTAGGTGGCCCCATGGACAGGGTGCAGTGTATTTAAAAGGTAGGACATGTACTGGTGTGTGTTACATGTCCTAACAGTGAAATACTGCCAAATTCGTTTTTCACTGGTGCAAGGCCTCTCTCCCTCCTAAGTTAACAAGGGGGCTGCCTTTGAATACCTTTACAGTGCAGATTCCCTTTGAGGGCAGATAGAAATTTGGAGTTTAAGGCCTCTGAAATCAGAATTTAAAAAAACATCTTTTAGTGAAGTTGATTTTTGGATTGTGAGTTTGAAAATGCCACTCTTAGAAAGTAGGCATTTTCTTGCTTAAACCATTCTGTGACTCTGCCTGTTTGTGGATTCCCTGTCAGTTTGACATTTTGACTGTTTACACCTCTCCTCTAGACAGTGACACAAAGGGAGCTGGGGTTTAGCCAGTATATCCTGATGAGCCCTCTGAGCTAGAGTGGAGGGGAGAGTGGTCACTCACACCTGAAAGGACTGTGCCTGTCCTCACACAATGCAGTCTCCAACCCCCTGGTGTGTGTCTGGGGCCTGGCCTGGACAAGTAAGGATCTTACAAACACTTGAGACTTTGCTTTGAAGTTTGCCAACTTCAAAGGCAGAAAGGGGTATAAGTATAGGTTCCAAAACCCCAGACTGGGAGAATCTTTCTGGAATCAAGAGGAATCTCTGCCCAGGAGAAGAGCTGAAGACCTAGAGGAAGAGTACTGTCCCTTTGCTGTGTTGCTTTGCTGGACTGGCCTGAATTTGCTGCTTCTGCCTGACAAGAGGGCAAAGGGTGAACTTTGCTGTGTGTCCTACTTGAGAAAGTTCTCCAAGGGCTTGAAGTAGAGCTTGCCTTCTATTGGAAGTCTCAGGGACACCAAAGACTTCAGTTTCTTTGACCTGCAGCACTGGGAACTGTGTGTTCTGTGCTGTTCAGAAGGAGAAACCATTGCGACGCCACCAACGACACTGCTGACTTGCACTGTGACCTGCCGCTGCCGGATGGAGCCACACTGCCCTGCTTCACACCACGCCCCTGGTCTCACTGACGCTGTCATTGGACGACTTCACTGAGCCGCTGCTCATATTGTGACCTGTGGGCACCGCACTCCGGCATCGCCTTGCTCATGCCTGCACCGTGACCTATGGGCATCGCAGGTAGCATCGTCCCACTTTGCACCACAGCCCTGACCCCATCCACGCCAGTGCTCCTGACTTCATCAGCCCAGATTTCGATCCGCAATGCGAGTGACTTGAGGGGCCTGATGACTCCCACACCGACTCCGGAACCAACACTACGAAGCCAGCGAAGACGCTCTCTGGAGCTCACCGCGAGGATCACAATGCCCTGCAATTCTGAAGGTACTGTTTACGGGTCTTCCGGACACCGAAGCTGGCCCGTGACACCGCAGCCAGCCTGAACTGTTGGTTTTGTTGATCACGACGCTGTGATAGCCCCAGGTGAAGCTATCGACTTCATGAAACTGTATTTTTGAGTAAATCTTGAAGAATTCATATTTTTATTACTGTATGTTCGATTTTTATCATATTTGGTCTTGTTTTATATGGATAAATATTGGCTATTTTTCTAAAACTGGTGGTGTCCCTTTGTAGTGTTTTCACTGTGTCACTGTGTGTTATGTGCAAATGCTTTACACATTGCTTCTGAGATAAGCCTGACTGCTAGTACCAAGGAACCAAGGAAGTGAGCAGGGGTTATCTGAGCGGGTATCTCCCTTATCCTGACTAGAGTGAGAGTCCCTATTTGGATGTGGTTCAAACCGGCTGCCAACTAGAGACCCCATTTCTAACAACAGGGAATCAGACATAATCCCATGAAGACAGGTAGACCATGCATGAAACAGCAGTTAAAATGATATAGAAAAAGTGAAAGGTACACATGCTGATGTGTGGGCACCTGGGATGAAGGCAACATTGATGTCACCAAAACAGTGTCACTGGACATTGACTGCTTACCAAGGGAAAGTATTGATCCGTTCCTACACCCAAAGAGCAACGTATGCTCTTTCACATGTATGATGGACACTTTTACATGACAGGCAGTAGTAAGGCACCAGCACTCCTGACACACTGAAGACAAGTGGCCTGTGGTCGACAGACGCCAATATATTCACTTGAGCAGACACATGGCTGAGGACAGTGATCTATTACTTCATGTTGTTTGGGCTGTCACACTAAAGAGAAGTGTACATATTACACCCACAACAACAAACAACATGACCTGATTGATCATTGCATTGTGTTAGCCCTGGAGAGGTAATTGGTTGTGGACTGTACTCGGTTGTGTCCTAGAATGCTGGGCTAATAGGCAAGGCACATCAGCATGGACCAACCTCCATACTTACACAAACAATTACTCATCTTGTGTGTCACACATGGCACACCCCCAATCTTCAGTTGGAGATGGCAGTGTAACAGGAAGAAATATGCCCTGGACTCACCCCCTTGTTGTTGCTGTGCTCCCCTCAAATGCCTGTTAAGCTTGGGGTAGACTGCTGCCAGAATGTGGGCCACTGGGGAGGTCGGGCTCCGATGTGCGCCCCGCCCATGATGGGAGGACAGCCCCAGCTGGCCCTCTACAATCTTCTGTGCCCTGCATCTCAGGTCCTTCACCCTTTTCTGACAGTGGGCGCTCTGCCGGCTATGAACCCCCAGGGTCCGCACCTTCCAGGTGATGGCTTTCCAAATCCCCTTCTTCTGATGGGTGTTGATCTGTATGGATGCAAGAGACAAATCAAAAGGTTACAAATACAATGTTTTGGCCAAATGGGCGTGTCACACACATTTCAGAACCAACAAGCACAAAAAAATATAATCGTCAACACACCACAAGTGTGAAGCACACATGCTGATAAGTACAGGGACATAACTACACACTTTTGGAGTCATCTACAGACTGACCCACTACCTTGCTCATGGCCTACACTAACTAAGCAAGCCTACTGACATCAGGTAGCTTAGGCTCAAGCAACAAGTATTGTGATGTGAGCCAGAATGAAACACAACACACCATTGTGGCCTTCAGAAGGGTAAACTCCTTGTACCTGACTGGACATCCACATTTACATACTGCAACACTGACTTGCTGCATGGTCTGATTGTTTGCATGTAACTAAGCTAATGAATCACATGTTGTGCCCTCCTGGGAATCTACTAACTGTCTGCAGTCTGCAGTGTAGGTTTTTCACTTGTGCAATACACCTGTACTTGACAAATATGATTTATGTAAAGGTGACAACAGAGCTGTGGGAGTAACACATTGAAAATTATGCAAAATGCACAAATGCACTAGGTCAGGGATTTACCTCAGTACCCATTCCTAATCCAGTCAATGGACAAAGGCCTTCAGCCCAAGTCTTGCCACTGGATCCTCATTTTGGCCACATGCCAGGATCTACAGGTCTACCAGGAATCGGTGCGGTGCCACCATTGCATAGCCACAGTAACTCTACCCCATCCTGGACTATGTCCCATACTGGGAGATACATTTGACAGGCCATGGTATCTGCAAGCTGAGCATACAGAACCTACTTGACACTCACATTTCCATCACTTCCATGCAAGACAGTATATCATGTGGCCATCATCAATGTGGCTTGTGTGGCACTCTGAAGGGCACAGTGAGTGTTTATATGCTTCTCATGCAACAGTTTGGCAAGGCCAGATGTGGCTGAATGATTTGTGGCACTATACACATTGCTTACAAGATCCTCAACTGACTCAAACAGTATACATACACAGCTCATGCTGTCATGCACATTTATGGTGTTTGACATTCAAATATCATATCCAAAGATGTGTCATTGAATGGCTGTAAAGTCTCCTTGCCTAGATACATGTATTCAACACAAGGATGATCTAGGCCTTAACACACATCACACAACACAATGTTAATGTGCAGTACATAGAGTAGTTTGCACCATGTAAATCCCATTTATGCTACACAAAATGTGACAACAAGCACACAAAAAGTCTAACTGCCACACAGGGGCACATTGTAGCTTGTGAGAAGGAAAAGGATGGTGTTGAACACAGTCAAATATGGCTATGAGATTCTTCTCTGCTCCTCTGGTAAGCCATAGAACTGACCATACAGAGGAAGGGCTTCTTTCACGAGCTTCTCCAGCTTCTCTGGAGAGAAGGCAGGGGCCCTTTCACCTGCTTGGCATGGCATGCTTGCTCCAAGAGACGGCACATAGCAGCTGAAGTGGTGGCAGTGTTGATGGCAGCACTGTCAGGAGTAAAGTTAGTTATTTTGCAAAATGCAGCGCACACGTACACCACGTACGTGGTCATCACCGCCGATGGGCACAGCCATTGGCCTGCAACTGCTACAGGCAACAGCGTTACCCTATGGCTATGTTGCCTGCAGTTACAAATGCCCATTTTGTGGATGACTTCCGCTGGCAGGTGCAGGAGGTTCCTAATGTTCATTGAAGTGGGTCAGGCATCCCCCATTTTGGCAGTTAGAAATATAGTTTTAGGCCATGGTAAATGTTTCACAACACAAATATATGTGTATGATCATCACCTATATCCTAAAGCAGCCTTGTTTTGTGGGTTTCTAATACATAATCACCAGTGTAGTTTTTTGCTGGTCACAGATGGCATAAAACTGTGGTTCATGGTTCACCGCCAGTGACAATATTTTTGGCGGTAGGAACGCACCGTCAAATTTAGAGTGGCACATGAGGAGCAGATAGTTGGGTGATACTCAAAACCATGTTGTTGACACATGTAGAAAGCCATAGAAGTCACATTTGGCCCTTGAGTAGTAGACAACTTTGATGTGTAATGGGTGTAATGTTATTCCAGTAATTCCTGCTTTGCCACATGGACTTTTGTCCTATACATCATATCTGTTGGTGTGAACACATTAACAAATGCTCCTACTCATTTGATGTCACAAATAGGTACCCTGGGAGAGGGAAGAGGTGACAAGCTCCAGACTACCATCCATTGCCAGACCTTCAAACCATGGAAGAAAATGTCATCATCAAATAGTTCTGTCGGAATTGGCAAACTGTTGTGGAATTATGATGTCAGTGGGAACCTGTTCTAAAGCTTGAAAACACTAATAAAACATGCCTACCACCCATTGTGAGACTCATGGAAGTATTACACTTCCTAGCCACAGGGTCCTTTCAACATACAGTAGCCATATCTGGTGGCACTGATTAAATCCAATGACAGCTACATCAGGTTCCCAGATGTGAGAATTTGGCCAATGAGAAGGCTGACCTCTATGGTTTTGGTCTCTTCCAACATGTGGTGGGAGCCTTTGATGGCACACATATTGCCTTGGTGTCACCGCAGGCCAGTGAACAAGTCTATCAATACAGGAAGAACTTCCATTCTATCAATGTGTACGTTGTCTGGTTGTAAGATCGCTACATCTCAAACGTCTGTGCCTGGTTCCCTGGTTCAGCCCATGATTCCTTTGTAACGCAGAACAGCACCATACCCCAGCTGATGTCACAACTACAACTAGAGAGGGCCTGACTGGTTGGTAAGGCACATCTGTCCTAATTTTGTGTATGTAGAATCGGGTGCTACAATCATGAAGTGAGTGAATCATTGTGGCACCCATGTCTTATTCCAAAACAGGAGACTCAGCATAACCAAACCTTCTTTGGTTGCTAACACTGTTGAGGAAACCAACTATGTCAGAGAAAGTCCACTTCAATGAGGCCAATGGAAGAACACGGCGGCAGTGGAGTAGGCTCTTGGGTTCCTGAAGGCCAGATTTCGCTGTCTGGACAAGACTGGGGGAGCCCTTCTCTACTCATCCGGCAAGGTGTGTCAGACAAACTGTGGCATGCAGCATGCTCCATAACATTGCCCTGCAAAGCAATATCCCTTACATCCCAGAGGAGGGGGAACATGAGGTGCCACTGGGTGGGAATCTTGGAATGCCAAATGAAGATGATACTGGTGAGGAGGAAGGAGCTGACTTGCAACAAGATGTCATCGACAGCTTTTTCTCATGAGTGTAAATATGTCATGAGATGTCATGATTTTGAACTGTAGTTGTGATACTGTGTGGAGTATATTTTTAGTAATAGTTAGGGAGCTGATATTCATGCAAAGTATGCAAAAGGGTGTTTGATAAGCAAGCTGTTGACACATTCACATTTTTATGATGTTGCTGTTTGTGTCTGATTTTTCTGAATGACTTTGTTGTCCTGATGTTTGCTATGTGACTTGTGTCATATGAATGCTTTCATAACTTCACTCCTTTATCTGTTCTTTGTTTAAGTACCTTCACCATGAGATCTTCATTGGGGCATTTCAGAGTTGTGACATTGGCAGGTACATCGTGCTGTTGGGACATACAAAGTGGACATGGATTTTTCCTGGGAATGTTTATTACAGACTTTTGGTGTAGACAACCTGTGTCAAGACAGCTTGCACAGTGATAGGATGAAAGTGTTGTGGTCGGACAATGTCATGTCAGTCCCCCTTCCCATTGGCTAAACAGGCTTTTGGTACAAACTATGTGTAGCTGTTGCTATGTTTGATCATTGTTGGCCAAAGTGCCTGTGGCACATCACTGATAATTCATTATGTCATACCACCATATGCAGAAGCACTAGATTGTAATGGCCCTGTGATCGTGAACTGTTGTACTGCAATCTGTCTGGGTGTTACATCCCATGAGGTGGGCTTCCTTTTGAGAGCAAGGGGATCTGTCTCCAGATGATGACAACCACATCCAATTTTCCCCTATGTAACAGGACAGTGTGTGATATGGCCATTCTTACAATGTTCTAGGTGTCTGTACCAGTATATTGTGTCGCCTACAGAGTCTGAAATGGTCATGTCTCAATTTCAATGTTACTGACATCTTGACAGCGTATGTGCTGAACAATGTAACAAGATCTCTTCTTCAACAAGACACTTGTACTTATGCGTTAGTGTGTAATGGTTGTAATCCTGAGCTGGACATTGTGTATATGCAACATATCCCTGCGTACACAAGTATCTTGTATCTTCATTGTATGGTTCACATGTTCTCAAATATCTACATAGCTAAATGAGTTGAGCATGATCTGTATATTGCTCACTCACAAGTGAAAACACTTCAACTGAGAGTTAACAAACAGGTGGATGTGGGCAAGTGGACACTATGCTGGTGGTTGGAGTTACTGAGACAGGGGCTCCTGGCCTTAGCAGTCAGGTCACTCCCTCTACTTCCACCACTTAACAAATTGTATCCTCCCAGGTGAGTACACTTCAATTGAGAGTTGACAAACATGGGTATATGGCAAGTGATCACTGGGCTTGTGGTTGGGGTTACTGAAACACGGCCTCCTGGGAATTGCAGTCATGTCACTTCCTCTACTTCACACACTTGACAAATTGTATCATCCCAGCTGGGTGCACTTCAATTGAGAGTTGACAAACAGGGATATATGGCAAGTAAACAATGGGCTGGTGGCTTGAGTTACTAAAACAGGGCCGCCTGGTCTTAGCAGTCAGGTCACTCCCTCTTCTTCCCACACTTGACAAATGGTAGCCTCCCAGATGAGTACACTTCAATTGAGAGTTGGCAAAAGGTATATGGGCAAGTGAACACTGGGCTGATGGTTGGAATTATTAAAACTCCAGCCACCAGGGAGTTACAGTCAGGTCACTCCCTCTACTTCACCTACTAGGCCAATATTGGGTATTACATATCTGTAGGCAGGCTGCATTTAGGTCCGAGCATGCATTTACATGTTGAGACATACCATGAGACATACCATGAGTCCCGGGATGATTTTTTGATATTGGTAGACTTACAGGCACCATTTCAACTTATGGCATGTGATGGGACTTGGTAGCTGTGATGTTAGGTGCAACAATACACATTGACTCTGTTACATCTCAGATACTCTAGGTATTGAATGTTGGTTAAGTACATAAACAACACAGTGGCAAAAGCTGAGCATGGAGGACATTGCAGTTTTGTGACAGTTTGTGACCAGACTACACTCCCACAGGCATTCCTGTCAAGCCCTTAGGATTGAGGGTGGCCAAGAACTTCTCCTCCCAGGGAAAGAGTATTTATAGGGCTCTGGGAGAGCCACCACCAGTCTTGTTGGCCTCCAGCTGCTGCCTAGGGACCATGGAATGCACTTTGCCCCTCAGGTCATTCCACCTCTTCCTAATGTGTTCCTTTGTGCGCAGGGTGGTGCCTACAGCATTTACTCTGTAGACAATCCTTTGCCACATTTCCATTTTCCTACTGAGAGGAGTACGCTGGACTTGGGCTCCAAACAATTGTAGCTCTACCCTTATGATTTCGTCCACCATGACTCTCAGCTCATTTTCAGAAAAACAGGGATTTTTTGGGACGTGACATGGTGGGCAACTAAAGTGGGACTTCATTAACAGGGGAAGTGCAATAGAGGGAATGGACAAAAGTGTGTGCAGGGTGTTAAATGGGATGGTAAAAAAGGGTGCCTAATCTATGGAAAAGTTTAAAAAACGGTGGTTAGTGTTCTTTGTTGTCCAGTGGAGATGCAAATGATTGTCGTCTGGGTAGGGGTGTGTTTTATAGCATGATTTTCTAGTCTGTCCACTGGGCAAATGTGTGTCAGCTGTGTTGTTTATTAATTCATCCAGTAGGCACTTGTCTGTTGCACTGCTGAGCACATACCGCAGCCCTCGGCCAGCGTTGACTTATCGCCGCAGCGTCTGTGTGTTTCTAATAGGCTCGGCCCTTGGCCACGGCACTGACGGCGCTGATGGTGCTGGTGCTCAGACCTCCTTATAGCAGACTTCCGCCACACTGGCAGTCAGCCTTTTTGCTTGGCAGGATGCAGTTCTGCCTATATACGTCGTAATACGGCAGACCTAGGGACCACTGGCGTAGCAGTCTTTTAGGTCTGTCAACATGGTGGTCTGGTGGTCCGACTGCCAAACTCGTAATCTGACCCTTAGTTTTAAAAAATATTTTAAATGTATTACTGAGAAAATATATATTTTAACATATTAAAAAATGATATAACGTTAAATAAATATGTGTAATCATTATGTTACACTATAATTTATATTCATATATATGTTTTTACATAAATACAAACACATATATGTGTGTGATATTCCTATTAGTATATATTTATATATAGGCTCTCATTATGACATTGGCAGTAAATGCTGCATGCCGCCGTGCTGACGGCCGCCAACTTCCCGCTGCGCTGGCGAATATCTGTTAACCATATTATGACACACACACACCAATCCGACAGAATACAGCCATATACACAAATCCGCCAGACCAAAGGTCAGTGCTAAAGTGGCGGTACCAAAACCCACACCGTTACACCAACAGAACAACCCCCATCACATTATGACCCACGAATCACCATGGCAGGCATTCAACAGCTGTAAACCATTGGCGGTACATACCACTGCGCTTACAATGGACACCCACAGACAAAACAACACCACATTGGCCACCTGAAGCCCTTACACACACCACACCCACACACCCACAACCCTTTACCAACAACTATTGCCACCACGAGACTGAGAAGAAGAGCCCAGAGACAACTAGACACACACACCACTCACACCCATACACCCTTCACGCGCTCCACATCACACATTCCAACACATTACCCAACACACCCTCACCAACACACATCACACAACACCCATGGCACCACAAAGGCACCCCTGTTTCACTGAGGAGGAGTTAAGGGTCATGGTGGAGGAAATCGTCAGGGTAGAGCCACAGCTCTCTGGAGCACAGGTGCAGCAGATATCAATAGCAAGGAAGACAGAGCTATGGCGGAGAATCGTGGACAGGGTCAACGCCGTGGGACAGCATCCAAGAACAAGGGACAACATCAGGAAGAGGTGGATTGACCTACGGGGAAGGTACGCCCCATTGCAGCAAGACACCAGCTCGCTATACAGAGGACTGACGGTGGACCCCCACCTCCTCCCACACAACTCACAGCATGGGAGGAGCAAGTCTTGGTACTACTGCATCCTGAGGGACTCGCCAGAGTTGGAGGACGACTGGACACTGGTAAGTCAACCTTTAACAATTATCACCCCCCATAACTGCATGCCATCACACACCCTCACCCTCACTCCCATCACTCCACTCCATCTCACACACTCCACCATCACATCACACTAATACCAATGCCAAACCCTGCATGCAGTACCAATGCATGGACACCCCTCCCAGCCCTGCATGGACACACATCACTAAAACATGCACAGCATAGGGAAACTATCATAACCACTATACACCAACACACGCAAGCAAAAGATGGCAGGGTAACAACAACCATAGGCGGGAAGCTACAGAAGTACAAATGTCAGACACCCGAAGGATAATACATCATTTACATCCCCATAGGTACCACAGCCAATGCAACTGGAGAGGAGGTGCTACCACTATCCGGTCCCCCAACTGAAGAGGCCCACAGTGAAGACGGTATCTCTGGACTTCAGGATCTGGACGATCTACCTGGCCCATCAGGGACCACTGGACATTCAGTCACCCAAGCCCAGTCACAGACCACCACAGAGCCTCCCCCATCAGGATCCAACACCACAGCACCCATCGAGCGTACCCACACCTCTGTCCTCAGGACACATCAATCAGCAGTGTGTCCACCTGTACAGGGAACCCATGCCACACCTCATACCCAAGACAATCAGGGACCTGGGGTCAGTGGCAATGGGCACACCGTTCAGGGGACAGAGGCACAGGCCAACAGGGACACTGGGAGGACAGGACCAGGGAACCAACTCACCAGGAGGCACTCTCCAAGATCCTGGGAGCCTACCAACATTCCCAGGAAACAATGGGCTAGATCCTAGACAACGTGCAGGAGAACAGGCGGCTGCAGGAGGGACAGTATCAGGGGATCAAGGAGGACTTGCAGGCCATTTGACAACACCCTGATCTCCATAGCAGGGGTGCTGGCACACATGGCTAACATCATGAGGGAGGCAACAGCACACCAGTGGGCCCTTGCCACTAGCCAGTAATCTGAACAGCCCTTCACTTCCGCTGCAACTAGTGGCCAGGAGGCTCCGCCACAGGACCAACAGGCCACCGGCACCCCTCCCCCTCAGAAGGTGAACCACCCCGCAAATGTTCCCTGAGAACCAGACAGAAGCCAGAGACACTTTCTAAGACCACCACCAGGAAATTAGACTCTCCTGATTGTCCCCCTTGTGTCCCACTCAGTCCTTGTCCATCTTAAACTGCCATTGCTCCCCTTACTATGTCCCCATGGACAATGTACCTGTGCTACAAAAAGACTGGAACAATACCCTGGACTTTCCTCCATCATCACCCCATTCCATTGCACTTTCCCCTCTATATTTTAGCACTACAATAAACATCTTTGGAAAAAACTTGACTACTAGTATTTCAAATTTGTATTGATTGAAACAGCTACAACCATTACAAATGAACTGTACATAGAATGAGCATAGAATAAATGACCTGTAGCTGCCTATTGTGATCACACCAGGAGAATGTTGTCATATCACTGACATCCGCAAAGTTAATATCCATAGGTAACAGTAAGTAGGGGAATGAAGTGGGTAATCCCAGCATGCCAATGCCACACAGAATACACCAATACTCATAGAAATGTGAAGTTGCACTGTCTCACCTGTATGTCATTGGAAGTACTGACGTATCACTGATGTTCTGTTGTCCACATTCTCATCCTCACTGTCCTCAGGGTCCACTGCTGCCACAGGGGCATCTCTAGTCTCATCCTCCTGCGGAAAAAGTACATTGCATCTGAGGGCCAGGTTGTGCAACATGCAGCATGCCACTACTACAGGGATCCACCTGTGAGGTGGAGGCACCTGAACCTGGCCTTCAGGAGGCCAAAGGTCCTTTCAATGAACGTTCTGGTTCACCCATGTGCCTCATTATAACGTTCTTCTGCCCTTGTCCTGGCATTCCTCACTGGGGTCAGCAGGCATGATAGGTTTGGGTAATCAGAGGCACCTGCAAATATTGAGGGACAACATTTAGCCACACACTATCCTAAATGGCCAACATCATAGGCATACACCAACATATACTGGGTGGAAACCATGTCTCACCTATTAGCCACACCCTGTGTCCCTGTAGTTAGGCCATCACATTTGGATGCTGCTATTCCTCAGGACAAAGGCATTGTGCACCGACCAAGGATACTTAGCATTGATGTGGGAGATGTACTGGTCCACCAAGCACACCATCTGCACATTCATGGAGTGGAAACTCTTACGATTCCTGAACACACCTGTTCATTCTGGCGGGGGGTACAAATGCAATATGTGTTCCATCAATCACCCCAATTATATTGGGGATATGTCCCATTGCATAAAAACCAGCCTTCACAGTGGCCAAATCCCCAACCTGGGGGAAAGCAATGTAGCTGCACATGTGTTTTATCAGGGCAGACAACAGTCTTGTTAGCACGATTGAGAACATTGGCTGTGACATTCCTGCTGCCAAGCCCACTGTCACTTGGAAAGAACCAGTTGCCAGGAAATGGGGAACTGATAGCGCTTGCGCAAGAGGGGGGATCCCAGTGGGATGACGGATAGCTGATATAAGGTCAGGTTCCAATTAGGCACACAGCTCTGTGATTGTGGCCCTGTCCAGTCTATAGGTGAGTATTATGTGCCTGTCCTCCAGTGGAGCCAAGTCTACCAGGGGTCTGTACATGGGGTTATGTCTCCATCTCCTTTGCACCCGCAGTGGTAGTTATCTAATGGACACAAGTGTGCGTAGGCTGTTACAAACTGAACAATGGAGCCACAACAGCACTCCACAATGTGCAAACATGTTATGGGTCAGTGTAATTAGTGAAGTATGTGCCTATTTACCCTGTGACGCAGCAATTATCAATAGGCCTGTTAACCCCCCCTGAAATGGCGACTGCCTGTCCTGTGTGTAGGGACGGGGAAAGTGAGGTAATGCCGTGGCGGTAGGCGGTCGTGAACCACTGTACTGTACAATTCCTCATTGGTTAACATTGGGCCATATGGGGTACAGTGGTCAATCGTGATCTATGCCGGCGGTGATGTTATGCACTACCGATGACGTTACTGCCATTTCCTATCTGATTCTTCACTTGTTTCCTGACCTTCCATAGGAGAGGACCTACACTGCCTGTGCTGCTGTGACCCGTGTCTGGAACCTACCATGGCCCGTGCAACTGGGGAAAGTGCCTCACCCTTCACTTCTGGGGAGTTGGAGCGACTGGTGGATAGGGTCCTACCCCAGTACGGACTACTGTATGGGCCTCAAGACCAACAGGTGAGCACACTGTGGGCACAATGCATGTGGCATGAATGCATGGAGTTGTGTGTGAAGGCCTTGTGTAAGGGGGGTGGGTGGATGTCCTCTTGGCGGTGTACATGTTGTGGGCTGGGCAATGTGTGTGCCAGTGGTGATGGAAACAAGTATGTGACAGCCTGGACTGTTACTTTAATGGTGTTCTCCTGTCTGTATTGCCTCTTCAGGTCAGTGCCCATCAAAAGAAGGGAATATGGTGTGCCATCACCAAGGAGGTGCGGACCCTGGGTGTCTATGGCAGGCGGAGCACCCACTGTCGCAAACGGAGGGAGGACCTGAGACAGTGAGCACGGAAGACAGTGGAGGCCCAGCTGGGGATGGCCTCCCAATGAGGAAGAGGTGGCCGTCGGACCTTGACCCCCTGATGGCCCGCATACTGGCAGTGGCCTAACCTGAGCTCGATGGGCGCTTGAGGGCATCACAGCAGCCACAGTGGAGTGAGTATAGTGGCTATCATTACAACTAACGGCTGGGTGGGTGGTATCCGGGTGGTGGTTGTGTGTCCCTGGGTTCCCCTAGGCCAGGCCAGACACAGCAGCGTAGTTCCTCTGGTGGCTAAGGGTTTGAATGTGAAATACTGCTTACCTAGCCTGTTAGCATTCACTTCTGGGCAGGACTGCGTGGGTCCCAACTCTGCTGCATTTGGCGGTGTGTGCCCCTCCTCATTCCTTGGTGACTAGCCATTTCACTGGTAGTGCCATGCATAATGTGTAAGCCTGTTCCCAGGAGGGTGGGCATCTCCTTCGCCCCAGGCACCTCAGGTCCTGCCCCAGGGAGCCTTGCTGCCCTGATTGAGGAGGCTATTGACCTCCTGAGATCCATCTCTGTAGGCCAATCAACCATTGTGAATGCCTTCCAGGGTCTGGCAGCCCAGATGCAGCAATCAAATGCATTCCTGGAGGGCATTCACAGTGGATTGGCGGCCCAACAGGGATCGATTGAGGCTCTGGCCATCTCTCTGATGGCAGTCATTGTCCCAGTTTCAACTGTCCCCCCCCCCAACTTCCATTTCCCAGTCCCATTCTCCTCAACCCCAACCCATCCCAAGCACACAACCAGACGAGCATGCACACAAGACAACACCCAATAATGTCACAGGCAAACACAAGCACCACACTATCTTCCCACAGGCACTCACACAAACACCATTCAATTGCAGACACAACAACATCCACTATCTCCACTGTCTCCCCCTCCTCCTCCTCCAACTCCCACCCAGTTACGTACACAATCACACCTGCATGCACTACATCAATGTCCACTACCAGCATCATCACCACACCAAGCAGAACACACACCTCACTGGCAGACACAACATCCATGCATGCGTCCCCTGTGTCCTCTCCCACCATGTCTATCCCCCCTCCTATAGGACACAAACGCAAGCACTGAGACATCCAACAGCCATCCACCTCACAAAAGCATACAGCCCATGCACCTGCACCCAAATCCAGCAGACATACACCTCCAACAACCACTCCCTCATCCTTCACTCCCATTACTCCTCACTCTTCCTGCCCCAAAGTACCTAAAAAGCTTTTCCTTTCCACGATTGATCTCTTCCCTACTCCTCCCCCCTCATCCTGCATGCATGGGCAGGGTAGCAATGACCCAGCCCAGCACCTCAGCCAAGCAGTCCACGGGCCCAGTGGTAGCACCACCTACTCATGGTGGTAGGGATTCCAGACCAACAATACTGAAGGGGAAGAAGCCTGCACCAGCTGGGAAGAAGGGGAAGGAGCCTGCACCAGCTGGGGAAAAGGGGAAGGAGCCTGCATCATGTGGAAAGAAGGGAAAGGAGCCTGCACCAGCTGGAAAGAAGGGGAAGGGGCCTGCACCAGCTTGAAAGAAGGGGAAAGAGCCTGCACCAGCTGGAAAGAAGGGGAAGGAGCCTGCACCAGCAGGCAGAGGGGAGAAGAGCCAATCCACCCCTGCCAGGAAGGTTAAAGGATCCCCAACCCATGAGCAGGAGGGGAGGAGGCTGTCAGCCAAACACCACCTCCACCACCAGCTGTCACAGGGCCCCCTCCACCAGCTGTGGTTGTGCAGCCATCAGAGAGTGCAGGGGCTGAGCAGGAGCGTCCCCCAACCACCACCACAGTGCTGCCATCAGCGAGTGCAGGGGCTGAGCAGGAGCCTCCCCCAACCACCACCACAGTGCAGCCATCACTGCTGGTGGACGCCATGTAGTCCAGCCTCCAGACGTTACTGTGTGGCCTGCCCCCTCCAGAACCAGAGGGCAAGTCACCCACTTGAGAGACTGTGGCCTTGCACTCCCAGGACAAAGAGCACAGGGCATGTTGCCCCCTCCAGAACCAGTGGGTAAGTCACCCACTTGAGAGACTGTGGCCTTGCACTCCTCAGGACAAAGAGTACATGGCATGTTGCCCCCTCCAGAACCAGTAGGAAAGACACCCACTTGAGAGACTGAGTCCTTGCACTCCCCAGGACAAAGAGCACAGGGCATGTTGCCCCCTCCAAAACCAGTGGGGAAGACACCCACGTGAGAGACTGTCACCTTGCACTCCATATGACAAAGAGCAATGGGCGTGTTGCCCCTCCAGAACCAGTGGGCTTGTTCCCACATCAGGCTGCGGTGTCCTTCCCCTCCCCATTGAGGTGGCTGCCTATTTGACAACTGATGCCCCTGCAGTGTTCTATCCGGATTGGTGCAGGATTCGAGTGGGGCCTTAGACTGTGCCCTGTGGCCATGTGGGCCCTTTGAACTATGGACTGGGCAGTGTCCCTTTTTTATACAAGTGTACATATCTGTTTCATGGCCAAATCGGATTGTTGATTTTATTGTTGGACTGATTACAATCACTTTCGTCAATTCCTGTTGTCCTTGCATTATTCTGCAGATTGTCAGGGTCAAATTGTTTTTGTAATGCACCTGGATGTGTGTATGGCGTGTGTATGTCGGGTGTGTGTCATGCTTGTGTGTGTCACTCTCATTTTCCTCCCACCCTCCCTTGTGTGCTAGGCGGCTGTACTCACTGTCGTCGTCTTCGCCGGCATTGGTGTTCCAGGTGGAACATA
Source organism: Pleurodeles waltl (assembly GCF_031143425.1). NCBI lineage: Eukaryota > Metazoa > Chordata > Amphibia > Caudata > Salamandridae > Pleurodeles > Pleurodeles waltl. Next base: position 1,880,070,185 of record NC_090440.1, on the reverse strand, counting down.
ACGTAGAAGATCATCGGGAAGACTTGCAGTTCGGGTTCCATGGAAGCATGGTTCTTCCCTGTGTCTCCAATGGTGAGTCCTTTGACTTTTGTGCTATGTTTCCACCAGGCTTTTGATGGTGTTGGTACCGCCCCGGAAAAGATGGCGGATTCGTGTGTCTTAATATGGTGGGCGGTACTTTGTCTTCCGCCAGGAGGGCCGACTGGGGACGTAGGAGCCCTAGGGCTCCTCCCACAGCTGCCAACATTGTGGATGGTGGGTGCCCTGGGTGGGCACCAGGACACCAACCTTAAAGTACCTTAAAATAATAAAGGTCGAGGGCTGTGGCCGTGCAGTTCTCTACTTTGTTGTAAGTTTCAGCCCTAGGCGTAGGATCCCCGGAACCTATAAGGGCTAGAAGAGGGGGGCTTTGGGGCATGGCTTACCTTTAAAGAAGGCCCTGGGGGATGGGGTCCCCAGGGCCTCATAAGGTTCGGGAAGGGAATGACACATGAAATAGTTTGTATTTTTGATGGTTTTATTGTGAGTATAAATATCTTTATAAATGTGAAAGGACAGTTCTGACTATCTGGTCCACCCTGATTTTTGGCTGCTTTTGGATCACCTGGTTTTTGACCTTTTACTATGAGGGAGCCATACAGTTTGGGACTCACCCACAGTAAACTTATGGTAAAATTGACTGCACATGTTGACCCTAAGGTAACTATAACTCGCGCCCTCGCAATGCACTGCTAATTACCCCACAAATTTCAGCATTCATGACATCTTTGGTAACCTCATTAATAATGATACTATAACATCTGCAGTGAAAATTATTGATCAGATAACTCTGCATTGCGAGTTACCTTAGGGTGCGAGCTATAGTTACTTGAAAGAACTCTATCTATAACTGAATTTCTATGGTTTTGTACAAGTAAATTCAGAACCTAACTATAACATCCCTATAACCTTTAGTTTTGTAAGTGAATATAGATATAGATACAGATATTTGTACGCACAATAAACACCATAATATAAAAAAATTCAATAAGAAATAATATATTTATTATTATAGGCAAAAAGTAAAATCTTAAAAAATTGAAACCCCTCAAAAACAACATTTACTAAAAAAATATCAACATTAAAATATAAAATCAAATAAAATTAAATATAGAAAAATGTAAAATAAAGCTATAAAATCTATTTTACCAATATTATGAACATTATAGGAGGCTTAAAATATTAACTATACTATTCCCACTCTATTTCATGCAACATTAGGTGTCACAATATATAATTTCCTATATTTGTGTCTCCTGATGTTTTTACCTCAAATATTTTTAGAAATATAGGAGATATAGAAGTAAAGGTAGTAATAAGTTGATGAGAAGAAAGAGATCCATGGAGATGGAGATGGAAAGTATTAAAGATCACATCTACAACCAGATGAAGATGGCATAGAAGAATTCCAGAAAGAAACAGAAAGAGATTTGATCTTGGCTGAATGACCTACTGATTAATAAAGTTGTAATAATGTACTTTTAATGATTATAGAATAATCAAAGAGGAAACAGTAGTAGTGTTATCTAAGTTTCTGTTTTTGTGAATAAACAATGATGATGAATAATATTTTTTATGATGGATTTAATGTGCAAATGCTGAATTATTAATATTACAGTTGAAACAAGTTGAATGTGACTTACAGGAGTGTGCTTATTATTAACATTTAGTTGTATCACAGTTTCACAGTTTGTCACATTGGTTAACATGGGTGCTGTTCTGATGCTGCTCATTCACTTCTGCTCCTCCCCCCTCTCATCTCATCCCTCTGTGCATCTTCTCTCCCCACCATCTCAGCAGTGCGAAGACATAGGACCTCATTACGAGGATGCCGGTCTTAAGACCACCAGCCTCGCGTATTCAGCCCCCCTGCTGAATACGACCTTATTCTCCGACAGCCTTTTCATGCCCGTTTTACCACCATGAATGGCTGGGGGAGAACAGGTGCAGGGGGCCACAGGGGAGCCCATGCACTTGGCATGGGCAGTGCAGGAGTCCCCCTGCCCAGCACCATCACAATGTTCATTGTCTGCTATGCAGGCAGTGAACATTGTGAAGGTGCTGGTGCACCCTGCGGCGGCAGCATTGCTTCCGGCTTGATTACGAGCCTGTGACAATGCTGCCACCTGTTTCCCACTAGGCTGACATGCAAAAAAACAAGGTTTCCACCCGCCAGCCTAGCCGGAAACACCTAATAGGTCCGGCAGGGTGGTCCCACTACAGTGGCGCCACCCTGCCGGGAGTTTGGCAGACGGTCTTGCCTGTCCGTCAAACTCAAAATGAGGCCCATAGTTATTTAATAGAGTTTTCCTAGGGTGCATATATTGTAAATTAACTTTGTAGTGTTCCTATACTGCAGCATTTTTTTATGTTCTTCCATGGTAGTTCCGTTGCTCGACCTGGTTTATTTGCCTGTTCGAAGACTCATTGTTAAGTGTTTTAGATCATTTTCAACATCTCTGTATAGTAATAACAGAAGATGTTAAAATCTTTTTTTTGGAATGGGACCTATAACCTCTAATTTGTCTAATACATGTTACTTCTGAACATACCACGATGAGACTGTTTTTTATCCTAATTTGTTATGCAAGAATTGTGTTTAAGAACCCTTACACTAGAGATGCTGTCCAATTTCTCTATAATTTTGCAGTTCATTTGGGATTTACAATAATTCTGATTCTTGACTAATCTGTATGACTGCATTTGAGCCTTTATGACATGTATTCTGTAATGCTTGATTTATATATTTTGCATTAAAAACCTGATCTAGAACTCAATTAAGTGGTCCCAGATACTTATTTTAATACTCAATTAAACTAGTGTTGAGTCTGATGGGAGAGGGTGCCTTTTTGAGCAAGATGAACCCAGAGGAGAACAATCTGAGATAAATTATGGGGGATTTGAATTTTGGGGTGTCTTGAATGTTGTTGTATGGGGTTCTGCTCCACACAGGCAACAAGACATCTGGTACACGTAGTTTCAAACATCAATGCATGAACAAGGAGCTTCAGGCAATGGCAGCTTATAAGCAGTTCCAGCCAGCAGTAAACCCTTTGAGGAGTCACACGACTAGGCTGCATAAGACAGGTGTGTACATTTCACACCTCTCACAAGTCCTGAAAGACAGAATCCAGTCCTGAGGAACAGCATGACTACTTCCATTGTACAGCTGATGCCAGGTCTCAGATAGTACTTGGAACGGCATAGTAGTAGGTAGACCATAGACACAAACATAGATTTTCCATTATGACCAAGAGTGAAGCTGCAGAAGTCATAAAGGGATTTTGGATGAGTCTTAATTGTGATTTCCAAGCTGCAATTGGTCCATGTACAGCAACTCCGAGAGGCAGAATGATGAGTTCATAACAATAGGTTGGGCAACAAGGACCTAACTTAATTTAGTGCCCAACTCTGTGTTCTTTCTTTTATACACTCATCACACCCATACTAAATTGTTGATCAGACTCCTAATCTGACACAGATGTTAACTTTATCAGGTGTGCTACCTTTACATCGCAGGTAGTACACTGTCAATCTTTACATTGCAGGAAAGTATTGCTACACGTATGTCAGAAGTCAATAACTTGTCACAGACTTTAGTTAGTTGAAGTTAGAGTTAGGTGTGAAAAAAACTGCTGAAAAGAACTGCACCAAATGTAACCAAAAGTTAGAACTTTAATTGGAAACTATGCTTTTCATGCTTTGGTGTAAATCCATTCAGCTATTTTCAAGAAATATGCGTTTAAAGAGTGTTTTAGTTGGGATTGAAGGGGTTACAAAGTTAGGTGTACATGGGCGGTTAGTTCCAAAGGTGTCCCTCGGTATAGTAAGTTAAAGAATAGGGTCCTCTGAATGCCTGGGCAGGTTTTATCTAACACTGGCCATTTCATTAACATGAGACAAGTACCAGACCCGCTGTACAGAGTGATCTGATTAGCTGGCCACAACCCCGAGAAAAAATGTTGCGACCAGCATTACAGGACTCGAGGACTCGGTCCTCATGTCCTGAAAAAGTTTTAAAATCTAAGTATAAGGGAACAGGCTAGGGACATCCTGACCCAATGGGACACAGTTTGAGGTCAAATGTAAAATGTAAACAATTTTCCATGTTGCAGGTACTGCAGTACTCCTGACAAGCCAAGAGCAGCCCTCTTGTGAATACCCAGTACTCCCACAGTACCCATCTCCCAAGCTCCACATCCATGGGACTATGCAAGTTTTTTTGGGCTAAAAAATCAAAATAAATGTGGATTAAGTGTTTGTGGGGCAGGTGGAAGCATGCAGGGAGATGGGCCTGTCCACCGACCTGATCCTTCGGCAAACCACCTGCTGTTAATAGCCCAAGGATGTGTACAGCAACTGGTTGAGCTGCCTGTGGAGGTTAGTTTCAACTATGCTTTAAGGCCAAATCCCTTCCTGTGCATCACCAAAGACCCTGCACAGCATGTGGTTGCCCCCCAGCTTGAGTTTCAGGGCAGCACCTGGGCTCCAAGCCCCTACTGGGCACAGACAAAGTGTAATATTGTGCTGAAGCTGCAGTAGAGCACTGGGGAAACAACTGATAGCCTGCTGCAATTGTTGGAAGTGCATTTCACTCAGCATACTAGACTTTTCTTATTACATTGATGAGGAAAATGGAAAATGTGTCCTCATTGTAGCTTTCTAAAGCACTGGCCATAATTGCAATGACATAATGATCCCCCTCTGTTAGACCTGCAGTCTTTGGTGTGGTCTTCCCACAGATGTTTTGTATTCACCCCTCCTGTTTTCTGATTTTGTTTTTGTTGGTATTAGGAGACTGTGCACTTTACAACTGCTAAATAGTGCTAAATGCTTGTGCTCTCCACCTAAAATGTGGTTCAATTGGCCTATACCTGATTTGCGCATTTAATTTACTTATACTTCCCTAGTATATGGTGCTGCATGTGTTTAAGGCATAACATTTAAAGCTACTAGTGGGCTTACAGCACTCATTGCACCACTCACTAAAGTGGCCCTTCAAAATGTCTCAGGCCTGCCATTGCAAACTGTAGTGCAGTTTACCTGCCAATTATACCTTGCAAAAAACACATTTTCCCAGGCCTAAGCCTTTTGTTTTAATACATATAAATCACCAATAAGGTAGACCCTAAAATGCCACATGGCAGGGTGCACTGCATTTAAAAAGTAGGAATTGTGTTTTTAAGTTTTTCATGTGCTGCAATTAAAAAAAACCTACATTTGTTTTCATTACTGTAAGGCGTATCCCTCCCATTGTATAACATTGTGGTGGATTATAAGATTTAATAAGTGCTAACTTTTGATTGGGAACAAATAGAGATGTCAAGTTTGGACTCAAATGAATTATAATTTGCAATCCTCTTTATTTAATGGTAAAGTTGGATTTTAAGTCAAAATTCTGAAAATGCCACTTTTAGAAAGTTGACAGTTTCTTGTCCCAACTATTAGGTGCCTGCAGCCATCCTGGGTCACATGCTTGAAAGTGATTTAGCAGCAGGGCTTTCTGAATTCCTCTCAGACAATGAGTTAAAAGAGTACAAGATGTTGGCAGTATAGGCCACCCTACCAGGATGGCTGGGGTGGAGTTGTTCCCTGCCTTTCAAAGGACTGTCTCTAGCACACACACACAAAGGAACCTATCACTAGCCTTTGGACACTCCAGACTTCTTGAAGCCGTGGCAGGGCAAGGGAACAACGTTCCAGAACAACAAATGAGGGTATCACTGCCCTCTCCCCTAGCCGTTAGGGTCCCAGGGACCCCATCTGTCAGGACCTTTACTTTTTATTAAGGGGAGAGTTCATGCGCCTCCCCCTCACCGAGCCAATACAGGCCCTAAGCACCCTATCCCACAGGGACTTTCGTATTTATCAAGGGGAGGGGAGCGTGCGGACCCCATCCACCAGGGCCTTAGGTGGATGCTGCAGTACCCACCTGGTGCACCCACAAAACCCTATGTTGGAGGCTGCAGGGGAGCCTCAGGGCCTCTGCGGCCCAGCCGGCTCCCCCATGCACCCATCCTGGGTGCTTCAGGTTCCGCCATTGCCCTTACACAGTGAGAGCATTCTGAATTTTCCTGCCCGTGAGAGTGCGGACAAGGAAAAATGTGTCTGCTTGTGGGAGCGTTTTTAAAGTTTGAGCAAAGTGGGAGCATGCATGTTTAATGCCATTTTTGTTTTGCTAATAACTTCAGCGTCTTTTGAATCTTCACCAAAGTATTTTGTAAAAGTGCTCTTTTTTGGAACGTTTGTGAATGGGAAGTTTGGGTGTGATAAATGTTTTCAGCCATGTGCAACAGGTCCCCTTAACCAATAGTGGCTTGGGGAGGGGGCCATGCACCTCCTCCCCTTTACTGAAAAAGAAGGTCCCAGGGGATGGGGTCCACAGGGTCTATAGAGACTCGAGGAGGGGGGCCATGTGCCCTCCTTCCCTATCATTAACAATTCTGCCCCGAGGATGGTGTCCCCTGGGCCCGCAGAAGATCAAGGAAGGGGGTTGCACGTGCCCCTCAACTAAATTAAATAAAATCGCCATAGGGAATTGATTTATGAGGCCCTAAAGGCTTGGGGAGGGAGGATGTGTACCCCGTGGGGGTTGGCAGCCTGCAGGGGTTAGTTAAAGGGTGAAGAGCATACAGCGGATGGTGGCCGTGCAGGGGGTGGCGCTTCTTGCCTGTGAGAGTTTAGCCCTACGGCCAACCCCCACAGCTGGGAGTTGGCTTTACATATGATAATAAAATAGTACTTTATGATTAAAAAAACCTAGAATTTCACTGAAAAAACAAACGTTAAAGTGATGTTATAGTTAAGTGAAAATTTCACTGTCAACATAACATTTTAAGATGAAAAATAAGTTGAAATTCACTAGTTATAGTTATCTCTTGTAACAATAACTTGTGCCCTAAGGTAACTATAACTCAACCCTCGCCTCACCTATGTTACTTTAAACTTAGTTTTTTCAGTGAATAATACATATATATATATGCATCATGTAATTGCAATATTAAGGTACTCTAGTTCTAGCGGCTCCTGAAGTAGTGGACTTGATATAATGACCCCTGGTGTACTTACAATACAATACAATATGAATGTGTAAATCGCACAGCTGCATCCATAGAGGCATCCTGGCACTGGTGGCTTTTAGATACACTGCAAGAAAGTATCGCAAAATGCCCAATTGTTAAACAAGTATGTCTTCAAACGTTTATGAAAGACAGACTCAGAGGGTGCAAGGCGGAGGTTTGCGGGCAACGAATTCCACAGCTTGGTGGTAAGATAGGAAAAAGAGCAGCCATCTCTTCTTGGCTTTCTAACCCTCTCGACCTGCAGAAGCTTTAGTTCGTTGGAGCGCAATGCTCTCTCCTGAAGGTAAGGCAGCAGTCTTTTTCTCAGATAGTCAGGGCCTTTCAACTCATAAGCTCTGTAACCGAATGTTAAAACCTTAATTTAATTCAGCTAATGATGGGCAGCCAATGAAGTCTGCACAAAAAAGCTGCAACAGAGGAATGGGCTAGAATCTTCAGAGTCAACTGGGTGGCCCTGTTCTGAATAATCTGAAGACAGTGAAGCAAATAAATGGGAAAGCCTAAGTACAGACTATTTACATAGTCTACTTTTGACATAACCAGAACGTGAATGACAAATTTGTGGCTTTTCTCTGGAATCAGATGGATCATCTTCCTGATTGATTTCAGTGTAACTAAACAGCTGGCAGACACTGCTCTAACCTGGGGTACAAAGGATAGATTAGAATCAAATTTGACCCCAAGATTCCTTACCACAGATACCGAGAATAGAGGAGAGCCTAACTCAGGGGCCACCAATTGTAGGCATCTGGGTGGCGATCTGTGCCAAAAAACTATCTCTGTTTTATCAGAGTTTAATTTCAGGCAGTTTGCACTCATCCAATTGCTGATGGCCTTCAAACATCCCTTAAATGCAGTCAATGCACCCACCCTCCTTTCCTGGATTGAGATCATCAACTTCATATAATCGGCATAAGAGATGACCCCAATGGCCCAAGCCCCCACTAGCTTAGTCAAAGGGGCCAAGTAAATATTGAAAAGTGGTGGGCAAGGGGCAGAGCGATGAGGTACCCTGTAGTTAAGAGATTTAGCTGGGGAAGTAAAAGGGGGGAACACTTGTAAGCAGTACTTCAGATACGACTTAATCCATGCCCAAGCAGTGCCTCGGATACCCAAATCCCATAATCTATCCCAGAGAATGGAGTGGGGAAAAAATCAAGAATGACAACCATGGCTACAAGTCCTGATCAATGTTGACCTTAATGATTTCTGCGACCTCCAGGACAGTAGATTCTGTGCTATAACCCGCAAAGAAACCTGACAATCAAGAAGGTGATTGTTATTTTCCAGACAACTGGAGATTTGCTGGTTAACCCACTTTTCCAGATTTTAACAACAGTCAGAAGCAAGGAGATAGGACAGAAGTTGCTGTGTACCTTAGGGTCTGCATTAGCTTTCTTTAACAGAGGTAGAAGCATAGCCTCCTTCCAACTCTGTGGTACTATTGTTGACTCTAACAAGGCATTAATCAACGTATTGCAGATAGTAATGAGGACAGCCAGTTATTAACACTGGCCTAATCAGGGCAAACTGCCCCGCAAGTTCAATCGATGTTGCCTTTAGTGCCTCAGAGAATATAGAAATCGAGACTTGCCCCCTGGACTGGTGATTTTCTGTAAAGAAGGTTGCTGTTCCCTAGGTCAGACCATAACCAACTTATAAGGTACTAGGGAGTGATCCGACTGTGTTAACTTAAGGATCGGGTCCATCTGAATATTGAAGGAATGCGGGGAAAAAAGGTCAAGTTTATGACAGGCTTTATAGGTTGGATCTGTCACATGTTGCATGAGGTTAAATCCCTCTAAAGTAGTGAGGAACTGTTTAGCCCAAGTGCAACTGGGATCAGCGATGTGTAGATTAAAATCATCATGCACCAGAAAATTTGAAAGAAGAATGGAGAGTTGACCTATCAAGTCTATAACAGATTAAGGGCCTGATTTAGATCCTGGTCAGTGGAATAACAAAGGCTCTCGCAGCCCCCTTGGTGGGGGAGCACCTGAACTCCATGGGGCCCCCCAACACAGAAGCCTGGCCTCCGACTCATGAGTGAGTGTGGAGGGGGTGGCACCTCCATGTTCTTCTCAAAGGGTGGCCTCCAGTTTGGTTACACCACAGATCCTGGTGGAGGGGAATACTCAGCACAAATATGACAGATATCCGGTCCACCATCCTATGATCCCATTATATCTTATGGAGATCGTAATAGGGCGGACAGGATATCCGTCACATTTGTGACAGAGGATTCCATCCTCCAGAATCCAAATCAGGCCCTTAGTGATTCAGACTTGCAGTTATGAGGTCTGTATACTAAAAGTCCTGAGACCGAAAAGGAGGAGGTGAGGGTGATTACGAAAGAAAGGCCCTCAATTATCCCCATACTAAGAGGTCTGAATATAGAGCACTGTTATGAGTCTCTATACCCCACCTGGGTTATATGTTCTATCTATCTGCTGGATTCGAAAGCCAGCCAGAATAGCAAACAAGATGTCAAGGGCAGAGGAATCTGAAATCCATGATTCTGACAGAAAAAGGAAATCTCAATTATTTCCAGAAGGTCATTTATTAATTTCAAAGGAATGTTTTCGAAGAGTCTGGCAGTTGATTAGGGCTGCTGAGAGTGAAATACCCTCCCGGGCATTACAAGGATAGGAATCCTCATACTGGGGTAAATTGAAAACCGACACAATAGGCTCAGTTCTAGGGTTTAAAACGAGGCCACAAAGCAAGCAGACCTTTATTAGCAGCTGGGCTAATCAAGGTTTCCAAGTCAAATTTATTACTGCAATGCTTTGTAATATATTGTTTATTAATTGCAAGTAGCTTGTCTTTTGAGTAGACAAACTAGAGTACCAGATTGATAGGCTTCCCGACAGCATGGCTGGGTCTGGTCCTGATCCGGACATGGATGGGCGCAGATGGACTTGCCTTAGGTGCGACTACGGTTCGCCAGCGGTGTTCCCACTGCATGGGTTCGCATCATTGTAGGACCTTTCATCCTTTACATGGTCTCCCTTAACTTTTTGCCTCTGTTTCCCAGGTTGTTGATGTGTACTGGACCCTGTTTTTGCTGTTACGCTGGGCACCTTACCACTGCTAACCAGTGCTAAAGTGCAAGTGCTCCTTTGCAAGATATGTATGTAAATGGCTTATCCATGATTGGCATATTTGATTTATTAGTAAAGTCCCTAGTAAGGTGCACTAGAGGTGCCCAGGGCCTGTAAACCAAATGCTACTACTGGGCCTGCAGCACTGGTTGTGCCACCCGCATAAGAAGCTCTGTAATCATGTCTCAGACCTGCCACTGCAGTGCCTTTGTGTGCAGTTTTAACTGTAAATTCGACTTGGCAAGTGTAGCCACTTGCCAGGCCTGAACCTTCCCTTTTCTTACATCTCATATACCCCTAACGTAGGCCCTAGGTAGTCCCAAGGGCAGGGGGCAGTGTATGGTTAAGGTAGGATATACAGCAATGTGCTTTATATGTCCTGACAGTGAAATATTGCTTAATTTGTTTTTCACTGTTGCAAGGCCTGTCCCTCTCATAGGTTAACATGGGGCTACCTTTAAATTTGATGAAAGTGTAGATTCCCTTTGTGAGTGGATGGACATGTAGAGTTTAGGGTCTCTGAGCTCACAATTTAAAAATACATCTTTTAGTAAAGTTGATTTTAAGATTGTGGGCCTGATTACAACTTTGGAGGAGGTGTTAATCCGTCCCAAATGTGACGGATATACCACCAGCTGTATTACGAGTTCCATAGGATATAATGGACTCGTAATACGGCTGGTGGTAAATCCGTCACTTTACCATCACTTTTGGGACGGATTAACACCTCCTCCAAAGTTGTAATGAGGCCCTGTGTGTTTGAGAATGCCACTTTTAGAAAGTGAGCATCATTTCTGTGACTCTGCCTGTTTGTGGATTCCCTGTCTGGGTCAGTTTGACAGTTGGGCTGGTTGCAACTCACACTAGACAGTGACACAAAGGGAGCTGGGGCACAGTCTGCATTTCCTGATGAGTCTTCTGTGCTAGGAGGGAGGGGAGGAGTGGTCACTCACAACTGAAAGGGCTGTGCCTGCCCTCACACAATGCCCTGGTGAGTGTCTGGGGCCTGGCCTGGGCAAGGCAGGATTTCACATTCAAGAGAGACTTTACTTTGAAGTAGACCTACTTCAAAGGAGAAAATGGGTATAAGAAGGGCACCCAAAACCACAGACTTTAGAACACTTCTGGAAACCAAGAGGAACGTCTTCCTGGAGAAGAGCTGAAGAGCTGAGGAAGAAGAGCTGCCCTGCCTTTGACTGTGCTTTGTGGAGCTATTCTGCAGTTGCTGCTTCTGCCAGAGTAAGAGGGAAAAGACTGGACTTTGTGTGCCTTCCATCTTGTGAAGATCTCCAAGGGTTTAATTTAGAGCTTGCCTCCTGTTGTTTGAAGTCTCAGGGACAGCAAAGACTTCTCTCTGCCAGCACCTGGAGTCTCTGGAGAGACTCCTACTCTGCCAAGTGGTGCCCATCCAGTTCCTGGGACCCTGAAAGGAGAAGCTGGCATCCTAGGAGGAAGAAATCCATGCACAGAACGCCGTACGGGGAAAAGATCGACGGTACTCCAATCTGCGCCTGAAAAATCAATGCGCCGCTGGCTTTGTGGCTGAAAATCGACACTCCCTGCAACGCGACCGGAAGATCAACACACGGAGCTGGGTAAACGACGCGCAGCATCGGTGACGGAGGCTGGTGAGATCACAACCCACGCTGCGTGGTTTTCGGATGATCGTGCGGCTGGATTTCCGACGCAAACACCACTGGGCATGTGAAAACAACGCAAGGCCTGCCCGGACCCGAGAATGCTGACCGGGTCGATGCATCGCTTTCCTGTAGAGAGAAGAAACGACGTGGCCGACCCGACGAAAGGAGAAACGACGCAAGGTCTCGCTTGTGAGTGAAATCGATGCATCGCAAGCCCTTTTTGACGCACACTCGCCCGTGTGGGGTTATTTTTGACACACCTGAAGTAAATTTTCATGCTAACAGTGCTTGGACAGGGGGTTGTAGTGTAGCCATTTTTAATGTAGCTTTCTGCGTGTTTGCTTAACGTATTAGGCCTCTGTGCACTTTGCCCTAGATGCATTTTATTTAGCCTCGCACTGTTATTTTACTCTATTATGGGTAAAGTCCCAGCAAAACAGGAGGAGACTCCATTTTGACTGGCACAGAAAATGAATACGCTGGAGGCGGTATTTCCCCATACGTGACCTCAGGACAAACATAGAATACTAACTATGTGTTTACCCTTTGGGATGGTTCCCACAGTGGAACATTGTGATACATGGGGCACGGTGTTTGCTGCGCTCTGTACAACGGCTCATGGTACACCGACATTGGCCAACCTACCGGAAGTGCTTAAACAAATTCAGGATGAATACGGGGCAGCCCCGGCCTTGGATTTAGGAATGCAACTGATGGGCAACTATGCCACGGTTTCTTCAATAATCCTAAGTAATCTTAAAGGGGAAGCAGTTGCACTTGCAGTGCGCATGCGTCTTTGGGACGTCCCGCAACAAGATCAGGAGCAGGAACTGCCTAAAATAATAGCGGAAACATATTCCAGTATCGGTCGAGATAGCCTAGGGGCTAGACCACAAAAACCTCAATTTCAGGGAAAAATTAGTAAAGAAAATGCTAAACAGCAACCTGAGGGTAATAAGAAGCACTGGGAGAAACAACAACAAACACTTAAAAAAGAAAGGGGAGAATCTCCACGTACAGAGACCCCGCAGAATAGGTATAATCTCAGAAATAAGGATAATATAAAAACGCCTGATAGATATCAATATACTGATACACGCCAATCTCGTTCCTTTCAGGACTCATCGGATAAGAGAAATGAGAGAGGTGGGCGGTCAGAGCGGAGAACAGAGTACGTGAAACCGAGGCAGGAATCACAACGCTCTTGCAGCGCTGCCCAGCCCTGCTTGCAGCGCTGCCCTGGCGGATTATCACCGCCGGGGCTAAAACGGCGGGAAAACGCCGGCCTCGGCGGTGCAACCGTCGTAATAGGGCTGGAAGCACCGCCAGCCTGTTGGCGGTGCTCCCGTCCTTTTAGCCCTGGCGGTCATAGTGTGGGAAAATTGTGCCAGTAATGGTTAAAATCATCCTCGCTAGATGCAGTTAAGACACATCTCACTCTCCTGTCTAATAACACTGATTACAGGATTTTTTGTATACAATGAAATATGGAAACTTTCCTAGCAGGAGGCTGCAGCACGGTTAAGGCAGATAGATCAGGATAATTTGAAAAAGGCATTAGCTGTTGTGGATAATGGAATTCACACCTTGTCCGACCAGATATATACAATTAACAACATTGTTTCTTCTGCTATAGACATTATGCAATCTGATATGTCTTCTTTATATCATGGACAGAGTCAGACCAGGTCCATTATGCAGTTGGGTTGGACACTTCAGACATTGAAGGCGGGTTGCGTTCCGTGGCAGCACATCAGTGCCAGGGAAATCTTTTTTTCCTTTAATTTAACGCGACAACAACAACTAATGGCTAAGAAGGAGGCGACTTATGTCATGCTTAATATTGAAAAGTTAGAAAGATTGACTTTTACCGTGGCCGAGATTCCCTCTGCAGAGTGGTTAATACACGGGGTTATTAATCTGCCTATTTCTACATTACAATTCACTTCTTGTCTGAAACATGTTCCGGTAGGCAGATATGAAAAATTGGGAGATAGTTACATCCATGAGGTGTGGGAGCTTCCCTTCTTATACAAATGTCTCAATGGTATGAAAGAAGTCTTTCTTAGCGGTAGTGAATGCGAGACTTCGGTCAGCCATTCGATGATTTGTAAGCAGCTGTCCTTGCATGGGGCCTGCAATGCCTCGGTGGCAAACTTGGCTTGCTATCTGAAGGGAGTTCCGGTCCCCTTGATTAAACGCACATTCCAGGTGCTTTCAAATGGCAGCTACGTCCTCCTCAATAGTGAAGACTGTTGTGGCATGCGGGCCGGAATAGTTTACGTTGTTTCAGTCACTAAGGTCGTTACTTGCTGCGGGAGTGTGTTGTTTCCCTCCACTAAAATTAGGGAGGTAGCGGATATTTGGCCTCACATTGCTACTTCCAAGGTGAATTTCGACAAGTTAAGTAGACTGAAGGCTTTATTGTTTCAACGGCATGTGGCCTTTACATCTGCACGCGAGACCTACGCACTTCAGGTGGCAAGGTCATCAGCGAAAATACAGTCCCTGTTAACTACCATCTTTCCGAGCCACTTTGGTGAACTCGTGGGACCTATATTTAATGCGTCCAGCACGGCTGGATTAGCAAATTTTTTCAAAGCCGTTGGTGTTGGTTTCGTTCACACCTTCTCTTCTATATTTGGCTTAATACCTTTGGCTATTCATTCAATTTTCGGAAGCATTTTTGGGGGATTTCCGATAACTTTGGCTTTATTAGCCGGCATTTTGCTGTTGCTGTTGTTTTACCGCAATGGCTGTCCCGCCGCAACATGGACGAATGTGGGCGCTCCCATCAGCGCAGCTGTGTCGTGAACGCATGATGCAGCACTTTGGAGCACCACTCCTGAAACATTTGGGGTGTGACCAGTCTCTGTCATTCAGACCGGTTTTGGAATGTGTGCAGGCCGTGGTTCGGTGCCTTTGGTGCTCTTTTGAACATGCACTAGCCGTCTGTCTCTCACAGCAGCGCCCCCCAGTGGTTGATGCTGATCTGTTGATGTTCCCGATGAGGGCTCATTACCAGACATGTGCGCTGCGGCTCCATTTGCTTCGAGAAGCTGGTTACGAGATACCCTTCCTGGAGGAAGTTGATATTACCTCGTTTACAGGCTCTGCACAGGATGCCGCCTTGGAACACACCTGCTCCGTAAAAGTCTTTGGCGTGGATCTTCCGGTTTTGTCATCTGCCGAAGTGGTGAATCTCCTGCTTTCCATGACCACTGTTTGAATTGAATTTGTTCTAAGTTGACTTTGTCATATGAATTCGGCATTTTGCCGCATGCGCATTTTTTAAATTGAGGATTAATATACTTTGGTGTCCTCTTGTTGAAATTTGGTAGGGTTTTAATCATCTTTTAGCTTTTGGCATTTTTAGCTTCGGCTTAAACCACTTTCTACCGACAAGGGGAGGGTGTAGTGTAGCCATTTTTAATGTAGTTTTCTGCGTGTTTGCTTAACGTATTAGGCCTCTGTGCACTTTGCCCTAGATGCATTTTATTTAGCCTCGCACTGAAGAATCGACGTGGCCAACCCGACGAAAGGAGAAACGACGCAAGGTCTCGCTTGTGAGTGAAATCGATGCATCGCAAGCCCTTTTTGACGCACACTCGCCCGTGTGGGGTTATTTTTGACACACCTGAAGTAAATTTTCATGCTAACAGTGCTTGGACAGGGGCTTGTAGTGTAGCCATTTTTAATGTAGCTTTCTGCGTGTTTGCTTAACGTATTAGGCCTCTGTGCACTTTGCCCTAGATGCATTTTATTTAGCCTCGCACTGTTATTTTACAATAACCAGTTTCACGGTCTTGTTTTATTTCCTTCTATCACACTGTTTAGCTTACTTCAGCACTGTGTTCTCAAACAATACATTCTTGCTCGCTCTGTGCTTCAGTCAAGGATACAGTCTGGTACATTGCCGATAGATGTGGTAGAAGTTTAGTCTTTATGGGTCATAGAAAGTACACATCCTTACGTAGGGACGTTTCTTAGAACACCGGCGTGTTAGTTATAAAAACACTTTCTAGTCTGGGTACACGCAAGAGGGAGATTCCGACCAGGAACCCACAACTAGATGCTGACTGCCCTGTTGCAGATGCTGATCCAGATCACAGACCTTTGCTCAGGTATGAGGGTTGATGTCCTCCCGGGGGAACCTTAAAGGCAGGCTTAGAGCTTCACATGCTGTGCTCAAAATATAACTTAGAGAGAACGTAATTTAGTTGCAATATGATAGCCTTATTCTTATGTTTCACTCTCCTCGTTACTATTTCAATCCTACTGTGTTGTATGGTTCTGGTTATTGCGGCTCACGCCTTGTTATCTAAAATGCAGTTGCTTTATTAAACCAATCTTTAAAACTCAAACTGCCTTTGTCATTTATATATGAGACCGCACTTTGTACGAGAGAACTGGTTGTGACCTGAGTGACCACGACTTCCCTGGCAAGCACTAAGATGTCATGCGCTCGGCTGCCCAATTGTCTCTTCCCTTTGGGAGAGATGAGGCACTGCTAGTTAGCTGGAGCATAACCCGGATTTGGGGTGACAAGGGTCCTTCACCAAGGGGCAGACTTAGTCCCCCACACTGTGAACGATCTTGCTGCCCAAAAATCCAGTAGTCTCATTAGGATAATGAGAGCCAATGCGACAGGGTAACCTGACTGCCAACCAAAGACCCCATTTCTAATAATCATCAACCACTTTTATCTGGAGTAAAGAGCCCAAAGGTTCCAACGACTAGAGTGCAACCTGACATAAATGGTGCCTCTGTGGTGAAATCACGTAAATCATGTATGTGCTAAAAGCACGCCTCCCTCCCAGATTGCAGATGCCCAAACTGTACAAATAAATGTTTTTGAGCTGCTCCCAAACACCAGAACCCCACTTACAATTTCAAAAAAGATTTAAAAAACATAATTTAAGAGCAATTTAAAAATGCACCATTATGGGATATCCCGTCGAGGGGGGCAACTCAGAGGTGGTGTCAGCAAATTTTAGGAATTGAAGCTACATGCAGTCAGTTGCTTTGTGAGGTTTAGTTCTGAGCAGATAACATTTAGAGCCTGATTTAGAGTTTGGTGGATGTGGTTACTTTGTCACAAATGTGATGGATATCCCGCCCGCCGTATTACGATTCTATTATGTCTTATGGAAATCCTAATACAGTAGACGGGATATCGATCACGTTTATGACGGAGTAACCCATCCGCAAACTCTAAATCAGATCTTTACTCCCTGTTTATGAGTGTATTGGATATTATGCACGATAAATAGCACCCATTCTGAAATTTTGAGGAATAAAATGTAGATTTAGGTGCTTACTGCACCAAATTCCACATGCTACAGTAAATACTGTTGTGTCTTTTTCCTTGTTAAATTCTGGCAGGTCTGATTTGACGAAATTTAACAAAGGGTGAGATACTTAAAGCCCTAGGTGATTATTGGGTGTGGTATTTTACACAAAACGCAGAATTCCGATCCCTGTGCAAACAGGAATTTGCCTAGGATAACACGAACCAATCATAATTAAGGCCTCACTCATATATTTTTCAGGAATGCCAATCCGGTTTTCCCTTCCAACCTGATTGAGCTCTCCTGCAGCAGGCAGCATTTCTTTACAAACACTCAAAAGTATCAAAACATAAATAAATAAAAACAGTTACTTCGTTTTCAACATCGATCATGACAAAAACAAAATGATCAGGACATTACCTTACAAGTATGATATGAAATTCCCTGTATTTGAATGTCTTTTAAACTATCTTTATTGTAAACGCCTTAAAGAATTTGCAGCAACAGTGAATAAATAACCTTTGAACGACTGAATAAAACTAGCCAAGAATTACCATCTACTTTAGTTTCCCTTTCGATGTGTTAACTTTCCTGAAGCCAGGCATCTTCGGACCACAGATTCAAGAACACCATGGCTGGCTGCTCTCTGCCCAGCACGCATAAACGTCACCGCTTTCGACAGAGCAGATTGCAGTAACACAGTCTCCCGTTTGGGCCCAGGGGAGCCTCGACTTTCAGTTGAGTGCTTTCCCGCCTTCCTTGCTCAGCCTCTCTTCACGTGAGAGAAACGCCGAACATCTGCCTGCAGGCCATCGATCTGTCATGGGCTTCTGCAGAGAGAGCACATTTTTTCACTACGCACCAAGCCACCTCACACGATATCGGGCAAGACAAGAAATTGCTTCTTTCAGACTTAAAGAAAAAAAACCAGGTCCCTGCCGATTGAGTAATGTGTTAATTTGTACCTATTGCGAACATTTAAAGAGAAATTAAGGAGGGACAAATCAAGTAAAAGCAATGTTGAATGCAAAGCTTATGATCTGTGCAGAATTTGCTTTCTCTGTCTTTTTTTCTTATTTATTTTTCGCAATTATTAATTAGAATGCGCTCCTGTATCAAATGTCTCATAGCACTAACATACCTGGAAAAAAGGTATAAACTGCTGTCAAATGACAAAACAGTGGTTTTAAAAAATGTGAATGGTACAATGCCCTTTTTGAAATCTACTAGAGTTTCCTCGGCTCCTGAGGTACGTTGTTCCGCATTCTGGGGGCGACATACCTGAAGCCCGGGCATTCCGTTAGTTTTGTCTTTGATTAAGTATTGGGTTTTATTAACAGTTTTCTTAATACGAAATTGCTTTGTGTGCTTTAGTAAGTGTACTGTATGCCCTCACATAAGTTCTTGCCGATTTTGTTCTGTTTCTTGCAGTGAGGTTTGTCCCTTGAGGTCTTTGTCGATAAGACGCTGTAACTCTCTAAGTCAAAGGGAATAAAATAAGCATCGTTCCACATTTGTTGTCTGTTTGATTCTGACCACCTGGGTTTGTTAGCAGCCAGGTTACCGCGGGTAAATAAATTATACCGACTGTCCGTAATTTGAGCAGGGGAGGCTCCTTCCCAGTGGGAAGTAGCGTCACCCCACTGGCTGAGCCAACAGCTGAAAAATAAAACAATATTTGACTATTGTTTTATATTTGAGCTGCTGGCTCAGTAAGCATGTGCAGGGAGCGGTGGAGCTGGGAGGGGGTAGAGGAAGGAGGACTGGAGTGCACCAAGTGTGCATGTCAGTTTGGCAGGTCATCTTAGGCTGGCCAAACTGACATGCACACTTAGGTTTCTCCAACCTGGCTGTGTTTCACAGCTGGGATGAAGAAAACTGCACAGGACCGAAAACTGCACAGGCAGACTAAGATGCTGCCACTCAGACAGTGCATTCGGGGCAGAAGAACGAGGCAGCAGGCAGCGGCAGAGTTGGAACGGTAAGTTTAAAAAAAGATATATTATTTTATTTCCTCGTCTCCCCCTTCCCCTTGAGATATGCGGCAACTGCCACTGAATTTGAGTACAGTGTCTGTTGTCACTTATTCAAGTCCTAACTGACAGAATTTGTCCTTTATTTCAGGAAATTATATTTTATAGGTTTGTGTCGTACTGTATATTTAACCTGCTCAGCACTTTCCAGAAACATTAGAATTGCTTCAAATCCAGGTATCATCATGGAACGTTTTATTATTATGGTTTTCATATTTATTTTAATTCTTTGCTGTTTTACTTTCATGTAGCCTAGCACAAAGCTTTTTGAGTACCCACATTTTTATTTATCTTGTATATGTTAAATAATGTATATATTTTTGTTACAGTTTAGGGTGGACATGAAGCCTTTTGGATGGATAGGCAGATGGATGAATGAGTGGATAGATGTGTGGATGACAAGGGTTGGGATTATTTTAAAGAGTATAGATGAGTGAATGGATGCTGCATTGTCAGTAAAATTGATTGATAGTTGGATGATGGATGGATCTGGGTGGAAATCTGGATGTAGGTGGGTGCATGGGTGAATAGATGGAAGGATTGGAGTATTGATGAATGGGTGATTAGGCGGATGGGTGCTTAGATTGATGGATGGACAGAGAGGTGAATCCCAGTGGGTGGATGGGTCCTGGTGGGCACATGGACTGACAGATGGATGGATTCCTAGATGGATGGCTCTAGGTAGATGTATGAATTTTGGTGGATGTATGGGTGGCTAAATCTGGGTCCTGGGGTCTCAGCTGTTTTTGTTATTGTGTTAGCTGGACTGGAAGCCTGATGGGTGCATCAGCCCTGGGTGGATGAATGGATGAGTGGATAGATTGGTTGAAGACGAGTGTGGGTATTAAAGTAGAGGGTGTAGATGGGTTGATGGATACTGCATTGTCAGAAAGATGGATGGCTGGATGATGGATGGATTGTTCTGGGGGGATATATGGATGTGATCAAGTGCATGGAAGAATAGCTGGATGGATTGGAGTATTGATAGATGAATAGGTGATTGGCCCGATGAGTGCTGAAATGGATAAATGGATGGATAGTTAGATCCTGGTGGGTGGATCCTGGTGGGTGCATAGATTGACAGATGAATGGATGAATTAATGGATGGAATGGTCTAGGCCAATGGATGGATATTGGTAGATGCATGGATGGATCGGGGTGCATACATGAATGGGTAGAACTGAGCAAACTTTTTTTACAATAAAATTTGTTGGTATCTTGAATAGAACATCCATAAGAAGACTCACATATCCTCACATCATTATGCAGCATATCACCTCAATCTGAGTCTATATGTAGAAAAAAAAAGCGTCAACATAAGCACCACAAGAACAGCAGGCAATCTAAAATACTTTTCGTTTAGCTATCCTCCCAGTAAGCCCTTACTGCAAGCGGATGTGCCCCCTACATCTGTTATGATCTAAAACTTCCAGGAAATCATAGGAATTATAATTACCAAGAATCCAAGATTTTCTAGTGCTTGCACCCTACGGCAGGTATAACTGAATTCCAAGTGTTATGTTATGGCCCAGACCACATACCCAAGTTCCATTCTTGTTTTGCAGTTTTATATAGCAAAACTAGACCCTAAGGCAGTGGTTCTGAACCTGTGGACCGGGGACCACTGGGGGTCCACGAACCCTCCTCAGGGCGTCCGCGACTGCTTAGAAAATTAAATAATATAAACAGAGTAGGCCCAAAGTTTTAGTAATGACTCAGCGTAGGGGTCCCCAGATTCGAATAATAATCGACTGGGGGTCTCCAGGTTTCAGTAATGATAAAGTGGGGGTCCACAGAAGTCAAAAGTTTGGGAACCGCTGCCCTAAAGTATTGAAGTATTTTACATGAGCACCACTTACGTTACACAAAGTCACATTCATTCTAAGTATGAAGAGATTAAGGGGGTCATTACAACCTCAGCGGTCTTTTAACAAGACCGCCGAGGGACCGCCATGCGGAAGACCGGCAGTAGTGGCGGTTTGCCGCTCGGCGTATTATGACTGTTGGCTGCTCTCCGTCTTTTTTCCGTAGGAGAGCCGCCAACAGCCATACTGGCGGGCGGCGGGGAAGTGGAGGTTGCTCCACCTCCACCGCCACGCCAACAGAACACCGCCCAGCGAATCACGTTCTGTGATTCGGCATGGCGGTGTTCTGTTGGCGGTGTGGTGTCTGCGGAGCAGCCCCCATGGCTCCCGTCCCCTCCCGGAGGATCGACGGAACAGGTAAGTCGATCGTCCGTTAGGGGAGGGGGGTTGGGAGGGTGTTGTGTGGGTGCATGAGGGTGTGCGTCTGTGTATGTAGAGGGGGTGTGTGAGTGCGTGTATGCTTGCGGGGGTGTTGCGTGTTTTGGGAATGAGTGCGAGTAGGTCTGTAGGTATGTCTGTATGGATGTGTGCGTGTATGTTTGAATGTGGGTGTGCGTGTCTGACTGTGTGTGTGGATGTTGGCATGTATGTCGGTGTGTGTGCATGTATGTGTGTTGGTGGTGCCTGCGTGCGTGTTGTGTGTGTGTGAGTTATTTGATGTTGGGGGTCGGGGTGGGGAGGGGGCCCTGCCACCTTTGGGAGGTGGCAGGGGTGGTGGGGGGTGTAGGGGAGGGAGTCGGGGTGGGGGAGACCCCTATCAGAGCCAGGGAAGGAATTCCCTGGCACTGATAGTGCTTACCGCCATGATTTCATGGCGGTTGCTACTGCTGGAAATCCACGGCGGTAAGCCGGGTCAAAATACCGGTGGCGGTATTGTGACGGCCGCCGGGCTGGAGACCCAGGTCTCCAGCCCAGCAGGCGGAACGGAGAAGCGGCAGATGACCATGGCGGTAACTGCCATGGTCATAATACTAAAAAAAAGACCGCCAGCGGTCTTACCGCCGCTTTAACACCGTCCGCCAGGGTTGTAATGACCCCCTAAGTGATTTGCCTAGAAACACAGGATGTTGAGCTGACATAGAAACTCAAACTTGATTTACCAGATCCAAAGTCAGTAGCTGCAGCTGTAGCGCCATATCCTCTACATGTTTTCCATGTCTGGGCGAGTTGTCCTACGTTATTTGTGTGCAATGTCTTGCTTAGCAACTATTATATTGATGTGTAGAAATGCTTTGGTTACTTCTATTTGTGTGAACCCAAGAGACCTCCCTATCCCTTGTGACACTATGAAGACCACACTACGCCAAAAGGTCTGTAGCGCCGGACATAGCCAGGTTGTGTGCAGGTAGTCATCGTCTCTGTCATTACATCTTAAGCATCAAGCTTAGGAGCCACAAGGTGTCTCACAACTCCTCTTCATCGAGTGGGTGAAGGTCTGCCTCCCAAGCCTTGCACAGTTTGGAAAAGTAATTGGGGGTGCTGATTGTTTATGAAGCCCAATTTTAGATTGTTGGTTGGTAAATGAGTAGACAGTATTCTTCATCACCACTCCCCCCAATTTTGGAGATGTCATTGATGTCCCAATCACTAAAGCCATAGCAGAGTTTCACCTCTTAGTGGTTTATATAATGGCCAATCATTCCACATCCAAATGGTCTTGGAGTTTCAAGAGACTGGTGGTTGAGAGGTTACTCTTGTATAAAAAATGCAGAGGGTGTGTATCATCCATAGACTACCTCACTGTTACGTAAGTGGGGTCTGAGATGGGGCTGATAATCAGACCACCAGTTGGGAGGTGTGATAATTTGATAGCATGTCAGTCATGACCAAGCCTCCATCTTACAGGGAGTTTATGCATTTGCTCCTAGGTATCCTGCCATATCAACCATCCCATATAAAATTGTCTTCATGGCCCTCAGCCATGCAAAAAAGGTCAAGGGAAGCAGTGTGGATAATTTTAGAGTTGGAGTTGGTAACTTGGTAGTGACCAAACCTTTCCAAGGATGGCAATGGCCCAGTTGAATCCCTGGCCACCCCACATGGATCTACTGCAGTCTGTGCCCACTCAGCAGACACAAACTGCCTGTGGTCTGGTCTTCATCACAAGATATATTTGGAATGGAGATAGATTGTTAGCTCAATCCAGCTCATTTGACACTGCTGACACTCACTGCTGCCTGCTTCTCACTGAGTCTATATTACTAGTCAGTGTCTATCATTTGCAAATCTTTGTGTCACAGACTTCAGTCTTGGGGAAGCCATGCACTATAAAGAGGATGGGAAGTGAAGGATGCATGTTTGTCATTCAGACTCTGTGTTCCATTGGATGAAGAGCGCCACAAGCTGAGCTCTCAGCCTCTTTGCCTCTCCTGTCTGAGATCATGTCCTGGCTCCATTCGACTTAATCTCCATCATCCCTTGCTCCAGCTGGATTGCTTTTTTGAGATTCTCATTTTTTTGGGAAGAATGAATGCTTATCATAAGTAGAACAGGAACTTGTATTTGTTTTGTGTAAAATAACTTTGGGTATTGAAAGTTTGTTGAAACCTACAATAGCTGCTAGACTTCTAGTTCCAGTTATGTTTTGACTTGAGCTGTAAGAAACAGATAACTGTAAGGACTCTTTCGAGTTCTTGGAACTTGGGGAGTGTTAGAAATGGGGTCGCTGGTTGGCAGTCAGATTACCCACTGTCCAAGCAAAGACCCTCACTCTAGTCAGGGTAAAGGAGAATCACACTCAGTTAGCCCCTACTCACCCCCTTGGTAGCTTGGCACGAGCAGGCAGGCTTAACTTCAGAGACCAGGTGTAAAGTATTTGTACCAAAGCACACAGTAATACAGTACAAACACCTCAAAATGAATCAACACAGGTTTAGAAAAATAGACAATATTTATCTAAACAAAACAAGACCAAAAGGACAAAAATCCAACATACACAAGTCAAGTTATGAATTTTTAAAGATTAAACTCAAAAATAGCGCATAGAAACACAAAATGCGTCAGTGAGGGGATAGCACGGTGTCGTGTAGTTCCCAACAATCTGACGCCAATGGTGCTGGGTGCGGAGTCACGGAGCCCCCCAGGTACAGTACCTTAGTAAACTGTGAGAACAAGTCGGTGCGCAAAGTCGGGGATCCTGGGTGGCGTCGGTTCAGTGCTGCAGGGCGAAGGAGTGGAGGCGTCACGAAGAGGTGTCGGGTCCCTGCTGCGGTGTGGTGGAGGTGAGGAGGCATCAGTGGGAAGTGTTGAATCCACGCACTTCGGGCGGTGTCGGTCACGACTTGGTGAGGCGACTTCCACATAGTCGCAGACTTTGGCAGGGCTGCAGCGGTATCGGGCCTGCGAGGGTCATCGCACTCCAGCGAGGAACATGGAGTCGGTTGCAGGCGGCGTCACAGGATTTGAAAGCAGCGTTGATTCAAAGTTGAAGTCGGTTTTCTTAGATTTTCACCAGCTTCTCCTTTCCAGGCCCCCGGGGACTGGATAGGGCACCACTTGTCAGGGCAGGAGTCTCAGCAGAGAGTCCAGGTGCTGGTAGGGGAAGTCTTTGATGGTCCTGAGACTTCAGAACAGGGGACAAGCTCAGTCCAGGCCCTTGGAGATTCTTCTCAAGCAGGAATATGCCACAAAGTCCAGTCTTTGTCCCCTTTGACAGGCAGAAGTAGCAACTGCATGATAGCTCCACAAAGCACAGTCACAGGCAGGGCAACACTTCTCCTCAGCTCTTCAGCTCTTCTCCTTAGCAGAGGTTCCGCTTGATTCCAGAAGTGATCTGATTTTCAGTGGTTTTCAGTGCTCTTCCTGTACCTCTTTCTGGCTTTGAAGTAGGCCTACTTCAAAGAAAAGTCTCTCTTGTTTGTAAGATCCTGCCTCGCCCAGGCCAGGCCCCAGACATACCAAGGGGTCGGAGACTGCATTGTGTGAAGGTAGGCACAGCCCTTTCAGGTGTAAGTGACCACTCTTCCCCTCCCTCCTAGCACAGATGGCTCATCAGGATATGCAGGCTACACCCCAGCTTCCTTTGTGTCACTGTCTAAAGAGAGGTGCAAAGAGCTCAACTGTCAAACTGACCCAGACAGGCAATCCACAAACAGGCAGAGTCACAGAATGGTTTAAGCAAGAAAATGCCTACTTTCTAAAAGTGGCATTTTCAAACACACAATTTAAAAACCAACTTCACTAAACAATGTATTTTCACAGAGACCCCAAACGCCACATGTCTATCTTCTCTAAAAGGGAATCTATGCTTTTATCATATTTAAAGGTCGCCCCATGTTAACCTATGAGAGAGATAGGCCTTGCAACAGTGAAAACCGAATTTGGCAGTATTTCACTGTCAGGACATGTAAAACACATAAGTACATGTCCCACCTTTAACATTCACTGCACCGTTCCCTTAGGGTTACCTAGGGCCTACATTAG
Organism: Pleurodeles waltl; assembly: GCF_031143425.1. Classification (NCBI taxonomy): domain Eukaryota; kingdom Metazoa; phylum Chordata; class Amphibia; order Caudata; family Salamandridae; genus Pleurodeles; species Pleurodeles waltl. The sequence continues at coordinate 1,880,044,709 of NC_090440.1, read as the reverse complement.
GGGGTTCCTTACATGCATAAAAAGGGAAGTTTTAGGCCTGGCAAGTGGGTACACTTGCCAAGTCGAATTGGCAGTTTAAACTGCACACACAGGCACTGCAGTGGCAGGTCTGAGCCATGTTTACAGGGCTATTAGTGTGGGTGGCACAACCAGTGCTGCAGGCAAACTAGTAGCATTTGATTTACAGGCCCTGGGTATCTTTAGTGCACTGTATTAGGGACTTACTGGTAAATCAAATATGCCAATCATGGATAAGTCAATCATCAATACAATTTATACAGAGAGCATTTGCACTTTAGCACTGGTTAGTAGTGTTAAAGTGCTAAGAGTCCTAAAGCCAGCAAAAACATGTCAGAAAAATTATAAAAAGGAGGCAAAAAGATTGGGGATGACCCTGCAAAAAAGAAAAAAGTCCAACAGGGAGACTACTTTGAAAAACTCTTATACTGAAATGCGTATTTGATAATAGTAGACCCAATAACAAATTATTCCTGTGGTGTGGTCAAATTGATATTTTAATTAATGTTGAAATGCTCATGATTGCTTAATCACTTCAATCATGAAATTGTTGTGAAATTTGAAATTCAGCATAGGGATGGCAAGATGTTAAATGGTTATTTTATACTTACCTGGTTGCTTCTAATTTAGTATGAAACCGTTCCCAGAAGCTGGAACAAGCGAGACTTGTTCCCCAGAAAGCCCAAAAGACCCCAGGATCCAGTGTTTTCTCGTTTCTCTCTCTAATCCAATTCCACTTTTCCATGGTGGTGTATTCATGCTTCATGTTTTGTGTTAATGGTGAAAATGGGAACAGGCTTCATTATTTGGAATCCATGACTGCTCTTTCAGACCCAGGACCTCATTACGAGTCTGGCGGTCCTATGACCACCAGACTCTCGGTGGCAGTCAGACCTCCGCCACAGCGGCGGTCCGGCCTCCACATTATGACCATGCCGAACGTGCCACGGTCGGACTGCCGGTAACACCACTTTTTTGCTGGCCGATGGCCTGGCGTGCCGGCGGTCTTAATCTTCCAGGGCAGTCCTGCAAGGAGAGTTGCCCAGGGGATTACGAGTCCCCTCTCTGCTGGATTTTACATGGCAGTTGCAACACCATGTCAAAGCTGGCAGAGACAGGGCTTTTGGCATGGGCAGTGCAGGGGCCCCCATGGACAGCCCTGTTGCGCTTTTCAGTGTCTGCATAGCAGACAGTGAAAAGCGCGACGGGTGCTGTTGCACCCTATGCACCACAACATTGCCGCTGGCTCAATTACAAGCCAGCGTCAATGTTGTGGGCTATTTCAGTGGGAAACTCGTAATAGGGGCTGCAGGAAGATCACCATACTGGTGGTGACTTGACCGCAGGAGTTTGGCGGATGACCTTTTCCGCCCGCCAAACTCGAAATGAGGGCATAAGTCTCTTGTCACTGTCCTGTGGAGAAGGAGACAAAGCTAGGCTTCCTTTTATCCCTGCTCCTCTTCACATTTGTAGTCAAGCCACTGGTTTGAATTCTCCAAACAGAGTTACAGAACTGGGGCATATAAGCGGGAGACACTATGCATATGGTCTTTGTAAGAAATTGAGTTATAAGTTGAGAGAGGTGAGAGCCCCACTCAAATAATAAACACAATACCTGTCCGGGTGAGCCACAAAAGTTACTAAATAAACCTGTGCCTAACCCTCTGGTAGCTTTGAACAAAAGCAGTCAGGCTTAACTTACAGGCAATGTATAAAGTATTTATAGAGTACTCAAGCAATAATGAAAATAAAGTACAAAACAGAAAACATCACAAGCCAATTTAGAAAAATAGAGTACAATTTAATACATTATTTGAGACCAAAACAATAAACATCCAATCAGTAAAACTGGAAATATGCAATTGCAAAGATGTAAGTGAAAACAGTGCTTAAAAGCACCAACTGTGGATATCTGGTCGCAAGCTCAGGCTGAACCCGATGGAGCATGTGTTGTATATATAGAGACGTGGTTAAGTTCAGTAGCTGGTTTACCTTTTGTGTCCTGGAATCAAGCTATAACTGATTAATGAGCCCATAATGCGGGCAGAACTGCTTCTAGGTTGTTTGTATTCCAGCTTAAGAAAGATCTGGCCTGGCAGTTTGGGCTGGATTGTTTCAATTGGAGCATGGTCAAGGCTGATTTCCATATGGCTGGATACAAACTGAGCTGGCATGGTGGGTGAAAAATAATGGATGGGGATGCAGCCCAGGCAATTGCCAATGGTTGAACTTAATCCAAGTATTCCATCTATCACTTTGTTATTTGATGCCCTAAGTGTGACAAGTAAGTTCAGATGTGGACCCGTGCTTACTATGCCACTGGAATCAAGGTATGCCTGGCTGATGAGCCCATAATTAGGGCAAAACCAGTCTTGGGTTGCTGTGTTCCCATTCAGGGAGGAGCTAGCCTGGCAGTTCAACCTGGACAGTTACAATTGGAGCAAGGTCAAGGCTGATTTGCATACAGGTGGGTCCAAACTGAGATGGCATGGTGGGTAAAAAACAATGGATTGGGATAGGGCCCGAGCAATCGCCAGTGGCTAACATTAATTCAAGCATTACATCCATTATTTGTTTTTGATGCCCTAAGTGTGACGGGTATGCCAAGACATTGGTCCCATGTTCACTGTGCCCTTGGAATCAAACTATAATTGGCTGATGAGCCCATCATAAATCCAAAACTAGTTCTGGGTTGCCTGTGCTCCAGTTCAGGGAGGACCTGGCCTGGCAGCTGGGGCTGGACTGTTACAACATGAACATGATCAAGCCTGGTTTGCATATGGCTGTGTACAAACTTAGGTGGTATTGTGAGTGAAAACCCACAGCCTGGGATGCAGCCCAGATTAATAACCAGTGGCTGAGATTAATTCAAGCATTCCATCCATTACTTTATTTATTGATGCCGAGTGTGCCATTGGAATCAAGCTATACCTGGCTGATGAGCCCATAAAAAGAGCTAAACTGGCCCTGGGTTGCTTGTGTTCCAGTTCAGGGAGGACCTGGTCTGGCAGTTCGGGCTGGACATGTTCCACTTGGAACATGGCCAAGGCTGATTTGCTTATGGTAGGATTCAAACTGAGATGGCATGGTGGGTGAAAAACAGTGGATGGGGATGCGAACGAAGTGATCACCAGTGGCTGAGATTAATTCAAGCATTTCATCCATCACTTTGTTTTTTAATGCCCTTAGTGTGACGGGTATGTCTAGATCTGGGTCCTGTGCTCCCCATGCCATTTGAATCTAGTTATGCCTTGCTGATGAGTCCATAATAATTGTGAAAACAGTCCTGGTTAATTGTGTTCTGGTTCAGGGAGGACCTGGTCTGCAGTTCGACTTGGACTGTTCCAATTGAAGCAACGTCAAGGCTGATTTGCATATGGCTGGGTGCAAACTGAGGTGTGATAAACAATGGAATGGGATGCGACCCGGACCAATACTATCCATCACTTTGTTTTTTGATGCCCTAAGTGTTACACATTTGCCAAGACGTTGGTCCTGTGCTGGGTTACTGTGCCATTGGAATCAAGCTAGACTTGGCTGATGAGCCCATAATAAGGGAGAAGCTGGTCCTGGGTTACTTGTGTTCCAGTTCAGGGAGGACCTGTCCCGGCAGTAAGGGCTGAGGTGTTCCAATTGGAGCAGGGTTAAGGCTAGTTTGCATATGGCTGGGTCCAAACTGAGGTGGCAATGTGGGCGAACAACAATGAATGGAGATGCGGCCCAAGTGATCGCCAGTGGCTGGGATTAATTCAAGTATTTCATCCATCACTTTGTTTTATGATGCCTAACTCTGAAGAGTATGCCCAAATGTGGTGCCTGTGCTCACAGTGCCACTTGAAGCAAGCTATACCTGGCTTATGAGCCCATAAAAATGACAAAACCAGTACTAGGTTGTTTGTGTTCCAGTTCAGGGAGGAACTGGGCTTGCAGTTCGGACTGGACTGTTCAAATTGGAGCAAGGTCAAGGCTGATTTGTATATGGGTGGGTCTAAACTGAGATGGCATGGTGGGTGAAAAACAATGGATTGGGATAGGGCTCTGAGCGATCGCCAGTGACTGAGTTTGATTCAAGCATTCCATCCATTACTTTTTTTTTTATGCTCTAAGTGTGACAGGTATACCTAGATGTGGGACCCGTGCTCACTGTTCTTCTGGAGTCAAGCTATACCTGGCTGATAAGCCCATAATAAGTGTGAAACCGGTTCTGTGTTGCTTATGTTCTGCTTTAGGCAGGGCCTGGCCGGGCAGCTTGGGCTGGACTATTCCAATTAGAGCAGACTGAATGCTGATTTTCATATGGCTGGGTCCAAACTGAGGTGGCATGGCAGGTCATAAACTATGGATTGGGATGCGGCCTATGAGATCGCCAGTGGCTGAGATTAATTCAAGCATTTTATCCATTACTTTGTTTTTTGATGCCCTAAGTGTCACATGTATGCTAATACGTGGGTCCTGTGCTGGGTCACCGTGTCATTGGAATCAAGCTATACTTGGTTGATAAGCCCATAATAAGGGTGAAGCTGGTCCTGGGTCCAAACTGAGGTGGCATAATGGATAAAAAACAATCAATTGGGATACGGCTCAAGTGATTGCCAGAGGTTGAGATTGATTCACGCATTCCATCTGTCACTTTGATTTTTGATGCCCTAAGTGTGACGGGTATGCCCAGACGTGGTCCTGTGCTCACTATTCCACTATACTTAAGCTATTCCTGGTTGATCAGCCCATAATAAGGAAGACATCTGTCCTTGGTTGCTTATGTTCCAGTTGAGGGATGCCCTGGCCTGGCACTTCGGGATTGACATTTCCAATGGACGCAGGGTCAAGGTTGATTTGCATATGGCTGGGTCCATACTGCAGTGGCATGATCGCTGAAAAACAGTGGATAAGAATGCGGCTCCAGTGATCACCAGTGCGTGGGATTAATTCAAGCATTCAAACTGTTTTTTGATGGCCTGAGTTCACCTTCTCACAAAGCCCAGTTCGACGTGAGGGTCTTCAATCAGAGATTTGCATTGGCCGGAGCCGCAAGACGATTGTTGTTGGCATGAACAGCAGGTCTCATTCAGAGCTTCGCATTGACAGGAGACACAGCCAAGCTTTTTCTGTCAAAAAGAGCCCAAAACTTCTGGATTTTCACTCCAGTGGAGGCCAGCAGCAGGTCTAATTGCTGCTGGTCTGCTGGGCAGTTGCAGGGCAGGCCTCTGTACGCGTGTTGTGTTCCTGTAGCTCTAACAGGAGGTCAGCCAACTGAAATCTGGAGTCACTTTTGGAGGTCCTAAGTGCAAGGTAAGCAGATTCAAGTGGTGATTACAAATTTGGCGTTAAATGCCGCTTACCGCCATGCAGAAGACCACCAAAACACCGCCGCCGCCGCGGAAATCCACCACAGCTATTATGACCCACAGCTCAGAATCTGTCAAAATTCAGACACCCACACAAGTCCGCCACACCAAAGGTCAGCGATAAACTGGAGAAAACAAAACCTCCACCGTCACACCAACAGAAATACACCCACACTATCACGACACACGAATCCACGCGGCGGTCTTTCAACCGCGGTATTCCATTGGCGGTACACAACGCTGCGCTCAAAATACACACACTTTTACAAAACACAGCCACATTGGACAATTCAAAATACACACACCTGATACACATACACGCACCACTCCCACACACCCATTACAATATAAAACACACACCCACATCACCCGCAAACCCTTACGACCACAATTACCGAGAGAAGGCCAGAGAGAGACACCACAAACAACTACCAAGCATCCACAGGCACACAAAACCATCACCCAAATAACTTCCACGCACCTCACACAACACACCACTAAATAGTACCCCACTTATCACTACACACACCACCCCACACATCCCCCATACCACCCCATTGCACGGCAAAGACACCCCAGGTTCTCTGAGGAGGAGCTCAGGGTCATGGTGGAGGAAATCGTCCAGGTAGAGCCACAGCTATTCGGATCACAGGTGCAGCACACCTCCATAGCTAGGAAGATGGATCTATGGCACAGAATAGTGGACAGGTTTAACGCAGTGGGACAGCAGCCAAGAAATAGGGATGACATCAGGAAGAGGTGGAACGACCTACGGGGGAAGGTGCGTTCCGTGGTCTCAAGACACCACCTTGCGGTTCAGCGGACTGGCGGCGGACCCCCACCTCCTCCCCCACAACTAACAACATAGGAGGAGCAGGTCTTGGCGATTCTGCATCCTGAGGGCCTCGCAGGAGTAGATGGAGGAATGGACTCTGGTAAGTCAAATCTTAACTATTACATCCCCCACCCTACCTGCATGCCATCACATGCCCCCACCCTCACCCTCACCCCCATCACTCCAACTCCTCACAAATGTCCCAACATCACAAACCACACATCCTAACACCAAGCTCTGCATGCAACAACAAAGCATGGACACCCATCACAAAAGCATGGCCGCTGCACATACCCATACACCCCCCTAAACCACCATCACACAAGGTCCCACACAGGAATTAAAGCACTGGGGTACACAGTCACCCACCTATTGCACACCATGGTACACACAGATGTAATAAACATCCTTTTATACCCCTGCAGGACCCCTACCCAACGTCACCGGACAGGAGGGTCCACACATGTCCACACCACCAACAGAAGAGGCCCACAGTGATGACAGAAGCTCTGTCCAAATGGATCTAAATGACCAGCCTGGCCAATCGGGGACCTCGGAACAGTCGGTTCCCATCACACAGTCACAGGCCACTACAGAGCTTCCCCCCTCTGGAAACACCATCACAGCACCCACCCAGCAGGCACATACCTCTGTCCCCAGGACACGTCAATCAGCAGTGTATCCACCACTACAGGGAACCCAGGCTAACCCACCACCCCAACAACAACAAGGACCTGGGGGCAGTGGTAGTGGGCACACGGTCCAGGGGACGGAGGCCCAGGAACACAGGGGAACTGGGAGGGCTGCTGTGCGATAGGGGGAGGACAGGCCAAGAGAACCCACTCTCCACGAGGCCCTCTCCAACATCATGGGAGCCTACCACCACTCCCAGGAGACGATGGCAACGGTACTGGCCAAGTTTCAGGAGACCCAGCACCTACAGGAGGAACAGTATTTGGGCTTCAGGGAGGAACTCAGATCCATCAATTCCACCCTGGGCACCATCGTAGGGGTGCTGAAGGAAGTACTCAACACCAGGAGGGACACTGTGGCACAACAAGGGGCCCCTGACACTAGCCTGGACGATGAACTGTCCACCACCTCCGTCGGCGCTAGTGGACAGGAGGCACAGCCACAGGACCACCACACCAGCACCCCACCCCCTGCAGAGAAAGAACCACCCCGCAAACGGTCCCTGAGATCCAGGACAAAGACAGAGAACGATACCAAGACCCACACCAAGAAATGAGACCACCCTGATTGTCATCCTTCTGTCCCACTTTGTCACCCTGTCCATTCTCAAACTGCCCCGGCTCCACTTCCTATGCCCATTTGGGCAATGCACCTGTGAGACTAATAGACTGGACTCTGCCATGGACATTCCTCCACCATCACCCCTCACCATTTTACAACCCCCTCCAATATTGAGCACTTAAATAAACACCCTTGAAGCACAAAACAATCTGGAGTCAGTCTGTGATTTCAAAATAGTGTATTAGCAATTACAGTGTCAAAATGCTCTTTCAAATTTAATGTCAACATACATATGTCACACAGCTCTAGTCCATGAGGAAACAAAGCAGATGTCACACTGTGGACCCACATCTATGAAATCGTAAGGGAAAGTGACAACTCAGTGACCATACACTGGGTGAAAACGACAGACAGTAGAGAGGTAGTAATATTAAAGTACATGTAGTAGGCAGGTTTGTATTCTTACCTGTGTCTCACTGGAAATATTGCAGGATCACCGAGTTCCTGTTGTCGATGTCCTCTTCTTCTGCTTCCTCGTCTTCACTGTCCACAGGCTCCACAGCTGCAACAACACCGCCAACTGGACCATCCTCCTGCAGAAAAGGCACCTGTCGTCGCAAAGCTAAGTTGTGAAGCATACAGCAGGCCACGATGATCTGGCACACCTTCTTTGGTGAGTAGAATAGGGATCCACCTGTCATATGGAGGCACCTGAACCTGGCCTTTAGGAGGCCGAAGGTCCGCTCTATTATCTGCTGAGTTCGCCCATGGGCCTCATTGTAGCGTTCCTCTGCCCTTGTCCTGGGATTCCTCACTGGGGTCAGTATCCGTGACAGGTTGGGGTAACCAGAGTCACCTTTAAATGGCGAGGTACAACTGTTAGACACACACTAACCCTTAGGGACAGACCCATACCGAGACAACCATTCCCACTGACTTGCATCCAGGTGCTCACCTAATTGGCACACACAGTGCCTCTGAAGTTTTCCCATCACATAAGGGATGCTGCTATTTCTCAAAATGTAAGCGTCATGCCCTGAGCCAGGGAATTTGGCATTCACATGGGAGATGTACTGGCCTGCCAAACACACCATCTGCACATTCCTTGAATGATAACTCTTCCGGTTTCTGTACACCTGTTTACTCCTGCGGGGCGGTACCAAAGCCACATGTGTCCCATCAATGGCACCTATGATGTTGGGGATATGTCCCTGGGCATAGAAGTCACCTTTCACTGTAGGCAAATCCTCCACCTGTGGGAAAACGATGTAGCTCCGCATGTGTTTCAGCAGGGCAGACAACACTCTGGACAACACATTGGAAAACATAGGCTGGGACATCCCTGATGCTCTGGCCACTGTAGTTTGAAAAGACCCACTTGCTAGGAAATGGAGTAGTGACAGCACCTGCACTTGAGGGGGGATTCCTGTGGGATGGCGGATAACTGACATCAGGTCTGGCTCCAGCTGGGCACACAGTTCCAGGACTGTGGCACGATCAAGCCTGTAGGTGATGATCACATGTCTTTCCTCCATTGTCGACAGGTCCACCAGCGGTCTGTACACTGGAGGATGCTGCCATCTCCTCCCATGTCCCAGCGGACGGTGCCTATGAAGGACAACAGCGAGCACAGAGTCATCCAACTCAGAGGAACCTACCCACAGCTTACACAGAACACGAATCATAATCTGAAATCTAGCCTGTATGAGTGTTGAGGCAAGGCCTAGGTATGTGTGACGCAGTGAAAAATTAAGCCATGTGGGCCCCTGAAATGGCGGCTGCCTGACCTGCAAAGTGGGACAATGGGATGTGAGGTAACTGCCCTGGCGTTGTACACCCACGCGGTAGGCGGTGGAAGACCGCTGCGCAATTCTGCATTGGTTAACATTGGACCCTATGGGTCCCAGGAGCCAATAACGATATACGCTGGCGGTGACGGTACGCACCGCTGCAGATGTGACCGCTATTTTCTATCTGTGCAATCACTTGATACCTGATCTTCGACAGGAGAGGACCTACACTGCAAGTGCTGCTGTGACCTCGGTCTGGAAGAGACAATGGCTCGTGCGTCTGGCTTCACATCGGAGGAGTTGGAGAAACTCGTGGATGGGGTCCTCCCCCAGTACACGCCACTCTACGGTCCTCCAGACAAACAGGTAAGTACACTGGGAGCATGCTGTATGGGTTATGCCTGTGTGGAGTAGGGTGGATGAAAGATGGGGGGGGAGATTGAGGCGTGCATGAAACGACAGTGAGTGCATGTGCACCATGGCAAGGGTAGGGATGGGGGCCAATGACTGTGACGGTGCATTTGGTAATAACTTCTCTTTTCCCCCTGTACAATTCATGTAGGTCAGCGCCCACCAGAAAAAAGATATTTGGCGTGCCATCGCCAAGGATGTCCAGACCCTGGTTGTCTACCACAGACGGAGCACCCACTGCCGTAAGAGATGGGAGGACATTCGCCGCTGGAGCAAGAAGAGGGCAGAGGCCCAGCTGGGGATGGCCTCCGAATGTGGGAGGGGTGCTCATCGCACCATGACCCCCCTGATGTTCAGGATCCTGGCGGTGGCGTACCCGGAGTTGGATCGGCGCTTGAGGGCATCACATCAGCCACAAGGGGGTGAGTACACCCTCATTCTGCTGATTTTGCGCGCAGTGGAGGTGTCTGGGTGGGGTAGGTGGGCTGTGGGTTTCCCTAGGCCAGGGCGAGTGTGCTAGTTAGGTCCCCTTGTTCTGGCAGACCCTGTGGCACCCCACCCCACCTGTGTACAGTGCCAAGTACACCTAGTCAGGCTCCTGTGTCATCCATGTGTGCAGATGTAGGCCATAGCTTTGTAGGCCATGTCCCAGGGATTGAACAGTGGAGCCCAAGTGTGCGGCGTAGTGCAGGGGGCTTCTGTGTTTGTCGTGTTCGCCAACAGTAGCAGTAATGCATGCACTCAACATGTCTTTCGTCTGTCATCCCCGCCTTTTTGTGGCCTCCCTGTTCTTGTATGCATTAGCATCATCAGGCGGAGGGGCAGTGGCACCGGAGCACGAGGGAGCTGCATCTCACATGGCCCTGGAGGGCGACACTACGGACTCGGAGTTCACCAGTGGCACGGAGGGCGAGGGGAGCTCCACGGTGGGGACAGGAGCTGACACCAGCGACACGGACTCTTCCTCTGATGGGAGATCCCTTGTGGTGGCGGCAACATCTGTGCCCCTCCATCTACAGGTACAGCTGCCACCCCCCCCACCAGCACCGCCCTCCCAGCAGTCCTTCAGCCTTTGCTCCGTGCCCGCTCACCCGGGAGGGTGGGCATCACCTTCGCCCCAGGCACCTCAGCCCCTGCCCCAGTCACCCCTGCTGTCCTCAGTGAGGAGGCCATTGACCTCCTCAGGTCCCTCACTGTTGGGCAGTCTACCATTTTGAATGCCATCCAGGGTGTAGAAAGGCAGTTGCAACAAACAAATGCATTCCTGGAGGGCATTCATTCTGGTCAGTCGGCCCTTCAGCAAGCTTTTCAGACTCTGGCCTCAGCACTGATGGCAGCCATTGTCCCTGTCTCTAGCCTCCCCCCTCCAACTTCTTCCACCCACACCCAATCCCCTGTACCTCAGGCTACCCCAAGCACACCTTCAGGCCAGCATGCACACACCTCAACACACAAGGGAAGCTCTGGCAAACATAAGCACCACACATCCCACAGGCACTCACGCAAGCATCACACACATGCAGACACATCAACATCCACTGCCTCCACTGTGTCCCCTTCCTCCTCATCTCCTCATCTCCCTCCTCATCTCCCTCCTCCCTCCCAGTCTCGTCTACACTCACACCTGCATGCACTACATCTACAGCCACTACTTCCATCACCAGCACACACACCACCACACCCCGCTCACGTGCAGTCACCACCCCCACTGCCATTCACACGTCCCCTGTGTCCTCTCCGAGTGTGTCTGTGACGCCACCTCCCAAAATACACAAACGCAGGCACACACCCACCCAACAGCTATCCACCGCACGACAGCCTCCAGCGCATGCACCTTCACCCAAAGTCACCAAACGAACACCTCCTACAACCACAACCTCTTCCTCCACTCCCAAACCCCCTCCAGCTACCCGTCCCAGTATTCCCAAGAAACTTTTCCTGTCCAACCTTGACCTCTTTCCCTCACCTCCCCCACCCCGTCCGTCTCCTAGGGCCTGACTCTCCAGGTCCCAACCTAGCACCTCAGCCACAATATCTCCCAGACCAGTGGTGCCTGTAGTCACCGGAATCTGGAGTGCACTGGCCACCAGGGAAGCCAGTGTGGCACAGAGCTACAGCACGGAGAGTCCCCCACCTGTCAAGCATCAAAAGTTGGCCAGTGCCCGGCGAGAGAGGGGGAAGACTCCAGCCACCAAAGCCGCTCCCAGGGGTACAGGTGGGAGTGTGGAGTCAGCTGCGACACCTTCCAAGGTGGGAAAGGGTCACAAGAAAGTCAGCAAGTCTGGGAAGAGCAGCATGGCAGACAAGACTGCCATCATCCCGCTGCCCAGGAGGCCACCGCCATCATCCCTGCTGCCCAGGAGGCCACCGCCACCAGCCCTGCTGCCCAGGAGGCCACCACTAGCACCAGCCCAGCTGCCCAGGAGGTGACCGCCATCATCCCCGCTGCCCAGGAGGCCACCGCCACCAGCCCTGCTGCCCAGGAGGCCACCGCCACCAGCCTGGCTGTGGGTTTCCCTAGGCCAGGGCGAGTTTAGTAGGCAATTTCCCTCCGTAAGGCAGGCCATGTGACACCCCACCCCACCTCTGTAGAGTGCCAAGTACACTTAGTCATGCCCCTGTGTCATCCATGTGTGCAGATGTCGTGCATAGCCTAGTGGGCCATTTTGCAGGGATTGAACAGTGGATCCGAAGAGCGCGTAGTAGTGCAGGGGGCTTCTGTGTCTGTTGTGTCCGCCAACTGTAGCGGTAATGCATGCACTCAACATGTCTTTCTTCTGTCGTCGTCCTCCCTTTTTGTGGTCTCCCTGTTCTTGTGTGCTTTAGCATCATCAGGCAGAGGAGCAGTGGCACCGGAGCACGAGGGAGCTGCATCCCACATGGCCATGGAGGGCCACACTACGGACTTGGAGTTCACCAGTGGGACGGAGGGCGAGGGGAGCTCCACGGCGGGGACAGGAGCTGACACCAGCGACACAGACTCGTCCTCTGATGGGAGCTCCCTTGTGGTGGCGGCAACATCTGTGCCCCCCCATCTACAGGTACAGCTGCCACCCCCCCTCCCACCAGCACCGCCCTCCCAGCAGTCCCTCAGCCTTTGCTCCATGTCCGCTCACCCGGGAGGGTGGGCATCACCTTCGCCCCAGGCACCTCAGCCCCTGCCCCAGTCACCCCTGCTGCCCTCAGTGAGGAGGCCATTGACCTCCTCAGGTCCCTCACTGTTGGGCAGTCTACCATTTTGAATGCCATTCAGGGTGTAGAAAGGCAGTTGTAACAAACAAATGCATTCCTGGAGGGCATTCATTCTGGTCAGGCGGCCCTTCAGCGAGCTTTTCAGACTCTGGCCTCAACACTGATGGCAGCCATTGCCCCTGTCTCTAGCCTCTCCCCTCCAACTTCTTCCACCCAGACCCAATCCCCTGTACCTCAGGCTATCCCAAGCACACCTTCAGGCCAGCATGCACACACGTCAGCACACAAGGGAAGCTCTGGCAAACATAAGCACCACACATCCCACAGGCACTCATGCAAGCATCACACACATGCAGACACACCAACATCCACTGCCTCCACTGTGTCCCCTTCCTCCTCCCTCCCAGTCTCGTCTACACTCACACCTGCATGCACTACATCTACAGCCACTACTTCCATCACCAGCACACACACCACCACACCCCGCTCATGTGCAGTCACCACCCCCACTGCCATTCACACGTCCCTGTGTCCTCTCCGAGTGTGTCTGTGACGCCACCTCCCAAAATACACAAACGCAGGCACACACCCACCCAACAGCCATCCACCGCACGACAGCCTCCAGCGCATGCACCTTCACCCAAAGTCACCAAACGAACACCTCCTACAACCACAACCTCTTCCTCCACTCCCAAACCCCCTCCAGCTACCCGTCCCAGTATTCCCAAGAAACTTTTCCTGTCCAACCTTGACCTCTTTCCCTCACCTCCCCCACCCCGTCCGTCTCCTAGGGCCTGACTCTCCAGGTCCCAACCTAGCACCTCAGCCACAATATCTCCCAGACCAGTGGTGCCTGTAGTCACCGGAATCTGGAGTGCACTGGCCACCAGGGCAGCCAGTGTGGCACAGAGCTACAGCACGGACAGTCCCCCACCTGTCAAGCATCAAAAGTTGGCCAGTGCCCGGCGAGAGAGGGGGAAGACTCCAGCCACCAAAGCCGCTCCCAGGGGTACAGGTGGGAGTGTGGAGTCAGCTGCGACACCTTCCAAGGTGGGAAAGGGTCACAAGAAAGTCAGCAAGTCTGGGAAGAGCAGAATGGCAGACAAGACTGCCATCATCCCGCTGCCCAGGAGGCCACCGCCATCATCCCTGCTGCCCATGAGGCCACCGCCACCAGCCCTGCTGCCCAGGAGGCCACCACCAGCACCAGCGCAGCTGCCCAGGAGGTAACCGCCATCATCCCCGCTGCCCAGGAGGCCACCGCCACCAGCCCTGCTGCCCAGGAGGCCACCGCCACCAGCCCTGCTGCCCAGGAGGCCACCGACAGCACCAGCCCAGCTGCACAGGAGGCTACCGCCATCATCCCCGCTGCCCAGGAGGCCACCGCCATCAGCCCTGCTGCCCAGGAGGCCACCACCATCATCCCCGCTGCCCAGGAGGCCACCGCCTGCACCAGCCCCGCTGGGCCATGAAGGACCGCCAGCACCAGCCCCGCTGGGCCAGACAGGACCGCCAGCACCAGCCCCGCTGGGCCAGACAGGACCGCCAGCACCAACCCCGCTGGGCCAGACAGGACCGCCAGCAGCTGAGTCACTGCAAAGGACAAGCACCGTTGAACAGGACACCGCCGCAACAAGCACCGCTGAACAGGGCACCGCCGCCTCAAGCACCGCTGAACAGGGCACCGCCACCACAAACCCCACTGAACAGGGCACTGCCGCAACAAGCACCACTGAACAGGGCACCGCCGCCACAAGCACCGCTGAACAGGGCACCGCCGCAAAAAGCACCGCTGAACAGGGCACCGCCGCAACAAGCACCGCTAGCCCATGAGCACCAAGGGCACTGACGCTACTGAGTCCATCACGAGCAGGATGAAGCACTCTGGGCACCAAGCCCCCTCCAGAACCAGTGAAGTATCACATCCAATACCTCTGTCTTTGGCAGAATGAAGCACTCTGGGCACCAAGCCCCCTCCAGAACCAGTGGAGAAAGGCATCCACTTGAGAGACTGTGGCTTTGCACTCCCCAGGATGGAACAGTGGGCAAACCACCCACTGTAGAGACTTGAGAGACTGTAGCTTTGCACTTCCCAGGATTGAACAGTGGGCAAACCACCCACTGTAGAGACTTGAGAGACTGTGGCTTTGCACTCCCCAGGATTGAACAGTGGGCAACCCACCCACTGTAGAGACTTGAGGGAGTGTGGCTTTGCATTCCCCAGGATGGAACAGTGGGCAACCCACCCACTGTAGAGACTTGAGAGACTGTGACTTTGCACTCCCCAGGGTTGAACTGTGGGCAAACCACCCACTGTAGAGACTTGAGAGACTGTGGCTTTGCACTCCCCAGGATTGAACAGTGGGCAATCCACCCACTGTAGAGACTTGAGGGACTATGGCTTTGCACTCCCCAGGATGGAACAGTGGGCAAACCACCCACTGTAGAGACTTGAGAGACTGTGGCTTTGCACTCCCCAGGATTGAACAGTGGGCAACCCACCCACTGTAGAGACTTGAGAGACTGTGGCTTTGTACTCCCCAGGATGGGCATGTGGCCCCCTCATGGATTTGGCAGTGTGCACTCAACCGGCTGAGGTGCCCCCCCTTTCCCTTCCTCCTGAGGTGCCTGTTTTATTGCTATCTGATGCCCCTGCAGTGTTCTCTCCGTCATGTTCGGGGATTGAGTGTGGGCCTCGCCCATACCGTGTGGGCCCAGTGTTCCACGGACTTCAATGGAGCACTACCTGGACTACTATTCTTGGTGTACATTTTGTTTATAGTGTATATATATATGTTTGCGCACTGGATTTTAATATATTACAATGGTTACACTCATTTTCTTTGGTCTTTGCATTCTTGTGGGGGGGTTGCGGGGTGTAACTGTAATGTATCATGCTGTATTAGTGTGTGTGTTGTCGTGGGTGAGGGTGGGGGTGTTGCTTATTGCGTGTGTGTGTCCCTGTTTTTTCTCTCCCCCCTCCCCTGTGTCGTAGGTGCAGTACTCACCTTTGTCTTTGCAGCCGGCGTTTGTGCTCCTGGTAGAGGAGCAAGAAGATAAGGGCTGGCAGGATCTGGAGCTCGGGTTCCATGGCGTCCGGATTCCTCGTAGTGTGTGTAGAGGTGAGCGTTTTCCCTTCGAAAGTCCTGTTTCCGCCGTGTTTTTGTTCGCGGTGAATCCGCCCCGGAAAAGGTGGCGAATTGGTAGGTTGTGATACTGTGGGCGGTACATTGTCCTCCGCCTGTCTGTTGGCGGTTACCGCCAAGCTGTTTGTTTGTACCGCCGTGGCGGTCTGAGTGTTAAAGTGGCTGTCTTTGTTGGTGGTTTCCGCCACGGTCGTGATTCCATTTTTTTCCGCCGGCCTGTTTGCGGTTTTACCGCCGCTTTCACAACGACCACCAGGGTTGTAATGAGGGCCTCAGTCTTCTTTCTTCCGACAGCAATGCAGTCCTTCTTCTAAGTCTTCCACAGGTCCAAGAGTGTTCGGATGAATAGTTTTCTCTGTACCACTATTACACACAGGGCCAGATCTTGTGTGGGGCCCATGTCTTTGTTTACCCCCAACTGGTTCTGGTCAGTTTTGCCCCTTCCACTGGGATTGGCTCCAAACACGTCATTGTGACAAAGGGCAAGTAGGCTCAGGTGTGAACTGCATTTTCCAGTGACAGTAGAGACATCTTCAGAAGTAGGTGGGGGGGCACACCTCTTAGGCTACCTTTTGAAGCTCAGGAAGGGTTGAGTACAAGCCCTTCGCCATCATCTCAGGAGAGGAACTCTCTTCCCCACATTCAAGGCCCTTTTGTCTTCTGTCTGGAAGGCATACACATCACACCCAGCCATATTCAGCCATGTGATTCTGGACATTGGCAGAAAGGCATATTTGGATGAGGCAGAACAATGCTAAATTTCTGAAAGTGCCATTTTCAGAATAGTAATGTTAAATTTGACTTTACCGTTAAAGAGGATTTCAAATTACAATTCAAATCTGTGGAATACATATATTTTATCTGCTTACAAACTGAAGTTATCACTTATTAAGTTCAATAAAGTAACCCAGTGTTAGTCTATGGGAGAGCTAACATGTACTACAGTGAAAAACCACATTGGGAGTTTTTCACTGCCAGGACATGTAAAACATAAGTTCACATATCCTTCTTTCTAAATATAATGCATGCTGTGCTATGAGCCTTTACGGCCTGCTGTAGGTGTGATTTATAAGCATTAAAAAGAAAGGCTTAGGTCTGGCAAATGGTTTAGATTGCCAGGTCAAAACAGCAGTTTGAAACAACAGTACAGCCTGCACCAGCAGTGGCAGGCCTGATACATGTTTTACAGTGCTACTCTAGGGGTGCCACAATAAAGGCTGTGGCCCACCAGTGGCATTTAATGTATAGGCCCTGAGTACATGCAGGACAATATACTAGGGGCTTATAAGTAAATTAAATATGCCAATTAGGTGGTTACCAACTTTACAACATTTAAGGGAGATATTACAAGCACCACTGGTTAGCATGGGCAAGGTGCAGATTCCTAATGTCAACAGGAATGGGTCCAGGAAGAGAAAGTATTCACTCATAACTGCACTGTGATGGAGGGGTGTGTCTGGATGGTACTGCTCTTTATGGGTTGTGCGTTTGCACCCCACAAACACCCTGCAACTCATAAACTGACTCAGTCTGGGAGATTACCAAGGTAAAGGTATCAGATTCAACGTCCTAGATGTATGCAAACAATACTGTAACATATTTTCAAGGCCCAGTAGTAATTGTTCCATTCCTGTTGCATGCCTTGATCAAATACTATTTGACAATTGCTAGCGTAGGTGTTTTAATAAAAATTATTAACAAGTGCTCGTGTATTCTGAATAATGGGTTTGTGTAGAAAATATAATAATGTAGAAAATAATGCACACATTTGAAAATGTGGTTACGAAGAATGGCCGCCAATGTTCACGAAGTGTACTTACTAGTGGATTAATATTGTGAAATGTTGAATATATGTTTGACTAATATAGTAATGTGTCACATTAAGGGTTATGTATTATGGCCCTCATTACAACCCTGGCGGTCGGTGATAAAGTGGCGGTCATACCGCCAACAGGCTGGCGCTAACTACCGCCAAATTATGACCATGCGGTGCAAACTCAGATAGACAGCCACTTTACCACACCGACTGCCAGGGCGGAAACAACAGCCACCACAGTGGTAGCCACCTACAGCCAGGCGGAAGTCAATGTTTCCTTTTTCGGGGCGGTACCAACTACATCAAAAGCCTGGCGGAAACAGAAAACAGAAGGGAAAGGACTCACCTTTGGAGACACAGGTAAGAACCTCGCCGTCATGGAGCCTGAACTTCAGATCTTCCCCATGCTATTCTACGTGCTGCTCCACCACGAACACCAACGACGGTGAAGACGATCACAGTGAGTACAGCCGCCTAGCACACATGGGAGGGTGGGATGAAAAAGAGAGTGACACACACACGCACACCCACCTCCCCCCACCATACACACAATCAGATGCAGTAATATAACATATTTACCCCGTACCCCTGAGGAATAATGCAAGGACTACAGGAAGTGATGAAAAGTGAGCGTTATGATTTAAATACAGTAGAAATACTAAAAATCAAACTAATGGCATATACATATATACAGTTCAAGGTACACTGCCCAGTCTATATTGTGCCTGTGCCACAGGGCCACCGGCCATAGTCCAAGACCCCACTTGTCACCTGCACCAACACGGAGAGAACACTGCAGGGGCATCAGTTGAAAAATAGGCAGGCACCTCAAGGGGATGGGGAATGGGGGCACCTCAGCCGGCATATGGAACAACACCACTGGTTCTGGAGGGGGCAACATGCCGTGTGCTTGGTCCTGGAGAGTGCAAGGCCACAGTCTCTCAAGTGGGTGACTTGCCCACATGCTTTGGAGAGGGCAACATGCCCTGTGTTTGGTCCTGGGGAGTGCAAGGCCACAGTCTCCCAAGTCGGTGACTTGCCCACATGCTCTTGAGAGGGCAACATGCCCTGTGCTTGGTCCTGGTGAGTGCAAGGCCACAGTCTCTCAAGTGGGTGACTTGCCCACTGGTTCTGGAGGGGGCATGGTGCCCTGTGCTTCTGATCCTGGGGAGGATAGGGTGAGTGGGTGGCTTACCCACTGGTTCTGGAGGGGGCATCTTGCCCTGCGCTTCTGATCCTGGGGCGTGCAAGGTCACAGTTTCTCAGCTGGGTGTCATTCCCACAGGATTTGCAGAGGGCAGGCCGCACCTCAGCCCATGGAGGCAGGACTACAGGCCGTACGCCGGCGGTGACGGCTGCTCAGTGGTGGTAGTGGTGCTACTGCAACCGCTGGGGGGAGAGGCTCCAGTCCATCCCCTGCAGCCTCGGATGGCTGCTCACTGGTGGTGGTGGCGGTGCTGCTGCTGCTGGTGGTGGTGGGGGGAAGCTCCAGCCCATCGCCTGCAGCCTCGGATGGCTGCCCACTGCTGGTGGTGGAGGTGCTGCTGCTGCTACTGGTGGTGGCCGTGCTGATGCTGGTGGTGGGGGGAAGCTCCAGCCCATCCCCTGTAGCCTCGGACGGCTGCCCACTGCTGGTGGTGGTGGTGCTGCTGCTGCTTCTGGTGTTGGCGGTGCTGCTGCTGCTGGTGGTGGTGGGGGGAAGCTCCAGTCCACCCCCTGCAGCCTCAGATGGCTGCACAATCATGGTTGTTGGTGGGAGCTCAGACTGAGTCCCTGCACCAGGGCCCTTGTCCTTCCTGCCTGCTGGTGCAGGCCCCTGCCCTTCCTGGCAGTACTTGGGGCAGGCTCCTTGCCCTTCCTGGCAGCACTTGGGGCAGGCTCCTTGCCCTTCTTGGCAGCAGCTGGGGATAGCTCCTTGCCCTTCCTGGCAGCAGCTGGGGATGGCTCCTTGCCCTTCCTTGCAGCACTTGGGGCAGGCTCCTTGCCCTTCCGGGCAGTACTTGGGGCAGGCTTCTTGCCCTTCCGGGCAGCACTTGGGGCAGGCACACTTTCTTTGAGGCTGGCAGGTGCCCTGGATCCTTTCTCACAAAGAGTGGGTGTGGAGACTACTGGTCCCGTGGACTGGGTGGCTGAGGTGCTTGCCTGGGTTTTTGCCACCCTGGCCAGACGTGAAAGACGGGGGAGGGGTAGGGAAGAGTTCAATGGTGGAGAGGAAATGGCTTCTTAGGGACACTGGGGCCGGAAGAGGGAGAAGGTTTGGGAGTGGAGGAAGAGGGAGTGGTTGTAGTAGGTGTCTGCTCTGTTTGGGTGCAGGTGCATGGGCTGGATGCTGTTGTGAGGTGGATGGCTGTTGGGTGTCTCAGTGCTTGCGTTTGTGTACCTGGGGAGGGGGGGCAGACAGTGGGAGAGGACACAGGGGACGTGTGCATGACTGTTGTAATGGTGTCAGCAAGTGAGGTGTGTGTCTGCTAGGTGTGGTGATGATGCTGGTAGTGGATGATGGTGTAGTGCATGCAGGTGTGAGTGTAGATGCAACTGGGAGGGAGGTGAAGGAGGAGGAGGAGGGGGACACTGGAGACAGTGGATGTTGGTATGTCTGCATCTGGATGGTGTTTGTGTGAGTGCCTGTGGGATGATGTGTGGTGCTTGTGTTTGCCTGTGCCACTCTTGTGTGTTGTCTTGTGTGCATGCTCATCTGTCTGTGTTCTTGGGATAGGTTGGAGATGAGGGGAGTGAGATTGGGAAGAGGAAGTTGGAGGGGGAGGGTGGAAACAGGGACAATAGCTGCCATCAGAGAGGAGGCCAGAGGCTGGATTGATCTCTGTTGGGCCGCCAAGCCAGTGTCAGTGTCCTCCAGGAATGCATTAACCTGTTGCATTTGGACTGCCAGCCCCTGGATGGCATTCCCAATGGTTGACTGCCCTAAAGAGATAGATCGCAGTAGGTCAATAGCCTCATCACTCAGGGCAGCAGGGCTCACTGGGGCAGGGCCTGAGGTGCCTGGGGCGAAGGAGATGCCCACTCTCCTGGGTGAGCGGGCATGAGCAACTCAATGAGGGGCTGCTGGGAGGGCGGTGCTGCCACAGGGGGTGGAGGCTGTACCTGTAGCAGGGGTGGTCACAGGAGTGTCCACCACCACCAGGGAGCTGCCATCGGAGGAGGTATCTCAGTCCGAACTGTCCACTCCTGGCTCCGCCATGGTGTTCCCCTCATCCTCCATCCCACTGGTGCCCTCAGCGTCAGTGGACTCTGCCTCCTGGGTCCTGTGGGATGCAGCTCCTCCGTCGCCGGTGCCTCTGCTCCTCCACCAGATGATGCTAATGCACGTAAGGAGAAGGGTGACAAAACAAAAAGGGGGGGAAGAGACAAAGGTTACACTTGGTCAATGGCTGCTCCAACACCACCGTTAGCATACACACCACGGTCACACACAGGGAACATCCCTACGCACAAATCAATGCATTACCAGTAATAATGCTAGCCAACAGGGCATGGGGAGGGGCACGTACTGCCAACTGCAGCACACCTGGGACCCACACAGCCCTGACCAGTAGTGGATGCCTACAAGCTAAGTAGCAGGATTAACACTTCAGAACCCTGCCCAACATGGGACCCACTCTGCAAAGTCAGGCCTGGCCTAGGGGCACCTACTGACACACATCCTCCACCCGGGTACCCCCCTACCATGAGTAAGTTGTAGTTATGGGCACTGTACTCATCCTCTTGTGGCTGCTGTGATGCCCCCATGCGCCCATCCAGCTCCGGATAGACCACCACCAGTATGCAGGCCTTCAGGGGGTTCAGGGTTCGACAGACATCCCTTCCTCATTGGGAGGTGTGAGAAATGGGGTTTTTGGTTGGCAGTCAGGTTACCCTCTGTCCAAGCAAGAACCCTCACTCTAGTCAGGGTAAGTCACACACAATCCAAATTATCCTTTGCCCACCCTCTGGTAGCTTGGCACGAGCAGTCAGGCTTAACTTAGAAGGCAATGTGTAAAGTATTTGTGCAATAAATCATACAATAACAACATATAGCACCACAAAAATACACCACACAGTGTTTGGAAAAATATTTAATATTTATCTGGATAACTGTAGGTCAAAACGAATGAAGATGCAATGTGAAATTGTAGAGATATCACTGAAAAGAGATATTAAGTGTCTTAAGTCTTTAAAAAGCAAATAAAGTCTCTTTCAAGCACAAAGTACCTGGTTTACAGTGGAAAATCTGCGCAAAGGGCCGCAGAAGAAGAGATACATGGAAAAATGGTGTGTGCGTCGATTTCTCCCCTGCACACACGGACTTGCGTCGTTATTTTTCACGCTGGGAAATCGTGCGTCATTTTCCCGTGCGCGGACAGTCTCTTTCTGTGGTTCGCGGGATTACCAGATGTCCCGGGGTCTGTGCGTGGATTCTTCGGCTTGTTTTCCGGCTGTGTGTCGTTCCAGGAGGCTGTGAGTGGAATTTTCATTCTCGTGGCAGGCGTCGCATCGATTTCCCCTTTGGAAGTCGGGCGTCGTTGTCCTTGCGAGGCCGTGCGTCGAAGTTCCGGTCACCCCAAAGGCGTTGAGTCGATCAGCGCCGGTGTGCAGCGGTTTTCTCGCCGCAGAGCAAGCTGTGCGTCGAAAGTTTCAGCGCACAAAGATTCCAAATGAAAAAGGGAAGTCTTTTTGGTCCTAAGACTTCAGGGAACAGGAAGCAAGCTCTATCCAAGCCCTTGGAGAGCACTTTTACAGCCAGAGAAGAGTTCAGCAAGGCAGCAGGCCAACAGCAAGGCAGCAGTCCTTTGTAGAAAGCAGACAGGTGAGTCCTTTGAGCAGCCAGGCAGTTCTTTTTGGCAGGATGTAGTTTCTGGTTCAGGTTTCTTCTCCAGCAAGTGTCTGATGAGGTAGGGCAGAGGCCCTGTTTTATACTAAATTGTGCCTTTGAAGTGGGGGGTGACTTCAAAGAGTGGCTAAGAAATGCACTAGGTTCCCTTTCAGTTCAATCCTGTCTGCCAGAGTCCCAGTAGGGGGTGTGGCAGTCCTTTGTGTGAGGGCAGGCCCTCCACCCTCCCAGCCGAGGAAGACCCATTCAAAATGCAGATGTATGCAAGTGAGGCTGAGTACCCTGTGTTTGGGGTGTGTCTGAGTGAATGCACAAGGAGCTGTCAACTAAACCTAGCCAGACGGGGATTGAAAGGCACAGAAAGATTTAAGTGCAAAGAAGTGCTCACTTTCTAAAAGTGGCATTTCTAGAATAGAAATATTAAATTCGACTTCACCAGTCAGCAGGATTTTGCATTACCATTCTGGCCATACTAAATATGACCTTCCTGCTCCTTTCAGATCAGCAGCTGCCACTTCAACAATGTATGAGGGCAGCCCCAATGTGCCCAGCATCTCAGGTGCTCCCACCGTTTCTAACAGTGGGTGCTCCTCCTGCCGTATACCCCCAGGGTCAACACGTCCTTGGGGTTGTCATTTCAAATACGCTTCTTTTGATTGGCGCTGACCTGCAGAGAAATACACACAGGAAAAGGTATCAGTCAGACCGTCCTGCCTGTTACACTTATGGCCCACCATACACCTTCACATCGCCATTTGCACACACAAGACCTAGCACACAAGCTGTACGCCGCACAGGGGACATCACCCCACCCCCCTACACAAGGCCTTCACACATCCCACTCCATGCATTCGTGCCCCATGCATCGTGCTCACAGTGTACTCACCTGTTGGTCTGGAGGCGAAGGTGAAGGTAGGGGCCCTTTCCCCAGTCACACGAGCCATGGTCAGTTCCAGACACAGGTCACAGCAGCACATGCAGTGTTGGTACTCTCCTGTTGAAGGTCAGGTAGCAAGTGAGTGATCAGATAGAAAATGGCAGTCACGTCCGCGGTGGTGCATACCGTCACTGCTGGCGTACATCACCATTGGCCACTGTACCCCATAGGACCCAATAATAACCAATGAGGAGTTGCACAGCGGTTCCCGACCGCCTACTGCAACGGCGCACAACGTCAGTGGAATTACCTCACTTCTACCTGTTCCTCCACACAGGGCAGGTGTATGTCGTTTCGGGGGTGGGGAGGGTTGAGGGGGCAGGCCCTGGATCATAACTGCATCACAGTTCAAACTTGGACAGACAGGACAAATGCCACTTATACATTGAAATTTAACATCATGAGTTGTACTGTTGTGGCTACGATGTACAGTTTGTGACCGGCTCCTCACTCTTTTGCCTCATAGATTGTTACCGCTGCTTATGAATAGGAGATGGAGACATACCCCTGTGTACCGACCCCTGGTGAACTTGACAACAATGGAAGACAGGCAAATTATCCTCACCTATAGACTGGACAGGGCAACAATCACAGAGCTGTGTGCCCAACTGGAGCCTGACCTGATATCTGCTATCCGTCACCCCACTGGGATCTCCCGTCTTGTGTAAGTCCTATCTGTGCTCCATTTCTTTGCAACTGGTTATTTCCAAGTGACAGTGGGCTTGGCAGCAGGAATGTCACAGCCAATGTTCTCAATAGTGCTGACAAGAGTGTTGTCTGCCCTGATAAAACACATGTGCAGCTACATTGTTTTCCCCCAGATGGAGGATTTGGCCACGGTGAAAGCTGACTTCTATGCAATGGGACATATTCCCATCATCATTCGGGCAATTCATGGTACACATATTGCTTTTGTCCCCCGTCAAAATAAACAGGTGTTCAGAAATCGAAAGAGTTTTCACTCAATGAATATCCAGATGGTGTGCTTGGTGGACCAGTTCGTCTCCCATATCAATGCTAAGTATCCTGAATCGGTGTATGATGCCTTCATCCTGAGGAATAGCAGCATCCAAAATGTGATGGGCCAACTACAGAGGCACAGGGTATGGCTAATAGGTGAGCCCTGCTTCCCACCCAGTAGATGTTGAGGTATGGGTATGGTGTGGGCCATAAAGGATAGTGTGTGGCTAAATGTTGTCCCTCGATATTTGCAGGTGACTCTGGTTAACCAAACCTATCATGGCTACTGCCCTTGTCCTGTGAGAAATCCCAGGACAAGTGCAGAAGAACGTTATAATGAGGCACATGGGCGAACAAGAAGGTTTATTGAACGTACCTTTGGCCTCCTGAAGGCCAGGTTTCGGGCCTCCATCTAACAGATGGATCCCTGTGCTACTCACCCAAGAAGGTCTGCCAGATAATTGTGGCATGCTGCATGTTGCATAACCTGGCCCTCAGACGCCATGTGCCTTTTCTGCAGGAGGAGGAGGCTGGAGATGACCGTGTGGCCGCAGTTGACCCTGTGGACAGTGAGGATGAGGAGGCAGAGGATTCGACAATACTTCCAATGACACACAGGTAAGACAGTGTTACTTCATATTACATTTTCATTTTATGGTTAATGTTTCTCACTGGCATGCTGTTATTTCCCACTTCTATGCCCACTCACTGCACCCTTTGGCAAATCATTTTGCAGAAGTTGGTGCCCCACTATCGCCCCTGGTGTGATCACTGCAGCCAACTACAGGTCTTTCCTATTTTAATTTTACTGTACACTTGAATTGCAATGTTTGAACCTGGTGAAACAAATGCATACTAAAATAAGTTTAACATACTCCATACTTGTATTTTTAGAAAGTGTTTTATTTAGTGCTAAGAAGTTGAAGGCAAGTGTAATGGGCTGGGGTGATGATGGAGGAAAGTCCAGGATATTGTTCCAGTCTATTGGTAGCATAGGTGCATTGTCCAAGGGGACATAGGAAGGGGAGAAATGGCAGTTCAAGGTGGACAGAGTGGGACACAAGCCTGACAATCAGGAGTTTCATTTCCTGACTGGAGTCTTGGCAATAGTCTCTGGCTTCTTCCTGGATCGCAGGGAACGTTTGCTGGGTGGTTCTCCTTCTGCAGGGGGAGGGGTACTGGTGGCCTGTTGGTCCTGTGGCGCGGCCTCCTGTCCACTAGCCGCAGTGGAGGTGGAAGGCAGTTCAGATGTCTGGCTAGTGGCAGGGGCCCGCTGTTGTAGACTGCCTCCCTCATGATGTTGGCCATGTCTGCCATCACCCTTGCAGTGGAGACCAGGGTGGTGTTAATGGCCTGCAAGTCCTCCCTAATCCCCTGGTACTGTTCCTTCTGCAGCCGCCTGTTCTCATGCACGTTGGCCAGGATCTGTCCCAGCACATCCTGGGAATGTTGGTAGGCTCCCATGATCTCAGAGAGTCCCTCCTGGAGAGTCGGTTCCCTGGGCCTGTCCTCCCCCTAACGCACAGCACTCCTCCCAGTTTCCCTGTTGTCCTGTGCCTCTGTCCCCTGAACCGTGTGCCCACTGCCACTGACCCCAGGTCCCTGATTGTCTTGGGTGCGAGGTGTGTCCTGGGGTCCCTGTAGTGGTGGACACACAGCTGATTGACGTGTCCTGGGGACAGAGGTATGGGTACGCTGGGTGGGTGCTGTGGTGTTGTTTCCTGATGGGGGAGGCTCTGTGGTGGTGTGTGACTTTGCCTGGGTAACCGACTGTCCAGAGGTCCCTGATTGGCCAGGTATGTCATCCAGATCCAGTTGACTTATGTTGCTGTCATCACTGTGAGCCTCTTCTGTGGGGGGACTGGATAGTGCTGGCACCTCTTCGCCACTGACATTGGCTGGGATACCTGTGGGGATGTAAATGCAGTGTTATGGTTTCTGTGTGTGACATATTGTGCATCAGTGGGTTACCCTGTTTGTTTGTATTTGACCTGGCAGCTTTCACTTGTATACATTGGTATGTGGTGGGCTAGCTGATTCTCTCTTGTGTTCATGATTTAGTGATAGGTGTCCAGGCAGGTCTGTGAGTGGTGTCCATGCATTGGTATGGCATGCAGGGCTTGGCATTGGGATAGGTGAGATGTGATGGTGGGGTGTGTTGGAGGTGGTGGAGTGATGGGAGTGAGGGTGTGGGTGGGGGTATGTGAAGCATGCAGGTAGGGGGGTGACAGTAGTATAGAGTTGACTTACCAGAGTCCAGTCCACCTGCTACTCCAGCCAGGCCCTCAGGATGCATGATTGCCAAGACTTGCTCCTCCCATGTTGTTAGTTGTGGGGGAGGAATTTGGGGTCCACCGTCAGTCCTCTGTACAGCAAGTTGGTGTCTTGCTGCAATGGAATGCACCTTTCCCCGTAGGTCATTCCACCTCTTTCTGATGTCGTCCCTTGTTCTGGGGTGCTGTCCACGGCGTTGACCCTGTCCACAATCCTCCGCCATAGCTCCATCTTCCTTGCAATGGATATCTGCTGCACCTGTGGTCCAAATAGCTGTGGCTCTACCCGGATGATTTCCTCCACCATGACCCTTAGCTCCTCCTCTGAGAATCTGGGGTGTCCTTGTGGTGCCATTGATGTTGTGTGAGTTGTGTGGGTGAGGGTGTGTAGAGTGATGTGTTGGGGTGTGCGATGTGGGGCGCGTGGGTGGTGTATAGGTGATGCTGGTGTGTGGCTGTGGTCTTGTCTGTGGTTGTGGTGTCTGTCTTGTGCCAATGATTTGTAATCGTAAAGGGTTGTGAGTAGTGTGTGTGTGGGTGTGGTGTGTGTATAGGTGTCAGGTGTGTGTTGTTTGAATTATCCTTTTGTAGTGTTGTTTTGTATGTGTGTGTTTTGCGCGTGGCGTATGTACCGCCAATGGTTTACAGCCATTGAATGTCTGCTGTGGTGATTTGTGGGTCATAATGTGGTGGGCGTAGTGCTGTTGGTGTAACGGTGTGGTTTTGATACTGCCAGTTTATCACTGACCTTTTGACTGGCAGATTTGTGTGTGTGGCTGAATAGTAACGTATTGGTCTGTGTGTGTGTCATAATATGGTGAACGGATATCCGCCACAGTATGTTGGCAGCAGTCAGCGTGGAGGTAAGTGGGATTTACCACCAATGTCCTAGTTTAATTAATTGTAGGCCTTAACTTGGCGAATATCTTGGCCTACTTGCCAGGCCTCATGTTTAAGCTGTATTTCAAAGCGTTTAATAAATGGCTGTCCTAGAGAGTTAAAATGTGATTTTCCATTTTGGATTGTTTAAATGTGCTCACAACTGAAGTTTCTCATGAGAACTGACTGCTAGAAGATGCTGTTCTTGCTAATATAACATTTTATGTGTAATGTGTGTGAGACTAACTTTGTCAGAAGGAGAACAATGGAGATACTGACTGGAGAGGAAGCTGCAACAATGTTGTTACATGGCAAGCCGGATGATGAGGACATTGCAGGACAAACCACTCAACGACATGTGAACGAAGTAATGTGAACGAAGTAATGGTAGAATTCATAGATTTGGAGTTTTCGTTTTATTGGACAAAGTGTGAACATGTGATTAACTGACCAATAGGGATTTAGGAAATAGTTTCACTAGTTTTAATTTAACAAGACTGCACAGGAAAGGGATATTTTATTCTTGCCCCTTTTGTGCCCTGACAAGAGACATGCTTAACTTTAATGCTTAAAGACTTTGCGTTTTCTGAACGTTGATGCTTAATCCTGATGCCTTTCTGATCGATTGATGTCCTGAGGATGAAGACTGACTCTGCTTGCTGATCCGCACCGAGGATAGGTATTATGAATTAGACTGTTGACTATTATGTCTATTTGCTTTTTCTTTCTAGGTACCAACTGCACCATTTTGATAAAGCCATAGTTAGATGTTTTTCCAAATTTGTGCTACAAAATTATTTTGCATGAAGCCCAACATGCTGATGCCAATCTGATGTTACCCCTTAAGGATCCTCACTAATGAAATTGTGCTAATAGGGAATAATGCTGGATGTATATAATCACTTTGACGCAGTTGACTTTCTTATTAATTTGCACCATAACCTTAGAATGTGTCGTAGTTCAAGCCTTGATTAGAATACGTTTCTTCCGCTGCTTTGGACAGCCAGTATTGTTTCTATAAGTGTTTCATTTGATTTTGAGATTAATCTATGTGACCTTAGCCTTGGTAATGTAGGGAAATAAATGTTCTAACTTTATCTAAAAGGTGTGGTTATTCATGACTGAAAGGTAATGGTGTGTGACAATTTCTGAATCCATTGATTATTATTGTTATTGATTTGTTGATGATTATTGATATTGTGATTTGGTTATTGAATATTGATTTGCATGTACTGGAGCTATGGTAAGAACGTCTTAACTGCAAGTCAAAAGGTTCATTGACCTATTTGTGTCCCCTTGTAAGTATACCTATTAAGGTCAGACTCGTTAACACAATTGATAGAGACAATGAACTGTTACTCAGGTGTGATTTCATTTGTTCTGTTTTGGATGTGTTATCAATGAACATGTGTTACTTTATGTACCAACTAAAATGTAATTTTGATTTACATTTTTGATTGTGAATTGCTTACTTTCAAATAGTATTGTGTAATTATAGTAAGGTTTTCACAGGACCCATTTAATAGCCCTACAATAACTCCTCTGGACTCCATTTTTTTCAGCCTCTTTTGCTCTGTAGATGCCGAGCACTGTGTGAGCAAACTATAGGTTAAATACTGCTCTAGTATTTTAAGACTTTGAGCTGATGTACTTCATGTTGCCATTTCCCCGCAAGACTATGGGTTGTGCTCAGGGGGGTAACACAGGCCCCCAACCTTTCAGAGGGCTCTCAATTGTTCAGGTGGACCCCCTTCACTCGAAGGCCAATGAATATCTGTGAGATGTGGCGACTCAGGGCCCCCCTCCACATTTTGCATGGGGTCTCCATCATTTTGTGTTACGCCACTAGCTGTACTTAGTACTTCCATGTTTCTTGGCTGGCATCATTTTATGTCTCTGCTATTAGAAGACAGCCTCAACCAGGATGTCATGCTTGCCATCTGCACATCTGTCCTCAAGCTCCCACATTCTCTGTTGGTACTGGCTGGAGTTTGTAGAATTATAGTTATTGGAATTATATCTCCTTTTTGAGGAACCCATTTTCAGTGACAGGAAAGGCATTTTCATAAGTCAGGAAGAGGGTGGGCAGAGCCCCAGGCTACACTTTGGAGCTCAGGCAGGGCTAAGTACAACCTCTCCATAGGAGTCCAGTTCATCAGTTGTTAAGAAGTCAAAGGGGTCATTTCTAAACGCTCATTTGAGAAAGGACTTAAAAGATATAGACATGGGAACAGGCTCACAAATTACAGCCCTTGATTTTTTTGAAGCACCTAAGCAGCTTTAATAAGTTCTTATCTTTTCAACTATTTCACCTTACCAAGAGATATTATTCAGATTATATGACCATTGTAGCATTTTGTTCTCAGCAAATCTGACATTTTGAGACATATTTGGGTTTAAAGAATGAGTTTCATTATTATAATAATTTTTGCATTTAGTAAATTAACTCAATCAATGAATCAAGGAATTTGTAAAGCGCACTACTCACCCGTGAGGGTCTCAAGGTGCTGAGAGGGGGTAGGGGGCGCTGCTACTGCTTGAACAGCCAAGTCTTGAGAAGTCTCCTGAAGGTAAGGAGGTCCTTGGTCTGACACAGGTGGGTGGGAAGAGTGTTCCACGTCTTGGCGGTGAGGTGCGAGAATGATCTGCCACCGGTTGTAGTTCTGCAGATATGTGGGACGGTTGCGAGGGTGAGGTCAGCGGAGCGGAGCTGTTTGGTCGTGGTGTAGAAGGAAAGCCGTCTGTTGAGGTTTTCTGGTCCGGTATTGTGCAGTGCTTTGTGAGCGTGGGTGAGGAGTTTGAAGGTGATTCTCTTGTTGACAGGGAGGCAGTGCAGGTCTCTCAGGTGGCCTGTGATGTGGCGGGGATGTCCAGGATGAAGCGTGCAGAGGCGTTCTGGATGCGTTACAGCCTTTTCTGGAGTTTTGCCAGTGTATGTCCAGACTGCTAACCTGTAGAGACTACATGCGCTATTGAATTGGCATACACAGTCTTCTATGCCAGATAAATAGGCAAGATCAGTTACTGTATATATTTAAGTGCATGTTTTCCTATTTTCATTTCAAGCCTGGCCTCTGCATGCACTAAGGAACCTTTTTTTAAAAGAAGATACTTTGGGTCCATTTACAAGTTACACAGTGCTGGTGGGGTGCAACCTCACACCTCAAAAAGGCAGTACCATGCAGACACACTGCTCCATCCAGTACAGTGCAAATAGGAATTAATCTTCTGGAATGGGAAATAAGCATGATTTCCCAATTTCATAAGAATTAACACTCTTGCTTACCACTTGCTTTGAGCACATGATAAATGAGAGTGCAGGTCATGGTGGACTGCAGGGTGGGGTTGGGAGCTGCCAGGGGTCTGATCAGACCCTCAGACATATTGTTGCGAGATTTACTTGCTCTTGGTGTTGTAGTTTGGAATGTATCGGGTGCGGTTTGCCCCAAGCCTCTCTCTGTCTTCACTGTTTCTTCTTGATGTGGGTGACTGGTGGGGCATCGGTGGAGAGGAAGCAGTGAGGGGTTGGGAGGATGTTAGAAATGGGTTCTTTGGTTGGCAGTCAGGTTACCCCCTGTCCAAGCAAGGACCCTCACTCTAGTTAGACAATCACCCTCAGTTAACCCCGCTCACCCCCTTGGTAGCTTGGCACGAGCAGGCAGGCTTAACTTCAGAGTCTAGGTGTAAAGTATTTGTACCAACACACACATTAACTCAGTGAAAACACTACAAAATGACACAACACAGGGTTAGACAAATAGGAAATATTTATCTAAACAAAACAAGACCAAAACAACAAAAATCCAACATACACAAGTCAAGTTATTCATCAAAAACCAAAAAGAGTCTTAAATCCTTTAGTAAACAGTAAAAATACTGTTAGCGTTGAAAAGTACCTGGGTAGCGTCAAAATAACACGCATGGGTGGTAAGGTTGGCGTGCGTCGGTTTTTCCTCTCTGCAGGAGAGCAATGTATAGATCCGGGCAGCACTCGGGTTCACGCAGACGTTGCATAATTTTTCCGCACCCAGCAAGGTTTGCGTCAAAAATCCAGTCGCATGGTCTCAGCAAAACCGTACAATGTGGGTTGCGACGTTATCAGCCTCTGTCAGCGGGTGTTGCGTGTCATTTTTCCAGCTGCGTGCATCGATTTTCCAGCTGCGATGCTGGTGGAGCATCGATTTCTGCCGCAAAGCCGGCGGCGTGTCATTTTTCAACCGTGTCTCGGAAGGTGCGTCAATTATTTTCCCGCACAGCGGTCTGTACGTGGATTTTTCCGTCTTGGTCTGCTAGCTTCACCTGTCAAGGCCACAGGAACTGGATAGGGCACCACTTGGCAGGGCAGGAGTCTTTGCAGAGAGTCCAGGTGCTGGCAAGAGAAGTCTTTGATGGCCCTGAGAATTCAACAACAGGAGGCAAGCTCAGGGCAAGCCCTTGGAGATTTCTTCACAAGCAGAAATGCCAACAAAGTCCAGTCTTTGTCCTCTTGCACAGGCAGAAGCAGAAACTGCAGGCTAGCTCTTCAAAGCACAGTCACAGGCAGGGCAGCACTTCTCCTCAGCTCTTCAGCTCTTCTCCAGGCAGAGGTTCCTCTTGATGTCCAGAAGTGATCTAAAGTCTGTGGTTTTGGGTGCCCTTCTTATACCCATTTTGGCCTTTGAAGTAGGCTTACTTGAAAGGAAAGTCTCTCTTATTTGTGAAATCCTGCCTTGTCCAGGCCAGGCCCCAGACACACGCCAGGGGGTTGGAAACTGCATTGTGTGAGGAAAGGCACAGCCCTTTCGGGTGACCACTCCTCCTCTCCCTCCTAGCACAGATGGCTCACCAGGATATGCAGGCTTCACCCCAGCTCCCTTTGTTTCACTGTCTAGAGCAGAGGTCTTCAAACTGGGGGGTGGCCCCCCTAGGAAAAGCTTCAACTGATCCCGGGGGGGGGGTTAGACTCTGGCCAAAAGAAGCATTATACAGATAACAGGCCTTTGTTTTCAGCAGAAGCATGTTATTGCATTTAAAAAAAGGTAACGGTACTTAACTGCAATGGTTAAATAGGTCCACACATATTTAAACATTGCCATCTTTATAAAATAATTGTGAAAAATTCTGGGGGGGGGGGCAAATATTTTTCAGCTGGGGGGCGCAGCATTAAAAGGTTTGGAGACCACTGGTCTAGAGAGAGGTGCAAACAGCCCAACTGTCAAACTGACCCAGACAGGGAATCCACAAACAGGCAGAGTCACAGAATGGTTTAAGCAAGAAAATGCACACTTTCTAAAAGTGGCATTTTCAAACACACAATCTCAAAAACAACTTTACTAAAAGATGTATTTTTAAATTGTGAGCTGAGAGACCCCAAACTCCACATGTCTATCTGCTCCTAAAGCGAATCTACGCTTTAATCATTTTTAAAGGCAGCTCCCATGTTAACCTATGAGAGAGATAGTCCTTGCAACAGTGAAAAACGAATTTGGCAGTATTTCACTGTGAGGACATATAAAACACATTAGTATATGTCCTACCTTAAACATACACTGTACCCTGCCCATGGGGCTACCTAGGGCCTACCTTAGGGGTGTTTTACATGTAAGAAAGGGAAGGTTTAGGTCTGGCAAGTGGGTACACTTGCCAAGTCGAATTGGCAGTTAAAAACTGCACACACAGACACTGCAATGGCAGGTCTGAGCCATGTTTACAGCGCTACTAAGGTGGGTGGCACAGCCAGTGCTGCAAGCCCACTAGTAGCATTTGATTTATAGGCCCTGGGCACCTCTAGTGCACTGTACTATGGACTTACCAGTAAATCAAATATGCCAATCATGGAAATCCAATTACACATACATTTTACATTGGAGCACTTGCACTTTAGCACTGGATAGCAGTGGTTAAGTGCCCAGAGTAACAAAAACAGCAAAAACAGAGTCCAGCACACATCAACAATCTTGGGAACAGAGGTAAAAAGTTAGGGGAGACCACTCCAAGGATGAAAAGTCTAACAGAGGCTGAGACAAGGGCACAAAACTGCAGTGTGGGGTGAACATTTGTTACTCTTTGCTGGTGGTACAGGAGTCAGGCCAGGGCCAGGTTATGCCTCTACCCACAGCTTTTGCCCTCCTATTAGTACCAGCTTATTTTCCCAAATATTTCTGGATCAAAAATTACCAGATCCAGTGTGAGAAAAAGCCCCTATTTGCATGGTCCCCCCCATTTTTATGCAGAATTTTATTGCTGGTTTTTTAATCTAAGACTCTGTTCGCTGGGACACTGCTCTGAGACCATGCCCAGTGTATGTGCTCTGACCTCTAAAACATGCAGAAATTGGTTAATCACTGATTGGCATTTGCACATTTTCTATAATGTCAGGAAAAGGACCAGGTAGAAAAATAATTAAACCAATGTTTTAATAGTTATTAAAATTCTAAATCAATGGTGAAGTCAGACGTTTAATCTTTGTAATAAATATTAAAGAAAAGTAACTCTTGAATGTTACCCTTTACCTACCTAAGATTTCATGAAGACTAATTTTTATTAACTCTCCAGCTAT
The DNA here is from genome assembly GCF_031143425.1 of Pleurodeles waltl. Classification (NCBI taxonomy): domain Eukaryota; kingdom Metazoa; phylum Chordata; class Amphibia; order Caudata; family Salamandridae; genus Pleurodeles; species Pleurodeles waltl. Next base: position 1,880,010,487 of record NC_090440.1, on the reverse strand, counting down.
TCCCAGTCAGTGCTCAGCCTTGAATGAGGTGTGACATTCCTCTCAGGAGCCCTCAATGGGTTGACCTGAATGTGCACAGATGGCTCCTCTGGGCTCAATAGGATATGCAAAGTTGGGGATGAGTCACTTTTGTTGACACCCTGGTGTCAAATTGTGATGACAGGTCTGTCTGAAGCCCTCATAACCTAAGTTTAGTGTTTTGGAAGACTTTCACCATCTTGAAAAGGACATGGGACATGGCCTTTGGGTCAGTTTACAGTAAACCAAACATGAAACACTACATAATTAAGCACATGAAGGACTGGACATGTTTACTCCATTGGTCAGAGAGTAACTAGGAGTGTCTTAGGGGGCCCCCACCCACAGGCTAGTGAACCCTACAAAGCTGAACCGTCAATCAGGCTTCCTCAGAGCACTGCTGGACTGGGGAAATGATACCAGGCTGACTGTACCTTCTGTATTTGGCATCTGTGATCTGTGAAAAGGACTTCCAGATGTCAGACTCCCTTTCCCCTTTATATCCAAGGATAAAAAGATCTACAGGGATCATGAGCTGTATCCCCTGGCTCCAGGAGCTTAACAAAGCTGAAGAGGACATTCCTGTGAATAATCCCAGATGACCCGTGGCAAATAAACTTGGACTAGACTTTGCGGTTGCCCTCTGCCTGACACCAAGACAATTTCTAAGTGCTCCCCCCTGAGGTCCTGGTGGCCCCGGAAATATACTCCTGTGGTTGTTTGGGCACCAAAAGAAGGTTGGGAATATTTTCAAGACTTTTCTTACAGAGCTTCAAGGGGACTGACTGTGAAAAGTATATCCAACTGGCAGTTCTACAACCTTGGACTGAATTTTATGTTTTGTCCCGCACAGAAACAAAGTTTTCTTCAAAAAATGGACAAAGATTGTGACTTAGAAACTTTTTTGAACTTCCCTACTTCCAGGTCCTAAAGGGGTCAATCTATGGGGTGTATATGACTGCGATCTATTGCAGTCAGCCTCCCATTACGCCCAGGTACCGGTCAAACACAACCACTAACTACCATTGGTGCTTTGTGCATTTTGCCACTACTTTCACTTAAATCTTTATAAATTCATATTTGCAGTTCCTCGTATTAAATTTTTGTTGTTTTGGTGTCATTTTACTCCTTAAATGTGTCTTGCTTTTTAAACTTGAAGTGGAATTTTTATTGTATTGTATGTTTGACTTTTAAACTATTTGTTTTACTTCTAAATACTTTACCCACATTTTCTCTAAGTTGAGGATGTCTACTCAGTGCCACAGGGTTTCAGCTCAGGTGTAAATTACTGAAACCCGATGACTGGACCTAACAAGATAGTGACTTTAGGACTTGTGCTGTCCATCCAGCCATCCCAACTAATAAACCACTTCTCACAACTGATTCTTATAATCCTCTTAATTTTAGGTTGGGAAATGCTGGCTCACTTTGAATCAGGTAGTGCAGTATCTACTCTGTATAGCAGTTGTAGAGAAACTGGCAAATGCACTGATATCAAATATATTTCTAATCATCACGTTAAGGTTAAAGAAAATGATGCAGTTGGGCTGGTGAATGATATTGGTGGGTCTGAATTGACCACTGGGACAGCTACCTTTCATACACCAGATACTGGGAAGGAGGTTTATCACCAAAAGGAGATGAAGCTTGATGAAAATGTTGTCCAAGCATTTGTCCAAGCATTTGAAATTAATGAGAGATTATTTGACAGATTTTACATAAACTAATATTCTGTGTGAATTCTAGAAATGAATCTCACAAAGTCTGGATAAGGATTAAGAGTATATTCCAGTTGAACTAAAGGAACTGAACTAAAGGAGCGGTTAACAGAAACAAAACTGAGTTACAGATTCCTGTGAAATATTTGGATTTGCCAATGTGTTTATTTTAAGGGTGCAGAAAAGTAACCATCTCGCAGATTATAAAATATGCGTTAGGTCTGTTTATTTGGGAGTCTATTCAATCTGATATGAGGGATTCTTGCTTTTCTGGGCAGTGCCTTGGTTTGAATGACTGAGAAGACAGCATGTGTTTCTTGGTGAAATGTTGAGATGGTATCCCTATCACACCCACTCTGTTTCTGGAAACTATCTATTATAGCTATCTCTCATCACTATTAGCATGTGTGCTGTTGCCATTAGGGATTTTAGGGCCAAATGTATGGCCGCAAGTTTTGTGACTCGCAATTTGTGACTCACTTGCGAGTCACAAATTGCAAGTCGCAAAACCAAATGCACAACAGTTTAACTCACACTGTTTGCAATCCCCACGGGGGTTGCAAATGACCCACCTCATTTATTTTCATGAGGTAGGTCACAATTTGCATCTCTATTGGGAATGGCTATGCTCACAGGGATGGTGGCCTGGGGGGACAGCAGACCACCATGTCTGTGACTGCGTTTAAATAATTTCTGAAAGAAAAATGCAAATCATTTCATCTTTTTTTTTGGACCACTGCCTGCTCTGAAAAAATATTCTCGATTCCATTCACAAAGGGGAAGTTGTCCCACGAGGACCCCTTCCCATTTGCAAACGGGTTATCACCAATTTGAAATTGGTGGTAGCTGCAATTAGGAAGGGACGCCCTTGAAACCCGGTGCGTGCTGATACAAGTCGCACCGGACAGTTACGATCCCACACAAAGACCAAAGTTCAGTGCTGTCACAAAAAGTAGAATGAGGCACTACTACAGTTAGGCCCCCAAAATCGATGGTCTCAACCTGTGAATCAGGCACTGCAGGCAATGAGCATGCAGTCTGTGTGACGCACAAGGGAGATGCGGCATGATCACCGAAGTGGGCCGCGCCGGGTCCCACAATTGGTAAATCCGCTCACCGCCAACAATATTCTTATGTGTGCAGGGGCCACATTCCTTAGATGCGAGCAATACTTTTGGGGTTCCCCTCCAAATAATCCGGTCTCCAGGCACAATTCTCAGCTTTGCGCTCACACAGTGCTGTCAGTTGGAATCCAGCAGATGATGTGGCACTTGAGAGGACACCGCTCTCCAGATTTCACATGCAGATGGTGTGGGTCCCTTGCGGGAGGTCTTTGATGCCCCGAGGCCTCCACAGAGAACAGGGGGTAAGCTGACCAGCCACACATCAGCAGGCAGTCTGCCCAGGCCAGCCACGATTCAGGAAGGGTGCATGGTCCCTTCCAAGGGCAGTTATCCTCCTTGTGTACAACAGATTCCTCTGGCAGTGTGCACCATACAGTCCAGGGTCCCTAGTCCCACATACACGCAATTATATCTTGACCCTACTGCAGTATGACATCAGTAGTTATACTGTAGTGTGCCTTTGAAGTTGGGGGTGGTGCAAAGTTTCTTTCTTTGAACCACAGATGTCTCCCCTAAATTTCAGTCCTGTCTGCCATGGGGCCATGGAATGCAGATCTTAATCTTTAGTGGGACCATGATCTGGCCCCCAGAGGCCAAGTGTTAAAACCACTCCCAATCTATCCTAGTCAGCAAAAAAACTGGAGGAAAAAGACAAAGGGGGTGATTCTGACCTCGGCGGTAAAATGCCCTTACCGCCGGTCAGAAGACCGCCATAACACCGCCGCGGTCAACCGCCACGGTCATTCTGACCCACAACGGCCAAACCTCCAAAAATCCGTCCTCCACTGCAGCCCGCCACATCGGCGGGCAGCGATAAACTGGAGATGACCAAACCTCCACCGTCACGCCAACAGAAATACGCCCATGCCATTACGACCCACGAATCCACACGGCGGTCATTCAAACGCGGTATTCCATTGGCGCTACACACCGCCGCGGTCAGAATACACACACATCACCAAAACACAGCCACATTGGACAATTTGAAAAACACACACCTGATACACATACACACACCACTCCCACACAATCAACCAACTATAAAACACACACCCACATCACCCACAAACCCCTGCGACCCCAATTACTGAGAGAAGGAGAGAGAGACACAGCAGACAATCCAAAGCAAGACACACTGAGGCACACTACACCATCACACACACCACATAGTAGCACAAAGCACCACTCACCAACACACTCCTCATCACATACACCCGCCCACACCTCACCCACACCACCCCATGGCACCCCAAAGGCATCCACGATTTTCGGACCAAGAACTCCGGGTCATGGTGGAGGAAATCCTAAGAGTGGAACCCCAGCTCTTCGGCTCGCAGGTGCAGCACACCAGTATAGCCAGGAAGGCGGAGCTATGGCAGCGGATCGTGGACAGGGTCAACGCGGTGGGACAGCATCCCAGGAATAGGGAGGACATCCGCAAAAGCTGGAACGACCTACGGGGGAAGGTCCGGTCGATGGTCTCCAGGCACAACATCGCGGTCCAGAAGACTGGCGGCGGACCCCCACCCACCCCTCCCGAATTTACATCGTGGGAGCAAGAGGTCTTGACCATCCTGCATCCTCAGGGCCTCGCAGGAGTAGCCGGAGGAATGGACTCTGGTAAGTCCCATCTCAACTACTATATCCCCCACACCCCACCAGCATGCCAACCCACACCCCACCCTCACCCCCAACCCCCCAGCACACATCCTTCCTGACAATGTCTCACCAGCACAACCCACCCATCCCAACACCAACTCCTGCATGCCAACACAAACCATGGGCACCCATCACCTAAGCATGACCACTGCACTAACCCCTCCCCCCCACTAAATACCCTCACAACACCTCCCTCCAGGGAATGCCTGCACTGGGGGACAAGGGCACCCACAACACGCATGCTATTGCACACACAGAAACAATAACCAAACTCTCTTACCCCATGCAGGACCCGAATGACAACACACCAGCCAGGAGGGTCCAGAAGTGTCCATCCCACCACCGGAACAGGCCCACACTGAGGATAGCAGCTCTGTCGACAGTGAACCTGATGACCAGCCCGGACCATCGGGGACCTCTGGGCAGTCGGTTCCCCTCACCCAGACACAGGCCACACCAGACCCGACCCCCTCTGCCGACACCAGCACAGCTCCCACCCAGCGGGCCCATGCCTCTGTCTCTAGGACAGCTCAATCAGCGGTGTGTCTGCCACTACAGGGCACCCAGGCTAACCCGACACCCCAACAACAACAGGGACCTGGGGGCAGTGGGAGCGGGCACACCGGCCAGGGGACAGAGGCCGGGGGAAACCGGGCAGCTCGGAGGGCTGCTGTGCGACAGGGGGGGGAGGAGAGGCCCAGGGAACCCACTCTCCAAGAGGCCCTCACCACCCTCATGGGGGCCTACCACCACTCCCAAGAAACGATGGCGACGGTACTGGCCAGGTTCACTGAGATCCAGGCACAGCAGGAGGAACGCTACATGGGGTTCAGGGAGGAGCTGAGAATCATCGGGACCGCAATGGGGACCATCGTCCTGGCCCTCCACAGGATAGAGGACGCGTTGCGGGACCATGGTGCACCACACAGGGCCCCTGTCACTAGGCCGGACCAGGAACAGCCTATCACCTCCGCCGGCGCTAGTGGACAGGAGGTCCCAACACCTCGACAGCCCCCCAGAAGCCCACCTCCTGCTGAAGAACAACCACCCCGTAAGAGGAGCCTGAGACCAAAGAAAAAGACAGAGTAGGATGTCAAGACCCCCGCCAGCAGGACATACCCCCTCAAGTCTTCCCACTGTCCCACATTGCCACCCTGTCCAACCATGAACTGCCTATGCTCCATCCTTCCACAGGCAAAAGAACAATGCACCTGTGAGACTGAGAACTGGACTCTGCCATGGATATTCCTCCACCCCCACCCATCACCCTTAGAATCACATGTACCGGTATCTAGCACTGTAAATAAATCACATTTTGCACACAAACCTGTTTTGAGTCATACTGTATTATTAACAAAGGGATAACATATTACTGTTCAATTTCTGTTCTGTCAATTAGTCATGACAACATACCAATGTCAATACGCTGTATTTCATGGGCGAACCAAGCAGAAGTCAGGTACTGAGTCAGACAGCACTGAGAAGGGAAGGGAAAGGCATAAATTAATAAAAAACATCTGTGGGGAACTACAGAAAGTACAGATGCAGGAGGCTAGAAGCAATTGTGAAATGGCGTGGGTGATTCTTACCTGGGTGTTACTGGAAATACTGTTGTATCACTCTGTCCCTATTGTCTGTGTCGTCCTCAGAGTCTTCCTCCTCTTCACTCTCCACAGGCTCCACGGCTTCTTCAACACCACCATCTGGACCATCCTCCTGCAGGAAAGGCACCTGGCGTCGCAAAGCCAGGTTGTGAAGCATACAGCACGCCACGATGATATGGCACACCTTCTTTGGTGAGTACATTAGGGATCCACCAGTCATATGCAGGCACCTAAACCTGGCCTTCAGGAGGCCAAAGGTTCGCTCAATCACCCTCCTTGTACGCCCATGGGCCTCATTGTAGCGTTCCTCTGCCCTTGTCCGGGGATTCCTTACTGGGGTCAGTAGCCACGGCAGGTTGGGGTAACCAGAGTCACCTATTAGCCACACACGTTGTCTCTGTAGCTGCTCCATCACATAGGGGATGCTGCTATTTCGCATCACATACGCGTCATGCACTGACCCTGGGAACTTGGCATTTACATGGGAGATGTACTGGTCAGCCAAACAGACCACCTGGACATTCATCGAATGATAATTCTTTCTGTTTCGGTACACCTGCTCATCGTCTTTTGGGGGTACCAAAGCCACATGGGTCCCATCAATGGCACCAATGATGTTGGGGATATGTCCAAGGGCATAGAAATCACCCTTCACTGTGGGCAAGTCACCCTCCTCGGGGAAAATGATGTAGCTCCGCATGAGTTTCATCAGGGCAGACAACACTCTGCTCAAAATCTTTGAAAACATAGGCTGAGACATTCCAGATGACATGGCCACTGTGGTCTGGAATGACCCACTGGCCAAAAAATGGAGGACTGACAAAACCTGCACCAGAGGGGGAATCCCTGTGGGTTGGCGGATGGGGGACATCAGGGCTGGCTCCAGCTGGGCACACAGTTCATGGATAGTGGCACGGTCAAGTCGGTATCGAAGGATTATATGGCGTTCTTCCATTGTCGACAGGTCCACCAGCGGTCGGTACACGCGAGGATTCCTCCTTCTCATCCCAAGTCCCAGCCTACGGTGCCTAGGAAGGACAACATGGAGCACAGAGTCAGCCAAACCACAGGTACGTACAGACAGCTTGCACAGTTAAAGAATGGCAATGGGTTGAAAGGCGTGTATGTGTGGCAATGCAAGGCCTAGGCCTGTGTGTCGCAGTCAAAATTAAGCCATGTGGGCCCTTGAAATGGCGGCTGCCTGACCTGTGAAGTGGGACAATGGGATGTGAGGTCACTGCGCTGGGGGGGCACACCGTGGCGGTAGGCGGTCGAAGACCGCGGCGCAAAGCCGCATTGGTTAACATTGAAGCCTATGGGTTTCAGGAGCCAATAACGAAGTGCGCCGGCGGTCGCGGTACGCACCGCCGCGGTACGCACCGCCGCGGACGTGACCGCCATTTTCTATCTGCTTAATCACTCGAGACCTGATCATCCACAGGAGAGGACCTATACTGCAAGTGCTGCTGTGACCTCGGTCTGGAAGATACAATGGCTGCTGTGACTGGGGAAAGGGCCCCTGCCTTCACGTCTGAAGAATTGGACAAGCTCGTGGATGGGGTCCTTCCCCAGTATGCGCTACTCTACGGTCCTCCAGACCAACAAGTGAGTACCCCGGGTGCTAATGGAATGGGCTATGCCTGTGTGGATTGGGGTGGATGTAAGTTGGTGGGGTGGGGGGCGAATGAGGAGTGCAACGCCCGACAGATGAGAGCATGTGCCATATGGCAAAGTGGGTGGGGGGGGGCCAATTACATCTAACATGCAGGCCATTGATGATTTCCTCCTTTCCACCCTGTACATGTCTAATAGGTCAGCGCCCATCAGAAGATCGAGATTTGGCGTGCCATCGCCAAGGAAGTCCGGACCTTGGGGGTCCACAACAGACGGGGCACCCACTGCCGCAAGAGGTGGGAGGACATCCACCGCGGAACAAGGAAGACCGCAGAAACACTGCTGGGGATGGCCTCCCAACCTAGGAGGGGTGCCAGTCGCACCATGACCCCCCTGATGTCCCGGATCCTGGCGGTGGCCTACCCTGAATTGGATGGGCGCTTTAAGACATCACAGCAGACACAAGGGGGTGAGTATCAGCACATTCTCCTATCTTTCTGCGCAGTGGAGGCGTCTGGGTGGGGGAGGAGGGCTGTGGGTGACATTAGGCCAGGGCGCTTTCTGTAGTGTAGTCCTCTCCCTTAGGCATGGCCCAGTGCCCCCGGCCCCCACCTCTGTAGGGTGACAAGTACAGCCATTGAAGGTCCAGCATCTCCCATGTGCGCGTTTGACGTCTCTTGGCCTGTTGTCTTAGTCAGTAGTACTGAGTAGTGTACCCCGAATGCGCGGCTTAGTGCATTAGGCACCTGTGTCTGTCCTCTCCGCCAACGGTGTTGACATTGCATGCACTCAACCTGGTCTTCTTTTTTCTCCCCCCACCCTTTCTCTTCATCTTCTTGTGCATGTGTGCATTAGCATCATCAGGCGGAGGAGATATGGCATCGGAGCACGAGGGAGCTGCAGGACACAAGGCCCCGGTGAGCCCAGGAACAGACACCGAGGGCACCAGTGATCCGGAGGGCGAGGGGAGCACCACGACGGGGACCGCTGGTGAGAGCAGCGAAAGCGACACGTCCTCGGATGGGAGCTCCCTAGGGGTGGCGGCAACATCCGTGCCCCCCGCCTCTACAGGTACAGCTGCCACCCAGCGCACCAGCCCCGCCCTCCCAGCAGCCCCTCAGTCTTCGCTCCGTGCCGGTTCGCCCAGGAAGGCGCGCGTCTCCTTCGCCCCAGGCACCTCAGCCCCTGCCCCTGTTGCCCCTGCTGCCCTCAGTGCGGAGCTCATTGACCTGGTAAGGACGCTCATTGTTGGGCAGACGACCCTTCTGAATGCCATCCAGGGTGTGCAAAGGGAGGTGCAACAGAGCAATGCGTACCTGGAGGGCATTCATTCGGGTCAGGCTGCCCATCAACGAGCGTTCACTGCTCTGGCCTCAGCACTGACGGCAGCCATTGTCCCTGTTTCCAGCCTCCCTCTTCTGACTGCCTCCAGCCTGTCTCTGTCTCCTGTTCCTCAGCCTATCCCATCCACACCATCAGACCAGCCTGCACACACCTCAACACCCAAGAGCAGCTCATCCAAACACAAGCACCACAGATCCCGCAAACACTCACCCGAGCAACACCCAGATGCAGACATGCCAACAGCCACTGCCACCCCTGTGTCCCCCTCCTCCTCGTCTCCCTCCTCCCTCCCTGTGACGTCTACACTCACACCTGCATGCACCCCAACATCAGCCAGTGCTTCCATCACCACCTCACCCTCCAGTACAGTCCACACTCGTGCAGTCACCACCCCCACTGCCATGTACACGTCCCCTGTGTCCTCTCCCACTGTGTCTGTCACCCCCTCTTCCAAGACACACAAACGCAGGCAGCCACCCTCCCAACAGCCATCCACCTCACGACAGCCTACAGCACCAGCACCTTCACCCAATGACAGCACACCTGACTCTCCTACAACCACCTCCTCTACCTCCACTTCCATCTCCACTTCTCCTACCCTTTACCTTGGCCCTAAAAAACTTTTCCTGGCTAACCTTAACCTCTTTCCCCCCGATGACCTCCCCCATCCATCTTCAAAGAGTCCCAAGAGCACCGCAGCCACCACCAGCCCAGCTTCGGGTGTCACTGTTGTGCCTGGGTTCTGGAGCCCACCCTTTGCCAGCAGTGACACATCGATCAGCAGCAAGGACACGTCCACCCCCCCCCCCCGGCAAGAGGACCCGCAAAACCAAGGACCGCCGTGCGAGGACCGACAGGGCTGCCCCCAAGGAGCAATGTGCGGGCACTTCACCACCCACACCATCTGGGGGAGGCAAGGGCCCGAGAGCCCCATCAAAGGAGCGGAAGGGCAGCAGGAGCGCGGAGAAGGTGGACCCCACATGCCACATCCCAGCTGGGAAGGAGGACACTAAGGAGGCCAGGAGTCCGTCACCGAAGGGTCCAGAAACGTCACGGTCCGAGGGCGACTGAACAGGGAGTCCAGGCCAGGTCTGGCTCCCTTGACCTGCTGGATGGGCACCGCTGAACAGGGCCCGCGGTGCAGAAGAGCACCGCTGAACAGGGCCCCGCCGTGGAGATAGGCACCGCTGAACAGGGCCCGCGGTGCAGAAGAGCACCGCTGAACAGGGCCCCGCCGTGGAGATAGGCACCGCTGAACAGGGCCCGCGGTGCAGAAGAGCACCGCTGAACAGGGCCCCGCCGTGGAGATAGGCACCGCTGAACAGGGCCCGCGGTGCAGAAGAGTACCGCTGAACAGGGCCCCGCCGTGGAGATAGGCACCGCTGAACAGGGCCCGCGGTGCAGAAGAGTACCGCTGAACAGGGCCCCGCCGTGGAGATAGGCACCGCTGAACAGGGCCCGCGGTGCAGAAGAGCACCGCTGAACAGGGCCCCGCCGTGGAGATAGGCACCGCTGAACAGGGCCCGCGGTGCAGAAGAGTACCGCTGAACAGGGCCCCGCCGTGGAGATAGGCACCGCTGAACAGAGCCCGCGGTGCAGAAGAGTACCGCTGAACAGGGCCCCGCCGTCTCAAGCACCGCTCCGCTGGGCCCTTCATTTCAAGCACCGCTCCGCTGGGCCCTTCCTGTCAAGCACCGCTCCGCTGGGCCCCGCCATCTCAAGCACCGCTCCGCTGGGCCCTTCATTTCAAGCACCGCTCCGCTGGGCCCTTCCTGTCAAGCACCGCTCCGCTGGGCCCCGCCGTCTCAAGCACCGCTCCGCTGGGCCCTTCATTTCAAGCACCGCTCCGCTGGGCCCTTCCTGTCAAGCACCGCTCCGCTGGGCCCCGCCGTCTCAAGCACTGCTCCGCTGGGCCCTTCATTTCAAGCACCGCTCCGCTGCGCCCTTCCTGTCAAGCACCGCTCCGCTGGGCCCCGCCGTCTCAAGCACCGCTCCGCTGGGCCCTTCATTTCAAGCACCGCTCCGCTGGACCCTTCCTCTCAAGCACCGCTCCGCTGGGCCCCGCCGTCTCAAGCACCGCTCCGCTGGGCCCCGCCGTCTCAAGCACCGCTCCGCTGGGCCCTTCCTGTCAAGCACCGCTCCGCTGGGCCCCGCCGTCTCAAGCACCGCTCCGCTGGGCCCTTCCTGTCAAGCACCGCTCCGCTGGGCCCCGCCGTCTCAAGCACCGCTCCGCTGGGCCCTTCCTGTCAAGCACCGCTCCGCTGGGCCCCGCCGTCTCAAGCACCGCTCCGCTGGGCCCTTCCTCTCAAGCACCGCTCCGCTGGGCCCTTCCTCTCAAGCACCGCTCCGCTGGGCCCTTCCTCTCAAGCACCGCTCCGCTGGGCCCTTCCTCTCAAGCACCGCTCCGCTGGGCCCTTCCTGTCAAGCACCGCTCCGCTGGGCCCTTCCTCTCAAGCACCGCTCCGCTGGGCCCCGCCGTCTCAAGCACCGCTCCGCTGGGCCCCGCCGTCTCAAGCACCGCTCCGCTGGGCCCTTCCTGTCAAGCACCGCTCCGCTGGGCCCCGCCGTCTCAAGCACCGCTCCGCTGGGCCCTTCCTGTCAAGCACCGCTCCGCTGGGCCCTTCCTGTCAAGCACCGCTCCGCTGGGCCCCGCCGTCTCAAGCACCGCTCCGCTGGGCCCTTCCTGTCAAGCACTGCTCCGCTGGGCCCCGCCGTCTCAAGCACCGCTGAACAGGGCACCGCCGTCTCAAGCACCGTTGAGGGTTCATTGTGCCCACCATGCCTCCTCCTTGACCAGTGGAGACTGTCATCCACCTGATGGACTGTGGCTTTGCACTCCCCAGGATGGTCCAGTGGGCAATCCACCCACTGCAGAGACTTGAGAGACTGTGGCTTTGCACTCCCCAGGATGGCCCAGTGGGCAGCCCACCCACTGTAGAGACATTGAGAGACTGTGGCTTTGCACTCCCCAGGATGGTCCAGTGGGCAATCCACCCACTGCAGAGACTTGAGAGACTGTGGCTTTGCACTCCCCAGGATGGTCCCGTGGGCATGGTGGCTCCTCGTGGATCTGGCGTCGTGGACTCATGTGGCTGTGGTGCCCCCTCCTTCCCTTCCCCCTGAGGTGCCTGTAGTTTTTACATCTGATGCCCCTGCAGTGTTCTCTCCAAAGGACTCAGGTCTCCTGTGTGGGCTTTGCCCTTGTTTCTCAAGACTTTGGCCCACGGACATGCTGAATTCGTAGGATGTGCAGGACTTGGTACTTCAGTTATACACTGATGTGTATGTCATTTGTTTTGTTGTGGATATCTTTCATGGTTGTACGCTAATTTTCTGGAGCTTTTTGGTACATAAATATTTATTCCAAATATGATTATGTCCTAGCATTTTTCAGGGGTGTTTGGGTGGTGTCACTGTGACTTGGTGCTCTGCATTGGTGAGTACATGATTGGGGGGGGGGGGTCGCATATGTGTGTGCCCGTAACCTTTCGTCCTCCCCCTCCCGTGTGTCGTAGGTGCAGTACTCACCGTTGTCGTCTGCGCCAGACTTCGTACTCGTGGTAGATGAGAAGGTAGACGAGAGCAGGTAGGATGTTTAATTCGGGTTCCATGCTGTCCTCCGTACTCGTGGAGTGTGTTTTGGTGAGCGTTTTCCCGTTCGTAGTCTGTTTCCGCCGTGTTTTTATCGGCGGTGCTCCCGCCCCGGAAAAGGTGGCGGATTGGTGAGTTATGATAGTGTGGGCAGTACATTGTCTGCCGCCTGCCTGTTGGCGGTGACCGCCGCGCTGTTTGTCTGTACCGCCGCGGCGGTCGGAGTGTTAAGTTGGCGGGCTGTGTTGGCGGTTCCCGCCAGGGTCAGAATTCCATTTTTTGGACCGCCAGCCTGTTGGCGGGTTGGCCGCCACTTTAACACCGACCGCCAGGGTTAGAATCACCCCCAAAATGTTTAAGGGAAATCCCCTACGAAAGGCCATGTCCAACAGATAGACTAGCTGAGATCCAGAAAGATAGAAATTCTCTGATTATTACTAATTGTCAGAATTAATTAGATTGATGATCCACTGTTTCATGTGTTTCTGTCCCATTATGGGTCTATTAGGAGACACAGGAAACGTATTTCCTAGACCATACAAACGATCAGTCACTTTTGTATGACATAGGAGGATACGAGGACCTGCTCATGAAAAATGTTCTCAGCCCAAACACAAAGGCAGATGGGGCCTTGCAGATCTTTTAAATGCCATCAAGCATTTCGATGAACATTTTTGAGCCATTGGTCATCGGTGGAAATGTTGGACCATCCATATTACCATTATTTGATGGCCAGAATCCCAAAAGATATTCATATATGTTTGATTACCCAAAGTTGTATAAATAAGAAAGACAAAGTACTAAACAGGATGACTGATTTGCGCTTCATCCATTAAACAACTTGCTCTCTTGTTTGAAAAGATTTATGAGTGCCCAGTGCCATCTTACTACACATTAATGTCAATTTTGATCCTAATGTGGCGTTAGATGGCCAAAAACACTGCACCAGATTCACAAAGTGCTGCAATGCGTGCATTGTGCCACTTTGTAACTCCTTGCGCCACATTATGCCTGCGCCAGGCAAAATGTATGCAAGGAGGGGGCAAAAAATGGTGCAAAGAAATCTAAAAGTGACAATTTTTTCTCCATTTTAATGCTTGCTCAGAGCAGGTGTTAAAAGGGGGCACACCATTATTTATGATAGGTCCCTATGGACTGTTCTGGGTTAGCGACAACATTTTTGTGCGAACCCTGAACAGTACATCAATTGTGTCAGAAATTCAGACTCTCTTGCCCCCTACCCTGTGCCACAGTGCACCGTATTTTAACATAGTGGCGGTAATCAGGCGCTAAGGAGCCCAAGGAAAGTGGCGCTGCACTCAGTGCAGCGCCACTTTTCTTAAATCTGTCCCTAAATTCCAAGAGGTTTTTCAGGACCTTCAATATTGTCTAATGTTACCCAGCAAAAAAAAAGTCATCCCTGAAACATATGAAAATGAGCAGTTAATAATTTAGGTATCTGCGCTAACCTCGGGTATTTCCTACTACATAATACTTAAATGTGAGAAAATAAAGCAGGAGGCATTGAAGCATGTAAATCAGGTGGGGGCAATCTACAGAAATGTACTATAAATACAAGATAGGCCTCATAATACCATGAATTCATACATGACAATGGGGAGGGATTTTCAAAGTAAAAAGGGCAAATGAGTTGAACATAGAAATTGAAACAGAGGTCTGCCAAACGAGGAAATATTTACATGGACAGATTTATAATAACCCCTTACTTTGTAAAAGAATAAGGTGGTCATTACAACCCTGGCGGACAATGTTAAAGCGGCAGTAGGACCGCCAACAGGACGGCGATAAAGAAAAATTGGAATTACGACCGTGGCGGAAACCGCCAACAAAGACAGCCACTTTAACACTCCGACTACCACGGCGGTACAGACAAACAGCTTGGCGGTCACCTCCAACAGACAGGCGGAAGACAAAGTAACGCCCACAGTATCACAACCTACCAATCCGCCACCTTTTCCAAGGCGGATTCAGCGTGGATAAGAACACAGCGGAAACAGGACTGCAAAGAGAAAACGCTCACCTCTACACACCCCACGAGGAATCCGGACGCCATGGAACCAGAGCTGCACATCCTGCCAGCCCTCATCTTCTTGCTCCTCTACCAGGAGCACGAACGCCGGCGGCGAAGACCACAGTGAGTACTGCACCTACGACACAAGGGAGGGAAAAAACAGGGACACACACACGCAACACCCCCACCCCCACCCTCACCCACTACAACACACACACTAATACAGCATGATACATCACAGTTACACCCCCCAAACCCCCCGGGAGAATGCAAAGACAAAATGAAATGAGTGTAACCATTGTAATATATTTTTAAAAAGTGCGCAAAAATAACTATATACACCATAAACAAATTATACACTAAGCTTAGTAGTCCAGGTAGTGCTCCAATGAAGTCTGTGGAACATTGGGCCCACATGGTATGGGCAAGGCCCACACAAGATCCCCGACCATGACTGAGAGAACACTGCAGGGGCATCAGAGAGCAAGGAAACAGGCAGCTCAGGGGGAGGGAAAGGGGGGGCACCTCAGCCGGTTGAGTGCACAATGCCAAATCCGAGAGGGCCACATGCCCACTGTTCAATCCTGGGGAGTGCTAAGCCGCAGTCTCTCAAGTCTCTACAGTGGGTGGGTTGCCCACTGTTCAATCCTGGGGAGTGCAAAGCCACTGTCTCTCAAGTCTCTACAGTGGGTGGGTTGCCCACTGCTGTATCCTGGGGAGTGCAAAGCCACAGTCTCTCAAGTCTCTACAGTGGGTGGTTTGCCCACTGCTTCATCCTGGGGAGTGCAAAGCCACAGTCTCTCAAGTCTCTACAGAGGGTGGGTTGCCCACAGTTCAATCATGGGGAGTGCAAAGCCACAGTCTTTCAAGTGTCTACAGTGGGTGGGTTGCCCACTGCCATATCCTGGGGAGTGCAAAGCCACAGTCTTTCAAGTCTATACAGTGGGTGGGTTGCCCACTGTTCCATCCTGGGGAATGCAAAGCCGCAGTCTATCAAGTGGATGTATCTCTCCACTGGTTCTGGAGGGGGCCTTGTGCCCAGAGTTCTTCATCCTGCTAAGGACAGAGGTAGTGGATGACAGTCTCCACTGGTTCTGGAGGGGGCATGGTGCCCAGAGTGCTTCATCCTGCTAAGGACAGAGGTAGTGGATGACAGTCTCCACTGGTTCTGGAGGGGGCCTTGTGCCCAGAGTGCTTCATCTTGCTAAGGACAGAGGTAGTGGATGACAGTCTCCACTGGTTCTGGAGGGGGCATGGTGCCCCGAGAGCTTCATCTTGCTAAGGACAGAGGTAGTGGATGACAGTCTCCACTGGTTCTGGAGGGGGCTCTGTGCCCAGAGTGCTTCATCCTGCTCGTGATGGACTCAGTAGCGTCAGTGCCCTTGGTGCTCATGGGCCAGCGGTGCTTGGAGCGGCGGTGCCCTGTTCAGCGGTGCTTGGAGCGGCGGTGCCCTGTTCAGCAGTGCTTGGAGCGGCAGTGCCCTGTTCAGCGTTGCTTGGAGCGGCGGTGCCCTGTTCAGCGGTGCTTGGAGCGGCGGTGCCCTGTTCAGCGGTGCTTGGAGCGGCGGTGCCCTGTTCAGTGGTGCTTGAGGCGGCGGTGCCCTGTTCGGCGGTACTTGGAGCAGCGGTGCCCTGTTCAGCAGTGCTTGGAGCGGCGGTGCCCTGTTCAGCGGTGCTTGGAGCGGCGGTGCCCTGTTCAGCGGTGCTTGGAGCGGGGGTGCCCTGTTCACCAGTGCTTGAGGCGGCGGTGCCCTGTTCAGCGGTGCTTGAGGCGGCGGGCTCCTTTGCAGTGACTCAGCTGCTGGCAGTCCTCTCTGTCCCAGCGGGGCTTGTGCTGGCGGTCCTCTCTGTCCCAGCGGGGCTTGTGCTGGTGGTCCTCTCTGTCCCAGTAGGGATGATGTTGGTGGCCTCCTGGCCAGCGGGGATGATGGCAGTGGCCTCCTGGCCAGCGCAGATGATGGCGCGGTCCCCTCCTGGCCAGCGGGTATGATGGCGGTGGCCTCCTGGGCAGCGGGGATGATGGTGGTCTCCTCTGCCGTGCTGCTCTTCCCAGACTTTCCTGGTTTCTTGTGGCCCTTCCCCACCTTGGAAGGTGTCGCAGCTGACTCCACACTCCCACTGGGACCCCTGGGAGCAGCTTTGGTGGCTGGAGTCTTCCCTCTCTTCCGCCGGGCACTGGCCAACTTTTGATGCTTGACAGGTGGGGGACTGTCCGTGCTGTGGCTCCGTGCCCCACTGGCTGCCCTGGTGGCTGGTGCACTCCAGATTCCGGTGACTACAGGCACCTCTGGTCCCGGAGATGTTGTGGCTGAGGTGCTAGGTTGGGACCTCGAGAGTCGGGCCCTAAGAGACAGATGGGGTGGGGGAGGTGTGGGAAAGAGGTCAAGGTTGGACAGGAAATGTTTTTGGGAGACACCGAGACGGGTAGCTGGAGGGGGTTTGGGAGTGGAGGAAGAGGTTGTGGTTGTAGGAGGTGTTCGTTTGGTGACTTTGGGTGAAGGTGTATGCGCTGGAGGCTGTCGTGAGGTGGATGGCTGTTGGGTGGGTGTGTGCCTGCGTTTGTGTATCTTGGGAGGTGGCATCACAGACACACTGGGAGAGGACACAGGGGACGTGTGAATGGTAGTGGGGCTGGTGACTGCAAGTGAGCGGGGTGTGGTGGTGGGTGTGCTGGTGATGGCAGTAGTGGCTGTAGATGTAGTGCATGCATGTGTGAGTGTAGACAAGACTGGGAGGGAGGAGGGAGATGAGGAGGAGGGGGACACAGTGGAGGCAGTGGATGTTGGTGTGTCTGCATGTGTGATGCTTGCGTGAGTGCCTGTGGTATGTGTGGTGCTTATGTTTGCCAGAGCTTCCCTTCTGTGTTGACGTGTGTGCATGCTGGCCTGAAGGTGTGCTTGGGATAGCCTGAGGTACAGGGGATTGGGTCTGGGTGGAAGAAGTTGGAGGGGGGAGGCTAGAGACAGGGGCAATGGCTGCCATCAGTGTTGAGGCCAGAGTCTGAAAAGCTCCCTGAAGGGCCGCCTGACCAGAATGAATGCCCTCCAGGAATGCATTTGTTTGTTGCAACTGCCTTTCTACACCCTGGATGGCATTCAAAATGGTAGACTGCCCAACAGTGAGGGACCTGAGGAGGTCAATGGCCTCCTCACTGAGGGCAGCAGGGGTGACTGGGGCAGGGGCTGAGGTGCCTGGGGCGAAGGTGATGCCCACCCTCCCGGGTGAGCGGGCACGGAGCAAAGGCTGAGGGACTGCTGGGAGGGCGGTGCTGGTGGGGGGGGTGGCAGCTGTACCTGTAGATGGGGGGGCACAGATGTTGCCGCCACCACAAGGGAGCTCCCATCAGAGGACGAGTCTGTGTCGCTGGTGTCAGCTCCTGTCCCCGCCGTGGAGCTCCCCTCGCCCTCCGTCCCACTGGTGAACTCCAAGTCCGTAGTGTGGCCCTCCATGGCCATGTGGGATGCAGCTCCCTCGTGCTCCGGTGCCACTGCCCCTCTGCCTGATGATGCTAAAGCACACAAGAACAGGGAGACCACAAAAAGGGAGGACGACGACAGAAGAAAGACGTGTTGAGTGCATGCATTACCGCTACAGTTGGCGGACACAACAGACACAGAAGCCCCCTGCACTACGACGCGCTCTTCGGATCCACTGTTGAATCCCTGCGAAATGGCCCACTAGGCTATGCACGACATCTGCACACATGGATGACACAGGGGCATGACTAAGTGTACTTGGCACTCTACAGAGGTGGGGTGGGGTGTCACATGGCCTGCCTTACGGAGGGAAATTGCCTACTAAACTCGCCCTGGCCTAGGGAAACCCACAGCCCACCTCCACCACCCAGACCCCTCCACTGAGCGGAAAATCAGCAGGATGAGAGTGTACTCACCCCCTTGTGGCTGCTGTGATGCCCTCAAGCGCCCATCCAACTCTGGGTACGCCACCGCCAGGATCCTGAACATCAGGGGGGTCATGGTGCGATGAGCACCCCTCCCACATTGGGAGGCCATCCCCAGCTGGGCCTCCGCCCTCTTCTTGCTCCAGCGGCGAATGTCCTCCCATCTCTTACGGCAGTGGGTGCTCCGTCTGTGGTAGACAACCAGGGTCTGGACGTCCTTGGCGATGGCACGCCAAATATCCTTCTTCTGGTGGGCGCTGACCTACATGAAATGTACAGGGGAAGAAGATAAGTCATTACCCCCCCCTTCTTACATCCACCCCACTCCACACAGGCATGGCTCATACAGCATGCTCCCTGTGTACTTACCTGTTTGTCTGGAGGACCGTAGAGTAGCGTGTACTGGGGGAGGACCTCATCCACGAGTTTCTCCAACTCCTCCGATGTGAATGCAGGGGCCCTTCCCCCAGACGCTCGAGCCATTGTCTCTTCCAGACCGAGGTCACAGCAGCACTTGCAGTGTAGGTCCTCTCCTATCGAAGATCAGGTATCGAGTGATTGAACAGATAGAAAATGGCGGTCACGTCCGCGGCGGTGCGTACCGTCACCGCCGGTGTACATCGTCATTGGCTCCTGGGACCCATAGGGTCCAATGTTAACCAATGCAGCATTGTGCCGCGGTCTTCGACCGCCTACCGCGATGGTGTACAACGCCAGCGCAGTTACCTCACATCCCATTGTCCCACTTTAGAGGTCAGGCAGCCGCCATTTCAAGGGCCCACATGGCTTCATTTTTTACTGTGTCACACATACCTAGGCTTAGACTCAACACACATACAGGCCACTTTTCGGATTAGGATTTGTGTTCTGTGTAAACTGTGGGTACGTACCTCTGAATTGGTTGACTCTGTGCTCGCTGTTGTCCTTCATAGGCACCGTCCGCTAGGACATGTGAGGAGATGGTGACATCCTCCGGTGTACAGACCGCTGGTGGACCTGTTGACAATGGAGGAAAGACATGTGATCATCACATACAGGCTTGACCGTGCCACAATCCAGGAACTGTGTCCCCAGCTGGAGCCAGACCTGATGTCAGCTTTCCGCCATCCCACAGGAATCCCCCCTCAAGTGCAGGTGCTGTCAGTGCTCCATTTCCTTGCAAGTGGGTCATTTCAAACAACAGTGGCCATAGCATCAGGGATGTCCCAGCCTATGTTTTCCAACGTGTTGTCAAGAGTGTTGTCTCCCCTGCTGAAACACATGCAGAGCTACATCGTTTTCCCTCAGGTTGAGGATTTGCCTACAGTGAAAGGTGATTTCTATGCACTGGGACATATCCCCAACATCATAGGTGCCATTGATGGGACACATGTGGCTTTGGTCCCCCCGGCAGGAGTGAACAGGTGTACAGAAACCGGAAGAGTTATCATTCGATGAATGTACAGATGGTATGTTTGGCAGACCAGTACAAATCCCATGTGAATGCCAAGTTCCCTTGCTCAGTGCATGACGCCTACATCCTGCGGAATAGCAGCATCCCTTATGTGATGGGTCAACTCCAGAGGCACCGTGTGTGGCTATTAGGTGAGCACCTGGAAGCAAGACAGTGGGAATGGCTGTTGCCATTTGCAGGTGACTCTGGTTACCCCAAACCCCAGTGAGGAATCCCACGACAAGGGCAGAGGAATGCTACAATGAGGCCCATGGGCGAACACGGCAGATAATCGAGTGGACCTTCGGCCTCCTGAAGGCCAGGTTCAGGTGCCTCCATATGACAGGTGGATCCCTATTCCACTCACCAAAGAAGGTGTGCCAGATCATCATGGCCTCTGTATGCTTCACAACTTGGCTTTGCGACGACAGGTGCCTTTTCTGCAGGAGGATGGTCCAAATGGCAGTGTTGTTGCAGCTGTGGAGCCTGTGGACAGTGAAGACGAGAAAGCAGAAGAAGACATGGACAACAGGGACTCAGTGATCCTGCAATATTTCCAGTGGGACACAGGTAAGAATACAAACCTGCCTACTACATGTACTTTAATACTACTACCTCTCTACTTTCTGTCGTTTTCACCCAGTGTATGGTCACTGAGTTGTCACTTTCCCCTACGATTTCACAGATGTGGGTCCCACTGTGTGACATCTGATTTGATTCCTCATGGACTAGAGCTGTGTGACATAGGTATGTTGACATTACAATTGAAAGAGGTTTTTGACACAGTAATTGCTAATACACTATTTCAAAATCACAGAATGACTCTAGATTGTTTTGCGCTTCAAGGGTGTTTATTTAAGTGCTCAATATTGGAGGGGGTTGCAAAATGATGAGAGGTGATGGTGGAGGAATGTCTTTGGCAGAGTCCAGTCTATTAGTCTCACAGGTGCATTGCCAAATGAGCATAGGAAGTGGAGCTGGGGCAGTTTGAGGATGGCCAGGGTGATAAAGTGGGACAGAAGGATGACATTCAGGGTGGTCTCATTTCTTGGCGGGGGTCTTGGCATCGTTCTCTGTCTTTGTCCTGGATCTCAGGGACCGTTTGCGGGGTGGTTCTCCCTCTGCAAGGGACGGGGTGCTGGTGTGGTGGCCCTGTGGCGGTGCCACCTGTTCACTAGCGCCGGCAGAGGTGGTGGGCAGTTCATCGCCCATGCTAGTGTCAGGGGCCCCTTGTTGTGCCACAGTGTCCCTCCTGGTGTTGAGTACTTCCTTCAGCACCCCTACGATGCTGCCCAGGGTGGAATTGATGGTTCTGAGTTCCTCCCTGAGACCCAAATACTGTTCCTCCTGCAGGCGCTGGGTCTCCTGAAACTTGGCCAGTACCGTTGCCATAGTCTCCTGGGAGTGGTGGTAGGCTCCCATGACGGAGGAGAGACCTCATGTAGAGTGGGTTCCCTTGGCATGTCCTCCCCCTGTCGCACAGCAGCCCTCCCAGTTCCTCTGTGTTCCTGGGCCTCCGTCCCCTGGACCGTGTGCCCACTACCACTGCCCCCAGGTCCCTGTTGTTGTTGGGGTGGTGGGTTAGCCTGGGTTCCCTGTAGTGGTGGACACACTGCTGATTGACGTGCCCTGGGGACAGAGGTATGGGCTCGCTGGGTGGGTGCTGTGCTGGTGTTTCCAGAGGGTGGAAGCTCTGTAGTGGCCTGTGACTGTGTGATGGGAACCGATTGTCCCGAGGTCCCCGATGGGCCGGGCTAGTCATCTAGATCCAGTTGGACAGAGGTGCTGTCATCACTGTGGGCCTATTCTGTTGGTGGTGTGGGCATGTGTGGACCCTCCTGTCCGGTGACGTTGGGTAGGGGTCCTGCAGGGGTATAAAAGGATGTTTATTACATCTGTGTGTGGCATGGTGTGCAATGGGTGGGTGACCGTTTACCCCAGTGCTTGCATTCCTGTGTGGGACCTTGGGTGATGGTGGTTTAGGGGGGTGTATGGGTATGTGCAGTGGGCATGCTTTGGTGATGGGTGTCCATGCTTTGTTGTTGCATGCAGGGCTTGGTGTTGGGATGTGTGGTTTGTGATGTTGGGACATTTGTGAGGAGTTGGAGTGATGGGGGTGAGTGTGAGGGTGGGGGTGGGGGTATGTGATGGCATGCAGGTAGGGTGGGGGATGTAATAGTTAAGATTTGACTTACCAGAGTCCATTCCGCCATCTACTCCTGCGAGGCCCTCAGGATGCAGAATCGTCAAGCCCTGCTCCTCCCATGTTGTTAGTTGTGGGGGAGGAGGTGGGGGTCCACCGCCAGTCTGCTGAACCGCAAGGTGGTGTCTTGAGACCACGGAACGCACCTTCCCCCGTAGGTCGTTCCACCTCTTCCTGGTGTCATCCCGATTTCTTAGGTGCTGTCCCACTGCGTTGACCCTGTCCACTATTCTTCGCCATAGCTCCATCTTCCTTGCAATGGAGGTGTGCTGCACCTGTGATCCGAATAGCTGTGGCTCTACCCGGACGATTTCCTCCACCATGACCCTGAGCTCCTCCTCCGAGAACCTGGGGTGTCTTTGCCGTGCCATGGGGTGGTGTGGGTGATGTGCTGGGTGGTGTGTGTGGTGATAAGTGTGCTGATATGTAGTGGGGTGTTGTGTGAGGTGCGTGGAAGTTATGTGGGTAATGGTGTTGTGTGCCTGTGGATGCTAGTATTGTTGATGGTGGTGTCTCTCTCTGTGCCTCTTTCTCAATTGTGGTCGTAGGGGTTTGTGGGTGATGAGGGTGTGTGTTTTATATTGTATTGGGTGTGTGGGAGTGGTGTGTGTATGTGTATCAGGTGTGTGTATTTTGAATTGTCCAATGTGGCTGTGTTTTGTATGTGTGTGTGTATTTTGAGCGCAGCGGTGTGTACCACCAATGGAATACCGCGGTTGAAAGTCCGCCGCATGGATTCGTGTGTCGTGATAGTGTGTGCGTATTTCTGTTGGCTTGACGGTGAAGGTTTTGTTTTCGCCAGTTTATCACTGACCTTTGTTGTGGCGGCCTTGTATGGGTGTCTATATTTTGGCGGATTACGTGCTGTGGGTCATAATGGCTGTGGCGGATTTCCGCGGGCGCGGCGGTGTGTTGGCGGTCTTCTGCACGGCGATAAGCGGCTTTTACCGCCAATGTTGTAATGACTGCCTAAGTGCCTTGACCCAAAGTTTTGCTCAGAAGCCGCCATCTGCCCTTTTGAATGTAGGGCCTGTTGGCTTGCCTAATACCAAGGCTGAGAGGTCTTGAATCCACCTCATGCCTCGTTAATCCACTACCAAGCACTCTCTGCCACTTTACCTCACACTTGCAGGTTCCTGCTTTCTCCCTTTGTAACAGTTTTTTGTCTTTTTCGTCCTCCTTCTTACTTTCGTGTGTATTTTCCCTCTTTTGCTCTGGAGCAAAGTCTTATAAAGAAAAATAAGTGCCAGTCCACAAAATAGAGCGCTGTTTATTATTTATTTTTTTGTCCTCATTCACTTTTTTCACTTCCACACTGATGAAGCGGAGCCCAAATTCCAGTGTTTCTGGAGGGGTCCAAGCAATCATTATAGGAAGTCTAGGGAAGAGAGACCGAGGCTATCCGTGGAGATCTCTCCCCGAATGTATCTCCTTATCCTCTAAAATAATCATTGGACACCAGCGGGTAAGAGGGCACCCTGGTCCACCCAGTCCACCCAAGGTTTCCATCGTTTTTGTAAATTTCTTACTCCCTACTGGCTAAGATCTAGCTTACATATTTTTGTTACCGCGTACAACCATGCTAATCGCGTAGATGTCCAGTTTCTACAGATCTCCCGCCTGCCCAGCAGAATCAGATAGAACAATACATTTATGTTATGGCTGGACAAATAGTGTATCTCGAGGGACCAGCCAAACAAGATTAATACTGGACTGCACCTTAACTGACGCTGTAAAACTTTACCTAAGATTTAAAAAAACCTTGACATAAAGCCTGTAATCTGACGGCAAGACACAAACATGTGAACATCATCCACCCTAACTAAGCCACATTTCCTACAAGCTGTTTCATCTTTAGAACTGAACTTTGCTATTTTCTGTGGAGTGTAATAAACTCTAGTACAAAAAAGAGATTCTTCCTCATAAATGTCGGCTTTACCACTCAATATAAAAGCTGCCAAGAAATTGACCACAATCTGGTGATTTCTTCGCTTTGAACTAGACCATCCCATAAGGAACCAGGAAAATCCTGGTCCTGATCCAGACTATCTAAGAACAGTCTATAATAGGTTGCTACTTCCTTCTTGCAAGATGGGCCCTTAACCAATAGCTCCTCCAAGTCGTTCGTATCTGTTCCTCCTTCTTGCAATGAACGGGCCCAGCTTCGAAATTGATAATACTTGAACCTAAACAATAAATTCTGTGTCTCTGTCGCTGAAGCCTACCAACATTTTAAATTCCCTTCTTGAAATACCTGGCCCCATTCCTCAATACCTACTTACTGTAGAGGTCGCGATAGGGTGTCCTTAAGGCACAATGGGGTGCCTGGGGAATCCCATATAAGAGCATAGACACTCTAATAAGATACATTTGTGATACTCCTTATCTGTATCCACGATAGAGTGGCCGCTTGTAACGTTTTCAGTCTTACTCGTTTGTAAAACTTCGGATGGCAGAATTTGTACATGAATTTTTGCCCATCTCCTCTCTCACATTTTAACATGACCCTTCTATGGTGGGTACCCACTTTCCCTGATAATACATCTTTTGCGTTTTTTAATTGAAAAGCCCAAACATTTAATTGAACATCAGGCAATGCAATCCCTCCTTTATCATATTTCCTTCTAAGTTTATTTCTTGCGATCCTGACCCCCTTAGAGGACCAGATAAAACTGTTGATTCTTGCCTGAAGTTTCTGTATCTCCTTTTTCTGAAAATGTAATGGGATCATATTAAAGAGGAAGGTAAGCTTGGGAAGAATTGACATTTTAACTAAGTTTACCCTCCCATATAAAGTCAAAGGTAAATGCGACCAGCTCGACAGAAGTTTGCTTATTTCTCGTGCCACACGTTTAAAGTTTTCCTCAGGGATGTCCTCTAGTTTATTGCAAATCTTAACACCCAAATATTCGATCTCTACCTTTGGCAGTTATACCATTGGATGCTACCAAAGCGTTTGACAGAGTAAATTGGAAATACTTGAATTTTATTCTGACACACCTTAACTTTGGGGCGAAGTTTCGCGGGGTTTTGGAGAGCATTTATAAAGCTCCATTAGCCAGATTATTGTTAAATGGAATCTTAACTAAGCCCTTCTCTATAACAAGGGGAACTAGGCAGGGCTGCCCCCTCTCCCCGCTGTTATTTGTCCTCTACATAGAATCATTGGCTCTTATGATTAAAGAAGACTCCCTGATTAAACCATTTAGTTATATGGGCTGGGAGAAGAAAATCTCCTTATATGCAGACGACATTATGATTTTTACTTAAAACTTGCCTTCTGCGTTAGAGAGACTTGAGGCTTTAACAGGAGACTTTGGACAGGTGTCAGGGTACGTGGTGAATATGGCAAAAACAGAAACAATGACATGGAACATGAAAGAGAAGCATAGGCTGGTAAGAAGCGAGATAAAATAGAGCGCTGTTGCCCACCATCTGAAACCACCAGCTCAAATTAAGCAGTACTAACATACTATACTTTAATAAGTGTAAACTGCATCACTGACTTGGAAGGTTTCATAGGTTCCACCTCATAGGCACAGTGGTGTGTGAAATGTAAGAAGGGACTAGCATGTATACGCAAATACTATGAGAATGCTCTGAGTACAGTGCTTAATTTGAGCCGGTGGATTCCGGTGCTGGGCACCAGCACTTATTTTTGAGGTCACTTATTATTCTGCCTCAAACATTTACTGCGAGCAAAAGACACATATGGGAAAGACGGAGTAAAAGCATCACAAAGGGGGAAAGCAGAAAGCTGCATGATTGATCTGAAGGGGCAGGGAATGGCTATAAATGGATTAAAGAGGCCGAGATGGCTTCAGGACTATGGTGCTCCAGTATTCTGTGCCCGCACATTTCAATGCAGCAGCCTCGTTTTTCAAAGGAGAGCTTTGGGCACCGGTGCCTTTTTATTTACAAATTAAGCACTCTCTGAGTATAACGGAATTTTGGATCAACATTAATATGACCAAAATTATTGTAATGCTAATTGTTTGGTTTCTCCCTACCCAGTGCAAATTATGTTAGAACTTGTGTGTTTAGACAAACTCCATCGGTCTAATAATCTGGCAACCTTAAGGAGTGTGAGCACAGAGGAAAGTTCAGTACGTTCTCATCAAGCAATAAAAAGATACTCTATGTACCTCTTCAGCTTCGGCTACTAAGTGGTCTGGCATTAAATGATCCATGAGAGGAGAGAGAAAAAAGTGGCGCTATGAGTGCCTAAAGCTTCTATTGAATCAAATCCCGAAAGGCCCAGTGGAAAGTAGAAAAGGGGTTGTGAGTGCTGGCTGCGGTTTTATTGTTCCCAGTCAGTAGTGAGGGCCCCAGAGAAACTTGTCCCCTTCAGCATAACGAGTTGGGTGGATTTTATGTGCAAAATTATAATGTTTGCCTAAATGCAAAGTATCCTAATGCTATTGTCCACTGACCAGGTAGTACCCTAACAATGCTCTTAATACATAATATTGATAATCTCTTAAAGATCGTGCTGTTAGGACGAGCAAATCACCCATTAGGAGTTTATTTACTGTGCACTCGTTGCGTGCCCTGTAACGCCATTAAACGGTGTGTAGAAGTAATTTATTTGATGCACATACTAATGGACATTGAGTGTCATAGTAAAGTGGTATGGTACTATAGTTACACAATTTATAGCACACATAAAGTACTTCATTGTCTTTGAAAACAATATCAAATCACGTGTAAAATAAAAATGCAAAATATGTTTTTTTTCACTGACCAAAATAATTGGTGGCTGTCTGGGCTCCTGTATGAAATTGGGATCCATCTCAAACTACAGAACGCATTTGCAAGTCACCTGGAAATTACAGCTTGAAGTGGTGCGTCTATGCAAGAATCCAAACGTATTTTCTTTGCCTAACCAGGCAAGAGATTGTGTGCAGGGTTATCGTTTGTTGGTCACCAGGGGAAGCAGTGCCGTCCCTAAATGGCCCTGCAGCAGATCTTCTACCAGATTTCCTATACCTGGTGTTGCAGCTCCGATTGATTGGTGTAGACCTAACTACAGATTTTGTGGCCGCCTTGGACATATTGGGCCATATACTCACAGCAAGTCTGCCCTGGCCATCTAAAGTGAAACGTGTACATCATGGGATTGAACTGGGTTTCTGAGGTTTCAGCAGCTCGCTGTAATATTGCAATGGGCTATTGAAGCTGTGCCTTCACAGTGTGTCTGAAGTGGGTATTTGAGGCTGGAATTGTGCACTTTGACACTCTGCTGGTTGCCTGAGTCTGTGTCTGTGCATGTTTGGCAGTCAGTGGTATAGAAAGGGTATGATATGCGATAATGCAAGCATACAAAATAGCTCCCCAGACTCTGGTAGTAAAAGGAAGCCACAATCGTAGAGCAGTGTGCTCATCAGACTGCTGGGCCCCAGTGGCACTGCACCAGCTACACCATTTTTTATTTTTATAAGCAACTTTATTAGTTTTGCATAACAACATAAAACCAAAAGGTCACATTCGCACCTCATAGGCATTGCATTATACAAATCCCACGTAGTTAACATGAGTACATGATCGATACTGATTGTACTGGTTAAACTGATCAGGGACAGGTCGCACTATAGTCACTGCGTCTAAGGCGTAACAGCAGAACAGATATCCCATGTCCCTGTCTACTTCCCCCACACTCTGTCATGCTTAGCCGGGCACCTTCTTGCTTCATCGACTAATTTTTCTTGTTGGGCACACCAGTCCACCCGGGCCGCCTTTTCGCTGGTGCTGTCTCCGCCTTTCAGCCAGCTGTGATATCTCTTTTTGCCACCAGACATGCCACTCCCAGAAAGGTGCGCTCCGCTCTTGTGGACCCCACTCCCTCCAGGACACCCAATAAAAGCGGCAGCGGGGCAGCCTCCACCTCCGTCTGCAGGACTCTAGAGATTGCGGCTGTAACCGCTTGCCAGTAGGTTGCTATGTGCGGGCAGCCCCACACCATATTGTAGAAGTCAGCGTTGGGGCTGCACAGCGGGGGCAGTCTGCGTGTGGCAGGAGAGCTGCCTATTGCATTTTGTCAGGTGTGAGATAGGCTGTATGCAGCTAGTATGTTTGCACCACACGAAGGGGAGTGGTCATAGTCAAGGTTCTTGGGGCCATCAATGCGTCTCGCTAGTCCTCATCCTATATGGGGCCCAGCTAGTACTCCCACTGCTCTCTGAGTCTGCCGAATGTCTGTGCTCTGTTAGTGACCAGGGTGCGGTATACTTGGGACACTCCCCCAGCACTCAAACCGCCCATCAGGGATTTGGCCTCTGCAGGGCTACACTCAGAGAGGATCATGCCAGCTTGAACATGTATGCTCAGCGCATGTCTGAGTTGCAGGTACCTATGGAACTGGGTCCCGGTGAGCGAGTGCTTCTGTTGAAGCACTTGGAAGGACTGCATGTGGGAGCCTGCCCAGACGTCTCCCAAGAGTGAAATACCTATAAGGTCCCATTTGTGGAACCCTTCCAGTGCAGAGACCTCCCCCAGCCTTGTCCGTGCCATAGCAGGGTTTGTTGGGTGAGCCGTCGCCATCATCCTATTGCTTCCTGTGCTGCCCTCCACCCCATCAGTACCACTCTTGTCACCTCTGGGATCTTACGTGGCAGGGGGTTACCATACAGCATCCCAAGCAAGCCAGGGAAGCCCATAGTCAGGAGTTCAAGTTGGTTTGCTGGATCTGACCATCCGCCTCCCAGCCAGTCATTAATCACCAGCAAATGAATTGCTAGGTAGTAGAGATAGAGATTGGACATTCCCAACCCTCCTTCACACACATCTCCTTGACAAGTGCGGAACGTAAGCCGGGGGCAAGTGTTATACCATAGGATTTGCCGCACTACTGCTTCCATTTCCTTAAACTAACTCTTGGGTATGTGGTAGGGAACATTTTGGAGCAGGTAGAGGAACCGAGGTAGCACCATCATTTTACATAGCGCTATCCTTCCCAGGATGTTAAGGGGCAGGGACTGCCATCTCTGGAGGTCGTCTTTGATCCTCTGGGTGAGGGGTGAAACGTTAAGTGACCAGGCTAATTCGGGTAGAAGGGCAACAGTCACCCCCAGGTACCGGATAGGAATGCTATTCTGCCAGTCGCAGCAGTCAGACGAGGAGCGGTGCGTGATCCGAAACCCCATGTGGCAGTATCTCAGCCCCCGTAACCCTAGAAATGTCTAGGGCCGGCATGAAGAGGAGGTCTATTCTTGTGTGAATGTATTGCCGCGCTTTGGGGTGCCAAATCCACCACACATCACAAAGGCCCAGGCCTTCTGCCCAGGGGTTCGGTTTGGAAGCTCGAACTGAGCGTCTCACGGATAAAGGATCGGTGATATCCATCTCTGGGTTCGTGACGGAGTTAAGAAGTGAAATGGGGCGATAGGCTGAACACTGCTGTGAAGGAGGGCTAGTCTTGGGGATCACTACAATGGTGGCCTGGTCAAGTTCAGCTTCCTCAAACATGTTCAGCAAGTGAGGGGCCAGGATGTCGCTACACTTACTGTAAAGCTCTGCAGGAAATCCGTCGGGCCTGGGGTCTTGCCTGCGGCCAAAGCCGAGATAGCGGTCTTGACCTCCTCTAGCATTATGGGCTCGTCAACATCTTGACTCTCTATTGCTGAGATTCTAGGGAGGGACAATCCTCCCAGCAAGGGGGCTTCCCTCTCCGCTTGGGGTCTGGGCCGTTCCTCATAAAGCCCGGCATAATAGGCAACAAAGCTTTGTACAATTTCACGAGGTGTCTGGGAGATGGCGTCCGATCCGTCGATAATTTCGGGAACAACTCTGTCCGCTAAGGGCTGAGTCGAGAGCCAATGCAAGATTTTTCCGTTCTTATCCTCCCACCCGTATATTTGGGCCATTGAGGCTCACCACGTGTTTTGCTGTTTCAAGAGTATGGTGCCTGATTTCCTTTCTGACAAGGTTCAGTTGTCTTGTTACTGATCTGTGTGTGATGGCGGTGAGCTGATGCTCAAATCGTAGCGCTCGGGCCTCAATGTCCGACACCTGTTGGTTCCTCGCTCGCTCTCTCATGTGGAGGAGATGTTTGGCCTGCCCCCTGAGGGTGGCCTTACAAGCAGCCCAGATCATGCCCGGTGACGGCACAACCCCAAATTATTTGCGAAGTACTGGATAAGCTGGTCTCTTAGGGCTTGGGCATAATCGCCATCCTGCAAGTGCCAGGCGTTTAATCGCCACAGGGGGCGCTGGTTGACGTCTATGTCATTTATTTGGACGAGGAGCGGTGCGTGATCCGAAACACCATGTGGCAGTATCTCAGCCCCCGTAACCCTAGAAATGTCCAGGGCCGGCATGAAGAGGAGGTCTATTCTTGCATGAGTGTGGTGCCCTGCTGACGTATGCGTGTATTGCTGCACTCTGGGGTGCCAAATCCACCACACATCACAAAGGCCCAGGCCTTCTGCCCAGCGGTTAAGTCTGGAAGCTCGAGCTGAGCGTCTCACGGATAAAGGATCGGTAATATCCATCTCTGGGTTCGTGACGGAGTTGAAGTCTCACCCCAAGATAGTCAATCCCGGGGGAAGCCCTGCCACCGCCTGCTGGAGAGCTACCAAGAACGGCTCAAATGCCCCGGGGGTGAGCGTAGATACTCAGGATGTTGATCCGACTCCCGCCGAGCGTGCCAGACACCGCTGCGTAGCACCCCTGCAAATCTAGCTGGGAAGCAGTTATCACTATGGGTAATCAATCAATCAATCAATCACATCATTTATAAAGCGCGCTACTCACCCGTCAGGATCTCAAGGTGCTGGGGGGGGGAGCTACTGGTCAAATAGCCATATTTTTTGGCATTTCCTGAAAGTCAGGAGGTCGTGGGTCTGGTGTAGGTGGAGCGGTAAGGAGTTCCAGGTCTTGGTGGCGAGGTGAGAGAAGGATCTCCCTCCGGCAGTGGTGCGGCGAATGTGGGGGATGGAGGCGGGGCGAGGCTGGCGGAGCGGAGCTGGCAGACGGGAGTGTGGAAGGTGAGTCTGTCATTGAGGTAGGCAGGACCTGTATTGTGGAGGGCTTTGTGTGCGTGGGTGAGTAGTTTGAAGGTAATCCTCTTCGATACGGGTAGCCAGTGTAGGTCTCTGAGGTGGGCAGATATGTGGTCGCGGTGTGGGGCGTCGAGGATGAGTCGGGCGGAGGCGTTTTGGATACGTTGCATTTTCGTTTTTAGTTTGCCCATGGTTCCTGCATAGAGTGCGTTGCCGTAGTCCAGTCGGCTGCTGACCAGGGCGTGGGTGACTGTCTTTCTGGTTTCAACGGGAATCCACTTGAAAATCTTGCAGAGCATGCGAAGGGTGTTGTAGCAGGAAGAGGAGACTGCGTTGACCTGCTGAGTCATGCTGAGTGCTGAGTCCAAGATGATTCCTAGGTTTCGTACTTGGGTGGTGGGTGTGGGTGAGGGTCCTCGGGAGGTAGGCCACCAGGAATCGTTCCAAGCGGAGGGGTTCCTGCCGAAGATGAGGATCTCTGTTTTGTCTGTGTTTAACTTGAGGCGGCTTGATTCCATCCAGTTGGCTATGGCGTGAAGTCCATTGTGGAGGTGGTTTCTTGCGGTTGTAGGGTCTTTCATGAGGGAGATGATCAGCTTGGTGTCGTCTGCGTAGGATACTATGTTGATGTGGTGGGATCATGCGATGTTGACGAGTGGAGCCATGTAAATGTTGAAAAGTGTTGGACTGAGGGAGGATCCCTAGGGTACGCCACAGTAGGTTTTGGATTATTCGGACAGGTAAGGTGGAAGGCGGACTCTATGGGTTCTGCCGGAGAGGTATGAAGAGATCCATTCGTGGGCCTTGCCGCAGATCCCGGCTTTGTGGAGGCGTGTTCGAAGGGTGTGGTGACAAACGGTGTCAAAGGCTGCGGAGAGGTCCAGGAGGATGAGCGCTGCGGTTTCGCATTCATCGAGCATGGTCCTGATGTCATCTGTAGCAGCAATGAGTGTGGTCTCGGTGCTGTGGTTCTTGCGAAATCTGGATTGGGAGGTATCAAGCACTTTGCAGTTTTCCAAGAAGTGGGATAGTTGGCTGTTCACGATTTTCTCAATGACCTTCGCTGGGAAGGGGAGGAAGGAGATGGGCCGGTAGTTTTTGGGGTCATCTGGGTCCGCCTTGGGTTTCTTCAACAGGCCGTTGACTTCGGCGTGTTTCCAGCTCTCCGGGAAGGTGGCTGTCTCGACGGAGCTGTTGATGATGGCGCGGATATGGGGGGTGATGATGTCGCTGGCTTTGTTGAAGATCTGGTGTGGGCAGGGGCCCGAGGGGGAGCCGGAGTGGATGGAGGCCATGGTGTTGATGGTGTCTTCATTGTTGATGTAGGTCCAGGCGCATAGAGGGTTAACGTTGCATGGTGCATTGGGTTCGTGGCTGTCTGTGGTTGGCTGGTGGGCCTGGGGTTTGAAGCTGTTGTGGATGTCTTCGATCTTTCGACGGAAGTAAGTGACAAGGGAGTTGCAGAGCTCCTGTGATGGCGGGGGTTCGTAGGAGCAGGGCCTGGGGTTGGAGAGTTCTTTGATGATGCCGAAGAGCTCTCTGTTGTTGTGAGCGTTGGTGTCTATGCGGCTTTTGTAGTAGGTTCTTTTGGTGGTGCGGATCAGCTGGTGATGTGGTTGAATTCGGTAGGTACAAGGCGCCAGGTCTTCTCCATTCTTTGGCATTACTGTTGGGAGGCCTGTAGGTAATGAGCGATGCAGCATGATTGCCACCCCTCTAGAACCTCTGGTGAAGCCTGCATGATAGACTCTGTCGTACCCACCCCGAGTGAGCATGGGGCATTTGGTGCCAAGCAAGTGTGTCTCCTGGAGCAAGACCACAGAAGGGGTAAAGCGGCGGAGAGTGTTAAAGACCGCAGATTGCTTGATTTTATCTAGGAGCCCATTCACATTCCAGGAAACAACCTGTTTAGAGGGTTCCGATGCATGTGGGGAACTGATAATGGTATGCGTAGTGTGCTATCCCTAGAGCCGTGATGTGACCAACTGAAAGAAAAATGTCAACACAACTGATACTCAAACTACAACATGACAATAGATTGTTGCATTGATATGTCTTCCCATTCTCCCAGCTGTGCCCCACCCTATACTTCCAACCCTGAAGCATCTGTCGCCCTTAAACACAACCCAAACTTCAATAACAAAGGGGGTCATTACAACCCTGGCGGACGGTGTTAAAGCTGCGGTAATACCGCAAACAGTGCGGCGGACAAAAAAATTGAATTATGACCCTGGCGGAAACCGCCAAAAAAGACAGCCACTTTAACACACCGCCCGCCACGGCGGTACAGACAAGCAGCGCGGTGGTCACCGCCAACAGACAGGCGGAACCCAATGTACCGCCCATAGTATTACAACCCGCCAATCCGCCACCTTTTCCGGGCCGGATTCACCGTGGATAAAAACACGGCGGAAACAGCTTTTGCAATGGGAAAACGCTCACCTGAACACATCCCACGAGGAACGAGGGCTCCATGGAGCCGGAACTCCAAATACTCCCTGCCCTTGTGTTTCTGCTCCTCTACGACCAACATCTACGTAGGCGCCTAAGACAACGGTGAGTACTGCACCTACGACATGGGGGAGGCAAAAGTTAGGGGGACACCCACCAAACACCCCCACCCCCAACCTCGCATAATACAACATACACACCAATACATTCACAAAAATAACAGTAACAACCCACAACCCCCCTGGAAGAATGAAAAGACATAGCAAAATTCGGTCAAACATTGTAATGTGGCATAATACATGTCAAACAAAAATATACAGAGATATATATGAAAATCAGTCATAAATATATACATTACGAGAAGTAGTGCAGATATGTACATAACAATGTCCGTGCACCAACAGTCCAAAAATGCATGGGCGAGGCCCACAAAGGATACCTGACCACAATCGGAGAGAAAACTGCTGGGGCATCAGATAGAAATACTACAGGCACCTCAGGGGGAAGGGAAGGGGGGGCACCTCAGCCGGATGACTGCAAAGCCAGATCCACGACGGGGCTCCATGCCCATTGATGTATCCTGGGGAGTGCAAAGCCACAGTCTCTCAAGTCTCTACAGTGGGTGGCTTGCCCACTGTACCATCCTGAGGAGTGCAAAGCCACAGTCTCTCAAGTCTCTACAGTGGGTGGCTTGCCCACTGTTCAATCCTGGGGAGTGCAAAGCCACAGTCTTTCAAGTCTCTACAGTGGGTGGGGTGCCCACCGTGCCATCCTGGGGAGTGCAAAGCCACAGTCTCTCAAGTCTCTATAGTGGGTGGCTTGCCCACTGTGCCATCCTGGGGAGTGCAAAGTAACAGTCTTTCAAGTCCCTACAGTGCGTGGGGTGCCCACCGTGCCATCTTGGGGAGTGCAAAGCCACAGTCTCTCAAGTCTTTACAGTGGGTGGCTTGCCCACTGTGCCATCCTGGGGAGTGCAAATCCACAGTCTCTCAAGTAGATGCAGGTCTCCACTGGTTCTGGAGGGGGACTGGTGCCCAGACTGGATGAGTCTCCCCGTGAAAGTATCTGTCCTGTCACTGTCCCAGCTGCACATGGGATAACGATGCCTGATGTGGCGGTCTATTCATTCCTACCCGGTGCTTGCCCTGTCAGCGGTCTTCACCATGGCGGTCTTTGCCCTGTTCAGCGGTGCTTTGCCATGGCGGTCATTGCCCTGTTCAGCGGTGCTTTGCCATGGCGGTCTTTGCCCTGTTCAGGGGTGCTTTGCCATGGCGGTCGTTGCCCTGTTCAGCAGTGCTTTGCCATGGCGGTTCTGGACTGTTCAGCGGTGCTTTGCCATGGCGGTTCTGGACTGTTCAGCGGTGCTTTGCCATGGCGGTTCTGGACTGTTCAGTGGTGCTTTGACATGGCGGTTCTGGACTGTTCAGCGGTGCTTTGCCATGGCGGTCGTTGCCCTGTTCAGCGGTGCTTTGCCATGGCGGTCTCTGGACTATTCAGCAGTGCTTTGCCATGGCGGTTCTGGTACGGACATTGGTGTGTGGCATGACGTTCCCTAGACTGGGCATTGCTGTGTGGCATGAGGTTCCCTACACTGGGCATTGGTGTGTGGCATGACGTTCCATCATAGCCCACCTGGGCTGTGGCAGCCGGGGCCCTCCTGGGCAATGACTCCGGCGGTGGCGGTGGTCTCTTGACCAGTGACGATACTTGGGCCCTCCTGGGCAATGACTCTGGCGGTGGTCTCTGGACCAGTGACGATACTTGGGCCCTCCTGGGCAGTGACTCTGGCGGTGGTCTCTGGACCAGTGACAATACTTGGGCCCTCCTGGGCTGTGACTCCGGCGGTGGTCTCCTGACCAGTGACGATACTTGTGCCCTCCTGGGCAATGACTCCGGCGGTGGTCTCCTGACAAGTGACGATACTTGGGCCCTCCTGGGCTGTGACTCCGGTGGTGGTCTCTGGACCAGTGACAATACTTGGGCCCTCCTGGGCTGTGACTCCGGCGGTGGTCTCCTGACCAGTGATGATACTTGTGCCCTCCTGGGCAATGACTCCGGCGGTGGTCTCCTGACCAGTGACAATACTTGTGCCCTCCTGGGCTGTGACTCCTGCGGCGGTCTCCTGACCAGTGACGATACTTGGGCCCTCCTGGGCTGTGACTCCGGCGGTGGGCTCCTGACCAGTGACAATACTTGTGCCCTCCCGGGCAATGACTCTGGCGGTGGTCTCCTGACCAGTGACGATACTTGGGCCCTCCTGGGCTGTGACTCTGGCGGTGGTCTCTGGACCAGTGACGATACTTGGGCCCTCCTGGGCTGTGACTCTGGCGGTGGTCTCTGGACCAGTGACGACGGTGCTGGCGGTTGTGTCTCGACCGCTGGAAATGATGGCGCACTTCTCCGCCGTGACACTCACAACAGGCTGGGCAGACTTCCTCTGGCCCTTCACCACCTTTGGGGGAGTCACAGCTGACTCTCCAATCCCTTTGGAACCCATGTGAGTTGTTTTCCCACCAGGAGTCTTCACACGGTCCCGTCGTCCACTCTCCAATTTTAGAGCCTTTACAGGGGGTGGGCTGCCAGTGCCTTGGCTCCGGGTCACACTGCCTGCCCTGGTGGCTAGTGCACTCCACAAACCTTGAACAGGCACCAATGGTATTGGAGGCTTTTTGGCTGAGGCGCTACAACGGGACTGATGAATTGGACGGGGGGTGGGGGCAAAAAGGTCAACTTTACAGAGGGACAGTTTCTGACGAACACTGGGATGGGTAGTTGGAGGGGGCCTGGGAGTGGAGGAAGAGGAGGTGGTTGTCGGAGGTGTCACTTTAGGTGTTTTGGGTGCAGGTACAGGTACTGGAGGCTGTCGTGAGGTGGATGGATGTTGGGTGAGTGATTGCCGGCGTTTGTGTACTTTGGGAGGGTGCATCACAGACACACTGGGAGAGGACACAGGGGACGTGTAAATGGCAGTGGAGGTGGTGAGTGCAGCTGAGCGGCTTGTGGTGCTGGGTGTCCTTGTGCGATTCATGGTGCCTGTAGATGTGGTGCATGCAGGTGTGTGTGTAGACGAGACTGGGAGGGAGTAGGGAGAAGAGGAGGAGGGGGACACAGTGTAGGCAGTGGATGTTGCTGTGTCTGTACGTGGGTGAGGCTTGCGTGAGTGCCTGTGGGTTGTGTGGTGCCTATGTTTGCTTGAGCTACCTGTGTGTGCTGACTTGTGTGCATGCTGGTCTGTAGGTGTGCTTGGGATGGGCTGGGGTACAGGAGATTGGGTCTGGGTGGAGGAGGGGCCTTGCCTACCGAACTCGCCCTGGCCTAGGGACACCCACAGCCCACCTCCCCCACCCAGACCACTCTACTGTGCGCAAAGTCCGCAGAATGAGGTTGTACTCACCCCCTTGTGTCTGCTGTGAGGCCCTCAAGCGCCGATCCAACTCCGGGTAGGCCACCGCCAGGATCCGGAACTTCAGGGGGGTCATTGTGCGACGGGCACCCCTCCCACGTTGGGAGGCCATCCCCAGCTGAGCCTCCGCCGTCTTCTTGCTGCAGCGGCGAATGTCCTCCCATCTCTTACGGCAGTGGGTGCCCCGTCTCTGATGGGCCCCCAGGGTCCGGACCTCCTTGGCGATGGCACGCCAAATGTCCCTCTTCTGGTGGGCGCTGACCTACATGACATGCACAAGGAAAGAGGAACAGTCATTACCAACTGCACAGTCGTTGTGAGTGGCCCCCTCCCTACTCTGGCCATGTGGCCCATTCATTCCCATGCATTAATGTTCTATGAACTCTGCCCCCTTCCCTCTTCCAACCAGCCCTCTCCACCCAGGCCTAGTCCACACAACGTGCTCCCTGTGTACTAACCTGTTGGTCTGGAGGACCGTAGAGTAGCGTGTACTGGGGGTGACGTCCGCGGCGGTGCGCATCATCACCGCCAGCGCACCTGTTCATTGGCTCCTGGGACCCATAGGGTCCAATGTTAACCAATGCAGCATTGCGCCGCAGTCTACGACCGCCTACCGCGACGGTGTGCAACGCCAGCGCAGTTACCCCACTATCCCATTGTCCCAGTTTAGAGGTCAGGCAGCCGCCATTTCAGGGGCCCACATGGCTTAATTTACCTCTGCGTCACACATAGCTAGGCCTACACTCAACACACATACAGGAAGGGTTTCGTGAGTGGTGTAGTCTTGTGTGTAACTGTGGGTACATACCTGGAGGAATTATGACTGATTCGTCGCTGTTGTCCTTCGTAGGCACTGTCAGCTGGGACAGTTGAGAAGATGGCGGAATCCTCCGGTGTACCGACCGCTGGTGCACCTGTTGACAATGGAAGAGCGACATGTCATCGTCACCTACCGGTTTGACCGTGCCACAATCCAGGAACTATGTACCCAGTTGGAGCCAGACCTGATGTCACCAATCCGCCATCCGACTGGAATCCCCCCTGACGTGCAGGTGCTGTCAGTGCTCCATTTCCTTGCTAGTGGGTCTTTTCAGACAACAGTGGCCATGGCATCAGGGATGTCCCAGCCTATGTTTTCCAACGTGTTGTCCAGAGTGCTGTCTGCCCTGCTGAAACACGTAAGGAGATACATCATTTTCCCTGAGGTGGCAGATTTGCCTACAGTGAAAGGTGACTTCTATGCCCTTGGACATATCCCCAACGTCATAGGTGCCATTGATGGGACCCATGTA
Source organism: Pleurodeles waltl (assembly GCF_031143425.1). Classification (NCBI taxonomy): domain Eukaryota; kingdom Metazoa; phylum Chordata; class Amphibia; order Caudata; family Salamandridae; genus Pleurodeles; species Pleurodeles waltl. Next base: position 1,879,972,102 of record NC_090440.1, on the reverse strand, counting down.
GCTCTGGTCCACCCCCACAGGAGTGAACAGGTGTACAGGAACAGGAAGAGTTATCATTCAATGAATGTCCAGATGGTATGTTTGGCAGACCAGTACATCTCGCAGGTAAATGCTATGTTCCCTGGCTCAGTGCATGACGCCTACATCCTGCGGAATAGCAGCATCCCTGATATGATGGGTCAACTCCAGAAGCACCGTGTATGGCTATTAGGAGACTCTGGTTACCCCAACCAGTCCTGGCTATTGACCCCAGTGAGGAATCCCAGGACCAGGGCAGAGGAACGGTACAATGAGGCCCATGGGCGGACTAGGAGGGTGATCGAACGCACCTTCGGCCTCCTGAAGGCCAGGTTCAGGTGCCTCCATATGACAGGTGGATCCCTATTCTACTCACAGACATCATCATCGCCTGCTCCATGCTTTATAATCTGGCTTTGCGACACCAGGTGCCTTTTCTGCAGGAGGATGATCCAGATGACGGTGTTGTAGCAGCTGTGGAGCCTGTGGAGCCTGTGGACAGTGATGAGGAGGAAGCTGAGAAAGAAGACAACGACAACAGGGAGTCAGTCATACAGCAATATTTCCAGTGACACACAGGTGAGAACATTTTCATGTTTGGCATTACATTAACTTTCACAGGTCTACCTCTATCCTGTCTGTCGGTTTCAACCACTATTTGGTAACTGAGTTGTACCTTTCGATTACTGTTTCACAGGTGTGGTTACCAACGTGTCATCTGCTTGCATCCTTCAAGTACTTGTGATGTATGACATAGGTATGTTAGCTTTACAATGGGAAATGCATTATCACACTGTCATTGATAATAAACATTTTCAAAATCACAGACTGACTCTTGTTTTGTGTTTCAAGGGTGTTTCAAGGGTGTTTATTGAAGTGCTAATTATTGCTAATTATTGGAGGGGGTGGTAAAATGTTGATGGGTGATGGTGGAGGAATGTCCATGGCAGAGTCCAGTCTATTAGTCTCACAGGTGCCCATCTGGGCATAGGAAGTGGAGCTGGGGCTGTTTAAGTATGGACAGGGTAACAAGGTGGGACAGTGGGAGGACAATCAGGGTGGTCTCATTTCCTGGCGGGAGTCTTGCCATCCTGCTCTGTCCTGTTCCTGGATCTCAGGGAAGCTTGCGTGGTGATTGTCCGTCTGCAGGGGGTGGGGTGCTGGTGTGGTGGTCTTATGGTGGGGCGTCCTGTCCACTAGCGCCGGCGGAGGTGGTGGGCAGTTCATCGTCCTGGCTAGTGTCAGGGGCCCCTTGGAGTGCCACGGTGTCCCTCAAGGTCTGCTGTATGTCCTTCAGCACCCGTACGATGGTGCCCAGGGTGGAGCTGATGGTCCTGAGCTCCTCCCTGTACCCCAAATACTGTTCCTCCTGCAGGCGCAGGGTCTCCTGCAACTTGTCCAGGACCGTCGCCATCGTCTCCTGGGAGTGGTGGTATGCTCCCATGATGGAGGATAGGGCCTCGTAGAGAGTGGGTTCCCTAGGCCTGTCTGCCCCCTGTCGCACAGCAGCCCTCCCAGTTCCCCTGTGTTCCTGTGCCTCCGTCCCCTGGACCGTGTGCCCACTACCACTGCCCCCAGGTCCCTGTTGTTGTTAGGGTGGTGGCTTATCCTGGGTTCCCTGTAGTGGTGGACACACCGCTGATTGACCTGTCCTGGGTAAGGAGGTTTGGGCCCGCTGGGTGGGTGCTGTGCTGGTGTTACCAGAGGGTGGAAGGTTGGTGTTGGGCTGTGCCTGTGCAAGGGGAACCGACTGTCCCAAGATCCACGATGGTCGGGCTGGTCATCAGGATCCAGTAGGGCAGAGCTGCTATCGTCACCGTGGGCCTCTTCTGGGGGTGGAGTGGTGTTGTCTGGACCCTCTGGTGTGGTGACGGTCCTTCGGGTTCCTGCAGGGGCATAAGAGCATGATTATTGCATGTGTGTGTGTAATGGTGTGCAATGGGTGGGTGAGCGTGTACCCCAGTGCAAGCATTCCTGTGTGGGAGCTTGTGTGATGGTGGTTTAGGGGGTTGTATAGGTGTGTGCAGTGGGCATGCTTTAGTGCTGGGTGTCCATGCTTAGTCCTGTCATGCAGGGCTTGGTGTTGGGATGTGTGGTTTGTGTTATTAGTACATTAGTGAGGAGTTGGAGTGATAGGGGAGGGTGTGAGGGTGGGGGTGTGTGATAGCATGCAGGTAGGGTGGGGGATATGATAGTTAAGATTTGACTTACCAGTGTCCCATCCTCCACCGACTCCTGCGAGGCCCTCAGGATGCATGATGGTCAAGACTTGCTGCTCCCATGTTGTTAGTTGTGGAGGAGGAGGTGGGGGTCCGCCGCCAGTCCGCTGAACCGCGATGTTGTGCCTGGAGAACGTTGAACGCACCTTCTCCTGTAGGTCGTTCCACCTCTTCCTGATGTCCTCCCTATTTCTTGGGTGCTGTCCCACTGCGTTGACCCTGTCCACGATTCTTCGCCATAGCTCCATCTTCCTGGCAATTGATGTGTGCTGTACCTGTGAGCCAAAAAGCTGTGGCTCTACCCGTACGATTTCCTCCACCATGAACCTGAGTTCCTCCTCGGAGAAGCGGGGGTGTCTTTGGCGTGACATGGGGTGGTGTGTGTGATGTGTGGGGCGGTGTGAGTGTTGATGTGTGTGGTGATGTGTAGTGGTGTGTGGTGTTTTGTGCGTGGATGTGGGTTGGGTGATGGTGTTGTGTGCCTCTGTATGGTGGTGTTGTCTTGGCTGTGCAGTCTCTCTGGCCTTCGTCTCTAATTTGTGGTCGTAGGGGTTTGTGGGTGATGTGGGTGTGTGTTTTATATTGTGTTGGGTGTGTGGGAGTGGTGTTTGTATGTGTGTCAGGTGTGTGTATTTGGAATTGTCCAATGTGGCGGTGTTTTGGAGATGTGTGTGTATTTTGAGCGCGGCGGTGTGTACCGCCAATGGAATACCGCGGTTGAAAGACCGCCGCGTTGATTCGTGGGTCGTAATAGCATGGCCGTGTTTCTGTTGGCGTGGAGGTAGAGGTTTTGTTTTCGCCAGTTTATCACTGACCTTTGGTGTGGCGGACTTGTGTGGGTGTCTGAATTTCGGCGGATTCCGAGATGTGGGTCATAATAGCTGTGGCGGGATTCCGCGGGCGTGGCGGTGTATTGGCGGTCTTCTGCACAGCGGTAAGCGCCTTTTACCGCCAATGTTGTAATGACCCCCAAAGTGCCATTGGTGTGGAGTGGTGGACCCCTCCATGTAGTTGGAGTACTGCAATAATGCTGCCCCTTGTCCTGTGTCCATCACCAGACAAGAGGCCTCACTCTCATCTCTCCTTTAGTTGCCTAGGGTCCATGTAGTCTGTGTCATTATGGCAGCGAGGGAGTTTGGCTGAGGCAATCGTCCTCAAGGGCAGGCGTGAGTCTCTTCTCTTCTGGGCCAACCGGCATAGTCCGCCCTCTCAGATGATCGGGATTCGGTGATTCTTCCTCCGCAGTGAGCGAACAGGTTCGCCCCGCCTCCTCCAGCGGGACCGGGAGCGTCGGCGCCCGCCCTGCAGTCCTGGTGAGTTGACACGGCTGGGCCCCGGGGGTTATCCTCTTGCCAGGGGGACCCTTCTAGGCAACATGGTGTTCTTCAGTGAGCCAGTCCCACGCATGTCTGGGTGAGTCAAAGAAGAAGGACTTCCCATTCATAAGGACCTTAAGGCGTGCAGGAAAGAGGAACATGTAGGTCAGCTGCATTGCCGTCAGCTTTTGCTTAACTCCCTCGTAGGAGCGACGTTTACCCTGCACTTCCCAGGTATAGTCTGGGAAGATAAGTATCCTATTGTTGTCCCAGCGGAGATCTGGGCGTGCTCTTGCTTTCCTGAGGATAGTGTTGCAGTCCTTGAAATTAAGAAATCTTGCGATCAATGGTCATCTGGGCCCTCCCGGTGGGGTGCTGGGTGCCAATGCCCTGTGGGCCCGCTCAACAGCAAACTAGGGGGACAGTCGCTGCTCTGGGACCCAGGATCTGATCCAGCGCTCCAGAAACTCGATCGCCTGGTTCTCTTCCGCTCCCCCTGGAAATCCCATGAAACACAGGTTGTTACGCCTGGAACGATTTTCCGTGTCTTCAGCTCTATGGTGAAGCTCACCAGTGCGGGTCAGTAGCTGGGCGACTTTGGATTTAAGATCTATGATCTCATCTTCTGCCAGGGAGACCCGATCTTTGACTTCTTTGATGCGACTCACTGCTGTCCGTAAGACCTGCCGCAGTAGGCCCACATCCTCCCGTACTTCAACAATTTTTGTTTCCACTGCCAGCTGTGAGGATTGAATGGCCTGCAGGATCAGGCCCACACCCTCAACAACAGAGATCTCTGGTGTCATCCCGCTTACACCATGGGAGGATGTCTGCATGGTGAACTGATCAATGCGTTGTTGGGACGCTGCCAACTGCTTGCCAGTTTTGTCTTTCCCCATGGTAGCACCGTGGGCCCTGGGTATTACTGTCCCTCATGGATCTTTATCGAGTCACCACCGGGGGGTGGTCTTAGGGGGTTCAGTCAAAGTTTGCTCAGTGCCAGGGGGGGGCTCCAGGGTCCAGCCACGAGGGCTGTACTGTCCCCAGAGGTCGGTGGGTGAGTGAAAGAGGGAAGCAGGCAATAAGGTCTCCCTCAGGAACGGGGGCCGGCCCACGCCCGCCCGGTCGGTGCCACTCTGCAGTCCATGAACTTGTGCCTCATCCCAGTCCCATACTTCATGCCCCACTGGTTATCGCCGCCTCTGGAGTCTCGGGTCTGCCAACTCCTACTCTCAGGACCCCCTCACCAACTCATGGATTGTGTTGTGCCGCGATGGCGAGCATGGGGTTGTGGTGTCCCCGTTCCCTCTCCAGCTTCCACCACTCAATCTGCGCCCCCCGCCCACGTCCTCCGATCAGGTGGGGGTGGCACGCATGCCCTCCACGGCCCCACCGGACCTGCACGGCGTCCTCCTCACCAGCCAGTCACTCCGATCCTCTACGCCAGCTCCGACTGGCGGTGGGGGTCAGGGGCCAGGCCTCTTCAGTTTTGGCCCCGGCATCACGGAGTCCCGCGCTCACGGTGCCTTCAGTGTTTCCAGGCCAGGCCCGCAGCCCGAAGTGGCCGCCGCAACACCCCACCTCTCAGGGGCTCTGGCCTAACTCCTACAGCGCTCCCGGGCCCTCTTGCTCACCTGCTTCATGTAGGGTCGGAAGTTGTCCCCGGCCTCCAGGTCCTGTTGGTAAACTTGGGGCTCTAATCCACTCCCCCACCACCTCCGGAGGGCCGGCGCCCCACATCCAGGCCGCGCCAAAGGCCCCGGTACACAGCCTTATTGGACGCGGGTCATCAGTTGGCCCCTGCTGCGTATTTGCGGCACTCTCGGGTCTTGTGCTGCATCTCCGGACCCTCCTGTGTGCTCTGTAGCATGGTGAAGGCAGACAGGACGCCAGACAGACAGGGCTTCTAGCGGCAGATGACAGAGGGGTCCGGAGATCTCTTAGAGTGCGACTGCCATCTTGATGCCCGAAGCCACGCCCCCTACCAGCTGCACCATTAATAGTAGCAGTGACTGCATGCAGTGACTGCTTCTCCACACAGAATCACTGAGGGTTGTAATGCCTGTCTGTTTCTGATATCAATGTACAACATCAGGGAGGCTTAGTTGTGCTCTTTGGTTACCGGTAGGTCAAGGTTGGCAAAAGGAGGACACAAAACGCCCTTCTGTGTCCAGAAGTAAACCGTGAGTGCAAATGTCTGTGTGGACACCTTGTGAACCCCTCTCCCCGAAAGCTATAAAAAGGTAAGTGAAACACATAGCCGTTACCGGTTTTAGTGATTCCATGGTAAAAAGTGGACTTGAGAGAATCACCCCAAATTTGCAACTGTTATTTACTAATAAAAGAGTGCAAGATACCTTCTTCCCATTGCCGTTACAAAATATTTACTGGTTTGAAGATTTACAATATACTCATCTAGTCAGTAACCAGAAACATTGCATAATTTCAAATTTTGAATGAAGTAATAAGCCTTGAGAAAGCTTGCAGAGAGAGAAACCACGTGCTAGCAAACAAAATGCCCATAAAGCTTGACAAAGACGAACACTAAAGCAAACAAAGAATAAATAAGTATGGAAGTTTAGAAGATGTAAAGAACATACTCATACAGAAATCAAACAGAAGCTACCCAAATAAATAAGCACATTTGAAAAACAATAACAGGAGCTGAAATTAAAACAGGAACACATAAAAGAGAGGAGGGTTAAAACAAAGAAAGACATTTAAAACAAATGAGAAACTGATTGTTGGAAATGGGGTCTCTGGTTGGCAGTCAGTTTGCACTCGGTCCAAACAGGGACCCTCACTCTAGTCAGGGCAATGGCGATACACACTTAAGATAACCCCTGCTCACCCCCTTGGTAGCTTGGCACAAGCAGTCAGGCTTATCTCAAAGGCAACGTGTAAAGTATTTGTACCAACACACAGTAATACAGTGAAAACACTACAAAGTGGACACCACAAAAGTTTAGAAAAATAGGCAATATTTATCTAAATCAAACAAGACCAAAACAACAAAAATCCAACATACACAAGTCAAGATATGAATTTTCAAAAGAATAAGAGTCTTACTCTATAGAAAACAATGGACACATTGTTGTTACACAAAGTACTTGATTTGCATAAAAAATAAAGCCGGATGGGCAAGCGTGCATTTGAAAAATCAGCGATGCGTTGATTCCTTACTCGCAAGTGAGGCTGTGTGTTGCTTCTTCTCTGGTCGGGTCGGAAATGCATAGTTTTTCTCTCCCGCAAGAGAGTGATGCATCGATTTCCAGGTGGGCACCTAAGATCCGCGCAGGTTTGCATTGATTTTTGACACCCAGTGACGATGTATGAGAAATCCGGTCGCACAGTGTTAGAAAACCACGCTGCGTGGGGGCTTACATTGTTATCAGCAGCCGCAAGAGGGTGTTGTGTCGTTTCTCCAGCCATGATGCGTCGATCTTCCAGCCGCAATGCAGGTGGAGCGTCGATTCTTGTTGCACAGCGGGAGGCGTGTCATTTTTCAGCCGCTTTGCAGGTGGTACGTTGAAAATTTCCCTGCACAGTCTTCTGTGCATAGATTCCAGTCCTTGATCTGCCAACTTCACCTTTCAAGGGCTCAGGGACTGGATTGGGCACCACTTGGCAGGGCAGGAGACTCAGCAGAGAGTCCAGGTGCTGGCAGAGGAAGCCTTTGATGGCCATGAGACTTCAGAACAGGAGACACGCTTAGTTCAAGCCCTTAGAGAGTCTTCTCTAACAGGAATGCACAACAAAGTCCATTCTTTGTCCTCTTTCACAGGCAGAAGTAGCAACTGCAGGATAGCCGAACAAAGCACAGTCACAGGCAGGGCAGCACTTCTCCTCAGCTCTTCTCCTTGGCAGAGGTTCCTCTTGAATCCAGAAGTGATCTTAAAATATGGGGTTTTGGGTCCACTACTTATACCCCTTTCTGCCTTTGAAGTGGGCAAACTTCAAAGGAAAGTCTCTGTTATTCACAAGATCCTGCCTTGCCCAGGCGTGGCTCCAGGCTCACACGAGGGGGTTGGAGGCAGCATTGTGTAAGGGCAGGCACAGTCCATTCAGGTGTAAGTGACCACTCTAGCTCAGATGGCCCATCAGGATATGCAGGCTACACCCGAGCTCCCTTTGTGTCACTGTCTAGAGGGGATTCACAAACAGCCCAACTGTCAGTCTGAGCCAGACAGGGAATACAGAAGGAGGCAGAGTCACAGAATGGTTTAAGCAAGAAAATGCCCACTTTTTAAAAGTGGCATCTTCAAACTGACAATTTGAAAACCAACTTTACCAAATGATGCATTTTTAAATTGTGAGTTCAGAGACACCAAACTCCGGATTTCCATCTGCTCTCAATGGGAAACTGTACTTAAACGTTATGTAAAGGCAACCACCATGTTAACCTATGAGAGAGATAGGCCTTGCAACAGTGAAAACAAAATTTGGTAGTATTTCACTGTCAGGACATGTAAAACACACCGTTAACATACACGACACCCTGCCCATGAGGCTACCTAGGGCCTTCTTTAGAAGTGCCTTACATGTACAATAAGGAAAGGTTTGGACCTGGCAAGTGGGTACACTTGCCAGGTCGAATTGGCAGTGCAAGACTGCACACAGACACTGCAGTGGCAGGTCTGAGACATGCTTACAGGGCTACTCATGTGGGTGGCACAACCAGTGCTGCAGGCCCACTAGTAGCATTTGATTTACAGGCCCTGGGCACCTCTAATGCACCTTACTAGGGACTTACTAGTAAATCAAATGTGCCAATCATGGAAAAGCCAAATGTACATACATTTTACACAGGGAGCACTTGTACTTTAACACTGGTCAGCACGGGTAAAGAGCCCAGATTACCAAAAACAGCAAACACAGAGTCCAGCACACATTCAAAACATGGGAAGCAGAGGCAAAAAAAAGACAGGGGAGACCACACCAAGGATGCCATGTCTAACACTGATAAATAATAGATAGAACACATGTATAAAGACAGAAAGCAGAACCTCTGCAAACAAATATGTAAATCTGAAAAACAATAAGAACTGAAATTTAAAAGAGAAACCTAAAAACTGCAAATATTGTGACGTTTTCATTAAAAGTAACACATTTCTGTATACAAGTAGTGAAAATGTGAGAAATTAGCAGCGTGAAATTACTGACAACTTGTACAAAACACAAACAATTAACTTAGAACACATTTTCCTGCATCCTCCACAAGTACTCATAAAGTAATCATATACATAAAATAAGGGTAGAGGATGTTTTCAAAACATGTAATGTTTTATGCCTCTTCCTCAGTATTGGAACAAAATGGGGGGCTATCTTGATGGGATTATCAACAGGTTGTAACAGAGTGTAGTCCACATTCCAACAAAGCGCACAGAATAAGTAGACCACACTGCAGTGATTCACCATGCTAGTAGATCAAAGTAGCATAAATAACAACAAAACACTGAATGGCATACTACTTTTGAAATAATGTATTCTACAATTCTTCTCAGGGTGGCCTGGAATTAAATGATAATTTTAATGGATCCAAAGTCCATGAATACCATAAGGCCTTGACAATCAAGCGGTTTAATTTGCTGTTTTCAATCACGTAGATCCTAATAGTAAATGTTGAAATGAATGACAGAATTAGAAATGCAGATTCTTAAATTGGTATGTTTCCACTAGGTTTGATAAAAATAACCTTCACTTGCTCAAGAGACTAGATAATTGGCTTGAATGTTGAACACCATTAGGTGTAAACACAGCAAGAAAGACTTTAAGTAGGTGAAGCATTGGCAAAGCAAACTATGTATGTTCTTCCCTGTGTTCCATTGTTTACAAAACATGTTGTTTTTTGCAGTGATTTTTATACAGCATATATATAATTTTCAGGACACGTAATGCAGGGTATGTAGTGTCTTGCCATTGGCAGTGTGTTCAATGGAATTATGTTAAATGGTTTTAAGCACAGAAAGTCCATGTACTGCACTCTCACTCACATCTAATCACCCTCTGCCACACCTCATTGCCTTCACCCTCACTAAGTCAGGATTCTGTCTGATGTACACACCTATTAATAGATTTAAAAAGTAAGAGTGATATATTCAAATGTTTTATTAAATCAATTCCTGAACACAGTTGGTGGGTATTCACTTACACCTTACTGAATATGATGGCATTTTAGGAGCAGTAAACCCTGCCAACAGTATAGTACCTTGTGAAATCTTTACAATTTTGAATGACACCAGATTAATTTGTAATCCTGTATTTTAAGGTACCTAAAGCCTGATGCTTTAAACATGTTCACCAGTGTTGTTTGCACTCTTTGCCTGACTACATTAAGCTAGTGCTGCTGTTGTGTGTATATTCAGAGCTGCCAAGTGTCATCATGGCAAATGGCCCACTTTAAGTCAGTCATGACCTTTAACCAGACATCAGATTGCATTCATTCTGGGACTTTTTGCTGTTAACATTGTAACTATGTATTCACAAAAACTGAGCAGTAAAGTGGTGTTGGATAAAATCCATGGTTAAATATAAGCATCACACATAACAATGGGACACCCTGCATCTATGCCTTTTATTGCTATGTTGAAAGACGTGTGTCATGTTTTCACCACTATCCTATGTGCATGATAACACCACTCTTTTCAGATATACCTCTCAGCACACATTGCATTGAATGTTTAAAGCCGGGGGTGTTTGGCAGTTGCCCTGCTATCATTATTGACTTGTTAGAAAAAGGGGGCTTATATAGCAAAGGATTTTACCTATTCTGTGTTTGTGAGTAAATGTTATAGTGCATACTGACCTAGAGTCTTATGGCCAGCCATTTTACCAATCAGTAAAATAATAAAATTTTGCAAAAGATTAAACATGATTTTAATTTTTCCAGATTCTACTTTGTAGTAAATCTTTAGATCAGTCCTAAAAAATGCTTCTAAACCTGCACCTTTCATCCAAGCACACAAAAGGGAACTAAACAAAAGGAAGAAGAAACAACATGTTGATAAAATCCCAAAATAACAAAGCTCAAGCAGAAAGACCAGTTTTAATTGCTACAATGTGGTATAACAAAGCTATATAGGGGGTCATTCTGACCTCGGCGGTAAAAGGCGCTTACCGCCGGTCAGAAGACCGCCATAACACCGCTGCTGTCGCGGTAAACCGCCACGGTCATTCTGACCCGCAACTGGCAAACCGCCAAAAACCCGACATCAACAAAATTCCGCCACACCAACGGCCAGCGAAAAACTGGCGATGACCAAACCTCCACCGTCACGCCAACAGAAATACGCCCATGCCATTCCGACCCACAAATCCCAGCAGCGGTCTTTCAACCGCGGTATTCCATTGGCGGTACACACCGCCGCGGTCAAAATACACACACCTTTACAAAACACTACCACATTGGACAATTCAAAATACACACATCTGAGACACATACACACACCACTCCCACACACCCAATACAATATAAAACACCCACCCACAAACCCTTACGACCACAATTGCGACTGAAGGACAGAGAGAGACAGCACAGAATAGAGTAGACCATCACACAGAGGCAAATCACAACATCACCCACACAATATCCACGCACAAAACACCATACACACCACACTCACCACACTCTACAACACATACACCACCCCTCACCTCATCCACACCACCCCATGGCACCCCAAAGACACCCCAGGTTCTCTGACGCAGAACTCAGGGTCATGGTGGAGGAAATAGTTCGGGTAGAGCCCCAGCTCTTCGGGACACAGGTGCAGCACACCACCATTGCCAGGAACATGGAGCTATGGAGCAGAATAGTGGACAGGGTCAACGCTGTGGGACAGCATCCACAAAATCGGGACGACATCAGGAAGCGGTGGAACGACCTACGGGGGAAGGTGCGTTCCATGGTATCAAGGCACAACATTGCGGTGCAGAAGACTGGCGGCGGACCCCCACCTACTCCCCCAGAATTCACAGCATGGGAGGAGCAAGTCTTGCACATCCTGCATCCTGAGGGCCTCGCAGGAGTAGGCGGAGGAATGGACTCTGGTAAGTCAAATCTTCACTACTTCATTCCTCCCACCCTACCTGCATGCCAAATCATACCCCCACCCTCACCCCCACCCCCATCACACCAACTCCTTGCAAATGGCTCACCATCACAACCCACCCATCCCAAAACCTAGCCCTGCATGCGTCCCCAAAGCATGGACACCCATCACCAAAGCATGCCCACTGCACATCCCCATCTCCCCCACAAGCCACCGTCACAACAGCCCCCACAAGGGAATGCCAGCACTGGGGTACACGGCCACCCACCCATTACACGAAATGGCACACACAGAAGCAATAACCATACTCTTATACCCCTGCAGGACCCGAACGCCACCACACCGCCCAGGAGGGTCCAGAGATGTCCATCCCACCCCCAGAAGAGGCCCCCAGTGATGACAGCAACTCTGTCTCCCTGGACCCAGATGACCAGCCCGGCCCATCGGGGACCTCGGGACAGTCGGTTCCCCACAGACAGCCACAGGCTACAGCAGACCTAACCCCCTCTGGGAACACCAGCACAGCTCCCACCCAGCGGGCCCATGCCTCTGTCTCCAAGACACGTCAATCAGCGGTGTGTCCACCACTACAGGGCACCCAGGTTGACCCACCACCCCAACAACAACAGGGACCTGGGGGCAGTGGTAGTGGGCACACGGTCCAGGGGACAGAGGCCCAGGGAAACAGGGGAACTGGGAGGGCTGCTGTGCGACAGGGGGGGGACAGGCCCAGGGAACCCACTCTCCAAGAGGCCCTCTCCTCCATCATGGGAGCATACCACCGCTCCCAGGAGACGATGGCTACGGTACTGGCCAGGTTCCAGGAGATCCAGGTACTGCAGGAGGAACAGTACATGGGGTTCCGAGAGGAACTGAGAAACATTAGTTCCGCAATGGGGACCATCGTCGTGGCTCTTAACCAGATAGTCACCACATTGCGGGACCATGTGGCACCACAAAGGGCCCCTGTCACTAGCATGGACCAAGACCAGGCTACCACCTCCGCCGGCGCTAGTGGACAGGAGGCCCCCACACAACGACAGGCCACCAGAACCCCACCTTCTGCAGAAGAAGAACCACCCCGCAAGCGGTACCTGAGATCTCAGAAGAAGACAGAGTAGGATGCCAAGACCCCCGCCAGCAAAGGATACCCCCTGATGTCATCCCACTGTCCCACATTGTCACCCTGTCCAACCTTAAACTGCCCCTGCTCCATCCTTCCACAGGCATATGGACAATGCACCTGTGAGACTGAAAACTGGACTCTGCCATGGACATTACTCCACCATCACCCATCACCGTTTTTCAACCATGTCCCTAAATTTAGCACTTTAATAAAATCACTTATTGCACTTAAAAAATCTGGAGTCTGCTTGTATTTTGAACAAATGTATTAGACATAACGGTGCCAAAATGTTCAGTTACATTGTGATGACAACATACCACTGTCACACAGCTGTAGTCCATGGGCAAACAAAGCAGAGGTCACGCAGTGGGGCCCACAGCTCTGAAAACGGAAGGGAAAGTCACAACTCAGTTAACAGGAACTGGGGGGAAACACAGACAGTAGAGAGGCAGGAGACTTTAAGGAAATGTAAAATGGCGGGGTTGATTCGTACCTGTGTGCTACTGAAAATACTGTTGTATCACTGTGTCCCTGTTGTCTGTGTCGTCCCCGTCATCTTCCTCTTCTTCACTCTCCACAGGCTCCACAGCTGCTACAACACCACCATCTGGACCATCCTCCTGCAGGAAAGGCACCTGGCGTCGCAAAGCCAGGTTGTGAAGCATACAGCAGGCCACGATGATATGGCACACCTTCTTTGGTGAGTACATTAGGGATCCACCTGTCATATGCAGGCACCTAAACCTGGCCTTCAGGAGGCCGAAGGTCCGCTCGATCACCCTCCCAGTCCGCCCATGGGCCTCATTGTACCGTTCCTCTGCCCTGGTCCGGGGATTCCTCACTGGGGTCAGTAGCCACGACAGGTTTGGGTAACCAGAGTCACCAATTAGCCACACACGGTGTCTCTGTAGCTGTTCCATCACATAAGGGATGCTGCTATTTCGCATGATGTACGCGTCATGAACTGACCCAGGGAACTTGGCATTTACATGGGAGATGTACTGGTCAGCCAAACAGACCACCTGGATATTCATCGAATGATAACTTTTTCTGTTCCTGTACACCTGCTCACTTTCACTGGGGGGAACCAAAGCCACATGGGTCCCATCAATGGCACCAATGATGTTGGGGATATGTACAAGGGCATAGAAATCACCCTTCACTGTAGCCAAATCGCCCACCTCAGGGAAAACAATGTAGCTCCGCATGTATTTCACCAGGGCAGACAACACTCTGGACAAAACCTTAGAAAACATAGGCTGAGACATCCCTGATGATATGGCCACTGTTGTTTGGAATGATCCACTTGCCAAAAAATGGAGTACTGACAGCACCTGCACCAGAGGGGGAATCCCTGTGGGTTGGCAAATGGGGGACATCAGGTCTGGCTCCAGCTGGGCACACAGTTCCTGTATAGTGGCTCGGTCAAGTCTGTATGTCAGTATGACATGTCTTTCTTCCATTGTCGACAGGTCCACCAGCGGTCTGTACACGGGAAGATTCCTCCATCTCCTCGCAAGTCCCAGCGGACGGTGCCTAGGAAGGACAACATGGAGCACAGAGTCAAGCAACCCACAGGTACGTAACCACAGCTTGCACAGAACACGATTCGCTATGCATTGAATGGCTTGTATGAGTGGCAATGCAACGCCTAGGCTTGTGTGACGCAGTAGAAATTAAGCCATGTGGGCCCTTGAAATGGTGGCTGCCTGACCTGTGAAGTGTGACAATGGGATGTGAGGTCAATGCGCTGGCGTGGCACACCGTGGTGGTAGGCGGTCGAAGACCGCGGCGCAAAGCAGCATTGGTTAACATTGAACCCTATGGGTCTCAGGAGCCAATGACGATGTGCGCCGGCGGTCGCGGTACGCACCGCCGCGGTACGCACCGCCGCGGGCGTGACCGCCATTTTCTATCTGCTTAATCACTCGAGACCTGATCATCCACAGGAGAGGACCTATACTGCAAGTGCTGCTGTGACCTCGGTCTGGAAGAGACAATGGCTGCTGCGACTGGGGAAAGGGCCCCTGCCTTCACTTCTGAGGAATTGGAGAAACTTGTTGATGGGGTCCTCCCCCAGTATGCGCTACTCTATGGTCCTCCAGACCAACAGGTAAGTACACTGGGACCATGCTTTGTGGGCAATGCCTGGGTTGAGTGGGGTGAATGAACGATGGTGCGGAGGGGAGCGTATGAGGCATGCATCAAACGACAGATGAGAGCATGTGCCACATGGCAAGTGTGGGGATGGGGGGACACTCACATCGAGCATGCAGAAAATTCTGATATTGTATTTTCTCTCCCTGTACGTGTCACATAGGTCAGCGCCCATCAGAAAGTCGACATTTGGCGTGCCATCGCCAAGGACGTCCGGACCCTGGGGGTCCACAACAGACGGGGCACCCACTGCCGCAAGAGGTGGGAGGACATCAGCAGCGGGAGCAGAAAGACCGCGGGGGCTCTGCTGGGGATGGCCTCCCAACGTAGGAGGGGTGCCACGCGTCAATTGACCTCCCTGATGTCTCGGATCCTGGCGGTGGCCTACCCAGATTTGGATGGGCGCGTGAGGACATCACAGCAGACACAAGGGGGTGAGTACACTCTCATTCTGCTGACTATGCGTGCAGTGGAGGTGTCTGGGTGGGGGAGGAGGGCTGTGGGTATCCCTAGGCCAGGGCGATTTCTGTAGGCTAGGCCCCTCCGTAAGGCATGGCCCTGTGCCGGGGCCCCCCACCTCTGTAGGGTGCCAAGTACAGCTATCCATGGCCCTGTGTCACCTATGTGTGCAGTTGTGGTCCATAGGCTTGTAGGTCATGTCCCACTGATTGAGTAGTGTACCCCAAGTGCGCGGCGTAGTGCAGGGGGCTTCTGTGTCTGTCCTCTCCGCCAACTGTGTTGCCAATGCATGCACTCAACATGTCTTTATTCTCCCCCCCCCCTTTTTTGGTCTGCTCTTCCTGTTCATGTGTGCATTAGCATCATCTGGTGGAGGAAAAGTGGCATTGGAGCACGAGGGAGCTGCATCTCACATGGCCCCGGAGGGCCATGCAACGGACTATGATTTGACCAGTGAGACGGAGGGCGAGGGGGGCTCCACAACGGGGACACGTGGAGACATCAGCGACACCGACACGTCCTCAGAAGGGAGCTCCCTTGTGGTGGCGGCAACATCCGTGCCCACCGCAACAACAGGTACAGCCGCCACCCAGCGCACCAGCTCCACCCTCCCAGCAGCCCCTCAGCGTTCGCCCCGTGCCCGCTCGCACACCAAGGCGGGCATCTCCTTCGCCCCAGGCACCTCAGGCCCTGCCCCAGTTACCCCTGCTGCCCTCAGTGAGGAGGTCATCGACCTCCTCCGGACGCTCATTGTTGGGCAGTCTACCCTTTTGAATGCCATCCAGGGGGTGGAAAGGGAGGTGCATCGGAGCAATGCATACCTGGAGGGCATTCATTCGGGTCAGGCTGCCCATCAGCGATCGTTCAAGCTCTGGCCTCAGCACTGACGGCAGCCATTGTCCCTGTCTCCTGCCTCCCTCCTCCAACTCCCTCCACCCAGTCCCAATCCCCTGTTCCTCTGCCTATCCCAGACACACCTACAGACCAGCCTGCACACACCTCAACACCCAAGGTCAGCTCATCCAAACATAAGCACCACACATCACAGAAGCATTCACACAAGCAACATCCACATGCAGACATGCCAACAGCCACTGCCTCCTCTGTGTCCCCCTCATCTCCCTCCTCCCTCCCTGTGACGTCCCAACTCACATTTGCATGCACCACTTCATCAGCCACTACGTCCATCACCAGCACACCCACCAGAACACTCCGCACACGTGCAGTCACCACCCCCACTGCCATTTACACGTCCCCTGTGTCCTCTCCCAGTGTGTCTGTCACCCCCTCTTCCAAACCACACAAACGCAGGCAGCCACCCACCCAACAGCCATCCACCTCACGACAGCCTCCGTCACAAGCACCTGCACCCATAGACAGCACACTTGACTCTCCTACAACCACATCCTCTTCCTCCACTCCCATACCCACTGCACCTACCCTTCCCATTGCTCCTAAAAAGTTTTTCCTCTCCAAAATTAACCTCTTTCCATCACCTGACCCACCCCCTCCATCTCGTAAAAGTCCAATCTGCACCTCAGCCACCACAACCCCTGGACCTACAAGGACCATAGTCCAGGGATATTGGAGTCCCCCACCTTCGAGGGCAGCCACATCGGCCAGCAGCAAAGGGACAGCCAGCCCACCCCCTGGGAAAAAAACAAAAAAAGCCAAGGGCCGGCGCGAGAAAACAGAGACGGCAGCCTCCACAGGCACCACCCTGGCACCGTCAGGGAGTGGGGTGCCACCTGGCACATCTCCAAAGGGAGGCAAGGGCTACAGAGGATCAGGCAAGGATGGCAAGGGCAGCACTGCCGACAAGTCCGGCAGCATGCGAGCTGCCCAGGACGGCCTCACCAGCCCCATTCCAGGGGTGAAGGAGGACACCCACGGGCACGGGACACCAGCACAGGAGGGCCCAGCAAGCGAGAAGTCGGATGGCGAGTGAACACCATCTATTGCCCGGATCTGGTGCCCTGGAGACACATGTGAAGCACCGCTGAACAGGGCACCGCCGTCTCAAGAACCGCTGAACAGGGCCCTTCAAGACAAGCACCGCTGAACAGGGCACCGCCGTCTCAAGAACCGCTGAACAGGGCCCTTCAAGACAAGCACCGCTGAACAGGGCACTGCAATCTCAAGAACCGCAGAACAGGGCCCTTCAAGACAAGCACCGCTGAACAGGGCACCGCCGTCTCAAGAACCGCTGAACAGGGCCCTTCAAGACAAGCACCACTGAACAGGGCACCGCCGTCTCTGCACCGCTCCGCTTGGCCCTTCAACTCAAGCACCGCTCCGCTGGGCACCGCCGTCTCTGCACCGCTCCGCTTGGCCCTTCATCTCAAGCACCGCTCCGCTGGGCACCGCCGTCTCTGCACCGCTCCGCTTGGCCCTTCAACTCAAGCACCGCTCCGCTGGGCCCTTCATCTCAAGCACCGCTCCGCTGGGCACCGCCGTCTCTGCACCGCTCCGCTTGGCCCTTCATCTCAAGCACTGCTCCGCTGGGCACCGCCGTCTCTGCACCGCTCCGCTTGGCCCTTCAACTCAAGCACCGCTCCGCTGGGCCCTTCATCTCAAGCACCGCTCCGCTGGGCACCACCGTCTCTGCACTGCTCCGCTTGGCCCTTCATCTCAAGCACCGCTCCGCTGGGCCCTTCATCTCAAGCACCGCTCCGCTGGGCACCGCCGTCTCTGCACCGCTCCGCTTGGCCCTTCATCTCAAGCACCGCTCCGCTTGGCCCTTCATCTCAAGTACCGCTCCGCTGGGCACCGCCGTCTCTGCACCGCTCCGCTTGGCCCTTCAACTCAAGCACCGCTCCGCTGGGCCTTTCATCTCAAGCACCGCTCCGCTGGGCACCGCCGTCTCTGCACCGCTCTGCTTGGCCCTTCATCTCAAGCACCGCTCCGCTGGGCACCGCCGTCTCTGCACCGCTCCACTTGGCCCTTCATCTCAAGCACCGCTCCGCTAGGCACCGCCGTCTCTGCACCGCTCGCTTGGCCCTTCAACTCAAGCACCGCTCCGCTGGGCCCTTCATCTCAAGCACCGCTGACACATTGGCAGAAGGGGCAGGCCCGGATCAGTGTCGGATAGGGCTGCACGATACACTCTGGGCACCAAGAGTCCTCCAGTACCGCTGGAGTCTCTCATCCACTTGTGAGACTGTGGCTTTGCACTCCCCAGGATGGCACAGTGGGCAACCCACCCACTGTAGAGACTTGAGAGACTGTGGCTTTGCACTCCCCAGGATGGCACAGTGGGCAACCCACCCACTGTAGAGACTTGAGAGACTGTGGCTTTGCACTCCCCAGGATGGCACAGTGGGCAACCCACCCACTGTAGAGACTTGAGAGACAGTGGCTTTGCACTCCCCAGGATTGAACATTGGCCGTGGAGGCCCCTCGTGGATCTGGCGTCGTGGACTCATGTGGCTGAGGTGGCCCCCCTTCCCTTCCCCCTGAGGTGCCTGTAGTTTTCCTATCTGATGCCCCTGCAGTGTTCTCTCCAATGGATTCGGGTCTCATGTGTGGGCTTTGCCCATGTGTTGAGGACCATTGGCCCATGTACAATGACAGAAAGCCAATTCTGACGGGACAATATACATATGTGTATATAGTTATGGGATGTTCGTCTTACTTATTTACTTTGCCTTACAATATATTTGTATTACAATTACTTATTATTTTGTCTTTGCATTCTTCCGGGGGTTTTGGGGGGTGTCACTCTGAGTTGTTGCTCTGCATTGGTGTGTAGGTAGTTGGGGGGGGGGGGGTGTCGCGTATGTGTGTGCCCGTAATCTTTTCTCCTCCCCCCTCCCGTGTGTCGTAGGTGCAGTACTCACCGTTGTCTTCTGCGCCGGCGTTCGTGCTCCTGGTAGAGGAGCAGGTAGAGAATAGCTGGTAGGATGTGTAGTTCTGGTTCCAGACTTTTTTCAAGCAAGGCAATACATGTTATTTCATACACGAATTGGGCAGAATAGTGCATCAGGTTGTTTATAAAGCAATTGTAAGCCATAGTGAAATCCCAATTTAAAAACTGCTGTAAAAAAAGCAACGATGCCTTGTTACACAATGTGAAATTGTATATGACTGTACAGCAAAAAGCTTAGCATTGTTCAGGCAATTGGTTAGCAGAATTATAAATAGCAGAATAATATAAGGTTAACAAATAAACGACACCACCAATGGAGTATATAAGTAACAAAAGAACAATTCGAAATTTATATAAACTGTGGCATTTATTATGTAACTAATGGAAATTAATTTATTGTTAAGGATACGACCTTTGTGGGACTGTATTTCATCATATAATTGATGTGTTAACAGTGCAATTTTGAACACAGTGGAGCCTTAATGGGATGGGACTACAGGTTCCAGAATGCTTCGAGAAGCGCTTTTGAGACAAGTGATCACATGACTTTTTCACTAGAGTAAAAGACAGTGTTGGGGCACTGTGACAATTTCTGAAATGTCTGGCTGTGGAATAGCTGGAATTATTATGACCATTAGACGTGATGGCTACGGAACATCGGTAGTGCTGCGTGCAAAGTGACTTTGGATCTGGGGTCTGGGAGGGTACATTTTGCTACAGTTGATTGGGTGAAGTTTAAGCCTGGTCGTGTGTGTGGGTTTCTCAAAATACACGGGTCATTTCCGGTCAGGTACGTGATGGGTAGTTGGGTGGAGTTGGAGAATGGTCAAAATGGAATATGAGGTGTTTTCCCTGTACCAGAAAGCAGGTGTCTGTGTCATTAATCAAATTAAACTGAGGAATGGTGTAGTTTTTGGCTCCCATGTCAGATATGGAATTGTGTGGCCGGGAGAGCCAAGATGTAAGAGCTAACAATTCTGGCCTGAGATCTGGTATTAAGCATTCATCAGCCTGAGCCGCTGGAATTGGGTTTTCCTCCTTGTAAAGTCTGAAGAGGTTTCTGATCCAATCACGTGCGTTAAACATCAGTGGTCAAGCTGTCAACTAGGTTGGTTGGGGCATAATGTACGGTGGTGGGTTAATATGTGCCCTTCACCTTTTATGTGTGTTACCTTAATACGAGTTTGATGCACATATTTCTCTGTGCTTATATATGTTCTTCTGTTCCATTTGCTTTTTCTCATGATGTGTGGCTTACTGCTTGCTGTTTTTTCTTATTGTTTTTTAAGCGAAAGGGGAAAAGATGTGTGACAGAAAGCAATCTATGTCATCATGCTCTGAATTTTGTGTTTGACATTATGGTCTAACTCCAGACTGGGAGTTACCTTTTTCTGCCTGATCTATGTTGTCCTTCACAGGCTGGTCTTATGACAATAAAGCCTCTACAACAGTCTGGTGCCTCAGAAGTTTACTACAGACTCATAGGCTCATTCCAGAGACTGATAATTGCCAGTGTATCATGAGTATATAAATTGAAGGATGATCTGGATTCAAAGAAGGTTTTTCCAAAATGGGACAAATTAACGCTGATTTAAAGACCTTGTAGTACTATAGAACAAATCCAACATGTTACTGAATATACCTAGCATACATGTACACTGGGAGCTGGATCACCTCTACGAAATAGGGATTTGCTGCTGGTGAAAGCTGAATGGTCGATAGGGCTAGACACTGAATTGCACTGTGGCAGTGAATTCCTCTCATACTGTTGAAGACCGAAGCTCCTCTCACTATTTGCTATTGGGCTTAAAGCTTCTAACACTGTCTCTTATTGTGGATTAGGTGGCCCTGTGCTCTCTATCCATCTGCCATTCCATCCTCACATTATCGATATGCCTAAACTTCTCACATTATTTTATCATTTGTTTCAAGCTTCTCTCACTGCCATTGCACGATAAGGGCCTTGCATTTTCTGTCCATTTGTCCAAGCCTTCTGGAGGGAGTGAATAGAAACTGTAGGAAATTTGTTTTTGATTGAGGTGTTGAAGACCCTCCTGAAGCAAAAACCATGATCTCTGTCAGGGTGAAACACAAAAGTCACTAAATTAATCCGTGGTTATCATTCTGATAGCTTGGCACAAAGCTGTCAGGCTGTGTTCAGTATTTATGCAGCACACCACCAGTAAGAAAGTGAAAATGTAGCACAAGACAAATCCCACACAATTTTAGCGAAATAGAGTAAAATGTCATACATAATTTGACATTAAAACAAATTAAATCCAATTAGTAGAACCAGAGTTGTGAATTTTTAAAGTTTTAAGTCAAAAGCACCATCTAAAAGATCATAGCCCCAACTGTGGGTATCTGGTCATGTGAGACACAGGGAAAAGACAAAAGTTAAGACCCGCAAAGGATCGTGGTCCAGCTACACAGGATGGATTTTGCCCGGTTTCACCTTACATTCAGGCTTTGAAGAAATTTCAGGAAAAAGTCGCTGAGAAGTTAAGTTCAGTAGGGCAAGGCAGCCAGAGGTGTCCGATGAAGAGGTATTTTTGGATAAGGTTGTGATTAAGATTTATATGTTTGGACTTAGTCACTTTTTTGGAAATTGAAAATTTCCAGTGAGTTGAAGTTTCAGGCTGTAGGCAATGAGGACTCCACAAGGTTGGATACCCTTCCTGAGCGGTCCCCCTCAACAGGATTTGTGCGGAGAAAAACCTAGCAGGAACTACCACAAAATCAGGCCTACTGCAGATGCACCGTGGGTGGATCTGCAAACAGGTAGGTCCAGGTATCCTGTTGCTTCTCAGGCCACGTTTTGGTGAACAAAAGTTTAAGTCCCAGGTTTCAGATATTGGCTGTTTGGGCACCTTTAGCACAATTCCCAAGGCTTCAGGATTGGTTGGGCATCACGTGGAGGGTGTGACTCACCTCCAGCAGGGTGCAGGGTTCAAGATGTTAGACCTTTTTGTGCCCCTGTGGATCAGAACAGAAGGCCAGCCAACTAGCACTTAGAGTCACTCTGGTAGTCCTAGGTTCAAGCTTCAAGGTAGGCCTCAAGCAGCAGGGCAGTCCTCTGAGGGTACAAGGCAAGCTTCATGTAGCCGGCCAGTTGTAGGAAGTTGGCTCTGTATATCCTATCTCAAAGTAAGAGACAGTGTGCACAGAATCCCTGCTCCTATCCCATGTTCAGAGGCAACTGTCTGCACAATGAACTGCTTAGAGTAATCTGGAGCGTTTAAACCTGGTGCTGTACACATTGCTTGCTTCAGGAAGTCAAAGGCCTTTTGACAGTCCACGGTCCAGTTCACTTTCCTAGGCATTTTCTTGGGGTAACTTCTGTGAGGGGTGTCACTATTGATCTATAACCCTTCACACACCTCCTATAGTACCCAGTCAAGCCAAGGAATTCCCTGACTTGGGTCTGGGTTTTTGGAGCTACCCAGTCCAGAATAGTCTGGATCTTGGGTTGGAGTGGCTGAACTTGGCCTCTACCTACAAGGTGACCCAAGTAAACCACAGTGCCCTTCCCTATCTGACATTTGGATGCCCTGACAAGAGAGGCCTGCTGCTTGCAGAGCCTGCAAAACCTTCTTCAGGTGGACCAGGTGATCCTGCCAGTTGGAGCTAAAGTCAGCAATATCATCAAGATAAGCTGCACTAAAGGACTCCAAGCCAGCAAGAACTTGATTCACCAACCTTTGGAAGGTGACAGGGGCATTCTTTAAGTCAAAGGGCATCACAGTGAACTGGTAGTGCCCATCAGGTGTAGAGAATGCTGTTTTTTCTTTTGCTCCTGGTGCCATTCTTATTTGCCAGTACCCTGCTGTTAAGTCAAAAGTACTCAATTATTTGGCAGCACCCAATTTGTCTATTAATTCATCTGCTCTTGGAATGGGGTGAGCATCTGTCTTGATGACAGAGTTAAGCCCTCTGTAGTCCACACAAAACCTCAACTCTCTCGTGCCATCTTTTGTGTGAGGTTTGGTGACCAAGACCACTGGGCTTGCCCAGGGACTGTCAGAGTGCTCAATCACTCCCAACTCCAGCATCTTGTGGACTTCCACTTTGATGCTTTCTTTAACTTGGTCAGACTGTCTAAATATTTTGTTTTTGACAGGCATGCTGTCTCCTGTATCCACATCATGGGTACACAGGTGTGTCTTACCAGGGGTTAGAGAAAAGAGCAAACTGCTGGAGGACTTGCCTGCGATCAGCCTGCTGTTGGCCAGAGAGGGTGTCTGAATAGATCACTCCATCTACTGAGCCATCTTTAGGGTCAGTGGAGAGGAGATCAGGGAGAGGTTCGCTCTCTGCTTCCTGGTCCTCATCTGTAACCATCAACATGTTTACATCTGCCCTGTGATGAAAGAGTTTGAGGCGGTTCACATGGATCACCCTCTTGGGGGTCCTGCTAGTGCCTAGGTCAACCAGGTAGGTGACCTGACATTTTTTCTCAAGAACTGGGTAAGGGCCACTCCATCTGTCCTGAAGTGCCTTTGGAGCCACAGGCTCCAGAACCCAGACTTTCTGCCCTGGCTGAAACTCAACCATAGTAGCCTTTTGGTCATGCACATCTTCTGGAGTTGTTGGCTGTCCTCAAGGTTTTTGCTTGCCTTTTCCATGTACTCTGCCATCCTTGAACGTAGGCCTAGTACATAGTCCACCACATCTTGTTTAGGCTCATGGAGAGGTCTCTCCCAGCCTTCTTTCACAAGAGCTAGTGGTCCCCTAACAGGATGGCCAAACAGAAGTTCAAAGGGGAAAACCCTACTCCCTTCTGAGGCACCTCTCTGTAGGCGAAAAGCAGGCATGGCAAGAGTACATCCCATCTCCTTTTGAGTTTTTCAGGGAGCCCCATGATCATGCCCTTCAATGTCTTGTTAAATCTTTCAACAAGACTATTGGTTTGTGGATGGTATGGTGTTGTGAATTTATAAGTCACCCCACACTCATTCCACATGTGTTTCAGGTAAGCTGACATGAAGTTGGTACCTCTGTCAGAAACCACCTCCTTAGGAAATCCCACTCTGGTAAAAATACTAATGAGTGCTTTGGCTACTGCTGGGGCAGTATTGGGCCTAAGGGGAATTGCTTCAGGGTACCTAGTAGCATGATCCACTACTACTAGAATGTATTGGTTCCCTGATGCTGTGGGAGGTTCAAGTGGACCCACTATATCCACTCCCACTCTTTCAAAGGGGACTCCCACCACTGGAAGTGGAATGAGGGGGGCCTTTGGATGGCCACCTGTCTTACCACTGGCTTGACAGGTGGCACAGGAGGTGCAAAACACCTTTACCTTCTGGGACATAGTGGGCCAATATAAATGGTTGACCACCCACTCCCATGTCTTGGTTTGTCCCAAATGCCCAGCAAGGGGAATGTCATGGGCTAATGTGAGGATGAACTCCCTAAACCCCTGAGGCACTACCACTCTCCTAGTGGCACCAGGCTTGGGATCTCTTGCCTCAGTGTAAAGGAGTCCATCTTCCCAATAGACCCTGTGAGTTCCACTGACATTTCCTTTTTCTTGCTCAGCTGCTTGCTGTCTTAGGCCTTCAAGAGAGGGACAAGTTCCTTGCCCCTTACACAGCTGTTCCCTTGAGGGTTCCCCTGGGCCCAAGAGGTCCCAGCTCCATTGACTCAGTTCTCTCAGAGGATAGAACTTCTTCCTGGGAAGATAGGTTCTGTTTCTTGTGCTGTGTTGAAGCTGGTTCCTCAGTCCACTTTCCTTTTCTCTTGGAAGTTTGGGCCGTTATTCCAGCCTCCATCACTTCTTTTTCACCCTGTACTGTGCCCTTGTCTTGACACACACCAGTTCAGGAATATCTAGCATGGCTGCATGGGTTTTGAGTTCTACCTCAGCCCATGCTGAGGACTCCACATCATTTCCAAGCAGACATTCTACTGGTAAAGCAGAAGTGAGTACCACCTGTTTCAGGCCAGTGACCCCTCCCCATTCTATAGTTACAATTGCCATGGGATGGACTTTAGTCTGATTGTCAACATTGGTGACTGGATATGTCTGTCAAGCCAGGTATTGTTCTGGGGAAACCAGTTTGTCTGTAACCATAGTGACACTGGCACCTGTATCCCTCAGGGCTTGTACTCTAGTCCCATTGATTAAGAGTTGCCGCCTGTATTTTTGCATGTTAGGCAGCCAGGCAGCAAGTGTGGCTAGGTCCACCCCACCCTCTGAGACTAATGTAGCTTCAGTGTGAACCCTGATTTGCTCCGAGCACACTGTTGATCCCACCTGGAGACTGGCTATTCCAGTGCTAACTGGAGTAGTAGTTGTGGGACTTTTCTTGGGACAGGCCTTGTCTCCAGTTTGGTGTCCATGCTGAGTACAGATGCGACACCAGGCAATTTTGGGATCAAAGTTTTTACCCTTGTACCCAAATGAGGATTGTGAAGAGGCTTTGGACCCACCTTCCTGAGCAGGTGTTTGGGGCCCTGTAAAAGACTCTTTACTTTTTCCCTTGGATTTCTCAACACTCTTCCCCTGGGGAGGCTTTGTGACCCCTTTCTTTTGGTCACCCCCTGTGGAAGTCTTGGTCACCCTAGTCTTGACTCAATGGTCTGCCTTCTTTCCCAATTCTTGGGGAGAAATTGGACCTAGGTCTACCAGATGCTGATGCAGTTTATTATTGAAACAATTACTTAAAAGATGTTCTTTCTTAAACAAGTTATCAGCCCATCATAATCATTTACACCACTACCATTAATCCAACCATCTAGTGTTTTGACTGAGAAGTCAACAAAATCAATCCAGGTCTGGCTCGAGGATTTTTGAGCCCCCCTGAACCTAATCCTATACTCCTCAGTTGAGAATCCAAAGCCCTCAATAAGGGTAGCCTTCATGAGGTCATAGGATTGTGCATCCTTATCAGAGACTGTGAGGAGTCTATCCCTACACTTTCCAGTGAACATTTCCCAAAGGGGAGCACCCCAGTGAGATTTGTTTATTTTTCTGGTTGCATAAGCCCTCTCAATAGCTGTGAACCACTTGGTGATATCATCACCATCTTCATATTTTGTTACAATCTTTTGGGGACTTTTAGCATGTCAGTATTCTCTCTGACCCTATTTATGTTGCTGCCACCATTGATGGAAGATGCACCCATCTCTTGTCTTTCCCTCTCTATGGCTAGGAGCTGTCTCTCCAAAGCCAATCTTTTAGCCATCCTGGCAAACAGGAGGTCATCTTCATTGAAGCTGCCCTCAATGCTTCCAGAGTTACTGGTCTGCCCTGTGGAAGAACCAGTATCTCTGACTAAAACTTGTGAAGTCAGGGTTTGAGGGACCCTGTTCTCTCTAACTAGGACAGGAGGGAGGGAATCATCCTCCTGGTCACTAGCTTCCCCCTCTGTAGGATTATCCTCAAGGTGGGTGGTCCTTTGCAAACTCTGCCAAAAGCTCCTGGAGCTTAACTTTGGTATGGTTGGACCCAGTTTTTATATTTTTTAGCTTACAGAGAGTCCTTAAATATGACATCCCTAGATGGAGGTAAGGGGTGAGGTTTAGTTCCACCACTATTTCATCTGTGCTAGACATTATTTCTCTAAAAGTTGGAAGAACTTTTTAAGAATCTAAAAACTAGTTCTAGAACTTAAATCCAAACTTTTATACTCTAAAAGAAATGCTAACAGGGAATTACACAAGGCCCTAGAAGGACTTTTACAATTTTAGAAAAATAGCTAAAATTTCAAAAATCAGTTTCTGATGACAATTTTTGGAATTTAGTCGTGTGGTCAGGTATTGGCTGAGTAGTCCAGCAAATGCAAAGTCTTAGACCCCACCGCTGATCCACCAATGTAGGAAGTTGGCTCTGTATATACTATCTCAAAGTAATAGATAGTGTGCACAGAGTCCAAGGGTTCGCCTTAGAGGTAAGATAGTGGCAAAATTAGATAATTCTAATGCTCTATTTTTTGGTAGTGTGGTCAAGCAGTAGGCTTATCAGAGGGTAGTGTTAAGCATTTGTTGTACACACACAGGCAATAAATGAGGAAGACACACTCAAAGACATTACTCAGGCCAATAGTTTTTATATAGAAACATATCTTTTCTTAATTTATTTTTAGAACCACAAGCTCAAGATTTGAAGTAAATACATAAAATACAAGGTACTCCACAAAGGTAAGTTAGGAACTTTGAATTAGAGCAATATAATATACAGTTTTTGTTAAAATGGCAATAAGCTATTTTAAAAGTGGACACTGCAAAAATCAGCAGTTCCTGGGGGAGGTAAGTAATGGTTAGTTTGTGAGGTAAGTAAAACACTTACAAGTCTCTGTTCCTGGGCATAGGCAGCCCACCGTTGGGGGTTCAAGGCAACCGCAAAGTTACCACACCAGCACCTCAGGGCCGGTCAGGTGCAGAGGTCAGAGAGGTGCCCAAAACACATAGGCACCTATGGAGAACAGGGGTGCTCTGGTTCCAGTCTGCCAGCAGGTAAGTACCCGCATCCTCGGGGGCAGTCCAGGGGGGTTTTGTAGAGCACTGGGGGGGACACATGTAGGCACACAAAGCACACCCTCAGTGGCACAGGGGCGGCTGGGTGCAGTGTGCAAAGCAGGCATCAGGTTTTGAATTGGTTTCAATGGAGGGACCTAGGGGTCACTCTAGTGGTGCAGGCAGGGCACAGGGGGGCTTCTCAGGCCATCCACCACCTGGGCTAGGCAGAGGGTCACCTGGGGGTCCCTCCTGCACTGAGGTTCGGTTCCTTCTGGTCCTGGGGGCTGCGGGTGCAGTGCTTGGTCCAGGCGTCAGTCCCTTGTTACAGACAGTCTTGGTCAGGGGGAGCCTCTGGATTCTCTCTGGGGAGTCCTCCCTGTGGTGTTGGTTCTCTGGATCTCGAGCCGGGCGTGTCGGGTGCAGAGTGTGAAGTCTCACGCTTCCGGCTAGAAGAGTAAGGTCTTTAAAGTTTGTAGAAAAGTTGCAAGTTTGTTGCAGATTGTTAAGCAGAGCCACTGCTCACGGGAGTTTCTTGGTCCTGGGGGCCAGGGTAGTACTCTGAGGCTTCAGCGGTCGCTCGTCCCTGCTGGATGCATCGCGGGTTGCAGGTTTTTGACTCCGGAGGTTCTTTGTGCCTCCTCCCTGAGGGGAGGGGGGCACATCCCTAATCCTTTTGGAGGAATCCTCCAAAACTAAGATGGAAGATTTCTAAAGGCAGGGGTCACCTCAGCTCAGGGCACTTGTCTGGTTGTGGCAGGCTGGTTGAAACTGGTCAGCCTAACAGTAGAAGTTGGATTGGTGTTCAGGGGGCATCTCTAAGATGCCCTCTGGGTGCATTTTACAATAAATTCCACTCTGGCATCAGTGTGCATTTATTGTGCTGAGAAGTTTGATACCAAACTTCCAAGATTTCAGTGTAGCCATTATAGAGCTGTGAAGTTTGTGTCTGACAAACTCCCAGACCATATACTCTTATGGCTACCCTGCAATTACAATGTCTAAGGTTTTGCTTAGACACTGTAGAGGCATAGTGCTCATGCATATACGCCCTCGCCTGTGGTATAGTGCACCCTGCCTTAGGGCTGTAAGGCCTGCTAGAGGGGTGACTTACCTATGCCACAGGCAGTTTGAGGTTGGCATGGCGCTCTAAGCGGAGTGCCATGTCGACTTTGTCATTTTCTCCCCACCAGCACACACAAGCTGTGAAGTAGTGTGTATGTGCTGAGTGAGGGGTCCCCAGGGTGGCATAAGACATGCTGCAGCCCTTAGAGACCTTCCCTGGCATCAGGGCCCTTGGTACCAGGGGTACCAGTTACAAGGGACTTATCTGAGTGCCAGGGCTGTGCCAATTGTGGAAGCAAAGGTACAGTTTAGGGAAAGAACACTGGTGCTGGGGCCTGGTTAGCAGGGTCCCAGCACACTTTCAATCATAACTTAGCATCAGCAAAAGCAAAAAGTCAGGGGGTAACCATGCCAAGGAG
Source organism: Pleurodeles waltl (assembly GCF_031143425.1). Taxonomy (NCBI): domain Eukaryota; kingdom Metazoa; phylum Chordata; class Amphibia; order Caudata; family Salamandridae; genus Pleurodeles; species Pleurodeles waltl. The sequence continues at coordinate 1,879,942,944 of NC_090440.1, read as the reverse complement.
GCATTTCCTTACAGCAGTCCTTGGGTGGCAATGGGCCCATACTAGAACATATGTTTGGCCTCCTTAAATCATACTTCCAGTGCCTACACTAGTGTGGGGGAGCCTTGCAGTATGCTCCTGAAACTGTGTGCAAGATAGTTGGAACATGTGCAATACTACACAACATTGCCTGCAGGCAAGGCTTACACCGCCATGGGTATCCAGATCCGACTCCAAAGATGATGACCCTGCTCTACCTACTATATTGTTGCACGTGTTGTGCAGTTACTCCACCGCCAAAGAAAACATAAATGAAAAACCCTCACACGCACACTATCAGTGTGCAGTCACTTCTGTGAACTATATCCGGCATGTATGGTGCTGGCTGTTGATGGTGCATGTTGCCGGCTGCTGCTCTTATGCAGGACATATGTGTCTGCAGAAGACACACTACTCAGGGTGGACACCTCACGGTTTGGTGTATCACCTGTAGCCCCACTGGCAATGCTGGCTGTCAGGAATGCCTCCACAGCTGCAGTGATTTGTTGCAGGCCTCTAGCCAAATCACCATTGTAGTAGCCCATCTCGACCTGCCGGGCCATTGTGCGTCTGGGTTGCTGAGTGGTAACCTGGGTTAGCCTACCTATTGCTCTGGTCATTTCGTCCAATCTTGTAGATTGGCTGTGCTCCCGGCGTTCTAGCCTGTCATCTCTGTGCAGAGTTGGCAATCACTCTTGTAAGGGAGTCACATTTTGCATCCAGGCATGCCTAGTTAGAAGACATCTGCTTAGTGATGTTTGAGAAACCCTGCATGAGTTTGAGGTTGATTATATGTATTTGATACAGGTGCTGAACTTGCAGCATGGCCTGTTCTAGCCCACCAAACTCTGTCTGGTTGCTGGATCCTGCCTGGGAGTTGAGAGGTCTGCCCAGCCTGCTGGTGCCTTCGAGCCAGTTGAGTCAGATGCAGCCACCCGACCCTGGTCACAGGGATGCGTTGAGGAGTGGTTTGTTCCAGGACTACTGGAACCTCAATTGCAGCTGAGTGGGGTGGGCTGCACTGGCATAGACCTGTGACGTTTCTGGCAGACTGAGGGGCACATCACTATGCCCTTCCTCCATCTGGGACTGGTCCTGGACCTCTCCCTCATCATCTTCCCCTTCCTGTGGTTCACCAGGTGTTCTCATGTGGCAAATGGGAAACAGAATAAAATGTATGTGTGAGACACTGGCTCATTGATTGTAGTACGTTATTTAACTACTCTCTGATATTAATTGCACTATTTCTGTACATGACTACATGTCACATATTGCAACAGTTATGAAATCTTGCTCATCTACATGGACCATTCAAGCATATATGGGTGAGGGTGTGTTGCATGCTTGTGGTCAGCAGGGTTTTAGGACCATTGTTGAAGTAGTAGAAAAATTGCACTTACCAGTGGTTGGTGGGGGTGCAGATATGTCGAGGGACCCAAAGCTGCACACTACCTCCGGCTTCAATGTGGTTTCTACCTTTGCCTTTGCTAACAACGGGTGGGGGAGGGACATTGGATGGTCGTGCTCTAGTTCCCTGGGGGTCTCGCAGCCGTGCTACATCCCTCTCCTTGGCCCAAGAGCGCAGGTTGCACCACTTTTCCTTCATCTCATCAATGGACCTGTCTGCCATGTCCAGGACATTCATTGTTATCTGCATGTCCCTCGAGATTTTATATTTGTCAGACTCTTGGACAGTCTCAGACAGATGACCAAATAGCTCATTGTGGTGGTTGCAGCATTCTTTTGCGAAAATGTCCAATTCCCTCTAAGAGAACTTGAGTTTTTGCCGCTGCTCCCCTGCTGCCTTCTCCCTCTTTTGGCTGGCCATTGCAGTGTGTGGAATCAAGGCAGGCAGCAGTATGGGTCTGAACTGCAGGACTCAAACATGTGCTGTAACTAATGTGCAGGATTCTCATGAGCCACCACTTCCTGTTTAGGGGTACCTACTGGGAACCAGGAAGTGTTTGGGCACTTTTTAAAGCTGCAGTTACTATTTGCGACAGCTATCACAATTTGTGACCGCAGTCACAATTAGCAAGCAGTTACCGACTTGCAAATTGTGACTTCGGTAATAGCAATGCGACTCGTTACTGAGGCACAATTTGAGGGCCAGTATTAAACGCACTTTGGAAATACCTACTTGCAATTTGAGTCGCAAATTGCGAGTCACTATTTCTAGCAGTCGTACATCTGGCCCAATAATTAGAAAAAAATGTAAACTCTTAAATAAACATTATTACTTACATAATGTGTATATATATATATATATATATATACATATATATATATGTGTGTATATATATATATATATATATATATATATATATATATATATATATATATATATAAACAGAAACTGCTCACTCAATGGCTCACAGCGGCCCTCGAGGGGTGTTGCGTCAAAACCGGCAGAGCACCCCGGTTAATATCCATCCAAAATTCAAAACTTTTCAACAGTAACGCACACTCGGGAAGTCAAAAGCTGTTAATTTTTTACCACACACAATGCGTTTCGACTGACAGGCAGCCTTGATCACGTGTATAATTCCACCAATAAACATAACTTAAATATCCCTCAAACATAAACATAGAAACAGGACAGAGTATTTTTTCTCTTTCTCTGGTAAATATACGTAGGTAAAGAATACATTATCTAATTAAATAGGAATAAATATATCTATATCTATATACATATATCTTTCTACATAAATTATTCTGATAAATTACAAAATTATTAATATATCATGACAATATTAATGTAAATATAAGTATAGACATAAATATAAATATAATTTATAAAATTAGATAAATACGAGTATGGCTTATATATACCTAAAAAGTTTTTTAAAAGTTTTTTTGAAATACTCAAAAAGCCAATATCAAAATTACATTCCCTCCCATTTATAATAATAGACTTCGCCTACTAAATATATTGATTTGATATGACACCTAATTTGCTAAATAATGCAATTATGATTCTTTTACAGGAAAACACATTCCCCATATAAAATTATTCCAAAACTACACAAAAAAAGAGAAAGAAGAAACTTATCACTGTTTCTAAATAATCAATATCCAGAACACCTTGAGGTATATATATATATATATATATATATGTGTGTGTGTGTACACAAGGAAGTGTTGGGAGCCAAGTTGGGACACGGTCCCAGAAAAAAAAGATTAACAATAAGAAAAGGGGTTGGGGTAGGGACACCCTGATCCCTTAGCTCTGATGCTGGGGTCCAAGAAGGACCCCCACTGAGCAAAAAAGCATTAAATATTTTTTTGGGGTGGGAGTCACAGCAGATACATGGTTCCGCTGACCATTTAAAAAAAAAACAAGCGTGGGCTCTTGCGCTTGTTTCCCAGAGGGTGGGCTAAGTCACAGGGGCATTTCACTTTTGAATGAGGGGCCTCCTGCCCCTTCCACAGCCCCAGGGACCACCACCTCCCTAGAGCTTTACACAAAATGGATGCTGGGGGCCACCTGCCCCCCCCAAAACCCCAAGGAACCGCCACCTCCCTGGGGCACAATTACAAATGAAACGCAGGGGGAGCGCTTGGCCTTCCTTGCAGGCCCAGGGACTGCCACCACCCCGGGACAATACTCGTTGGAGGGGGGGACCCCTAGATAGCCCCATGGACCGCCACCCCCCAGGGCCCGCTCCTTCTATGTCTTGGGGTGCCCTTCCTGGGACATAGCTTGTTGCCTTTGATTGGTGGGAGCTGACAGCCAACCCCAGGCGCTCACGGCTCACATTTTAAACATAACAAAACATAGAAACTCACCTGCTATAGTTAGAGATATCTCAAGTAACTATAATTAGTGCCCCAAGGTAACTATAACTTGCGTAACCGCCATGCACAGTTATATGATCAATAATTTTACTGCAGATGTTACAGTGATATTATCAAAGATGTCATGAGTGCCGTAATTTGTGGAGTAATTAGCAGTGCATGGTGAAGGCACAAGTTATAGTTACCTTAGGGCACGAATTATAGTTACTTGAGATAAATCTAACTATAACAGGTGAATTTCTATGGTTTTGTACATGTAAAACGTGATCCTAACTATAACGTTTCTGTAACCTTTGTTTTTTAAAGTCAATATATGTATTTATTTATATATTTAAAAAAATTCAACAATTTACAGAATTAATCAACATTGTAATTATTAATTTTCAAATAAAAATAATGCAATTATTATTTAATTAACTTGCCACCCGATACTCCTACAAACCTAGCAATCCAAATCTAAAATATAACTACTATAAATAAGTATAGCACAGTTTACATACTTGATAATCAGTTACATAATCAATTGAAAATTAATAATTGTTAATTATTGCTTAAGTAACTTTCCACCCTTTAGTCCTACAAACCCAGCAACCCTCCATATAACTAAAACATATAGGTCCTCATTACAACCCTGGCGGTAAATCCTGCTTACCACCGTGCAGAAGACCGCCAACATACTGCTGCGGAATTCTTCTACAGGTTTTACGAGCCACAGCCCGGATTCTGCCACAATACAGACAACCACACAAGTCCGCCACACCAAAGGTCAGTGATAAACTGGCGATTACAAAACCGACACCGTCACGCCAACAGGAATATGCCCACACTATCACGTCCCACGAATCAACGTGGCGGTCTTTCAACCGCAGTAATCCATTGGCGGTGCTCATTGCTGCGCTCAAAATACACACACACTTACAAAACACAACCACATTGGACAATTCGAAATACACACACCTGATACACATACACACACCACACCCACACACCCAATCCAATATAAAGCACACACCCACATCACCCACAAACACTTACTACCAGAATTTTGAAAGCACGTCAGAGAGAGACACCACCTAAAACAACACCAGCATCCACAGACACACAACACCATCACTCACACAACATCCACACACCTCAAACAACACACACCAACACACACCCTCACACATCACAACAGACACCACCTCACACATCACCCACACCATATCATAGCACCTCAACGACACCCCAGGTTTTCTGAGGAGTAGCTCAGGGTCATGGTGGAGGAAATCGCCAGGTAGAGCCACAGCTATTCGGATCACAGGTGCAGCAGACCTCCATTGCAAGGAAGATGGAGCTATGGCGCAGAATTGTCAACAGGGTAAACGCAGTGGGACAGCATCCAAGAACTAGGGATGACATCAGGAAGAGGTGGAACGACCTACGGGGGAAGGTGCGTTCCGTGGTCAAGACACCAGATTGCTGTACAGAGGACTGGCGGTGGACCCCCACCTCCTCCCCCACAACTAACAATGTGGGAGGAGCAAGTCTTGGCAATACTGCATCCTGAGGGCCTCGCAGGAGTAGCAGGAGGACTGGACTCTGGTAAGGCAAATCTTTACTACCTTATCCCCCCCACCACACCTGCATGCCATCACCTACTCCCACCCTTACCCTCACACCCATCACCCCAACAGCCCACAGATATCCCTCTAACACAACCCACCCATCCCAAAACCAAGCCCTGCATGAACACCAATGGATGGACACCCATCACCCAAGCATGTCCACTACAGAGACTCACTCATGCCCCAAAATCACCAATCAGACAAAGACCAAGCCAATAATGCAAGCACTGGAGTAGAGGGGCAACCACCCATTGCACACGATGGCACACACAGATACAATAATTATGAATTTACACCCCAACAGGACCCTTACCCAACGTCACCGGACAGGAGGTGCCAGACATATCCAGTCCCCCCACAGAAGAGGCCCACAGTGATGACAGCAGCTCTGCACAACTGGATCAAGATGACCAGCCCGGCCCATCTGGGACCTCGGGACAGTCGGTTCCCCTGACACTGTCACAAGCCAACACAGAGCCTCCCCCTCAGGAAACACCAGCACAGCACCCACCCAGCGGGCCCATCCCTCTGTCCCCAGGACACGTCAATCAGCAGTGTGTCCACCACTACAGGGAACCCAGGCAAACCCACCAACCCAAGACAATCAGGGAACTAGGGGCAGTGGCAGTAGGCACACAGTTCAGGGAACAGAGGCACAAGATAACAGGGAAACTTGGAGGACTGCTGTGCGACGGGGGAGGACAGGCCCAGGGAACCCACTCTCCATGAGGCACTCTCAAACATCATGGGAGCTTACCATCATTCCCAGGAGATGATGGCAACGGTACTGGCCAAGTTTCAGGAGACCCAGCGGCTGCAGGAGGAACACTACCTTGGGAACAGGGAAGACTTGAAGTCCATTAACAACACCCTGGTCACCATTGCAAGGGTGCTGGCAGACCTTGTCAACACCAGGAGTGACACAGTGGCACAACAAGGGGCCCCTGACACTAGACTGGACGATGAACAGCCCTCCACCTCCGCCGGTGCTGGTGGACAGGAGGCGCCGCCACAGGAACAACAGGACACCAGCACCACACCCCTTGCAGATGGAGAACCACCCTGCAAACGGTCCATGAGATCCAGGAACAAGACAGAGAACATTGCCAAAACCCCCACCAGGAAATGAGACCCCCCTGAATGTCACCCTTCTCTCCCACTATTTCACCCTGTCCATCCTTAAACTGCCATTGCTCCACTTCCTATGCCCCTTTGGACAATGCACCTGTGAAACAAATAGACTGGACTCTGCCATGGACATTCCTCCACCATCGCCCCAGCCCATTTTACAACCCCCTCCACTTATTTGCACAGAAATAAACACACTTGAATCACAAAACAATCTGGAGTCAGTCTGTGCTTTCGCAAATGTGTAATTGCAATAACTATGGAATATAGCAATGTCAATTTACTTGTTCTGTGAAATGGAAAGTCAAAGTGACAAGTCAGGATCCATACACTAAATGAAAATGACACACTTATGCTAGTTCCAACAATAGAATGAGATGTTGGAAGCAGTGGCATCTTCTTGCCTGTGTCTCACTGGAAGTATTGCATGATGATGTTGTTTCGGTTGTCGATATCCTCTTCTTCTGCCTCCTTCTTCACTGTCCACAGGCTCCACAGCGGCCACAAGACCACCATCTGGCCCATCCTCCTGCAGAAAAGGCACCTGGTGTTGCAAAGCCAGGTTGTGCAGCATACAGCAGGCGACGATTATCTGGCACACCTTCTTCGGTGAGTAGTATAGGGAACCACCTGTTAGATGGAGGCACCAGAATCTGGCCTTCAGGAGGCCGAAGGTGCCTCCGATCACCCTCCTAGTTCGCCCATGTGCCTCATTGTAGCGTTCCTCTGCCATTGTCCTGGGATTCCTCACTGGGGTCAGTAGCCATGACAGGTTGGGGTAACCAGAGTCACCTGCAAATGTCGAGGGACATCTGTTAGACACACACTAACCCTTAGGGACAGCCCCATACCCAGACACCTATGTCAACTGTATTGGGACCTTGGCCTCACCTATTAGCCACACACGGTGCCTCTGGAGTTGGCCTATCACATAAGGGATGCTGTTATTCCTCAAAATTTAAGCGTCATGCACAGAGCCAGGATACTTGGCATTCACATGGGAGATGTACTGGTCTGCCAAACACACCATCTGCACATTCAAAGAAAGTTAGCTCTTCCGGTTTCTGTACACCTGTTCATTTTTGCGGAGGGGGTACAAATGCCACATGTGTACCATCAATGGGACCAAAGATTTTGGGGATATGTCCCCAGGCATAGAAGTCAACTTTCACTGTGGGCAAATCCTCCATCTGAGGGAAAACAATGTAGCTGTGCATGTGTTTCAGCAGGGCAGACAACACTCTGGACAACATGTTAGAGAACATTGACTGGGACCTCCCTGATGCCATGGCCACTGTTGTTTGAAAAATTTGAAAAGACCCACTGGCCAGGAAATGGAGTACAGACAGGACCTGCACTAGAGGGGGGATTCCTGTGGGATGACATCAGGTCCGGCTCCAAATGGGCACACAGTTCCTGGATTGTTGCACGATCAAGTCTGTATGTGACTAGGATGTGTCTCTCTTCCATTGTCGACAGGTCCACCAGGGGTCTGTACACCGGAGGATGCCGCCATCTCATCACCTGCCGCAGCGGTCGTGCCCTATGGAGGAGAACAGCGAGCAGAGAGCCATCCAACACTGAGGTATCACAATGTCTCATTTTCAGAAACGTTATTAATCCGCAATGTGCCTGTCTCTGTCTATATTCCCGCCCTAGATAGGTGTGACGCAGTTAACATCCATCCCATGTGGCCTCCTGAAATGGCGGCTGCCTGACCTGTAAGGTGGGACAAGGGGATATGAGGTAACTGCGCTGGCGTTGTACACCGTCGGGGTGGGCGGTCGAAGACCGCGGCACAATTCTGCATTGGTTAACATTGGGCCCTATGGGTGCCAGGAGCCAATGACGATGTAAGCCGGCGGTGACGATACGCACCGCCGCGGACGTGACCGCCATTTTCTGTCTGTTCACTCACTTGATACCTGACCTTCAACAGGAGAGGACCTACACTGCAAGTGCTGCTGTGACCTCAGTCTGGAAGCGACAATGGCTCATGTGTCTGGGAAAAGGGCCCCTGTCTTCACTTCAGAGGAGTTGGAGAAACTAGTGAATTGGGTTCTCCCCCAGTACACGCAACTGTACGGTCCTCCAGACAAACAGGTGAGTACACTGTGAGCATGCTGCATGGGCAATGCCTGTTTTGAGCGGTGTGGATGGAAGATACATGGGGGGGCTGAGGCCTGCATGAGCGGATGGTGAGTGTAGGTGCGTTAGGGCAAGGGTGGGAACTGGGGGGCAATAAGTCTGACGTCCGGACAGGTAAGTAATTTCCTTTCCCTCTGTACCGTTCCTCAAGGTCAGCATCCACCAGAAGAAGGGTATTTGGGGGGCCATCGCCAAGGACGTCCGGACCCTGGGGGTCTACCACAAACGGAGCAACCACTGCCGTAAAAGATGTGAGGACCTGCGCCGCTGGAGCAAGAAGACTGCGGAGGCCCAGCTGGGGATGACCTCCCAACAGGGGAGGGGTGCCCCTCGCACCATGACCCCCCTGATGTTCCGGATCCTGGCGGTGGCCTATCCGGAGTTGGATGGGCGCTTGAGGGCATCACAGCAGCCACAAGGGGGTGAATACACTCTCATTCAGCTGACTCTGTGCGCATAACGAGGTGTCTGGTTGGGGGAGGTGGGCAGTGGGTTCCCCTAGGCCAGGGCGAAGTTGGTAGGCAAGGTCCCTTGTGAGGCAGGCTATGTGGCACTCCAACCCCACCAGTGGTAAGAGCCATCTACACCTAGTCAGGCTTCTTTGACTTCCAGGTGTCCTGTGATGTAGGAAGAATAGGAATACATCACATACAAACAAACATAAGTTCCCAAATCCCAATACAAACATTTTAGGCTAGAGATAGTTGTTAACCAATGTAAGTAGTGAAAGGCTTAATACATGACATGTTAAAAAAAGACAGACTGTGGCTTCAATAGAAAAGGCAGGTCATATTTAGGACAAACAAACACGGATTACTTAGGAAACTTATACACATGCTGCATTGTTAAGTTAGCGGTGCTGAAACACACAAGAGGCCCAAGTCACATAAGAATGAGAGTTTTTATTTAAAGTTGCACCAACTGTTGCTTTCAAAATGTTCACTTAGCACAAACAGGGTGGAACAAAAGGGTGTATCCTTCCTTAGCACAGGGGTCCTAAAAACCACAAGTCATTCGTATTGTGGTAAGGGGAACTGTGTAAGGGTCAGATAAGTATTTGCAAGGCAGGGCTACCATGAGCAGCACGCAACATATAGGGGGTGATTCTCACCCTGGCGGGCGGCGGAGGCCGCCCGCCAGAGTTCCCCCCTCCAAAATACCGCTCCGCGGTCGTGAGACCGCGGAGGGTATTCTGGCTTTTGCACTTGGCTGGCGGGCGGCCGCCAAAAGGCCGCCCGCCAGCCCAGTGCAAAAGAGCCTTCCCACGAGGACGCCGGCTCAGAATTGAGCCGGCGGAGTGGGAAGGTGCGACGGGTGCAGTGGCACCCGTCGCGTATTTCAGTGTCTGCAAAGCAGACACTGAAATACAAAGTGGGGCCCTCTTACGGGGGCCCCTGCAGTGCCCATGCCATTGGCATGGGCACTGCAGGGGCCCCCAGGGGCCCCACGACAACCCATACCGCCATCCTGTTCCTGGCGGGAGAACCGCCAGGAACAGGATGGCGGTATGGGCTGTCAGAATCCCCATGGCGGCGCAGCGAGCTGCGCCGCCATGGAGGATTCTAAAGGGCAGCGGAAAACCGGCGGGAGACCGCCGGTTTTCCGCATCTGACCGCGGCAAAACCGCTGCGGTCAGAATGCTCTGCGGGGCACCGCCAGCCTGTTGGCGGTGCTCCCGCCAACCCTGGCCCCGGTGGTCCATGACCGCCGGGGTCAGAATGACCCCAATAATCTCTTGTTGTGCAGAAAGATAGATATGGTGAACGACGGCAGTGTAACTTACCCACCTATGAGGCCCACTTGGCCCTGGAAGGCTAAACAACGGAGTCTGAAGCCACCAGTGGGACGGAGGGCGAGTTGAGCTCCACGGCAGGGACAGGAGCAGACAGCAGTGACAGCCACTCCTATTCTGATGGGAGCTCCCTTGTGGTGGCGGGCACCTCTGTGCCCACCGCATCAACAGGTACAGCCGCCACCCCCCTACCAGCACCGCCCTCCCAGCAGCCCCTCAGCATGTGTCCCGTGCCCGCTCACCCAGGAGGGTGGGCATCTCCTTAACCCCAGGCACCTCAGGCCCTGCCCCAGTCAGCCCTGCTGCCCTCAGTGAGGAGGCTATTGACCTCCTGAGATCCCTCACTGTTGGGTAATCTACCATTGTGAATGCCATCCAGGGTGTTGAGAGGCATTTGCAACAAATAAATGCATACCTGGAGGGCCTTCATTCTGGGCAGGCAGCCCACAGAGAGCATTTCAGGCTCTGGCCTCAGCACTGATGACAGCCATTGTCCCTGTGTCCAGCGTCCCCACTCCAACTTCCTCCACCCAGACCCAATCCCCTGTACCTCAGCCTATCCCAAACACACCATCAGACCAGCAGGCACACTCATCAATACACAAGAGTGGACATGGCAAACATAAGCACCACACATCCCACAGGCACTCACACAAGCACCATCCCCATGCAGACACAGCAACATCCACTGCCTCCACTGTGTCCCCCTCCTCCACATCCTCCCTCCCTGTCTCGTCTGCACTCACACCTGCATGCAATACATCCTCAGCCACCACCTCCAACACCAGTATGCCCATCACCACACACAGCTCACGTGCAATCACCACCGCCACTACCATTCACACATCCCCAGTGTCCTCTCCCAGTGTGTCAGTGAGCCCTCCTCCCAAAGTACACAAACGCAGGCACACACCCACCCAACAGCCATACACCTCACAACAGCCTCCGGCCCATGCACCTTCACCCAAATTCAGCAGACGTACACCTCCTACAACCACTACCTCTACATCCAATCCCAAACCCCCTCCATCTTCCCGTACCAGTGTGTCTAAAAAACTCTTCCTGGCTAACATTGATCTCTTTCCTACACCTCCCCCTCCCATCCTTCCCCTAGGGCCAGGCTTTCAAGGTCCCAGCACCTCAGCCACCAAATCCCCAGCCACAGTGGTGCCAGCAACTGTGGGGTCATCGAGTGCACCACACATCAGGGCTGCCAGTGTGCCACGTAGTGAGGGCAAGGACATTCCGCCACCTGCCAAGGTGAAAAAGGGAGAAGCCGAAAGTACCTGCCACCAAGGGCTCAGCAAAAACCAAAGGGGATAGTGGCAAGACAACTGCGGCACCATCAAAGCTGGGGAAGGGCCAAAAGCCGAAGAGCAGGTCAGGAGAGGGCATGGTGGCACCGAGTGAGGGACCAGTGTCACACTTTCTGTCCACGACTACGCCAAACTGTACGGCGGCGAACACCGCTAGCTACCCCGCCACCACAACCGCCACCTGCACCGCCCCGCCATGTCTACAGCCTCAGCGGCAGTCCCCTTCCTCTTCCCCAGTGGGCAGCCATCCGAGGCTGCTGGAAACATCCTGCTGTGTCCCTCTGCAGGTGCTGACCCATGCACCGTTGACAGCACCGCCGAAAGCACTGCCGCAACAGACACCGCCGCAACAGACACCGCCGCAAGCACCGCCACCGGACCCGCGGCGTCCTCGGACACTGGGTCCACCGCTGACATGGCTACCATCCCCAGTGGTCAGTCGTCTGAGGCTGGAGGAGAGTTCCTGGACCCTGGGCATCTTCCATGAGGCATTTCTTCCATCACTGTTTACACCTGCAGGTGGAAGGCGCAGCTGCAGCAGTGTGGGGTATGTCGCTGCCTCCATGTCGTATCATGCTATCAGAAACTCGCAAATCTCGTGGCACGCACACCCAGGTGAGGGAATTGTACCGGCCACACTGCACGTGGAGCACTCGAGGCACCATGCCCCCTCCAGAAGCAGTGGAGAGATACATCCACTACCTCAGTCCTTGGCAGGATGAAGCACTCTGGGCACCATGCCCCCTCCAGAACCAGTGGAGAGATACATCCACTCCTCAGTCCTTGGCAGGATGAAGCACTCTGGGCACCAGGCCCCCTCCAGAACCAGTGGAGACTGTTATCCACTTGAGAGACTGTGGCTTTGCACTCCCCAGGATAAAGCAGTGGGCAAACCATCCACTGGAGAGACTAGAGAGACTGTGGCTTTGCACTCCCCAGGATAAAGCAGTGGGCAAACCACCCAATGGAGAGACTTGAGAGACTGTGGCTTTGCACTCCCCAGGATAAAGCAGTGGGCAAACCACCCACCGGAGAGACTTGAGAGGCTGTGGCTTTGCACTCCCCAGGATACAGCAGTGGGCAAACCACCCACAGGAGAGACTTGAGAGACTGTGGCTTTGCACTCCCCAGGATAAAGCAGTGGACAAACCACTCACTTGTGAGACTTGAGAGACTGTGGCTTTGCACTCCCCAGGATACATCAATGGGCATGGAACCCCCTCGTGCAGCTGTGGCATTGTGCATTCATGAGGCTGAGGTGCCCACCCTCCCCCTCCCCCTGAGGTGCCTGTATATTTTCGATCTGATGGCCCTGCAGTGTTCTCTCCGTTTCCAGTCAGGTATCATGTGTGGGCCTCGCCCATGCATTTTGGGCCCAGTGGTCCATGGACAATGATTGGAACACTATCCGGACTTGTTTAGTTGGTGTACATATTTGTATATACAGAATTTTGACTTTTGACTAATGGATTTTTCATGATTACAATGGTTACAATCATTTCCTTTTGTCCTTGCGTTCTTCCAGGGGGTGGGGGGTGTATATGTAATGTTGCTGCATGTATTTGTGTGCATGTTGTTGTGTGTGAGGGTGGGGGTGTTGCGTGTGTGTCACTCTCTTTCCTCCCCCCCTCCCCTGTGTTGTAGGTGCAGTACTCACCGTGGCCGCCGCCGCTGCCATTCGTACTCCTGGTAGAAGAGGAGGTAAACCAACATGGGCAGTACGTGTAGTTCGGGCTCCATGGCGTCCTGGTTCCTCGTTGGGTGTCGATAGTTGAGTGTTTTCCCTTCTCTTTACTGTTTCCGCCGTGCTTTGAATAGCTTTGGTTCCACCCCGGAAAAGGTGGCGGATAGGCCTCTTGTAATGGGGTGGGCGGTACTTTGTCTCCCGCCTGTCTGTTGGCGGTGACCGCCGCGCTGTTTGTTTCTACTGCCGTGGCGGTCGGAGTGTTAAAGTGGCTGTCTATGTTGGCGATTTCCGCCACTGTAGTAATCCCATTTTTTTTTCTGCCGGCTTGTTTGCGGCATTACTGCTGCTTTAACATCGACCGCCAGGGTTGTAATGAGGGCCATAATTATTACACAATTTACATATTTATTAATCAAGTAAATATTTAATTAGACTATAATTATCATTATTACTTAGTTAACCTTACAACCTATGCCAGTACAAACCTAGCAACAAAAATATAACTAAAATAAGTCATTATTATATAATGTACATAATTATTAATCAATTGAATAAATGAATAAATAATTGTTAATTATTACTTAAATAACTTTGTACCCTATGCCGCCACAAGCATAGCAACTTGCTCCTAAAAAATAAGAAAAACAAATCAGTATTACATATTTACATAATTAATACCAATCACATATTTCCTGAAAAATTCTTACATAATTAATAAATAATTATTACCTAATTTGCTTCACATCCTATCCTCCAATAAACCCTACAACCCGCTTCAGTAGGATAAATTACTATTGTCAATTAAATAAAAAAATCTAAATCAGTTAAAATTAGAAACTATTAAAAAAAAATGAATAACAATTATACAAACAATAGTAAGACATAAAATGAATGTATGAACTGAAACACATTAAAATAATTTTAAAACATATTTTTTACAACTATATTTTTGAAAATGATGTTAACAATGATATTCTTAACAACAGTACTACTTACCTAAAACAAACAATATTCTTGATCACAATATTTTTGTATCACAATATTTATATTGCAGTATTTCTGTCTCCCGATATTTACAACTCGCTATGTTGTTCACACACTGGTATTATGAGTGAAAAGGAGGTGGAAGGAGTAGCCCCATCGATGCAGGATGTTTTTGCTGTGTGAGGTGATGGAAGCAAAGGATCTGTGCTGGGCCAATGTTAACAATAACACATTTTGGCAGCTCTAATAATGGCCTCCTTCTCAGAGAAGAAATGAACTCTAGTGAGGACATCAAGTGTCAGGTTCTGTTTTTGTGGGTGTGTTTGAGTCTTGGGTGGGTCACTGGACGGAGTTTGCAGTAGGTGTACGAATAAGGCCTGAACCTGTTCAGTGAAATGACTATTAGGCACTTCTTTCGGGATGCCACGTAGATGAATACCCAGAAAGTCCTTGTAGCGGGTTTCCATCGCTGACATTCTGTTTGCCAGTTCATCTTTCTTGTGAGAAATTGCTATCACTTTGTTTTCAACTTGATCAAGACGTGATTCTGTTCATTGCAAGGAGTGTCCTGGCTTCAAGACACCATATTCTTGCAGAATTCTGTCAGCAGTTTGAGGATATCTCTCTTGGTGGCAGGGGCTTGTAAGGAGGATGCGTCTGGGGTATTTGTGTCGCTTGTGGAGTCGGTTTCAGGTTGTATAAGGCGTTGAGGGTTGTCCACCCCGGTTTCTGCAGCAGGTTGTGAATGGAGTCCGCTATTGAGGCCTTGTTTTTAAGAATTGCCATGCTGCGGTGGTGTAACTACAGTTCAGGGTTCTGCCAATTATGCTGTTACACCTTCCCAATAGCTGTGAGCAGAGAAGTGAATCCTCTGTTGAGGGTTGTTACATGCTGACCAGGTAAGCTGCGTTGCACTAGAAGTTAAGGTAGGTGCAGTAGCCAGTATATACCCCAAACTCCTGTATGTGGCTGTGCACAGGGTGTCTCCTACCTACCTCTGGCTCCTCCAGAGGCAGGGTTGTCAGTCCTTTATAAAGTTATTGCCTGGTTAGTCCCTGTGCCTCCTTCAGGCTGCCCACTCACTGCAAAGCAAACAGCAATCTCCAGTGTGGGCAGTGGGTGTGTGCTGCTCCTCCATGTGTTCTGCTGCCTAGGCACCCAATGAACCACTTCCTTGCTCACTAGTCCGCGCTTGCGGCAGACAGCCTGTCTGCCACAATTACAGCTGCCATCTTAGATCATCATCGGCAGCACTGGTGGGCCCATCTGCAGCAATCCCTTGGGAGCAGCCTCTTCCCTGCTGTCCCTGGCTGGCCAGAAAACCTTAGTGGCACTCCCCTATGCAGCCTGGGGGGCCCAACACCGTCAGTGGGGCTGATGTACGCTGTGGTGGGAGGTCTGATGGTGCAACTCAGGCAGGATGCTTTTTGTTGGGTCCTGTCCCAGGGAGGCAGTGAAATTCAGAGGAACCATCCTTCAATTGAATCTAACCATTGGGTACAGTGCCTCAAATTTCTACACAGGAAGGAGTTTTGACAATCCACATGTCAGAAGCTCTCCGTGTGAGGATGTATTACAGCTAATACATTCATGAGGACTTAAAAGAACATAGCTGCTTCATGTTACATCATTTTGATCCACATTTTGCCTCCACCCAAATCAGCAGACAGAATCTGGTAATGGGTAAGTTCACTTTACCCACTGGTTGGCTTCATTTTGAGTGAGTGCACCAAGTCTGTACACATTGTTTGCATCCATCTAAAAATAGTTCCTTGCTCTTCAGTGACAAGACTGGTTCCAAGTGTACGTTTTCATCCTAACTATTTTTTATATTAACTTCAAACAGCAGCTATCCAGTGCGCCCAGTTACATGGTGATTTATTCCCTGTCTCATTTTAAAAGTTCTAACGTCTAAGTGACAATGTAACTGTTAGACTTTTGAGTTTATGCAGGGTCAGCCCCAATCTTTTTGCCTCCTGCCTCCTATTTTTTCTGACCTGTTTCTGTTGGCTTTTGTACTCTGAGCACTTTACCACTGCTAACCAGTGCTGAAGTGCATATGCTCTCTGTGTAAACTGTATGTTTGATTGGTTTATCCATGATTGGCATATTTGATTTACTAGTAAGTCCCTAGTAAAGTGCACTAGAGGTGCCAGGCCTGTAAATCAAATGCTACTAGTGGGCCTGCAACACTGGTTGTGCCACCCACATAAGTAGCTCTGTACTCATGTCTCAGACCTGCCATTGCAGTGTCTGTGTGTGCAGTTTTAACTGTAAATTCAACTTGGCAAGTGTACCCACTTGCCAGGCCTAAACCGTCCATTTTCTTTCTTGTAAGACACCCCTAAGGTGGGCCCTAGGTGGCCCCAAGGGCAGATTGCAGTGTATGGTTAAGGTAGGACATATAGTAATGAGTTTTATATGTCCTGACATTGAAATATTGCTAAATTCGTTTTTCACAGTTGCAAGGCCTGTCCCTCTCATAGGTTAACATGGGGGCTACCTTTAAATCTGATTAAAGTGTAGATTCCCTTTGGGAGCGGATGGACATTTGGAGTTTGGGGTCTCTAAGCTCACAATTTAAAAATACATATTTAGTAAAGTTGATTTTAAGATTGTGTGTTTGAAAATGCCACTTTTAGAAAGTGAGCATTTTCTTGTTTATACCATTTCTGTGACTCTGCCTGTTTGTGGATTCCCTGTCTGGGTCAGTTTGACAGTTGGGCTGGTTGCACCTCACACTAGACAGTGACACAAAGGGAGCTGGGTTGTAGTCTGCATTTCCTGATGAGCCATCTGTGCTAGGAGGGAGGGAAGGAGTGGTCACTCACACCTGAAAGGGCTGTGCCTGCCCTCACACAATGCAGTCTCCAACCCCCTGGTGAGTGTCTGGGGCCTGGCCAGGGCAAAGCAGGATTTCACATTCAAGAGAGACTTTGCTTTTAGGCCTACTTCAAATGAGAAATTAGGTATAAGAAGGGCACCCAAAACCACAGAAGTTAGCTTACTTCTGGAAACCAAGAGGAACCTCTGCCTGGAGAAGAGCTGTAGAGCTGAGGGAGAAGAGCTGCCCTGCCTGTGACTGTGGAGCTATCCTGCAGTTGCTGCTTCTGCCTGAGTAAGAGGGCAAAGACTGGACTTTGTGTGCCTTCCTGCTTGTGAACTCCTCTAAGGGCTTGATTTAGAGCTTGCCTACTGTTGTTTGAAGTCTCAGGGACAGCAAAGACTTCTCTCTGCCAGCACCTGGAGTCTCTGGAGAGACTCCTACTCTGCCCTGTGGTGCCAATACAGTTCCTGAAAGGAGAAGCTGGCAGTTTAAGAGGAAGAAATCCACGCACAGAATGCCGTGCGGGGAAAAGTCTGATGCGACTCCGATCTGCAGCTGGAAAATCAACACTCCGCCGGCTTTGTGGCTGAAAATTGACGCTCGCCTGTAACGCGACTGAAGAATCAACGCACGGACCTGGAGAAACGACGCGCAGCATCGTTGACAGAGGCTGGTGAGATCGCAACCCGTGCTGCGTGGTTTTCGGATCATCGTGCGGCTGGATTTCCGATGCAAACACTGCTGGGTGTGTAAAAACAACACAAGGCCTGCCCGGACCAGAGAGTGCTGACCAGATCGACGCATCGCTCTCCTGCAGAGAGCAGAAGCGACGGGCCTGACCCGACGAAAGGAGAAAGAACGCAAGGTCTCACTCATGAGTGAAATCAAGGCATTGCAAGCCCTTTTTGACGCAGACTCGCCCGTGCAGGGTTATTTTTAACGCACACAAGGTACATTTTCACGCTAACAGTATTAGTGTGTGTTTAAAACTACATGAAGACTCTTTTTGTTTTTTAATTGATAACTTGACTTGTGTATTGTGATTTTTGTCGTTTTGGTCTTGTTTTGTTTAGATAAATATTTCCTATTTTTCTAAACCTGTGTTGTGTCATTTTGTAGAGTTTCTATTAAGTTACTGTGTGTGTTGGTACAAATACTTTACACCTAGCACTCTGAAGTTAGCCTACTGCTCGTGCCAAGCTACCAAGGGGCAAAGCAGGAGTTAGCTGAGGGTGATTCTCCTTTACCCTGACTAGAGTGAGAGTCGTTGCTTGAACAGGGGGTAACCTGACTGTCAACCAAATACCCCATTTCTAACAGTAACATTGTAGCTGCCTGAGAGTGCATTCTTGGTTAGCTGATGATTTATTCTTGTCTGTAGCACACCTATTAATAAAATTCATGGGACAAATAAAAGGCTTAAAAACAATCACATGAATAATGACCATATCAGAGAATGCTTTTTAACTTAAAAATTTGAACGCAAGCATATGTGGAAATGAATAAGACGCCATATTTTTCTTTTTTTCCTTTTCTTTTTGTGGCACATTTCAATAGTTCAAAAGACAAGAAATTAACCATCATGCTAGCTTGTCATGGCCAGACCTTTCTGTTTTGCCAACACTTGTTTACATTTCGAATGTTGATTTTGTAGAACAGGTTCTTAACATTGTTCAGTCCATGACTGTTGTGAACCATAAAATAAGCAATTATACATCCGTTTGTTTTTTCTGATACAGTTTCCTTCTCTGACTAAGCTGCTTTTGCATAAACTATGACTTTAGCATCATTCTACAAGGTTTACTTTTCCACTCACGGGTGACACAAGTGAACTCAGTTCAATGCATCAGCACTGAATGTGAAAGACAGGTTTTGTAGCCTTGTAGGACCAAATTGAATACATTGTTGAAATGGAGTTATTGCTTTTGAGTTACTAACAGAAACAAACCTATTTCATTGTTTAAAGTATCAAACACACACTCCACTAAGAATAGAAACTTTAAATAAAGAACATTTATTAAGGCAGGAATAACTTGTTTCTCAGTACATCTAAAATGACCCAGGATATCATAAATAAGGAAGAAGGTACAACAAGAATAAAATGTTCATATCTAGCATGTTTAATATGTCATTTGAAACCTAACACCCTAAAACCTACTTCTTTGTGCTACACTGAGAGACCTTGGAAGGCAGATCAACTTGCAGTCTAGCGTTTCTTAGGGAGAAGTGACGCACTGCATACTTTGTTGACAGCTAAGGCTGCTGTTTTCACTGGAGGTGTGAAGTAAGTGTTTCTTGCGAAGGGCACACATGTGCTGCAGATGCAGCCTTCCTCTGGGAGCTGTTTTTTTAATCAGTATTGAACAAGATGTAGCATCTTCAAAGTGCCCCAGCAGTAGGTGAGACATCTCGGGTGATAATCTGAGTGAAGGACCTCTCATGTAAGTGGACAAATGGTAGTCCCTATATACTAAATCAATCTTATCAGGGATTGGAATGTCTGATATAAGACAATGTCAATTCAGACTACACTATTTTGACTATATGTCTGTACTTGTTCTTATTTGACCCAGACATGGTAATAAAATAGACACCCGAATCAGACTGATGTTGCATCAGCTGTTATAGCTATGGCATCAGTCGAACGACCTGACACTTTCACAGTTCTTAGAAAGATAAGGTCAGACGACATCCCCGTCAAATGGCAGACACGACAATGATCCTGCATAAACTGAAAAAGAAGGCATCCTCTATGATATAAAATGCCAACCTCCATGATATAAAATGGTGAAGGGACCTACCTAAAATGGAGTCAGATGAGTCAGAGCTTAGGGACTTTATGTCACTGCCTTTCTCTTATC
Source organism: Pleurodeles waltl (assembly GCF_031143425.1). NCBI lineage: Eukaryota > Metazoa > Chordata > Amphibia > Caudata > Salamandridae > Pleurodeles > Pleurodeles waltl. The sequence goes on along the minus strand of NC_090440.1, from coordinate 1,879,922,778 downwards.
TGTATAGACAAGAACCCATCATCCTTTCCCTTTTTCCATCATTTGTCTCATTCGGCTCTTTGGCGGCTTCGTGTCTGCAGGTACCATATCTGATGTTGAATTTGGGAACTATTTGCTCCACGTTTTTACATTTTCTGACTATTTTAGTCATAGATGAATCCTAAGAATATGGTTTCCCAACATTACTAATCCAGCAAGCACAGGAAGACCAACTATATTGTGTCGTTATTGTGATCCATATAGGACTGAAACTTTCTGTCATGGAATAGGCTTGGTATGTACTTGTATGCATTCCAATTATAAGTCAATCTTGTTCTCTCCTCAGTGATATATACAGTGTTTAAGAACCCAAACTGTTTCTTAGGATGGAGCCACCTAATTCCACTTGCTTTGACCACTTAAAGCATTGGTCCCTCCCACTGCCTATATATAAAACATCTAAAGTTGGATTACAATGAGTAGCCTAACTTCTTCAAACGAGGGCTAAGAGGTATGGGGGAGCTCCAAGTACCAGCCCATTCAAAGCACTGCTAGAGACACATAGCTGTTACATAATTTAAGGCAATTTGGTCAAAAACTCAAATGAATTCATAAATGCAAAACGTTTTCTTGTAGTGCTCTTTTTCGGAGAGTTTCCCTCCTGCCATCATGAAGTAATAAAGACAAATGGTGTTGCTAGGTGTATGTTAAATGCTCAGCATTACCCTGTTAAATATTTGTGCTATGCTTAACTGTGATACATTGTACATGTTTTTATACGGACCTAAATCCTGATTTTTACTCTTCAGACCCTACACCGAGGTAGGAATAAAATATAATAGGGAATTGGCTTTTAGAACAAAACGCATAGTACACTATTTACAAGACCAGCGTTGTGGTGAAATTTGAAAAAAACTGGTCCTGATACAGAAAAGGTAAACTTACACTTTTGTCTAAAAGTATGATTGTTTGCTATTCACAAAGGGATGTAGGAGTAGTATCTTTACGAATGCGGAGTCTCTGTACATAAAAATATAGGATACTCCTATCTAACCATGTGCTGAGAGTCCGCACTCCTAAAGGCGCTACCCATAAATTCCTTTGTGAATAGCAAACAATTGTAAGCTTACAGCAATTTGTTAGTTTATCCTTGTGAATCAGGCCCACCGTATTTAGTAAATTGTGAGTGGACCTCGTGCACAATCCTAACTGCAAGAAGTAATCTGCAACATTAGCCCCTGAGCTCTTGTTGTTGGAACTGTGGTTAAAAAAAACTTTCTTTCCTTAAAGCAAATTAAGCCATGCAGGCTGAAGCAGAAAGCAAGAAGATGCTACTTTTCCTTTTCAGAGGGACCAGTTTGTCCAGCTGCTGCAGACTGGTTCTTCCATTATCAGCACCTGGGTGCTAGAGGAACAGATGGCAGCAGCAGGTAAACCATGTGCACTCCCGCCAGCATTGCAAATGATGGGAAACCTGAGGTGATGCAGGAGTTTAGAAGATGCTTGAGTCATGTCCTTGAAATAGAAAGGCAAACTCCTCTCAGGGAAATTGTTCACTTTTAACACACCTCTGCCAGATTTTATATAAGAGAGATATACATCCGAGGTTGTAGAGCATCTGAAGAAGCATTTTCATATTTAATAGAATTTTAGATATTGAACTATACCCGGTTTGAGTGAGAACATGTACAGTGTGCACTAGTCTGCGTATCACCAGAAAATACAGGTGAGCCCTCATTTATTTGATCTTGTACCCATTCATGCATGTGTGCCTATCGAACTTCAAAAATGTATTGAAAGACTAGTTTCGAAAACTTTTTCTTGGGTCACAGAGTGAGGGGTGATTTCTTCACATTGTTCTCTCCTGTGTCAGATAGAAGATATATTTTCCTTTACACCCAACAGCCTTTTTTGTGGTGTTCCCCGAAAATGTTTGCCTTCCCCCCTCCTGTTTGCTGGCATTTGTTTTTATTGGCTTTAGGGCTGTGTGCACTTTAACACTGCTAATCAGTGCTAAAGTGCTTGTACCCACTCCTTTAAACATGGTAAAATGGGCTTACAACTAATCGGCATATTTAATACACTTATAAGCCCCTAGTGAAGGTGGACTACATGTACCCAGGACCTGTAAATTAAATGCTACTAGTGGCGCTGCAGAACGTGTACCTTAAGTAGCCCTTTAAAACATGTCTCAGGCCTGCTGTTGCAGCCTGTGTGCAGTTTTAAACTGGCAATTCGACCTGGCAAAATAAACCTTTTTAATACATGTAAGTCACCCCTATAGTAGGCCATCAACAGCCCATAGGGTAGGGTGCATTGTATATAAAAGGTAGAACATTTGTTTTTAACTTTTACATATCCTGGTTGTGAAAAATTGCCAAATTCATTTTTCACCAACATGAGGCCTCCCTCCATTGTGGTAGCCTATTACATTCAATAAGTAATAAGTCATTAAATGGAACAGGTATGTGTCTCAATAGAATTGTCATTTAAATTCCTCTTTAGTGGCAAAGTCAGATTTTAAGTAAAAGTTCTGAAAATGCCCCTATTAGAAAGTTGGCATTCTCTTGTCCTAACAATTTGGTGTTGGCAGCCTATATTATGGTCACATGACTGTGATTAGCTGGCAGTTCGCCTTCATGCATTCCTTCCAGATAGTGAGACAGGGGGTGGGGGGGGGGTCTAGTGTTGGCAGGATGGGCCATCCTGTTAGGATGGGTGGGGCAGAACTTTTACTAATCCACTTAGATTTCAAAAGGCTGCCTCCAGCACACTCACAAAGAAACTCAATACCAGTCTATTGTCACCCTAGACGACATGGAGTCTGGGCAGGGGAAGGAAAGAAATTTCCAGACTCAGATGGGAGGATTGCCTAGACATTTCACCTACTTCAAATGATGGCACAAGGTATAAATATTGGACCCCCAGACCACCTCCTCTGTTTACTCCAGTACCTGTAGAGAACACTCAAAATGACTAACTAATATTCCAGAGGACTACCCTGCTTCTTTAGGCCTGTTTAGTACATCAGTCACGGACCTGGTGCGTCTATGTCCCATGTTGTAGCGCCTTTCCTGTGGATTGTTGGGAGACAAGTAGAGTGTCAAGGTCCATGGCCACAGTGCATACGCACTGTCACCTGTTGAGACACATAAGAGGGTAAGACAACATACAGACAAATGTTTGTACCACAAGCAGTTAATGTGAACCATCCATTCCAGTACCTAGCAGGAATGCTTCATCAAAATCCCCTCTTTCTAGTCACTGGTATATGCCACTGTGCTTGAATATATAGGAGTCATGTGTGCTCCCTGGATATTTGGCTACAAGGTCTGTGATGATGTTCTGGGCATTGCACATGACTTGTATGTTCATGGAACGTGTACTTTTATGGTTCCAGAATATGTATTCCAGGCAGGCTGGGGACATATGGGCACATGGGTCCTGTCTATGCACCCTATGACCTGTGGGAATCTGGCTATCTGGTAGAATTTTGTCTTTGTATCTTGCATTTCCAAATTATCCCTGGACAGGTAGATGTGACAATGTATGTGGAGGAGCATGGCATCTAGGAAATTGTTAAACAAACGTGACACTGCAATGACATGTTGGTAACCACTGGCCAATAGTTGGAGGAAGCACAAGATCAGGACATGAGTCAGGATTGCTTTACTGTGCTGTATACTGCTCTCAAGGTGTGGCTTTAAGGTAGCTATTAACTCCAGGATCACACTGCTACTCAGTCTGCATTGCTCAGAAATCTCCTCCTCTGTTTTCTTAAACAGGGTCAGCCTTACTCTGAATATCCTCTCCTGTCTCCGACCCCTCTGCTGGGCAGCCAGTATTTGCCTCCTCCTCACAGCCATTGTGGAAGCCCCCTGATGCTTTCTGGGTTTGGTTCTATAGGTTGGTTTTCAATTGGTGGTAAATTGCATGTGCAAACAGGCCATTTTGCGACAACTCACAAATTGCGACTTGTTTGTACATGCAGTTTTGTGACTTGCAATTAGCAATTCTCTAATTGCGAGTCACTAAATCCTGTCACTATTTTTGTAGCTCGCAAACCGCTTGTGTCTCAATTTTTACTTTGCAAATGCTTGTCATACATCACATACCGCTGTTTTTGCATTTGCAAAGCAGACTGCAACCAATTTGCAAGTGCAAATTAGTTGTACATCAGGCCCTAATATAGTTATTCAAATATGTAATGTGTTTGAAGTTAAGTAGTTTATCTACTGTTGCTTAGACTGACGTGGTACTAGTAAATTTAACCCCAAAAGTCTAACACTTTCCCTACTGTTGCACAGAATAGAGTGCAAATAGTAAATTGAACCCCTCTGAAGTCTCTTTCACTACTGTTACATAAACTGTAGTTAGAATAATAAATATTACCCCTTCGAAGTCCAACACTTTTCCTACTATTGTGCTGTTTACAGTGGGAATAGTAAATCTAACCCCTCCAGAGTTCAACCCTCTTCCTTCCGTTGTGCTGTTTGCAGTGGGAATAGAAAATTGAATCCCTCTGAAGCCTAAAACATTCCCTACTGTTGCCCTGGTTGCAGTGTGAATAGTAAATCTAATACCTTTGAGCAAGGGTCGCTCTTCTTTGAGGCCATATAATTTCTGCCCCCTTAAAGGTAAATTTTGGTCTTTTTTCAGTGGAGTGGGCCTCAGGATGGGTGGTAAATAGTTTACGTACATGGTGGGTGTTAGAAATGGGGTCTTTGGTTGACAGTCAGGTTACCCCCTGTTCAAGCAAGGACCCTCACTCTAGTTAGGATAAGAGAGAATCACCCTCAGCTAACCCCTGCTTACCCCCTTGGTAGCTTGGCAGAGCAGTAGGCTTAACCTCAGAGTGCTGGGCGTAAAGTATTTGTACCAACACACACAGTAACTTAATGAAAACACTACAAAATGACACAACACCAGTTTAGAAAAATAGGAAATATTTATCTAGACAAAACAAGACCAAAACGACAAAAATCCAACATACACCAGTCAAGTTATGATTTTTAAAAGGTTTAAAATAAAAAGAGTCTTTAGGTAGTTGTAACAACACACTAGCGCTGCTAGCGTGTAAATGTACCTGGTTTGCGGCAAAAATAACCCCGCACGGGCGGTGTGCGTCGAAAATAACCCGGCACGGGTATATGCGTCGAAAACAGCTCGGCTCGGCGAGGCGCGTCGAAAAAGCCAGCCACGCGACGGTCCGAAGTCCCGCGGCGCTGGTCGCGATCTCTCAGCCTTCGTCAGCGATGCTGCGTGTCGTTTCTCCTGCTCCGGGCGTCGATTCTCCGGTCGCGTTTCCAGCGGCGTCGTTTCTCAGCTGCGGAGCCGGCGTCGCGTCGTTTTCTCAGCCGCGATCGGATTCGCGTCGATCTTTTCTCCGCACGGTGCGCGGTGCGTGTATTTTTGTCCTTAGGCTGCCAGCCTCTCCTCTCAGGGTCCCAGGAACTGGAAGGGCACCACAGAGCAGAGTAGGGGTCTCTCCAGAGACTCCAGGTGCTGGCAGGAAGAAGTCTTTGCTATCCCTGAGACTTCAATAACAGGAGGCAAGCTCTACATCAAGCCCTTGGAGATTTCTTCTTCAAGATGGAAGGCACACAAAGTCCAGTCTTTGCCCTCTTACTCAGGCAGAAGCAGCACTGCAGGAAAGCTCCACAAAGCACAGTCACAGGCAGGGCAGCACTTGTTCCTCAGCGATCAGCTCTTCTCCAGGCAGAGGTTCCTCTTGATTCCAGAAGTGTTTCTAAAGTTTGTAAGTTTGGGTGCCCTTCTTATACCCATTTTAGTCTTTGAAGTCACCTTTCTTCAAAGGGGACTCACACCTTCTTGTGAAATCCTGCCTTGCCCAGGCAAGGCCTCAGACACACACCAGGGGGCTGGAGACAGCATTGTCAGAGGCAGGCACAGTCCTTTCAGATGAGAGTGACCACTCCACCCCTCCCTCCTAGCAGAGATGGCTAATCAGGAAATGCAGATCACACCCCAGCTCCCTTTGTGTCACTGTCTGGTGTGAGGTGAAAAACAACCCAACTGTCAAACTGACCCAGACAGGGAATCCACAAACAAGGCAGAGTCACAGAATGGTTTAAGCAAGAAAATGCTCACTTTCTAAAAGTGGCATTTCCAAACTCACAATCTTAAAATCAACTTTACTAAAAGATGTATTTTTAAATTGTGAGTTCAGGGATCCCAAACTCCACATGTCCATCTACTCTCTAGGGGAATCTACACTTTAATCATATTTAAAGGTAGCCCCCATATTATCCTATGAGAGAGAGACAGACCTTGCAACAGTGAAAACGAAATTGGCAGTATTTCACTGTCAGGACATATAAACCACATTACTATATGTCCTACCTTATCCATACACTGCACCCTGCCCTTGGGGCTACCTAGGGCCTACCTTAGGGGTGCCTTACATGTAAGAAAAGGGAAGGTTTAGGCCTGGCAAGTGGGTACACTTGCCAAGTCGAATTTACAGTGTAAAAATACACACACAGACACTGCAGTGGCAGGTCTGAGACATGATTACAGAGCTACTTATGTGGGTGGCACAACCAGTGCTGCAGGCCCACTAGTAGCATTTGATTTACAGGCCCTGGCACCTCTAGTGCACATTACTAGGGGCTTACTAGTAATTCAAATATGCCAATCATGGATAAACCACTTACATACAATTTAAACAGGAGAGCATATGCACTTTAGCACTGGTTAGCAGTGGTAAAGTGCTCAGAGTTGAAAAGCCAACAGCAACATGTCAGAAAAAAATAGGAGGCAGGAGGCAAAAAAAGTCTGGGGATGACCCTGCATAAGCAAAAGTCCAACACGACCCCCTACCAGCCTAAAGCCAGGGGAGAACAATCAATACCTTGATGTACTTCCCTGATTGGGGCGATAGAACAGGGACCCAGGCCCACAACAGCAGGGGCATGTTCCAGTTCTACGCCTTCCTGACTCCAGTTGGATCCCTCTGTCCATACTCTCAGGGCCCACTAAGCTAACCCATGGGGAACCCTTCTCCACATCTACAGACACCATCTGTGCAACACCTAACTTTACTTTGCTCACAGATGTATTGCAATGGGCAGATAGTACCACCAGGGCCAACACAGTGGTGTTGCCCACTCCACCCCCGGGGTGTGACTCTCGTCCTCCCCCCCCCCAGGGGCAACTCTGTCCACCAGGACAGCAAGCCACAGTGGCCCCAGACAACTGTCAGGGATGAGAGCCCGACCTCAGGCCTCTCTAACCACTGTGACTGTGGAGAGTGGGGGGTGGTAGCCCCAGGTGCCTGGCACCCTTTGACCACTCTCTCTTCCACCAGGTCAGGGATGTTAACCTGACCCTGGTCCTCCCCTCTGGGGCTCTGTACCCTCCCCGCAGAAGCGGCACCCCCAGAGTCAAAAACTGTCAGGGTGCTTGTAGAAGCAGTCCTGCACAATTCTTCCATCAGTGCAGGGATGTTAACCTGCAACTGATCCTCCAACCTGGGGTCTGTACCTTCAGGTTGGACCAGGGCCAGGGGTGAGGCTTCCCTCCCCCTGCCCTCTCCTCTGGGGTCCTGAACCACCCAACTAGGAGTGGCCCCCCCAGAAGACAACATGGTAGGGGCACTGTTAGCAGTAGCCCCTTCCTCCAGGTCAGGGGGGACACCCTTAACCTGGCCTCCCAATCCAGGGTCTGTACCCACAGACTGGATCACTGCCTGGCAAACCAGGGCTTCCTGGGGGGCATACCTACCCCCTACCAGGTCAGAGTTTACCCTCTGAACCTGGTCATCCAACCCAGGGTCATCACCCTGCGGTTGAACCACTGCCTGGCACACCAGGACTTCCTTGGGAGCACACTTACCCCCCATCAGGTCAGAGTTTACCCCCTGAACCTGATCATTCAACCCAGAGTCACCACCCTGCGGTTGAACCATTGCCTGGCACACCAGGACTTCCTTGGGAGCACACGTACTCCCCATCAGGTCAGAGTTTACCCCCTGAACCTGATCATCCAACCCAGAGTCACCATCCTGCGGTTGAATCATTGCCTGGCGCACCAGGACTTCCTGGGGGGCACACCTACCCCCCACAAGGGAAACACTTTCCCCAAGGGCCATACAAGAGTCTGGCTGGCGCAGGTCTCCTGACCTCTGCCCATCTGACAGAGTCTGGATTCCTCCCAGCCCAGAAATGGTCTCACCAAGGTCATTCCTGGGGGGCTCTGCACTCAGAGCTGACCCCTGACCCTCCAGGTTCTCCACTGGGGTCCGCAACCCCCTCTCAACCCTCTGTCTGGACTTCTGCAACCCCTCACTAGGAGTGGTACTGCCAGACACCAGAACTGGTGGGACGCTGGCTACAGCCGCCCCCCCAAGTTCTCCTGACACTGTGGGGTCTCCCTCAACAGATGGCCCTATGGTACAGGCTAGGCTCCCCTCCTGGGGTTCCCGCAGGGAACCCTCCAGGACCTGGGACCGGATCTCGGGCACCTTGGGCCTCAACCCATCCCCATTCCCTCTCCTCTGAGACTGGACATGGGGTCCCTCACCCATCCCACTACACTGGGACCTACCTGGGACACTACAATCCTTCCCTACCTCACCTGGTTGGGAACTACCTAGACCACTCCTCTCAGGAGCACCCCCAAATGCCTCTTCAGACTCTCTGGTACTCACCCAGAAGTCTGCCTCCATTGTAAGCTCCCTGGGGTCAGAGAACTCACACTCCACCTGGTGTTGGCATAGCTCTGGAAAATAAGGACTAGACATATGCTCTCCAGCAATTACATCACTCAGCCCCTCACATGAATTAACCAAAGTACCCTTCACCCAACCATCCAGTGACTCTGCTTTGAAAAAGCACCCCACATCACCCTCCTGAGACTGGTGAGACAGTACCTGACTGTCCCTGACACTCAACCCACACTCTTCTGGGATGTTTTCACACTCCATAACCAGGACTTCTACCTGGGGGGAACCCCTCTCCCTGTCACTCTCACCTAGAGTCAGTAGAGTGTCCCTCCCACCAGTAGGAATATGACTCCCCATGCCAGTTCCCCAATCCACCTCAGGGACCCTGTGCATCACTGGAGCTACCTCATACCCCTGAACCTCCTGGCGTGTGTTAACTCCCTCCTTCAAGTAGGGCACCACATCTCTGGGCATGTGCACTTCTTCAGCAGTACTGAATACAAGATTTTTGCTGCCACCATCTGAACTGGACTCAGCCCTCATGGCCTCCAGTTTCAGCTCTTTACCGCTCAGCTCTTGAGCTGCAATCTTTTCTTCTTCCAGCGCTAAAAGTCTTTTTGCCTCAGCCCTCTCAAGCTCTGCATCTAGCTCTTCCAGACTCCGGATTCGAGCTAGGAGCCACTCATCTCTTTCTGTTTCCTCCTCCTCAGAGTAGTTATCCTCCTCCTCAGAGTAGTTATCCTCCTCAGACTCATTTGGTGGTGTTGCCTGACAACGTTTCAATTCATACTGAAACAGGGCTGACTCAAGATCCTCCCTTCTGGATTTCCTGTTCACAGCCAGTCCCCTTTCCATGCAGAATGCTTTAAGCTGCCACTTTTTATACATAAATAGGTGCCAGAAATTGACTTCCATTCTGCAAAGGCTTCACAACCCAAAAACAAAGTCCAAAAATATTATCAATACTTCCAGGAGGACATCAGAGAACAAAAAGCAGAATCACAAGACAAGTAGTATGTGGTCACGTAGTGGTCTGAGATCAAAACAGTAGTGCACACTTAATTACTGTATGTCAAGTACAAACACAAGTCCAATCCCGACCGCTGGTCACCAATGTTAGAAATGGGGTCTTTGGTTGACAGTCAGGTTACCCCCTGTTCAAGCAAGGACCCTCACTCTAGTTAGGATAAGAGAGAATCACCCTCAGCTAACCCCTGCTTACCCCCTTGGTAGCTTGGCAGAGCAGTAGGCTTAACCTCAGAGTGCTGGGCGTAAAGTATTTGTACCAACACACACAGTAACTTAATGAAAACACTACAAAATGACACAACACCAGTTTAGAAAAATAGGAAATATTTATCTAGACAAAACAAGACCAAAACGACAAAAATCCAACATACACCAGTCAAGTTATGATTTTTAAAAGGTTTAAAATAAAAAGAGTCTTTAGGTAGTTGTAACAACACACTAGCGCTGCTAGCGTGTAAATGTACCTGGTTTGCGGCAAAAATAACCCCGCACGGGCGGTGTGCGTCGAAAATAACCCGGCACGGGTATATGCGTCGAAAACAGCTCGGCTCGGCGAGGCGCGTCGAAAAAGCCAGCCACGCGACGGTCCGAAGTCCCGCGGCGCTGGTTGCGATCTCTCAGCCTTCGTCAGCGATGCTGCGCGTCGTTTCTCCTGCTCCGGGCGTCGATTCTCCGGTCGCGTTTCCAGCGGCGTCGTTTCTCAGCTGCGGAGCCGGCGTCGCGTCGTTTTCTCAGCCGCGATCGGATTCGCGTCGATCTTTTCTCCGCACGGTGCGCGGTGCGTGTATTTTTGTCCTTAGGCTGCCAGCCTCTCCTTTCAGGGTCCCAGGAACTGGAAGGGCACCACAGAGCAGAGTAGGGGTCTCTCCAGAGACTCCAGGTGCTGGCAGGAAGAAGTCTTTGCTATCCCTGAGACTTCAATAACAGGAGGCAAGCTCTACATCAAGCCCTTGGAGATTTCTTCTTCAAGATGGAAGGCACACAAAGTCCAGTCTTTGCCCTCTTACTCAGGCAGAAGCAGCACTGCAGGAAAGCTCCACAAAGCACAGTCACAGGCAGGGCAGCACTTGTTCCTCAGCGATCAGCTCTTCTCCAGGCAGAGGTTCCTCTTGATTCCAGAAGTGTTTCTAAAGTTTGTAAGTTTGGGTGCCCTTCTTATACCCATTTTAGTCTTTGAAGTCACCTTTCTTCAAAGGGGACTCACACCTTCTTGTGAAATCCTGCCTTGCCCAGGCAAGGCCTCAGACACACACCAGGGGGCTGGAGACAGCATTGTCAGAGGCAGGCACAGTCCTTTCAGATGAGAGTGACCACTCCACCCCTCCCTCCTAGCAGAGATGGCTAATCAGGAAATGCAGATCACACCCCAGCTCCCTTTGTGTCACTGTCTGGTGTGAGGTGAAAAACAACCCAACTGTCAAACTGACCCAGACAGGGAATCCACAAACAAGGCAGAGTCACAGAATGGTTTAAGCAAGAAAATGCTCACTTTCTAAAAGTGGCATTTCCAAACTCACAATCTTAAAATCAACTTTACTAAAAGATGTATTTTTAAATTGTGAGTTCAGGGATCCCAAACTCCACATGTCCATCTACTCTCTAGGGGAATCTACACTTTAATCATATTTAAAGGTAGCCCCCATATTATCCTATGAGAGAGAGACAGACCTTGCAACAGTGAAAACGAAATTGGCAGTATTTCACTGTCAGGACATATAAACCACATTACTATATGTCCTACCTTATCCATACACTGCACCCTGCCCTTGGGGCTACCTAGGGCCTACCTTAGGGGTGCCTTACATGTAAGAAAAGGGAAGGTTTAGGCCTGGCAAGTGGGTACACTTGCCAAGTCGAATTTACAGTGTAAAAATACACACACAGACACTGCAGTGGCAGGTCTGAGACATGATTACAGAGCTACTTATGTGGGTGGCACAACCAGTGCTGCAGGCCCACTAGTAGCATTTGATTTACAGGCCCTGGCACCTCTAGTGCACATTACTAGGGGCTTACTAGTAATTCAAATATGCCAATCATGGATAAACCACTTACATACAATTTAAACAGGAGAGCATATGCACTTTAGCACTGGTTAGCAGTGGTAAAGTGCTCAGAGTTGAAAAGCCAACAGCAACATGTCAGAAAAAAATAGGAGGCAGGAGGCAAAAAAAGTCTGGGGATGACCCTGCATAAGCAAAAGTCCAACAGTGGGGGATCTGCTTCTGGGGTAAGGTTTATTTCCATCTGGTGGTGCCTTTTTCCCTTTGTCACACATCCTTTCGGGAGAATATCAGTATCTTTTGATTGATATTTTATGCCTTTTGTGTTTTCATTTTCCTTTCTTTTTTATTCTAGAGACATTTGTTTCTTTTGTCTTGTGGGTAAATCCTGTTTGCCGGTGCAGCATTAGCAGATCTGTAGTTGGTTGGGTTGTGGCTGGAAAGCAGCTAATTTTGTAATCTTTTCATCTAATGTGTATCCTTGGCCTTTTTGTATAAATATGTTTGACTACTGTGCTAATGTTTGAATTGTTATCTTTTTGTGTGATTGTCTTTCAAAGTAATGTATTGATTTGTGCAGGTTCTTTACTGTATAGTGATATGTGTAATGTTTTTTTCAATTATTTTCCAGTAGGACTTCTTTGGTGCTTGCTGTGCCTTTGCAGAGTAGGTGCAGTAGATCCTTAGTCTTGCTGTCTCTAGCAAGTGAGTGGGTTTGATTTTGAATATATAGGTCTTTGTATGCTTTGTATTGATTAACTTTTCTTTCAAAATTACTTTATGCCAGTAGTTTTACTTTCTGGTTGATAAAGCCGCACTTTGCTTGTTACTTATTTTACACAGTATTGGTTATTGTTGACTTATTTGTTGAATTACTTTTATTAGTAAGGAATATGGCTAGCGGCAATGGTTCTGAGACTGACTCTGTATCTGAGTCCAAGATTCTGGCAGTGTATTTTTTTGTCTGAGCGGAATTATATGATGATGAAGCCACTCTCAGTGCAGTGAAAGTGCCTCTTTTAGAGAAGGACGCTGGTATGCAATAGTGCAGCAAGAGACATCAGCATTGCAGCATGGGGAAGTGCTGAACTCTGGGTTGCCCCACGCATGGTGCAGCCTGTGTTGCCTGCCTTTACTAGTGTTGGAAGGTGTAGAGTGAATACTGAAAACCTTTTGCCCATAAGTTTCTTTCTGTTGTTTGTGGAAAATGTATTTTTGTATGAGATTGTGGACCAGACTAATTTGTATGCTGAACAGTATTTGAGGGACAACAGTGCCAGACTTAAGCCCTGCTCTAAAGCTAGCTAGTGTACTCTCACAAATCTGGATGAGTTGAAGACGTTCTTAGGTTCAATTTTTTTGATGGGCTTGATACGGAAGCACAGTTTTCATAGCCTGAGACCCAGCACATATTGAGCCATATTTGCAGGAAACTGGTGCATTAGTGCTGACGGACCAATTTTCTTGCGTTACCCCTGCCCCACCTAACAACACCATGTGTGCACTGTATTTACAATATGGCGCACCATGGCACGTTAGGCCAATAGCATCAAAATTATTGACGCTATTGTGGTGCTTTGTTGCACTAGCATCCAAAATGTTGACACCAGTCCACTAGGCCCAGCCACACAAGTGAGGTACCTTTGTTTAATCAGAAGACTTGGTGGAATGCTGGGGGGAAGGATATTTGTGGCTTCCTGCAGATTCCAGAACTTTACATCATAGAAATGTGAGGAAAATGTGTTTTAGTCAAGTTGCAAGGTTTACAAAGGATTGTGGGAACACAGCTTAGTGAGAGCTACGCAACTCACCCCATCCTGAATTCCTCTAGGTGTCTTGTTTTAAAAAATGTGTATGTTTAGTAGGTTTTCTTAGGTGCCAGGTGAGGTAGTGCCAAAATCCACAGCTACGGACCTTGGCAAAAAAGGGTCAGTTTTCAGTGGAAAAATGTTCACGTTGCATTTTGGGCCGCTTCCTGTCACAGGGACTCAGCCAACCAACGCAAATGAAGTACAATTTTTATCAGAAGAGTCTGGGGAATGCTGGGTGGAAGGAAGTTTGTGGTTCCCTGCAGATTCTAGAACTTTCCATAGCCGAAATGTGAAGAAAATATGTTTTTTAGTCAAAGTTTGAGGTTTGCATAGGATTCTGGGTAACACAACCTAGTGAGAACCATGCATGTCACCCATTCCTGAATTTCTCTATGTGTCTACTTTTTTCACAAAGGTATAGATATGCTAGGTTTCCCTAGGTGCCGGCTGAGGTAGGGCCCAAAATCCACAATGAGTCACATTGCAAAAAAACATTCAGCTTTTGGTGGAAAAATGTGATGTGTCCACTTTGAGTTTTGGGACATTTCCTGGTCCAGGCATTAAGCCTACCCACAAAAGTGAGCAATGTTCCCTGTAAGGTGCGCGCACAGGTGCGCGCGCACCCTTCCTTCCCCCACCGTGCAGGCCTCTTTGCGAAGTGCACACGTCACTGCCTGCATCATGCCTGCATCACACAAGAGAGTGAAACCGTATGTCAGCGCTGCATTTTTAAAAAAGAAACAGCGCGAAAACAGGGTCACTCTCTTCGCGGCAGAGCAGGACAACGAACGAAGGTGCAGGATAAATCACTGCACAACGAGGGTCCCAAAAGAAATCAGGTATGTGTAATTAAAGGGCCACGGTGGCAGTGCAGGCATCTCCTCTGCAGTGACCATGTTTTCTGCACTGCTCAACCTTTAAAAGTAAAGGTGCTGGTGCCCAAAGCACTCCACTTAAACATGCAGCTGCTGCAATTGTGTCTTTTTAGGCGTGCTGAGCCGATTGGTAAAAGCAGTCGGTCTCTTGTCAGAAGTCCCCATGTCTCTTCCACATAGGCACGTAAGTAAATAAAAACATGCTGATGCTCAAAGACCTCCTCTTAAACACGAGGCTGCTGTAAGTAAATCTGCCAGAAGTGAATACTGAGGCAGCATAAACCTGAAGCCATCTCGGGCCTCTTCAATCCATTTACGGCCACTCCCCTGCCCCTTCAGCTCAATCCTGCAGCTTTCTACTTTCACCCTTTATGAAGTACTCAGGGAGCTGGTGAAAACATACCGGTGTTGAGTATGTCTGAAAACAAGGAAAAGCACCCAAAAGTGCAGATATTTAAGCTCTGGTTGCAGAAGAACAAATGAGCAAGGTGAAATAGAAATAGCCCCAAAAAATGTGAGCGAAGTGCCCAGGCAAAAGAGCTCTGAATGAACTCAAGCAAAAGATTACGGACACACTCGAATCCTTCAGACTGTTTTGAACAATACATATTATACAGAACAAAATGTGACTTTGTTAAAAACAACATTCTGTCAACAGCGGATATTTTGCATTAATTCATTTCTTTTACACGTTTTGATGAAAGAAAGCTTCACGTAATACTTTTGACATGAGGCTGCCGTAATTAAATCTGCCAGCAGGGAATACTGAGGCAGCGTAAACCTGAAGCCATCTCGGGCCTCTTCAATCCATTTACGGCCACCCCCCTGCCCCTTCAGCTCACTCCTGCAGATTTCAACTTTCACCCTTTATGACGCGTTTTTGTTTTTTCCTTCTTCTGTCTCTTCCATGTGTGTCTTTTGCTCACAGCAAATGCTTGAGGCATAAGAATAAGCCCCGGCCCTCAAAAATAAGTGCTGGTGCAACAAGCACAAATTAAGCATTGGGCAGCAGTCTGGTCATCAGCCTTTGACCCACAGGGGTCAGGCAGTAGTCTGTGCTGATGCTCCTTCTTCACTCTCAGGGTGCCAGTGACAATGCGCATCACCGCTATTGGCCTCCTAGCAGTTTTTTTTAAAACTATGGCACTCAGCATCAAGGCGTCCAAACTGAATGCAGCAGTGGTTAGTCGATATACAGGGCGGTTTTGCCCAAGGCGCAGAGTGACTCTCAAGTTCTGGTGGTCTGCTGTGCACTCCTTCTTCAGAGGGAGTCAGTGATCGGTGGTGGCTTCTGCCTGCAGTCCCTCGGTGGGGGGTGACATTTCAGTGGCTTTCTCCATATGGGGCTCAGAGCAGCAGCTTTGCTTTTACATATTTCAACTGGGTCACAATCACGCAATCATGCCCGTGAAAGTCACTGTGGTCGGGTGCACGAGGTGCTCAGATCAGGGCTTGCACTGTGTACGTGAGTTTGTTGGGCTGTCTCCCCACTCTTGGCTGCGCCCAGGCTCCTCGGCATTGCCCCCACCACTTCAGTGCCCTCAAAAATAAGTGACGTGCTCAGCACCAGAAACAACCAGCACAAATTAAGCGCTGTGGGGAGGGAAGGAGGAGGGACAGGGACAACAGGCACAAATCAAGCTCTGTGGGGAGGGAAAAATAAAAAAGAATCCAACAGGGAAAGAGAACTGCTATTTGCCACTCAGAGAACAGTGAAATGTCTCCGGATTATTATTTCAGACACAAATGTAAATGAAGCACAGTGTAACGGTCTGAAACAGGGACTGACATTATATGCACCATCATCAAACGATTTATTTTCATATACATGCAAAATAAGATTAGTATGTTTCATTTGAACAAGAATCATAATGCAATTCAAGAATCTGTAACGTTGCATCCTTCTACTGTCACCAGCTAACTAACTATACTCAGTATTGATAAACTTATCTGTTTAGGAATGTAGGTGCAGACCTATATACCTATACATGTAGGTGTTATGCACACATATATATATATATATATATATATATATATATATATATATGTATGGGTGCATATGTTTATGTAGAGATGAGTAAAAATGCAGGTCTGCGCCTACAGGTGTACAATTTTGGTGGATCACGGTATTTTTATATGGTGGACTTCGACAACTCCGAGGTGCACACACAGTGTAAAGAAGGGGCGGCTCCTGACACTAGTGCTGATGGCAAAACTGCTCAGGTCAATACAAGCACATTTTTTTGAAACAACAATGGGAGCTGTTACTTTGCCTTTTCGGAGCAACCGCGCAGTTACGATTTGTGGTTACTGATACTTAATCAGCGAGGGTCTGCTTGTTTAATTTCAAAAGCTATATAAAAAAAACTTTTAGTAACTTTACTTACAAACTATGGCATAGCCTTACTTTTAGCACAGTTGTCCCCTGCCCCGCCCCCTTACAGCGATTAGTCTCAAAACTACACGGAACCTTTTGGGAAAATGGCAAATGCTGCATCTGCTGAAATGTTTGCCAAACTTTTGGGGAATCAGATGGTGCAGACGGCCAACAACCTGCAGCAGGTTTCCCATCCCAAGAGCTCTTAGTGTTTTAAAATCTAGCCTTTAATAACTATTATCTTTCACGCTAATGCAGGCAGAAATGAGCTGCACCTTAAAGATCACAATTTTGCACCATATGTCTATAAATGCTGAGTTTAATGACACTGTTTTTGGGATGAGTCCAGCGTGGGAAGCTAGATAACATTCTATGCTGTAGGTGGTAACAGTGTGTTCAATTATAGCATCAAACTACTAACGCTGAGATTTACAGAATCACCTTGAAAATTCTGTTTTGTTAAATAACAGGTTAAAAAAGATGGGTTTTTCATTGCTTTGGTTGCTGTAGGAAGCTGGCTCTATATACTATATCAAAGTGAGATATAGGGCCAGATGTAGGAAGCCGTTTGCATGGTGCAAACTGCGAAAATCGCAGTTTGCGGCATGCAAACAGCCTAACACGATGCTCATTCACAAATTGCGAGTCGGTGCCGACTCGCAATTTGTGAATGCGACTCACAAATAGGAAGGGGTGTTCGCTTCCTATTTGCGACTCGCATCGCAATTCAGAATTGCTTTGTGACCGCGAATGCGGTCGCAAAGCAACTCGCAGTTACCACCAGTGTCACACTGGTGGTAACTCATTCGCAAAAGGGATGGGGTCCCCATGGGACCCCTTCCCCTTTGTGAATGTGGGCCTAAAGGTTTTTTCAGAAAAATGGTTTCGTTATTTGTTTCATTTTGCAACTCGTTTTCCTTTAAGGAAAACGGGCTGCAAAATGAAAAAAAAAAACTGCTTTATTGAAAAAGCTGTCACAGACATGGAGGTCTACTGACTTCAGCAGGCCACCATCCCTGTGAGTGCAGGGACTCGCTATGGGGTCGCAAAATGCGATCCACCTCATTAATATTGATGAGGTGGGTCTTTGCGACCCCATAGCGAGTCGCAGACGGTGTCTGAGACAGCGTTCTGCATCCGATATTGCGACTCGGAAATTGCGAGTCGGACAGATGTGTGGACTGATGTGTTTTACATGTCCTGATGGTGAAATACTGCTAAATTCAGGTTTTACTATTGCAAGGCCTATCTCTTCCATAGATTAGCATGAGAATGACCTTGAAATATCTTTTAAGTGTAATTTCCCATAGGGAGCAGATAGAGATGTGGAGTTTGGGGTCTCTGAACACACATTTTTAAAATACATCTTTTGGTAAAGTTTGTTTTTAGATTGTGAGTTTAAAAGTGCCACTTTTAGAAAGTGGGCATTTTCTTGCTTCACCATTCTGTGCCTTTACTTGGCTGCTGAATACACAACTGGGTCAGGCTGACAGTTGGATTGTTTGTGAATTTACTCTAGATAGTCACACAAAGTGAGCTGAGGTGTGACTCGCGTATTCTGATGAGCTTTCCTGGGCTATAGTGGGAGGAACCTGCACTTGACAGGGCTGCGCCTGACCTCACACAACACAGTCTCCAACCCCCTAGAGTGTATCTGGGGCAGGGAAAGGGAGAGACAGGGCCTTGTGCACTACAAAGACTTCCCTTTGAAGTTTGCCTACTTCAAAGGCAGAAATAATGAGTATGAGTATTGGACTGCTGACCCCACAACTTCAGAACACTTCTGGACTGAGGACATTCTGCCAGGGAGAAGAGCTGGATGCTTGGGGAGAACCTGCCACTCTGCTTGTTACTTTGCTGTGCTGGCCTGCTGCTGCTACTTCTGCCCTGGGAGTGAAAGGACTGGACTTTGCTTTCTACATTTTGCTTTCCAAGGTTCTCCAAGGACTTGAACTGAGCTTGTCTTCTGTTATGAAGTCTCAGGGACATGAAAGACGTATTCTGTCAGCACCTGGGCTCTCTTGCTGAGACCCCTGACTTGCCAAATGGTGCCACATCCAGTCCCTGGGCCCTTGGAAGGAGAAGCTGGTAAAATCTGACAGAAAATCCACACGCTGGCGCTGAGCCGCAGAAAAATCGATTCAGTGCCTGCACTGCAGCTGAAAAATCAATCCAGCGCCGTTGAAATCAACGCACGGTCTGCTTCACCACAGATCCATCATTGCTGTGCATCTGGATTTTACACGCATCGTCCCTGGGCGTTAAATCTTCATCATCGGCGCACGGACCCAAGACTGTCTGTCCAGACGCATCCATTCCCTGCGAGAAAAGAATTGAAGCATTGCTTACCCCCGCAGGGAAAGAATCGATGCACGGCCTCACTTGCGATGAAGGAATCGACGTATGGCTTGCTTTTCTGATGCATCCTTGCCCCTACAGCTTAATTTTTGATGCATACCAGGTATTTTGTGCTAAAACAATGTATCCATTGATATTTATGGATTAAGACTCTTTTTTAACTTTAAAAAGTAATATCTTTTCTTGCGTATGTTGGATTTTTGTTGTTTTGGTCTTGTTTGATTTAGACAAATATTGGTTATTTTTCTAAACTGTGTGGAGTCCTTTTGTGGTGTGTTCACTGTTTCACTGTGTATGTTTGTCCAAATACTATCACATTGCCTCTGAGATAAGCCTGACTGCTTCTGCCAAGCTACCAGGAGGGGTAAGCGGGGTTCATCTTAGGTGTGTGACCCCCTTACCCTGACCAGAGTGAGGATCCCTACTTGGACAGGGTGTAAACTGACTACCAACTAGAGACCACATTTCTAACATTTCCTTGATACCTATTTATAACTATTTAAATTGAATGCAAAACCATTGCAAGGTGCAGCTCATTTATTGACTATGGCTACCTCAAGTACTTGGAAAACCCACAAACCCTATACATCCCCGCAAGAAGAAAGATCCAGCATATGTAATGGTATATTGCTTTTGTAAATCGGCCCTCGTGATGAGAAGTTACAAATGAAAACATCATAAATGCCCTTCTTTTCCTACTCATTTTCAGTATTTTTTATTTCAACATTAAGAGCCTTATTTATAGTTTGGCAGTCCACAGTAATATAAATCCCATAGGACATAATGGTATTTATATTTCACCAGATGAGGTATCTCTCACTATTGTGACGGAGTAACCTCTCCGCCGAACTCTAAATCAGGCCCCTAGTTTCTTTTGAAAAACCTTGAAGGATCTAGAAAATGACCCCTTACTGAATTCAGAATTTTTTCTAGTATTCAGACAGTTTCCAGAGGAAACCACAAACCGTGGGTAACTTTAGAATCCCCAGGATGTTGGAAAAAAGGCACTAATTGTACATGGATAGCTTGTGAGGACAAACAATTATTGAGACCTAAGTTTGAACTACCCCAAATAGACAAAAAAAGGCTTAGCACTTGGAGGGAAAGGTCTAGAAGTGAAAGGGTTAAATATATTTATTATCAATATTTGTGTGTAATTTTATTTTATTTGTTTATATTTTTTGTTTTTAATTATATGATTTTTTGTAAATATCTTTTTTTTGTTTTTAAATATTTAAATGTTTAAATTTTATTTGTTTATTTAATGTTTATAATTGAATTATAGTTTTTTGTTTCATGTAAATATATACATATATGTGTGTATATATATAAATATATATCTTCGCTAAACATGCTCACAAACGAGCTCCAAGTGGCCCCAGAGGGGTGGTGCAGCAAAAATCCGGCAGAGCACTCCGGTTAATCTTATTTCAGCATCAAAATTATTTTATAATAACCGCACACTCAGGAAGTCAAAATAGAGTTAGTTTATTTAACACAACACGTTTCGGCTGACTAGCAGCCTTGGTCACGTGTATAATTCAGCCAATACATACAGCATTAAATACCCAAAAATCATGGCCACAGAAACAGGACTAAATTTTCTTCTCTCAAAATTACAGTTTTCTTTCTTACCCAAATATAAATATAAATACACATGTCAACCTAAACAGGATGGACACAAGGCTGAGTAAATAGAGAATATATATAAATTTCATCTATATACATACACATATCACCGTATACAAATATATTTATCATTAGAATATCAAGGAATGCTCATATACCAATGGATAATATCAATATAAATTCAAAAATAAATATATAATCATACGAATATATAAATATATAAATATAAATATAAATATGAATCAAAACATGACTCCGGCTCATATATATCCCATAAAATGATTTGCTTAAATAAACTGTTTTTCATAAACATATATAAGACCAGTGTCATAATTCTAAAATCGCCTTCCTATTTATCCAAGATGTTACAATTTAGATGTCATATGTATAATGTAATGATTAGAACCTCTTCCTTGAGCCATAGACCCCAATTATTAAGTGACATGAATGTTGTTCTTGTTCTAGAAAAATTAAAATTCATTTTCCCTTTATAATCTTTTACACAATTTGTAAAGAAAGTACTTATCACTATTTCTATAAGGCCAATACCCATCACCATGTGGAGAAATAAGCAATAATAAATTCACGAATCAGGAATCCATCCGGACCCCATCATTCTGAAAAGACATAAATGAAATAAACACATTATATTAAGAAATTATTAGAAAAATGGATTAAAGAAAACGAATAACAATTGATTAAAATAACCATGCTACTCATAATACAAGTGCCTTAAAGTCATAACTGCAGAATCCAAAGATTTTCTAGGCAAACTAGAAGGTATTATTTGGGAAGATGATTTCTTACTTGTCTCTCTAGATGTGAATTCATTGTATACGATTATTGATCACGAGAAAGGCATACAAGCATGTAGACATTTTTTGCAGACAAGATCCTTAAGATATCTGGCACATTGGCACATACTGATATGCTAATTGAGATGATAAGATAGTGTCTGACAAACAATATTTTTCTATTCAATGGCAAGCTATATAAACAGGTTCTCGGAACTGCATTGGGAACTTGCTTTGCTCCCAGTTTTGCCTGCTTATTTATGGGCTTATCGGAAGAAGGGATCTTCAAAGATGAAGAAAAATATCCAGAAACCAACCAGGCCATATTATGGCTTAGATATATTGATGATCTCTTTATAATTTGGAAAGGTTCTGAGGATGAGGCTAAGTGTTTCATTGAGAAACTTAATGAGAATGAGTGCAATATTAGACTGACATATAATATTAGTTTCTCTTCGATTGATTTTTTTGATACAGTGGTAACCACTGGCCAATAGTTGGAGGAAGCACAAGATCAGGACATGAGTCAGGATTGCATTACTGTGCTGTATACTGCTCTCAAGGTGTGGCTTTAAGGTAGCTATTAACTCCAGGATCACACTGCTACTCAGTCTGCATTGCTCAGAAATCTCCTCCTCTGTTTTCTTAAACAGGGTCAGCCTGACTCTGAATATCCTCTCCTGTCTCCGACCCCTCTGCTGGGCAGCCAGCATTTGCCTCCTCCTCACAGCCATTGTGGAAGCCCCCTGATGCTTTCTGGGTTTGGTTCTATAGGTTGGTTTTCAATTGGTGGTAAATTGCATGTGCAAACAGGCCATTTTGCGACAACTCACAAATTGCGACTTGTTTGTACATGCAGTTTTGTGACTTGCAATTAGCAATTCTCTAATTGCGAGTCACTAAATCCTGTCACTATTTTTGTAGCTCGCAAACCGCTTGTGTCTCAATTTTTACTTTGCAAATGCTTGTCATACATCACATACCGCTGTTTTTGCATTTGTAAAGCAGACTGCAACCAATTTGCAAGTGCAAATTAGTTGTACATCAGGCCCTAATATAGTTATTCAAATATGTAATGTGTTTGAAGTTAAGTAGTTTATCTACTGTTGCTTAGACTGAAGTGGTACTAGTAAATTTAACCCCAAAAGTCTAACACTTTCCCTACTGTTGCACAGAATAGAGTGCAGATAGTAAATTGAACCCCTCTGAAGTCTCTTTCACTACTGTTACATAAACTGTAGTTAGAATAATAAATATTACCCCTTCGAAGTCCAACACTTTTCCTACTATTGTGCTGTTTACAGTGGGAATAGTAAATCTAACCCCTCCAGAGTTCAACCCTCTTCCTTCCGTTGTGCTGTTTGCAGTGGGAATAGAAAATTGAATCCCTCTGAAGCCTAAAACATTCCCTACTGTTGCCCTGGTTGCAGTGTGAATAGTAAATCTAATACCTTTGAGCAAGGGTCGCTCTTCTTTGGGGCCATATAATTTCTGCCCCCTTAAAGGCACATTTTGGTCTTTTTTCAGTGGAGTGGGCCTCAGGATGGGTGGTAAATAGTTTACGTATATGGTGGGGGATCTGCTTCTGGGGTAAGGTTTATTTCCATCTGGTGGTGCCTTTTTCCCTTTGTCACACATCCTTTCGGGAGAATATCAGTATCTTTTGATTGATATTTTATGCCTTTTGTGTTTTCATTTTCCTTTCTTTTTTATTCTAGATACATTTGTTTCCTTTGTCTTGTGGGTAAATCCTGTTTGCCGGTGCAGCATTAGCAGATCTGTAGTTGGTTGGGTTGTGGCTGGAAAGCAGCTAATTTTGTAATCTTTTCATCTAATGTGTATCCTTGGCCTTTTTGTATAAATATGTTTGACTACTGTGCTAATGTTTGAATTGTTATCTTTTTGTGTGATTGTCTTTCAAAGTAATGTATTGATTTGTGCAGGTTCTTTACTGTATAGTGATATGTGTAATGTTTTTTTCAATTATTTTCCAGTAGGACTTCTTTGGTGCTTGCTGTGCCTTTGCAGAGTAGGTGCAGTAGATCCTTAGTCTTGCTGTCTCTAGCAAGTGAGTGGGTTTGATTTTGAATATATAGGTCTTTGTATGCTTTGTATTGATTAACTTTTCTTTCAAAATTACTTTATGCCAGTAGTTTTACTTTCTGGTTGATAAAGCCGCACTTTGCTTGTTACTTATTTTACACAGTATTGGTTATTGTTGACTTATTTGTTGAATTACTTTTATTAGTAAGGAATATGGCTAGCGGCAATGGTTCTGAGACTGACTCTGTATCTGAGTCCAAGATTCTGGCAGTGTATTTTTTTGTCTGAGCGGAATTATATGATGATGAAGCCACTCTCAGTGCAGTGAAAGTGCCTCTTTTAGAGAAGGACGCTGGTATGCAATAGTGCAGCAAGAGACATCAGCATTGCAGCATGGGGAAGTGCTGAACTCTGGGTTGCCCCACGCATGGTGCAGCCTGTGTTGCCTGCCTTTACTAGTGTTGGAAGGTGTAGAGTGAATACTGAAAACCTTTTGCCCATAAGTTTCTTTCTGTTGTTTGTGGAAAATGTATTTTTGTATGAGATTGTGGACCAGACTAATTTGTATGCTGAACAGTATTTGAGGGACAACAGTGCCAGACTTAAGCCCTGCTCTAAAGCTAGCTAGTGTACTCTCACAAATCTGGATGAGTTGAAGACGTTCTTAGGTTCAATTTTTTTGATGGGCTTGATACGGAAGCACAGTTTTCATAGCCTGAGACCCAGCACATATTGAGCCATATTTGCAGGAAACTGGTGCATTAGTGCTGACGGACCAATTTTCTTGCGTTACCCCTGCCCCACCTAACAACACCATGTGTGCACTGTATTTACAATATGGCGCACCATGGCACGTTAGGCCAATAGCATCAAAATTATTGACGCTATTGTGGTGCTTTGTTGCACTAGCATCCAAAATGTTGACACCAGTCCACTAGGCCCAGCCACACAAGTGAGGTACCTTTGTTTAATCAGAAGACTTGGTGGAATGCTGGGGGGAAGGATATTTGTGGCTTCCTGCAGATTCCAGAACTTTACATCATAGAAATGTGAGGAAAATGTGTTTTAGTCAAGTTGCAAGGTTTACAAAGGATTGTGGGAACACAGCTTAGTGAGAGCTACGCAACTCACCCCATCCTGAATTCCTCTAGGTGTCTTGTTTTAAAAAATGTGTATGTTTAGTAGGTTTTCTTAGGTGCCAGGTGAGGTAGTGCCAAAATCCACAGCTACGGACCTTGGCAAAAAAAGGTCAGTTTTCAGTGGAAAAATGTTCACGTTGCATTTTGGGCCGCTTCCTGTCACAGGGACTCAGCCAACCAACGCAAATGAAGTACAATTTTTATCAGAAGAGTCTGGGGAATGCTGGGTGGAAGGAAGTTTGTGGTTCCCTGCAGATTCTAGAACTTTCCATAGCCGAAATGTGAAGAAAATATGTTTTTTAGTCAAAGTTTGAGGTTTGCATAGGATTCTGGGTAACACAACCTAGTGAGAACCATGCATGTCACCCATTCCTGAATTTCTCTATGTGTCTACTTTTTTCACAAAGGTATAGATATGCTAGGTTTCCCTAGGTGCCGGCTGAGGTAGGGCCCAAAATCCACAATGAGTCACATTGCAAAAAAACATTCAGCTTTTGGTGGAAAAATGTGATGTGTCCACTTTGAGTTTTGGGACATTTCCTGGTCCAGGCATTAAGCCTACCCACAAAAGTGAGCAATGTTCCCTGTAAGGTGCGCGCACAGGTGCGCGCGCACCCTTCCTTCCCCCACCGTGCAGGCCTCTTTGCGAAGTGCACACGTCACTGCCTGCATCATGCCTGCATCACGCAAGAGAGTGAAACCGTATGTCAGCGCTGCATTTTTAAAAAAGAAACAGCGCGAAAACAGGGTCACTCTCTTCGCGGCAGAGCAGGACAACGAACGAAGGTGCAGGATAAATCACTGCACAACGAGGGTCCCAAAAGAAATCAGGTACGTGTAATTAAAGGGCCACGGTGGCAGTGCAGGCATCTCCTCTGCAGTGACCATGTTTTCTGCACTGCTCAACCTTTAAAAGTAAAGGTGCTGGTGCCCAAAGCACTCCACTTAAACATGCAGCTGCTGCAATTGTGTCTTTTTAGGCGTGCTGAGCCGATTGGTAAAAGCAGTCGGTCTCTTGTCAGAAGTCCCCATGTCTCTTCCACATAGGCACGTAAGTAAATAAAAACGTGCTGATGCTCAAAGACCTCCTCTTAAACACGAGGCTGCTGTAAGTAAATCTGCCAGAAGTGAATACTGAGGCAGCATAAACCTGAAGCCATCTCGGGCCTCTTCAATCCATTTACGGCCACTCCCCTGCCCCTTCAGCTCAATCCTGCAGCTTTCTACTTTCACCCTTTATGAAGTACTCAGGGAGCTGGTGAAAACATACCGGTGTTGAGTATGTCTGAAAACAAGGAAAAGCACCCAAAAGTGCAGATATTTAAGCTCTGGTTGCAGAAGAACAAATGAGCAAGGTGAAATAGAAATAGCCCCAAAAAATGTGAGCGAAGTGCCCAGGCAAAAGAGCTCTGAATGAACTCAAGCAAAAGATTACAGACACACTCGAATCCTTCAGACTGTTTTGAACAATACATATTATACAGAACAAAATGTGACTTTGTTAAAAACAACATTCTGTCAACAGCGGATATTTTGCATTAATTCATTTCTTTTACACGTTTTGATGAAAGAAAGCTTCACGTAATACTTTTGACATGAGGCTGCCGTAATTAAATCTGCCAGCAGGGAATACTGAGGCAGCGTAAACCTGAAGCCATCTCGGGCCTCTTCAATCCATTTACGGCCACCCCCCTGCCCCTTCAGCTCACTCCTGCAGATTTCAACTTTCACCCTTTATGACGCGTTTTTGTTTTTTCCTTCTTCTGTCTTTTCCATGTGTGTCTTTTGCTCACAGCAAATGCTTGAGGCATAAGAATAAGCCCCGGCCCTCAAAAATAAGTGCTGGTGCAACAAGCACAAATTAAGCATTGGGCAGCAGTCTGGTCATCAGCCTTTGACCCACAGGGGTCAGGCAGTAGTCTGTGCTGATGCTCCTTCTTCACTCTCAGGGTGCCAGTGACAATGCGCATCACCGCTATTGGCCTCCTAGCAGTTTTTTTTAAAACTATGGCACTGAGCATCAAGGCGTCCAAACTGAATGCAGCAGTGGTTAGTCGATATACAGGGCGGTTTTGCCCAAGGCGCAGAGTGACTCTCAAGTTCTGGTGGTCTGCTGTGCACTCCTTCTTCAGAGGGAGTCAGTGATCGGTGGTGGCTTCTGCCTGCAGTCCCTCGGTGGGGGGTGACATTTCAGTGGCTTTCTCCATATGGGGCTCAGAGCAGCAGCTTTGCTTTTACATATTTCAACTGGGTCACAATCACGCAATCATGCCCGTGAAAGTCACTGTGGTCGGGTGCACGAGGTGCTCAGATCAGGGCTTGCACCGTGTACGTGAGTTTGTTGGGCTGTCTCCCCACTCTTGGCTGCGCCCAGGCTCCTCGGCATTGCCCCCACCACTTCAGTGCCCTCAAAAATAAGTGACGTGCTCAGCACCAGAAACAACCAGCACAAATTAAGCGCTGTGGGGAGGGAAGGAGGAGGGACAGGGACAACAGGCACAAATCAAGCTCTGTGGGGAGGGAAAAATAAAAAAGAATCCAACAGGGAAAGAGAACTGCTATTTGCCACTCAGAGAACAGTGAAATGTCTCCGGATTATTATTTCAGACACAAATGTAAATGAAGCACAGTGTAACGGTCTGAAACAGGGACTGACATTATATGCACCATCATCAAACGATTTATTTTCATATACATGCAAAATAAGATTAGTATGTTTCATTTGAACAAGAATCATAATGCAATTCAAGAATCTGTAACGTTGCATCCTTCTACTGTCACCAGCTAACTAACTATACTCAGTATTGATAAACTTATCTGTTTAGGAATGTAGGTGCAGACCTATATACCTATACATGTAGGTGTTATGCACACATATATATATATATATATATATATATATATGTATGGGTGCATATGTTTATGTAGAGATGAGTAAAAATGCAGGTCTGCGCCTACAGGTGTACAATTTTGGTGGATCACGGTATTTTTATATGGTGGACTTCGACAACTCCGAGGTGCACACACAGTGTAAAGAAGGGGCGGCTCCTGACACTAGTGCTGATGGCAAAACTGCTCAGGTCAATACAAGCACATTTTTTTGAAACAACAATGGGAGCTGTTACTTTGCCTTTTCGGAGCAACCGCGCAGTTACGATTTGTGGTTACTGATACTTAATCAGCGAGGGTCTGCTTGTTTAATTTCAAAAGCTATATAAAAAAAACTTTTAGTAACTTTACTTACAAACTATGGCATAGCCTTACTTTTAGCACAGTTGTCCCCTGCCCCGCCCCCTTACAGCGATTAGTCTCAAAACTACACGGAACCTTTTGGGAAAATGGCAAATGCTGCATCTGCTGAAATGTTTGCCAAACTTTTGGGGAATCAGATGGTGCAGACGGCCAACAACCTGCAGCAGGTTTCCCATCCCAAGAGCTCTTAGTGTTTTAAAATCTAGCCTTTAATAACTATTATCTTTCACGCTAATGCAGGCAGAAATGAGCTGCACCTTAAAGATCACAATTTTGCACCATATGTCTATAAATGCTGAGTTTAATGACACTGTTTTTGGGATGAGTCCAGCGTGGGAAGCTAGATAACATTCTATGCTGTAGGTGGTAACAGTGTGTTCAATTATAGCATCAAACTACTAACGCTGAGATTTACAGAATCACCTTGAAAATTCTGTTTTATTAAATAACAGGTTAAAAAAGATGGGTTTTTCATTGTTTTGGTTGCTGTAGGAAGCTGGCTCTATATACTATATCAAAGTGAGATATAGGGCCAGATGTAGGAAGCCCTTTGCATGGTGCAAACTGCGAAAATCGCAGTTTGCGCCATGCAAACAGCCTAACGCGATGCTCATTCACAAATTGCGAGTCGGTGCCGACTCGCAATTTGTGAATGCGACTCGCAAATAGGAAGGGGTGTTCCCTTCCTATTTGCGACTCGCATCGCAATTCAGAATTGCTTTCTGACCGCGAATGCGGTCGCAAAGCAACTCGCAGTTACCACCAGTGTCACACTGGTGGTAACTCATTCGCAAAAGGGATGGGGTCCCCATGGGACCCCTTCCCCTTTGTGAATGTGGGCATAAAGGTTTTTTCAGAAAAATGGTTTCGTTATTTGTTTCATTTTGCAACTCGTTTTCCTTTAAGGAAAACGGGCTGCAAAATGAAAAAAAAAAACTGCTTTATTGAAAAAGCTGTCACAGACATGGAGGTCTACTGACTTCAGCAGGCCACCATCCCTGTGAGTGCAGGGACTCGCTATGGGGTCGCAAAATGCGACCCACCTCATTAATATTGATGAGGTGGGTCTTTGCGACCCCATAGCGAGTCGCAGACGGTGTCTGAGACAGCGTTCTGCATCCGATATTGCGACTCGGAAATTGCGAGTCGGACAGATGTGTGGACTGATGTGTTTTACATGTCCTGATGGTGAAATACTGCTAAATTCAGGTTTTACTATTGCAAGGCCTATCTCTTCCATAGATTAGCATGAGAATGACCTTGAAATATCTTTTAAGTGTAATTTCCCATAGGGAGCAGATAGAGATGTGGAGTTTGGGGTCTCTGAACACACATTTTTAAAATACATCTTTTGGTAAAGTTTGTTTTTAGATTGTGAGTTTAAAAGTGCCACTTTTAGAAAGTGGGCATTTTCTTGCTTCACCATTCTGTGCCTTTACTTGGCTGCTGAATACACAACTGGGTCAGGCTGACAGTTGGATTGTTTGTGAATTTACTCTAGATAGTCACACAAAG
Source organism: Pleurodeles waltl (assembly GCF_031143425.1). NCBI lineage: Eukaryota > Metazoa > Chordata > Amphibia > Caudata > Salamandridae > Pleurodeles > Pleurodeles waltl. The sequence continues at coordinate 1,879,893,288 of NC_090440.1, read as the reverse complement.
TGAGCTGAGGTGTGACTCGCGTATTCTGATGAGCTTTCCTGGGCTATAGTGGGAGGAACCTGCACTTGACAGGGCTGCGCCTGACCTCACACAACACAGTCTCCAACCCCCTAGAGTGTATCTGGGGCAGGGAAAGGGAGAGACAGGGCCTTGTGCACTACAAAGACTTCCCTTTGAAGTTTGCCTACTTCAAAGGTAGAAATAATGAGTATGAGTATTGGACTGCTGACCCCACAACTTCAGAACACTTCTGGACTGAGGACATTCTGCCAGGGAGAAGAGCTGGATGCTTGGGGAGAACCTGCCACTCTGCTTGTTACTTTGCTGTGCTGGCCTGCTGCTGCTACTTCTGCCCTGGGAGTGAAAGGACTGGACTTTGCTTTCTACATTTTGCTTTCCAAGGTTCTCCAAGGACTTGAACTGAGCTTGTCTTCTGTTATGAAGTCTCAGGGACATGAAAGACGTATTCTGTCAGCACCTGGGCTCTCTTGCTGAGACCCCTGACTTGCCAAATGGTGCCACATCCAGTCCCTGGGCCCTTGGAAGGAGAAGCTGGTAAAATCTGACAGAAAATCCACACGCTGGCGCTGAGCCGCAGAAAAATCGATTCAGTGCCTGCACTGCAGCTGAAAAATCAATCCAGCGCCGTTGAAATCAACGCACGGTCTGCTTCACCACAGATCCATCATTGCTGTGCATCTGGATTTTACACACATCGTCCCTGGGCGTTAAATCTTCATCATCGGCGCACGGACCCAAGACTGTCTGTCCAGACGCATCCATTCCCTGCGAGAAAAGAATTGAAGCATTGCTTACCCCCGCAGGGAAAGAATCGATGCATGGCCTCACTTGCGATGAAGGAATCGACGTATGGCTTGCTTTTCTGATGCATCCTTGCCCCTACAGCTTAATTTTTGATGCATACCAGGTATTTTGTGCTAAAACAATGTATCCATTGATATTTATGGATTAAGACTCTTTTTTAACTTTAAAAAGTAATATCTTTTCTTGCGTATGTTGGATTTTTGTTGTTTTGGTCTTGTTTGATTTAGACAAATATTGGTTATTTTTCTAAACTGTGTGGAGTCCTTTTGTGGTGTGTTCACTGTTTCACTGTGTATGTTTGTCCAAATACTATCACATTGCCTCTGAGATAAGCCTGACTGCTTCTGCCAAGCTACCAGGAGGGGTAAGCGGGGTTCATCTTAGGTGTGTGACCCCCTTACCCTGACCAGAGTGAGGATGGATTCCTGATTCGTGAATTGTTTATTGATTATTTCTCCACATGGTGATGGGTATTGGCCTTATAGAAATAGTGATAAGTACTTTCTTTACAAATTGTGTAAAAGATTATAAAGGGAAAATGAATTTTAATTTTTCTAGAATAAGAACAACATTCATGTCACTTAATAATTGGGGTCTTTGGCTGAAGGAAGAGGTTCTAATCATTACATTATACATATGACATCTAAATTGTAACATCTTGGATAAATAGGAAGGCGACTTTAGAATTATGACACTGGTCTTATATATGTTTATGAAAAACAGTTTATTTAAGCAAATCATTTTATGGGATATATATGAGCCGGAGTCATGTTTTGATTCATATTTATATTTATATTTATATATTTATATATTCGTATGATTATATATTTATTTTTGTATTTATATTGATATTATCCATTGGTATATGAGCATTCCTTGATATTCTAATGATAAATATATTTGTATATGGTGATACGTGTATGTATATAGATGAAATTGATATATATTCTCTATTTACTCAGCCTTGTGTCCATCCTGTTTAGGTTGACATGTTTATTTATATTTATATTTGGGTAAGAAAGAAAACGGTAATTCTGAGAGAAGAAAATTTAGTCCTGTTTCTGTGGCCATGATTTTGGGGTATTTAATGCTGTATGTATTGGCTGAATTATACACGTGACCAAGGCTGCTAGTCAGCCGAAACGCGTTGTGTTGAATAAACTAACTCTATTTTGACTTCCTGAGTTTGCGGCTATTATAAAATAATTTTGATGCTGAAATATATATATATATACTATATATAGATATATACACACATATTTAATGTGCTTTTGATAGTAGTAAATGTAAAGAATTAAACAAAAAATAATAGAATGTAAAATTAATAATGTTAATAATTGTGTTCCAAAACAATTTTTCAAAGTCATTGCATTTCCGTGAACAAGGGAGCGAGGTCTCCTGAAACGCGTCGGAGGATTGTATTCAATGCCTTTTTTCGTTTTTTTGCCTGATTAAACCTGTGGATTGAAGCAAGTGACTACGGTGTTTCTTTTTTGCAAAGAAACAATTTGGTATGTGTATATATATATATGCGTGTGGGTAATAATATATATATATATATCTATACACACACAGAAATATATGTATGTGTGTTTATATATGTATATATTTATATATAGTATTAAATATTAGTGAGATTTATTTAATTAACATGATATTAATGGTATGTATTAAAATATGTACGTTTTATACTTTAAAGTATTTATCTTTCTATCTATCTATCTATCTATCTATCTATCTATCTATCTATCTATCTATCTATAGGCATGTGAGCAATGCAGCTTTGTTGAATTAAAACTTTTGCACTGTTCCACGGAATCCTGAGTGAGCCAGTTTCATCTGCTTTGGGGCTTATCGCAGGAATTTGCAGACAAGTTTAACCCTCTCCATGCTCCACTCCCACGGGTATCGGCTCTTGGTACTTCGAGCATGTGTTTAGATGGAGATATTGTGTGTAACTGAGGCAAACTGAGGAGAAGGAAATCCTTGGACTACCCCCGCTGCTGATTTGCCCACCGGACAGGCGTCTCCGCGCACGAAAGACATCACAGGAGATTGGCAGAATCAGATACAATAAATAAAATATAAAATCAAAATCAAAAATAGAATCAAATACAGGCAGAATCCGGAGGGAACGGAATTGAGAGAGACACCAACATGCTTAGGAGCTACCTCGTCAAATAATTGAAGAACCATATCATGCGGATTCCAGTACGGACTGCTCCTAAGGGTGGAACATGACCAAACGTTGATTCCCCTTTGGACGAGACCAGGGGTCCCCTTTTTTCAAATGCAATTGCTAACACTGAAATGCTCCCTGCAGACTCCGTGGCCTCTTCCTTTGCAGCCCCCCCTTGACTTACACTCCACCAACTTTACAACACTTTAGTTTAGCACCACCATCCAGGGAATTAGAGACGCTCCTTACTCCCTGTCTATACAACGATCAGCACTCTTATCACCGGGAGAGGGACATCTTTATATATTTCTTTTAATTTAGATTTTTTGTTGGTGTGCACTTGTTTGCAGATTGTTAACTATTTACTGCAGTATCACTCACAATTCGGGCAGTACACACAGTATACCCACCACTGCTTCCATATCTCCTACTTTTACTCTGACCATGCCCCACAAACCCAAAGAGCAAATTTCATAGATTCTGACCCTGACTTTTTAATAGACCTTCCTCTACCACAGCGACTTCCCCACCCTCATGACAAATATAATAATTGTCATCTTAGATGTCCAAGGCCTTAGTTCTTCTGAAAACAGGATAGCCTTACTTGAATGGCTGAAGGCCAAGGAGGTGGATATATCCTTCCTCCAGCAGACTCATTTACTCCATAAAGATGTTCCTAGACTTTGCTCATGTGGGTTCCCCTCACAGTTCCATGCTGTTGCAGCTTCTGAGACTAAGGGGGTAGCCATCCTTTTGAGGCACGGACTGCCCTTTGAATTAAAACCTAAACACCAGGATAGAGAGGGGAGAGTGGTTAGCATCCTGGGTAGACTAGAAGGACTCTCCCTCACAATACGTTCCATGTATGGCCCCAATGAAGAGAAAGACTGCTTTTATGTGACCAAAATGCCCAAGTTGCTCACTCGTCCAAGGGCCACATTATTGTAGGGGGTAACTTCAACTCCATCCTCAGCCTAGAATTAGACAGGTCTCTCCTCACCCACTGACCTCTCTCTGGCATAACAGACCTTAGACTAGAAGACATTTGGAGACAGCAACACCAAGGGGACAGAGACTTTACTTTTTACTCCAATGTCCATAGGTCGTACACATGCATTGATTACTTCTTGACCTCTGAAGCCCTTCACCCTCAGATAATCTCCACTGACATTTGCGGTAAATTCATCTCTGATCACTCAGCAGTCTCGTGGAGCCTTGACACAGTCTTGCCTTACCCTACTCCTTGAAGGCCCGGGTTCCCTAATGAGGTGGCATCTCAAGACCCTAACTTAAGAGACCACCTAAAAGATGTGATCGAACACTACTTTCAAGAAAATGATAATGATGAGGTGAGGCAGAGTGTGCTTTGGAATGCTGCTAAATCGGTCATCCAGGAAAAAGTCATCTCACATGCCTCTTCTTGTGAGAGGCAAAACAGACAAAAGAAGTCTGACTTAGAGCGGGAATTGGGTCACTTCAAAACTCTTCACAAACAAGATAATTCGCTCCGCACTTACAGGCAGCTTCTAAAGGTGCCAGACGAGTTGGAACATTTGCCGCAAAAAAATGATTGTATCTGTAGCGCACCTACTATGAAAAAGGGGACAAAGCAAAAAGATTTCTAAATTACAAACTTAAGCAGGCACACACGAAGAACAACATGCACAGCACTGATGACAAAAACAGCTCCACTTTTACAACCACAACAGACATTTTGGCTAATTTCTCCGCTTACTATGCAACACTTTTTTAAAGCGGCAATCTCTCATCTGATGTGCAAGATGCATATCTAGACACTTAGCCCCTCATTATGAGTTTGGTAGGTGGAAAAGGCCGCCCGCCAAACTCTTGCAGTCGGGTTACCGCCTGTGCGGTCCCTTTCCCACGGCTCCTATTAAGAGTTTCCTGCGGGTTCAGCAGGCGGAAACTGCTGGCCCAGCGGGAAACAGCCCACAACATTGATGCCAGCTCAAAATTGAGCCGGTGGCAAAGTTGCAGTGCGTGGGGTGCACGAGCACCCGTCGCGTTTTCAACTGTCTGCAAAGCAGACAATGAAAAGCGCGACGGGGCTGGCCATGGAGGCCCCTGCACTACCCATCCCAAGTGCATGGGCATTTCAGGGCCTCCATGGGGCTCCCTGCATCCCGTTTCCACCACCCTTTACATGGCAGTGCTACTGCCATGTAAAAGCTGGTGGAGAAGGGACTTGTAATCCCCAGTGCTGCCCTGATGGATCGGGACCACCAGCACCGCCAGACTGACGATAAGTCATGATCTGGCTGTGCTGGCAGTCCAACTGTGGCGCAACCGCCACAGTCGTAATGTGGCTGCCGGACAGCTACATTGGTGGCGGTCCGACAACCACCGCAGCTCTGACGGTCTGAAGAGTTGCTTTGAGACTGGATGCCTTCCTGCAGCTCAAACTTGCAATGACAGCCCAAGAGGTCAGGGAGGTGATTTGTGGGCTACAAGACTGAAAGGCACCAGGCCCGCATAGTTTCTTGGTCTTGTTTTACAAGGCCTTTGCTAGGCTCCTAGCCACACCCTTAGTGGACGTTTACAACGATATTGTTAAATGTGGCATAGTTACGGGCACTAAATATTAGAATCCCAGATTTGCTTCTGACTGAAACCACAAATGGAACCCATGCTACATTCCTCTCACAGATCCATAGCATTACTGAACACTGATGTAAAAATCGTTGCAATTATTATAGTCTCAAAACTGCACTCGATTTGGAATACTCTAATTTCCCCACAATAAACAGTTTTTATTCATAATCATCACACTAGGGAAAACACCCAACTAACCTCCTCTCTTATTGAAGTCGCAGAGAGGACCAGAACTCCAATGGTCCTGCTCTCCATTGACACCTAAAAGGCTTTTGATCGGGTCAATTGGCACTATCTTACTAGATTCCTGAATAGAACCCCTATGGGTCCCAATCTGAAACACATGATCCTAACTTATTTTCAACAACTAAGCTAAAAGTAAATGGGAAATGAACCCCACTACTTCCCATCATGCAAAGCACCTAACGGGGCTGTCTTCTCTCCCTACTAACTTTTGGCCTGACTATGGACCCCTTTGTTCAGAAAGTTTAAGCTAATCCACATATTATGGATATGAAGATAGGTGGCAAAGAAATCAAACTGGCTAACAATACAGATGAAGTCTTCTGTTTTTTAACGGAGCCATCCACATCCATTCGTGGAGGAATTACCACACCACGCTTTAACGAAGCCTCAGGCTTCTCAGCCTGCAGGATGACCGCTGTGAAACTAAACTTCCTACTACGAGCGTTCTATCTGACACAGTCACTACTGCTCAAATTCCCCACAGTAATTTTAGACCAGATTAAAAATAAACTGTTGGAGTTGGTCCGGAGGGAACAGACCCCTAGGGTTCCGAGAACTGCACTCTATAAATCCACGACTGATGGACATTTAGGGTTCTCAAACATTCGATCTTACATTATGGTGGCACAACGTTGCTAGCCTGTGGATTGGAGCTTTAACATAAGCAATCACTCCTTGGTGCATATCGAACAACACGTCTCCCCCATCCTACTCTCTGCCCTGCTGTGGGTCCCACAATAGGTGCAGTCTTCCAAGCGCCACAATCCCAATTTCCCGCCAGGAATGGTGGACCCAGGTTTTGCTTGCTTGACTGGGGGGATCCTCCCACCTTGGGTGATCTATATTTTGAATAGGAACAATCGCCCCTTATACGAGCTACAGAGGGAGTGGCGTTTCAGAGAGAGGATGAGTATCGCCTAACAAGTTTACAACACTGGGCAGGCATGAGGGACATTAAGGACAAGGTCAGCTAGGCCAAAATTGCTCTACAACACTTATTTGCTGACAAAATCATACGTAAAGGCATCACAACTGCAGAGGGCAATCTGTAACTTAGACACTAGCCCAAAACACACTATACATTGGCACGGGAAGCTGACATAGGTTGTGAAATGCCACTGAATACTTGAGAGCGAATATGACGCTGAGCAGCAAAAGCTTCAATATGCACTTCACACAAAGAGAATGCTCACAAGCTACTTAAGAGATAGTATCTTTCACTGACATACCTATGTGCAATGTTTGGAGGCCTGGACACATGTTGGAAGGGATGTGGGGAATAGGGACCTTCTTCCATATGCGGTGGTATTGCGGCCGTTTACAAGATTATTGGACAGGTATACTATCCCACATAGGTACTATTCTGGGTGTTTCTCTCCATGGATTGTTTAATCATCCCACTTGGTGATCCTGGCCTGAGTAGCATTTTTCCACTAAGTACACCGATCAGAAAACTAATGCCCAATTCTGGAAAAAGCTGGCTATCTCACCTATACATGTCTGGTGGGGCAAGTTATGGAAAATGTATGCCATGGAGAAACTCACAGTACTGGATAGACAAGTTCATAAAAGTTTGACTCCCTCTTACAGACACGTATGAAGCTGGATTTCGCTATAGCAGTGACTTCCGCCTTGGTCTCTGACATTATTGGTAGGGCAGACCTACATATTATGACATCACCACACCAAGACTTCTCAGACCACAGCAGAGAACAAATAATAGATTCTTGCTGATCTTCACGGGCTAAAGAGGGGGTAGCTGGGCCTTGGACCGTAGTTCTTCCTCTTTTCTATTATATGGATTATTGGTACCACGGGGCATTATTGTACTACTGTCTACTGTAACCTGTTCATCGCATAATGATTGTAACAGTGAAAATTCTAAATAAGGTTGTTAAAAAAAAGAAAATTTAAATGAATAACAATGTGACTCTATTCTAGAAGTTTGAAGTTTTGCTGTATTTGTGTGAGCTACTTTGTTTTAAGTGTTTTTTTCCCTGGAGGCTGCTTGAGAAATCCCTGTCAGTTTTTCTGTGATCGCTAGTGTTAGTAATAAATACATTTTGCAGATTCATTCTAAACGCAGCCCATTTTCATTGTTCGGATATTTTAAATGAGAATTAATATTTGTATTTATTGTTATAAAAATAAGTATTTATCTGTCAGAAAGGCCAGGTGTATGCGGTAAGAAGGAAGGAACATGATGATAAGAATAAATGGGTAGAAAAAGAGGCGCCAAGTGCACCAGAAAGTATTGTGTGAGTGAATTCCAGGTAAGAGAAAGTGACTTCAACTAGACGTTGTTTATGTTGTGTCTAGAGAAGAGACCTGAGTCGTTGAATGCCTTTGACCAAGCCTGGGACTTAACCTAGCCTCACCACTCTAATAGTTCAGAGGACCTCATCAGATTCTGACAAGAGATTTCTTGAATACAAGGGAGCATTGGATCTTCAAGATTCAAGACGTTTGGTTGTGTGATTTCTGCCCTCTCACCCAAGCTATGAACTGTTACTAGTTGACAGCAAGTACATAATACAAGGTCCCACAGCAGGTTGGGATTGAGAGCCATTGTGAAAGTTGATTGTATTAGACTTGGTTCTAGGACAGCACAGGTGCTGCAGGACAGGATTGAGGGGTACTGGTAGACCTTCTTGTGAAGGTAACATTATTGCAATAGCAGTTTTGGTGCTAGTTGGGACAACATATTGCAATAATTGTCTTTTTAGCTAACAACTCAATACATCATTAATGTGTGCCTCTGATCCACTACAAATAAGCTAACACACATAAAAACAATATCTGTAAAGGCACATAACAGTAATAGGGTGTGCTTACTGATATGTAGCAACTGTTACTGCTTGCAAGGCTGCAGGTGCATACCTATCAATAGTGCATCAGGTTACGTGGCATCTATGCCTACGGCGGGAATGGGCACTTTGCACCTAATAGGTGCCTTTTTTTTCACTACTGAGCAATGGGATGGCGCCCAGTTTCCTGGCTTGCATTAGAGCCCACTGCACCCCTATTACGCCACTGACTAACAGAACTGCTTTTGAGGGGGCTGAGAAAGTGTTCAATTCCAGCTTTACCTCTCTTTACCTTTTTTACCACTCCTGTCTTGCTGCCACGCTTTCAGACACTGGTTTAGTGGTACCCTTACCCACTCACAATCTTAACCCCTGACCAGAGCTCAGAATTACTTGCATCAATTGTTGGCTCATGCTGTGGATAGGGCCATTTGGACTATGCAATATTTATTGCAACACCCCAAACGGCACTCGTAATTAGTACCTGTGTGGGGGTCCCATCATGCCAGTCCCTGGATGTTCTGTTAAAATAACTGTTACCAGGTGCTTTTCTCCTTTTAGTCTGCATGGAAGCAAAGCCGAGCTAGAACCTCCGGAATTGATTAGGAGGTGAAGTACAAAGCACAGAACTTGGAAGCTTCTTGTGTTGATAAAGCGGAGCAATGGAGCAATCCTAGAGGATTCCGACCATAATACTTGTGAGAGACAATGCTTTGTGTACAATATTTGAGCATGCGCAGTGCAGGAAGCAGGTAGCATGACCATCAAGGATCCATGTGTTGACTCATCTCTGCGGCACACTCTTAGAAACGGGGTGCTGTTATCCCTTGAGTTTGTCTGCCTTTCTTTCCATACTCTGTCCTGGTAGGCAACTACATTATCCATCTTGACTATGCGTGGTCTGTGCCTCTGTGAATTCGTGAGATAATAGTGCAGCAGGTGTAGGTTTTTGATTAAATTAAAAATGTACAGGTGCGTGATTAATGGAATACTTTCTACCACTGACATAAAATGAAACACTCAATGTCAATTTCAAATTTCACGGCAAGTACAGTGAAGTTATAGACACACCATTGATACTCTGGATGGAGTATCCATCAAACAACATATTTCCGGTACCTGACCAATTGCCATAAGAAAAGCCATTCATGCAGCACATGGCTTTTTAACTGGCATTTTGATGGAAGTATTGATTTACACAAACTGGTGGTGAAAATTCTAGTAACCAAACTCAAAATCTAGCCCTTGATGTGTGGATAAGATAACTCAGTATAAACTAATGCATTGATTGTGATTGGTGCAAAATGAAGGTCACAGGTTTGAATTCTAGAATGTCTACTTGGCATTTTCTCCTTCGAAGGATGATGGGATGAGTACATTTGAGCCTGGTAATAACTGACAAGTTTTCATCACCTGGGTAACCAGACAAATTATTATTATTATTGTGAGAAGTTACTTTTTTTTTAAATATCAAAGCTGTTAACATAATAAATGTATCAGCAAAGTAAGTTGCGGAAAATTAATATCCCAGAAAAAAAATTATTTAAGGAAAAATAGTAAATGCACTCTTGTAGTGTGTTTCTCACAAAACAGAAATTTCTTATCCCACCCTCCTTCTTTTTAAACAAAGCTGCTAGAACAACAATGTAGCAGGTTCGTTGAACTCTTCTCAGATGAAGATCACGGATTTTCTTCAGGGGTTTCTGATGCTGTTCCTAAGGTACTCAATCAAGACACCAGGTAAAAAACACAGTCCAGTAAACATGTCTGCCACAGCCCATCCTAACAGGCAGGGGGACCACGCCCCTCTCACCTTTTGCCCAACAAGGAGAGTGTCTGTCAGACACTCTTTATTTTCAGGTCACACAGCCAGGAGCTAGACATGCACTAAATGCACAGGCTCCTGGCGGCCTTAGCTGAACTTTGCAAGGCTGAAGATGTCACGGCTCCTGTGGTCATGGCCTCTTAAGTCTGGAAGCTCCTTGGCGTCCTCTCTCTTGTGACAAGTGGGAACATCGCTGATTGCCTTAGACTTGAGTGCTTCAGTTTTAAAGTCTGAAGTGCCCAGGGCTGAGTATCAATTACTGACACCTTATCACAGAGTGGGTGAGGTGGGGATTAGCAACTCTCACTGTCCCCATCCCACTCTGTGATGAGGTAGGGACTGCTGCTGCCCCTCACTGGCTAACCTAGACTCGGAAATGTGATAAGGCAGCAGTCCCAACCCTCCTTGGACCTCTGTGGCAGAACAGCTCAGGTAAGTGTGATTTTTTTAAAATGTTTGTTGAGTGTGCTTCTACATGAATGTTTGGGCTTGAGTGTCGTGAATGCATATGTGTGTTTGTATGCATGTGTGAATGCATGGATGTGTGTATGTATGTGTGCGTGTGTGTCCCATCCGCCCTCCTCCATGCTCAAATTGCCACCCACCACTGAAACATGCTTCTGCTTGTTCGCGTAGTGAGTCAGCTGGAAATAGCAAAGCACTCTTGTTGTGTGGGCAGAGTACAGCATGGGCCTTTCCGCTCCAGTGTGTGGGTAGGACAGATGGTTAACTGTGGGAGGGCCATAAGCATCATTTTCATTTGCCAACTGAGTGCTCATGTTGAATATCCTCTACAGATCAAGAATCTAAAGCAGATTTGAGAACAATGTAAAAAGTTGTAATCAAACTAGCAGCCAGAGTTTCAAGGATGTTACACAAGGTTTGTGTCACTTTTTTGACTCAGACCGACACAAAATCCTTTGTGCAACATAGAAAGCAACACAAATGGTTATTTGTGTTGCTTTGAAAAAAAAGTAACACAACGCTGCATATTCAACTGCCTTGCATTACTTTGCGTCATAGGTGGTGCATGGGCATCACCGTGAATCCACCTATGGATTTTGATGCAAACCCATATTTACAGAGACTTGTAGACATGGGTTTGCACCAAAGTGGTACGCTTGCATGAGGCTAGTATCCTCATTGCATGTGTGCAGCTTTGTGCAGTTCATATGCAAAGGGAAAATAGCCTCATGGGACAGTTATGATAACATGGTACCAAATAGCAATTTGTGCTCTGTACGTATGGAAGAGCATTTTTGCGGTCAGTAATGGCCCAATTCTGCAAATCGGACCATTTCCAACTGCAAAAATGCTTTTGTATATATGCCCCATAGTCCCTAGCTTTGATTCTGGTGATGACCATTGCATTGTTGTTATCTGTCTATTGCAAATTTCCCATAGCTCTTGCTGGAAGGAAAGGGTGTTTGCAGTTACCCTAGCCAAGTCTCTATAGAACCACTACACTTATCCAAGAAAATGCATTTGATATTATTGGCCAGTACCAGTGTGTAATTACAAGTGTTATGTCTATGAAGTAATGTCGTGCTCTAAGAAAAAAACTGTGTAGTTGAGAAAGTTGAGATAGATTTCAGAAATGCAAAACTTTGTATTTTTTGCCAGGAGTCAAGTAATATAGGGCCGTATGTCTGAATCATTTATTTGGTTGGAAACTGACCAGTCAGCTGTTTCCAACTGCAAACATGCTTTTTCTTATGCATAAAGAACAAACTGCAATTCGGTAACACATTACCAAATCCCAAATCGGAATTGCATACATGCATTGCAAATCGGTATTTGGAAGGGGCATGTTAAGGGCGTCCCTTCCAAATACGCAATCGCAATCCTATGTAGAACGTTTTATGACCTAAGTACGGTTGCAAATATTGTTGTTTTTTTCCCCAACTACTAAAGGTTAGTTGGAACCATTTGCAAATAGGAACTTTCCCTTTGAGAATGTATCTAAAATAAATATGTGTATGTGAAAAAGTTGAGAAAGGTTTCAGAAATGCAAAAACTTCAGGTCTTTTTGCCAAGAGTCAAGTAACATAGGGCCATATGGCTGAACCATTTTGGTTGTGGGAAATGGCCCTATCAGGCTGTTTCCATCCGCAAAAATGCTTTTTTCTTATGTGCAAAGAAAAAATTGTGATTCGGTCACAATCTGGAATTGCACATACATACCTGTTTGATATTTGGAAGGGAGATGTTAAGGGCGTCCTTTCCAAATATGCAATCGCAGTGGTATGTAGAATATTTTGCGACTGATTTATAGTCGTGAACCATTCATTTTTTTTACTGACTACTAAAAGGTAAGTGTAACCATTAGCAAATGGGAAGGGGCCTCTAGGGGCCCCTTTCTCTTTGAGAATGTAAAAAAATATATATCTTTTAAGAGGAGGCAATGGTTCTTTTAAGCAAAATGGGCTACATTTTAAAAAGTTTGCTTTATTAATAGCAATATCAGACATGGTGGTCTGCTGACCTCAGGAGGCCACCATCCCTGTGATGTCTGCGATTCCTAATGGGCCTCAAATTGTGACCTAGGGCCAGATGTAGCAAAAAGCAAATTGCGACTTGCAATTTGCGAGTCCGTGCGACTCGCAAATTGCAAGTCGCAATTTGCTATGCAGAAAGGTGTCTCAGACACCTTCTGCAACTCGCAATGGGGTCGCAAAGACCCACCTCATTATTATTAATGTGGGTCGCAGTTTGCGACCCCATTGCGAGTATGGGCACTCACGGGGATGGTGGCCTGCTGGAGACAGCAGACCACCATGTCCGTGACTGCTTTTTAATAAAGCAGTTTTTTTTATTTCTATCTGCAGCCCATTTTCCTTAAAGGAAAACGAGCTGCACTTAGAAAAAAAAACGAAACCTTTTGTTTCGGTACTTTTCAGAGCAGGCAGTGGTCCATAGGACCACTACCTGCTCTGAAAAATTATTTTTGTTTCCAGTCACAAAGGGGAAGTGGTCCCATGGGGACCCCTTCCCGTTTGCGACTGGGTTACCATCCACTTCAAGTGGATGGTAGCTGTGATTTCATTTGCGACCGCTTTTGCGGTCGCAAATGAAATTGCATAGCATTGCGAGTCGCAATTAGGAAGGGAACACCCCTTCCTATTTGCGAGTCGGAAATGCATTTTGCGAGTCGGATCCGACTCGCAAAATGCATTTCTGCATACCGGAGAGGCTTTTGCGCCTCGTAAACGGCGTTTTTCGCAGTTTGCGAGTCGCAAAACCCTTTTTACATCTGGCCCCTACATCTTTATAATTCATGAGGCAGGTCAATTTGCGACCCACTAGGAATCTATTTTTAAAAGCTTTCTTAGATCTGGAATTGTGATTTCCTAAATTAAGAAATAGCAACTCCAGGGTCCACCACAGAGGCTCATATTCATCAAACCTTCCAGGGCTTCTTCGCACGTGTACTAGGAGAGTTGGAATAGGTTTTTTAGTGCTTTTGGACAGGTGTAAGCATCGAAATACGAGTTAGGTTTCAGCCTCTGTACATGATCACGCTTTTCTTTTTAGGCGTAGTCTGAATACTACTGAGATGTCTGCAGTGTCTCACTTTGATACAAATGTGAATTTATGCAATTGGTGACACTTAACTAACAATCATGTTTGGTTTGGGGCATTACTATATATATAATGGCATGTAGTGGGTGTGGCATTGGAAACAGTGTATGTCGGGATGAGTTAAGACTGAGTATGAACGTCTGACACTTGCATTTAGAGTGTTACCTTAGCCTCCAATCGCAGCGTCACTTGCAAAAGATGGAACTGAGATGTAAATGTCAGGCTAAATAAATATGTAGATGTCTTTCAAATATTGATGTATTTGTGATATGTCCATAATGCGATCTAGTATTTGTAGAGATATGTTTCATGTTGGAAAGAGTGTCCACCGAGGTGAGTGAAGAATGTAGCCAGAACAGCTACGGTTAAGGTGCTCTAATAACTGGCGAATTCCATGGCACTTTAGGATTTTTGCAACAGCCACTATTGCTTTACGTCAAACAAAACTCCGCTTTAACTTTAGTTTCATCCTGGAATTTCATAATTATTTTAATTATCTCTTCCAGTGGTGGAGAAGAACAGGGAGACCGGTCCAGTATCTTTGTTCTCTTTCATCCTGATTGTTTTTAGGGTGAGTATGGTTGGGATTATTTTACATCTGTCTCAGTCTGCAGTCAACAGAATTCTGGGCAGCTGTCATCTGTGGTTGCAGCGCTGTCTTTGCTCTTGGCAAATGGGCGTTAACCCCCTGGCATGCCAAAGGGAGAGGGTGCTTTGTGTTTGCCCTCATTTCTTGACCAAAAAGATGGCTGGGGGTCATTTTATTACAACTCCGCTTTGACAAAATTAAGGAATGTGCTTTTTTATCACCTTTGCCCCGCCCCAAACACACCTTCGCCAAGGGCAAAGAGATTTTCTACTTTTTTAAAGCTCTCCCAGTGTTTACAACCATCAGAAAACGCGACAAAGTCGCAAAACCACCACCATTTTTGTCCCTTTCTTGCCAAATGGTGGAGGGATGGCATTAGATGGTTTTAATACCTTTCCTTACCCAAAAGCGAGGGGGTTACATTTTTCACCCACCCTCACCTTGCCCTAGGGTGCAGGTGATGTGTGTGTGAACTCACTCCTTCACCTTGACCAAGGGCACTGGGGATATTTCGCACTTTAATCTCTATCGTGCCCAAGGTTTGACTTTTCGAGCTGTTACCTAATACTTGCAAAATAAAAACAAGCATTTGCAATGCAATGGGTCTTGTATTTGCTCGAGTTAGAGCTATTAGCATTGTAAACTCCTAACTGGACTTGCCACACAAATTGAAAATGAAAAATGATCAGTTTCACATACGCGAGCCAATTCAAAGTGCCACGGCATTTAAGAAACAAAAACTTACCTCTATGTTGGGAGAGTTGGGTCTGTCTCTCCCTCGTCCTCCTCGGACTCCCGGAAGCACAAGGCTTCCAGACTCCGCTCCAATCACGACACTGTTGTCAACAGCATGACAGCAGCGTTGTGATTGGTCTGAGTGTCCTGCTTCGGTGCTCAGACAGGGAGTAGGGCCCTGTCCATTTTCTCTTCCCGGCTGTTCAATACTGCCGGGTGGAGAAATGCAAAGTGCACATGACTGTTTGGCCAGCCAAAGACAGCTGGCCAAAGCATCATGCACACTTATGTGCACTCACCACTCTGCCTCCAGCCCTCCTCCTCCTCCTCCAGTCCCGCCTTAACCTGGCTCCCTGAGGAAAAATAAAATTATAATAACGTTGCATTATTATCATTTTATTTTTTCCTTTTGTCCACTGCATAAAGCAGTGGGGTGACGCTCCTCCACCTTAGCGGAGGAGCCACCCCTGCTGACATTGTTGCATGCCTCACAATGGTTTGATGGGTAAGCCCTGTATGTGATCTTTGGGCATGAGGGCAAATCCCAGTGAGCCTGCATGTATGTCTGTGCACTTAGAAATGTCTAAAGACTGTTTAAATCTTGAATAATGCCCCTCACACAATGGGGGTGCAAAAAAAGGCATAACTTATGGAAGTGAAATAATACTAACTAGATTGTGGTACTGATTCGGGACCATTTCTATATTACTTGCAGAGTACTCTCCCATTGGTCAACCAAATAAAACACATAAATTACTGGTGGGTCCTGAAGAAGATGGGTTAGACTTTTCATCCTTGGAGTGGTCTCCCTTAACTTTTGCCTCTGTTTCCTAGGCTATTGATGTGTGCTGGACTCTGTTTTTGCTGTTTTTGTTACTCTGGGCACTTTACCACTGCTAACCAGTGCTAAAGTGCAACTTCTCCCATACAAAATGTGTATGTAATTGGTTTATCCATGATTGGCATTTTGATTTACTAGTAAGTCCCTAGTAAAGTGCACTACAGGTGCCAGGGCCTGTAAACCAAATGCGACTAGTGGGCCTGCAGCACTGGCTGTGCCATCCACCTAAGTAGCTCTGTAATCATGTCTCAGACCTGCCACTGCAGTGTCTGTGTGTGCAGTTTTAAACTGTAAATTCGACTTGGCAAGTGTACCCACTTGCCAGGCCTAAACCTTCCCTTTTCTTACATGTCAGGCACCCCTAAGGTAGGCCCTAGGTAGCCCCAAGGGCAGGGTGCAGTGTATGGTTAAGGTAGAACATATAGTAATGTGTTTTATATGTCCTGACAGTGAAATACGGCTAAATTCGTTTTTCACTGTTGCAAGGCCTGTCCCTCTCATAGGTTAACACGGGGGCTTCTTTTAAATATGATTAAAGTGTCGATTCCCTTTGGGAGCGGATAGATATCTGGAGTTTGGGATCTCTGAGCTCACAATTTCAAAATACATCTTTTATTAAAGTTGATTTTAAGCTTGTGTGTTTGAAAATGCCACTTTAAGAAAGTGAGCATTTTCTTGCTTGGACCATGTTAGAAATGGGGTCTTTGGTTGGCAGTCAGGTTACCCCCTGTCCAAGCAAGGACCCTCACTCTAGTCAGGGTAAGTCACACACAATCCAAATTATCCTGGGCCCACCCTCTGGTAGCTTGGCACTGAGCAGTCAGGCTTAACTGAGAAGGCAATGTGTAAAGTATTTGTGCAATAAATCATACAATAACACAATATAGCACCACAAAAATACACCACACAGTGTTTAGAAAAATATATAATATTTATCTAGATATTTGCAGGTCAAAACGATAAAAGATGCAATGTGAAATTGTAGCGATATCATTGAAAAGTGATATAAAGTGTCTTAAGTCTTTAAAAAGCAAACAAAGTCTCTTTCAAACACAAAGTACCTGGTTTGGAGTGGAAAATCTCTGCAAAGAGGCGCAGAGGAGGAGATGTGTGGAAAAATGGTGTGTGCGTCGGTTTCGCCCCTTCACACACGGACTTGCGTCGTTATTTTTTACGCGGGGAAGACGTGCGTCAATTTCCGACGCGAGGACAGGTCTCCTCTGTGGGTTGCGGGGTTTTCAGATGCCCGGGGTTCTGTGCGTGGAATCCTGAGCTTGTTGTCCGGCTGCGCGTTGTTCCGGTGGGCTGTGCTTGGAATTTTCTTCCTCACGGCAGGCACTGTGTCGATTTCCTCTCTGGAAGTCGGGCGGCGTTGTCCAGGCGGGCCGTGTGTCGAAGTTCCGGTCGCACCGCAGGCGTCGCGTCGATCTTTTCCTTGCGGGGTTGAGCGGCGTCTTTCTGGATCGGCGTGCAGTGAATTTTTCACCGTGGATCAAGCTGTGCGTCAAATGTTTCACTGCACAAGGAATCCAGTTGAAAGAAAGAAGTCTTTTTGGTCCTGAGACTTCAGGGAACAGGAGGCAAGCTCTATCCAAGCCCTTGGAGAGCACTTCTGCAGCAAGGCAAGAGTTCAGCAAGGCAGCAGTCCAACAGCAAGGCAGCAGTCCTCTGTAGAAAGCAGTCAGGTGAGTCCTTTGAGCAGCGAGGCAGTTCTTCTTGGCAGGATGCAGGTTCTGGTTCAGGTTTCTTCTCCAGCAGGTGTCTGTGGTGGTAGGGCAGAGGCCCTGTTTTATAGCCAAATGTGCCTTTTAAGTGGGGGAGACTTCAAAGAGTGGCTTAGAAGTGCACCAGGTCCCCTCTCAGTTCAATCCTGTCTGCCAGGGTCCCAGTAGGGGGTGTTGGCAGTCCTTTGTGTGAGAGCAGGCCCTCCACCCTCCCAGCCCAGGAAGACCCATTCAAAATGCAGATGTATGCAAGTGAGGCTGAGTACCCTGTGTTTGGGGTGTGTCTGAGTGAATGCACAAGGAGCTGTCAACTAAACCCAGCCAGACGTGGATTGTAAGGCACAGAAAGATTTAAGTGCAAAGAAATGCTCACTTTCTAAAAGTGGCATTTCTAGAATAGTAATATTAAATCCAACTTCATCAGTCAGCAGGACTTTGTATTACCATTCTGGCCATACTAAATATGACCTCCCTACTCTTTTCAGATCAGCAGCTACCACTTCAATAACGTATGAGGGCAGCCCCAATGTTAGTCTATGAAGGGAGCAGGCCTCACGGTAGTGTAAAAACGAATTTAGGAGTTTTACACTACCAGGACATGTAAACTACATAGGTACATGACCCGCCTTTCACCGACAGAGCACCCTGCCCTAGGGGTTACCTAGGGCACCCATTAGAGGTGACCTATATGTAGAGAAAGGGGAGGTTTAGGCTTGGCAAGTACTTTTAAACGCCAAGTCGAGGTGACAGTGAAACTGCACACACAGGCCTTGCAATGGCAGGCCTGAGACAAGGTAAAGGGGCTACTTAAGTGGGTGGCACAACCAGTGCTGCAGGCCCACTAGTAGCATTTAATCTACAGGCCCTAGGCACATATAGTGCACATTACTAGGGACTTATAAGTAGATTAAATAGTCCAATTGGGTATGATCCAAGGTTACCATGTTTAAAGGGAGAGAGCATATGCACTTTAGCACTGGTTAGCAGTGGTAAAGTGCGCAGAGTCTAAATGCCAGCAAAAACAGTGTCCAAAAAGTGGAGGGAGGCAGGCAAAAAGTTAGGGGTGACCACCCTAAAGCTGTCAGGTCTAACAGACCATTTCTGTGACTCTGTCTGTTTGTGGATTCCCTGTCTGAGTCAGTTCGACAGTTGGGCTGGTTGCACTTCTCACTAGACAGTGACACAAAAGGAGCTGGGGTGTAGTCTGCATTTCTGGATGGGCTATCTGTGCTAGGAGGGAGGGGAGGAGTGGTCACTCACACCTGAAAGGGCTGTGCCGACCTTCACACAATGCAGTCTCCAACCCCCTGGTGTGTGTCTGGGCCTGGCCTGTGCAGGGCAGGATTTCCCAAACAAGAGAGACTTTCCTTTGAAGTAGGCCTACTTCAAAGGGCAAAATGGTTATAAGAAGGGCACCCAAAACCACAGACTTTAGAACACTTCTGGAAAACAAGAGGAACCTCTACCTGGAGAAGAGCTGAAGAGCTGAGGAAGAGGAGCTGCCCTGCCTGTGACTGTGCTTTGTAAAGCCCTCCTGCAGTTGCTGCTTTTGCCTGTGCTAGAGGGCAAAGACTGGACTTTGTGTTGCCTTCCTTCTTTCGAAGAACTCTCCAGGGGCTTGATTTAGAGCTTGCCTCCTGTTGTTTGAAGTCTCAGGGACAGCAAAGACTTCACTCTGCCAGCACCAAGTGGTGCCAATCCAGTTCTTGGGACCCTAAAAGGAGAAGCTGGTAGCCCAAAAGTGAGAAATCCACGCACTGACCGCTGTGCGGGGAAAAGAACGACGTGACTCAGATCTTGGCTGAAAAATAGATGCTCCGCTGGCTTCGTGGCTGAAAGTCGATGCTTGCCTGCAACACGACTGGAAGATCGATGCCTGCGGCTGGAGAAACAATGCGCAGCATCTCTGACGGAGACCGGTGAGATCGCAACCTGCGTTGCGTGGTTTTCAGATCATCGTGCGGCTGAATTTCTGACGCAACCATCGCTGGGCGTGTAAAAACGATGCAAGTACTGCCCAGAACTGAGTGGTGACCGGATCGACGCATCACTCTCCTGTGGAGAGAAGGAACAACGCACGCCCACCCGACTGAAGGAGAAACAGCGCAAGGTCTCGCTCGTGAGTGATTTTGACGCATTGCAAGCCCTTTTTGACGCACACTCGCCCGTGCAGGGTTATTTTTTGACGCACCCAGGCACATTTCCACACTAACACCGTTAGCGTTGTGTTTAAAACTACATGAAGACTCTTTTTGCTTTTTAATTGATAACTTGACTTGTGTATTGTGGATTTTTGTTGTTTTGGTCTTGTTTTGTTTAGATAAATATTCTCTATTTTTCTAAACCTGTGTTGTGTCATTTTGTAGTGTTTTCATTAAGTTACTGTGTGTGTTGGTACAAATACTTTACACCTAGCACTCTGAAGATAAGCCTGTCTGCCCGAGCCAAGATACCACAGGGATGAGCAGGGGTAAGCTGAGGGTGATTCTCTTTTACCCTGACTACAGTGAGGGTCCTTGTTTCGACAGGGGGTAACCTGACTGCCAACCAAAGACCTAATTTCTAACAAGAGGTACTGTGATACCCACTGAAACATGCGTCAACTGTCTTTAGGAGTGATCCTAGTCCACAAAACAACAGCGGTTGAAATTGAAGATCTTTTCCCCCTGTACTCTGTGGTGTATGTGGGATGTGACTAGGAATGAAATGTCTGTGGAATGATAGAGGATGTGTTGTGAAAGGTAAGAAGTGGATTGATGGGATGAGAATGAAGTAAGGTGAATACATATAGATTGTCATGTCTTTAGCCTTTTTTTACTGCGGATGTATCCTATAAAAATTGGATGTAATTAATGTACAAATATTCAGGACAAAAGGAGAAATAATGATTTGCTGTTTTATAGAAATATATAGAATGTTTTGATAATATGTGCAAAAGTAAAAAAGAAATAAATATATGTATTAATGAACTGAGCAAAAATTATAAAAAAAAGATGTAAACACAAAGCTAAGTTGTTGGGTTTGGTTCTTCGATCTAGCAATTTTGGTAAATATAGAAGAAATAGAAGTCGTGTGGGATATCTCATTACTTATGTGGTTAGTTCCCCCCTGATCCCAGACCTCAAATCAACTATTAAGGGGTTACCTTTTTTTTATAAGATCTGACAAGTGCCAGTGACCAGTGGTTGTTTAGCAGAAGGGAGATCAATGTCTGTGGCAGCTGCTGCCCATCAAGGGTATCAAGGTAGGGGAGGGTAAGGAGAGGACTGCCCGTGGAGGGGATTACAAATAATTTTAAAAACCTACCTGCGGCTGCCCGAAGCTCCAGCTCCCTCCTTGATGCTCCTCTCTTTCTGGGACACAAAGCTCTAGCTCCCAATTCAGATGCTGCTCTCATGCTAAAGAAAGCATGAGATTAACACCGGGATTGGCTTTAGCAGGCTGCTTTGATGTTCGCTCAGGCACAAGGAGCCTGTGCCATTTCTCCAACCCGGCTGTATAAAACAGCCGGGTTGGAGAAATGTAAGTGTGCATTTCAGTTTGCCCAGCCTCAGACGGCCATCCAAACTGACATGCAGACTTACAAGTGTCCACCCCTCCTCCTTCATGTCATGCCTCCCCGGACTCCCATGGCTACTCCCATGGCTCCATTAGACAGTGACAAATAATTATTTGTCACTGCCTGACTGAGAAGGGGGGTTGATGCTCCTCTGCTATTATGGAGGAGCCACTTCTGGTCAATGTGCCTCCAGAGTCGAGCCCCACGAAGTTTGCACCCATCCATGGTGTACTTGGTGGGAGTACTGCGGACTCCACAGCTAGGCTTCTATAGTCTGTGAAGCTTTCACACAGAAGTGATGCCTTAGAATCAGCACAGCATGAACCTGGTGTTTGTGTACCAAGTGGAGAGGCACTAGTCCTTCTGCATCCAGATCCTTTTTGTCAATGAAGCTTGCACTTGCTGGCATGGCGCAAGGTGGTTGGTACTAGCACATCCACATCTGGGCCCTTTGAGTATGTGATGCCTGCACCTGGTGATGATGTACTGGGTGGGTAGTACTAGCACTTCCACAATTGAGCACACTGAGTCCATGAAGCTTGCAACCAATATTGGTGTGCTAGGCAGTAGTTGTGTCTCCACATCTGGGCCCCTTGAGTCTGCAAAGTGTACTTCCTGTGATGATGGGCAGGTGGGACTTGTGACTGCAGCTGAGCCGCTTGAATCTCTAAAACTTGCGCCCTATGGTGGTGTATCAATTGGGCGGTACTAGTTCCCCCTCAGCCAGGCCCCTTGAGTCTGTGAAGCTTGCACCGAGTGATGGTGTACCATATGGCTAGTTCGAGCCTCTCTACAGCTGGGTTCCTTGCTTTGCACCCAGTGGTCATGTACCAGGTGGGTGGGACAAGCCCCACAGCACCCTGGCCCCTTGAGTCCATAAAGCTTGCACCCAGTGGTGGTCTACCGAGCAGGCAGTACTAGCCCTCCACCACTTGAGTCTGAGTAGATTGAACATGGTAGTGGTGTACCGGACAGACGGCTCCAGCGTCTCCGCTGTCGAGCTCCTTGGGAGAAGAAAGGATATGCTCAGTGGTGGTGGTGTACCAAGAGGACAGTACAAGCCCCTTCACAGCTGGGCCACTGGAGTTCATATATCTTGCACCTATTGCTGGGGTACTGTGTGAGTGGTAATAGCCTCCATGCAGCTGGACCCCTTGAGTCTGATGCTTGCCCCTTGTGGTGGTGTATTAGGCAGGCAGTACTTGCACTTCCACAGGCAGGCTTTTTGAGTCCGGGAAGCTTGCACACAGCGGTGGAGTACCAGTAGGGTACAACTAACACTTCAACAGCCCCTTGAGTCCATGAAGCTTTTACACATTGTTAGTGTACCAAATGTACGTTACTATGGCTGTGGGTGTGGGCGAGGAGACAACCTTCAGAGATAGTGTGCTGCAAGACAAGCAGGGGGGCAAGTTGTGGTTGTTATGTAAATGATGAAGATGGTATAGTCTGGATCGGTAAGAACACACTATTAATTAAGTTCCACCAGGATGGGGGTGATGTGATTATATTTCTTCAGGACCTAGATTAAACTGCTCTGGCATGAAGGATGGTCTTAAGTGGAGCTAATATGGGGTCTGTAAGGTCTTGGAACAGGGTGTTACTACCATCCAGATGCAAGACTAAGAAGGGTCTCGGAATCCCTAGTCGTGGCAGCCTGGTACACCAGCACTAGGCGCAAGCGTCACAGACTCCAGGGGCCCAGTTGTGGAGGTGTTAGTACCACCTTCTTGTACACAACCACTATGTGCAAACTTAATTGACTAAAGAGTCAGGCTGCAGAAATGCTACTACTGCCCATCCGGTTCACCACTGCCGAGTGAAGACTTCAAAGACTCAAGGGTCTTGGCTCCAGAGAGGCTAAAATGGCCACGCACTACATCACCCAGTTGGGTGCAAACATCATGGATTCAAGGAGTTCAGCTGCATGGGGTCTAGTGCTTCCCACCTGGTACACCACGACCAAGTGCAAGTTTCACACTATGGGGTCCTGACTGCAGAAGCCTCGGTACTGCCCACCAGTACACCACCACCAAGTGCAAGCTTCATGAACTTAACGGTAGCAGATGGAGAGACACCAGTACCAGTGCCCAACAACAGATGGGCTAGTACCTCCCACCTAGTAACACCAGCTTGGTACACCATCCTTGAGTGCAAACTTCACAGGCCTAAAGGGCCCAGATACAGAGTCTATAGTTTTGCTTGTTGGTTTACCAACACTGGGTATGACTTTCATGGACTAAAAGGACCTGGCTGAAGAGGCACTAGTACTGCCCACCTGGCACTTCACAACTTGGTGCAGAAACATAGAGTGGTCTAGAGAGAGCTGGTTTTGTGTGTGTAAAATCTGAGCCCAATTGTAATGTCCCTGTAACCTATGGCTTTTCAGTGAATTTCTAAGGTTTTTTATATTCTATTTCCTGATTATAACGTCCCTGCAGTCTTTATTTTTTTAGTGAATTTGTATGTTTTTTTATGTTATTTCCTAAATATAATGTCCCTGTAAACTTTGTTTTTTTCAGGGAATTTTTATGTCTTTATAGTGATACTTGTGACTGTGACACCCATGTAACACTTGTTTTATTTAGTGAACTTGTTCAGTTTTTTAATCACATTTCCCAACTCTATTATATATCTGTAACCTTAGTTTTTTTCCGGAATTTGCACATTTTATTTAAAAAAAGATATATTAATAAAATACATTGAAATATAACATTAGTTTATCCTTACATGATGCTGTGGATGGGGGTATGAGTGTGTATGTGAGTGGCTGTATGGGTGTGTGAATGGTTCTCTGGGTCTGTGAGTGGATGTATTAGTGATTGTCTGGGTGTGTGAGTGACAGAATAGGTGTGTGAGTGGTTTTTGGGTGTGTGAGTGTGTCAGTCGGAGTGGGAGTGGTTTTGTGGGTGTATAAGTGGGTGTGTGAGTCTCTGGGTCTGTGAGTAAGTGTGTGAGTGGCTGTGTAGGTCAGTGAATGAGTGTGTGAGTCGCTTCTTGGGTTAGTGAGTGGGTGTGTGAGTGACTGTGTGGGTCTGTGAGTGGATGTCTGAGTGTGTGGGTCTGTGAGTGGGTTTGTGAGTGGCTGTGTGGGTGTGTGAGTGGTTTTACGGGTGTGTGAGTGGGTGTCTGTCTACATGGGTCTGTGAGTGGGTGTGTGAGTGGGTGTGGGGTCTGTCAGTGACTGTGTGAGTGGCTGTATAGGTGTGTTGGTGGGTGGGTGAGTGGCTGTGTTGTTCAGTGATTGGGTGTGTGAGTCCCTGTATGGGTTTCTGAGTGTGGTTGAGTGGTTTTGTGAGTGTATGAGTGGCTATGTGGGTTTGTGAGTGGCTGCGTGAGTGGCAGTATGGGTGTGTGAGTGGGTGTGTGAGTGGCTGTATGGGTATATGAGTTGGTGTGTAAGTGGCTTCATTGGTCTCAGTGTTTGAGTGGGTGTGTGTGGCCCATTGCTTAAATTATAGGGGAGGGGTAGGCAGCCTACCTCCCAGACTGATTTCAGCCCCGGGGTGCCCATCTCCTGGGGCTTGGCCTTATTATAATGGGGGCATATAGCCCCCCTCCACAGCCAATTACACCATCCATCCATCCCCCAGGGCCTACTCAGTACATTTTGGGTGCCCTGGAGCCCACCCATGGCACCCACTTCATATTTAAAAAGGGGAGGGTGGGATGCAGCCTGCATGCAAGTGTTCCAAGGAATTGCCACTAAAAAGTAATAGTCTGTAGACTGGCAAGTTGTGGACACCTCCCTTGCAGCTCAAAAGGATACACACAATGCAAATAGTAATTTTTGGGAAAGTATGGGTCATAATTGTTTACAATAACATTAGTCAACTTTCAGAGCCACTTTATTCCTGTTAAAATATTAACCTTTCAGAGAATATAAGATTGAAATAAAACTTGACAAATCAACTTACATTATTTTCATAAAGAATATATACTTGCAACTGGGAAAACAATTTGAGGTCAGCACTTCTCCAGCCCAAAGCCACTTCAGTTATTTGATTGCCGAGCGCAGATGAATGGCAGGCCTAACCCACTTACACAACCCTTAAAATAATAACCTAAGATGACAACCTTATCATTGTGCTCTCGTCCCATACTGTCTTTTTACATGGGCCTCTCAGGCTGGGGGACACAGGTGTCAGAAGCATGGCATTAACTTTTCCCCAGCCAACCCCATCAGTGACCAACACTTCGGGCAACATTCAGGGCTGGACTGGGAACCAAAAAGACCCTAGCGAAAATGCTCAAACTGGCCACACTCGCTTCATCTTCTCGTCCAATCTCTTCTAGCACACGGGGAATGCCCGATGGAATAAAAGGCAAGTCTGGGCCTAGCAAGGCCTTCAGTTATAATCTGTGAGATAAAAAGCTCCCAAAAATATTTAAAACCAAGGTACAAAGCACAAGAGGACATTGTAAGTTCATCTACTCCAACAATGATAGCATCAAACGCAACACACACGGCAAAAGGCTGTACTCTGATAAGCAAACTGCTCATAGCCAAAACACCTGGCAGTAGGCACTAGCATCAACTCTGCTCAGACACCAATGACATGCGGTGCTGGTACACACGATGCCAGCAAAACAATGGTGAGACTTTCATGGAGTAAATACTAGACCCATGGTAGGGCACCAACTTGTCGTGAGGCACTACTGTGCGTACCAATCACCAACAACCACTGTGCAAGCACCAGTTAATATAGAATGCAATCAACATGGAAAATAGCACAGGTGAAATGTGTGGATTTTGACTTTGCTTTTCACTACTGTAAAACCAATAAAATGAACACTACTGAGTTGGACAAGGCATGGGTAAGTGCTGTTGTATTCACCATTAGGAAGCTTCAAGGCTGGTTAGCAAGCTCTAAGTCCATGTTATTACTTTTGGCTGATGCCCCCAGTGCAGACAGTTGGTTGCTAAGGGCGGGTGCCCTGGCCTGGATACCCCCCTCCTTGTTTTGAAAAGGGTGGGCACCAGCATCATCTGTCTCTGTGGGCTTTCAGCCATCTGCCCATTTTAGGGCAGACATCTCAAAGTTTTCTGTGGTGTGTGTGTGATGGCAGGTGTGTGGGAGTTTAGTGAATGTGTGTGTGTGTGAGCGCATGCGTGCATGCATGTGAGACCGTCTGTGGCTCCAGTCGCGTGTGAGCGTGTGCCTGTTTGTGAGCTTGTGGGTGTGTGTGGAACCTTGGCTGTCTGCAGGTTTGTGAGTGTATGCATGTGTGTAGTGTGTGTGAACACTTGCATGTGTAAATGTGAGACCATCGGTGTTTCTGTATGTGTGAGCACGTGCAATGTGCATGTGTCTGAGTGTGTGTGTATGTGCATGTGTGTGTGCGAGTGCAGACGGCATGTCTTAGTCTGCCGGGCCTACCACCTGTTCTTTCCATCTACTCAAAAAACATAAAGAAAGGAAACCAGTGTCCTATACAAGCAGTTCAGGCCGAATAACTCAGCTTTACTTTGTTCCTGTGTAAAGTTGGCCTTTTGAGGAACGTTTGTGTTTTTTTTTTTTTTGTGAAATAGTTTAAACAAGATGGGCACAGGCGTGAGGCAGGATACTCTGCAGTGCTTGCTTTCCTGGGGCATCTGGCTGTCAGAAAAACATCAGCATCTACTGTGCTCCGATTATTAATCATTTTAGTGGCAAAGTAAGCTCTGACTGGGTCACATTTCTATGAAGAGGCTGGTTGTACAGTGAGCAGAAGCATGACTATGTCATATCTCCTTAGACAATGTCAACACCCAAGTGCATTCGCAATCGGCCTAGGGAGGGCCCCCTCGCTCGATTATAACATTAATTATCCCCCCAGGTGGCATATACAAAAAACTATTTCATGACAAAATTGGAAAGAAAAAAAAATAATTTGGCCCACGACAGGGTCCCTGTGACATCCCACCATCAGGCCTACGGGGTCAGGATATTCCTATCCTGCCTCTTTCTTTTTTTCTCACCTTTTTTCTTGGGACTCAGATGAGTCTGAGTCCCAAGATGGCTGCCAACACAACCTGGTTAAAGTGTTGGCAGTCAATCAGATCTCAGAGATCTGTCAGATCTGCAGAGGATCCACGTTCCTAGATGTACAAATGTATTTTTCCTTTAATATCGCCAAAACTACTGAACCTATTTATTCCAAATTACAAAAAGCATGCTTTCTTTTGGTGTAATTCTGTGCAGTGGGTCAAGCTGTCTAAAATCCCTACGGGAAATTGCATTGGGAAAGCGCATTTTGGGACTCCCTCTTTTTCTCCGCCACTGCTTGATGAAGGACTCTGAAACTCTCAGCACAGTAGCTGAAGTGAAGTGAGGTGAGCAGCTGACGTGAGCACAGTGCCCCATGTCCCAGGGCACTTATTGCCCAGGGAACCCTGTCCCCAAGGGCACAGCAACATATTTAAGGGGGAGGAGGGCAAGCAGCCGCCCTAGCCAGCCTGATTATGGCCCAGAGGGACCCCATCCTCCAGGACCTGACATGTCCCCCCCCGGGGCCGATTTTGGCGCAGGGACCTCATCCCCCGTTGCTGAGTGCATTTTTTAAGGGGTGGAGGATGTGATTCCCTTCCCCAGACTGTTTTCTGGCCCGAAGGACCCCATCCTCCGAGGCTGACCACTGTATTTATGTGGGATGGGAGCATGCATCCCCCCTTGGATGAGCGAGCCCTGGGGATGGGGTCCCCAAGTCCAATATTGGCTCAGAGATTGAAGCCGCAGAGCCCCCTCCTCTTTGTAGATGAGGCTGGGCCCTGGAGGATGGGGGTCCCTGAGCTGGAATCCAACAGGGGTGGAGGGGAGGGTGACCCCTCCCCTTTTTCACTACAGTCAGGTCCCGGGTGATGGGTCTTTGGCAGTCACCAGTAGGTAGTTATAGTTAGGACCTAGTTTCCATATGAATAGCATTTTTTGTTTTGCCAATAACTTTGGCGTTGTTTGAAGAATCTTCATGAAATTTTCAAAACTAATAGGACAGTCAAATCAGCTGCTGTGTTGGAAGTTTCACCATGATTCGTCAAGTGAGTGCTGAGAAAAAAGGAGGTCAAAACACTTTTTCCCCATGCAATTTCCTATTTTTAACACAACTACAGCCTGGGATTACAGCAAATTTGTCAGAAAGGTAGCTCTTGTTCCAGAAAGAACCCTTTTTTAGGGTTTAGCGCGCAAAGCGCTCTGTCCCTGTTGTAATCTCTCTATGGGCTTGTAACCACACCCATGTCACGCCCACCAGTTTGGTTGGTTCGTAGGCTTGCCTTTTAAAATTCGCTTGATTTCATTAGTAAAAGGCATGCATACATCATGCCTTTTCTGGTGTTTAGCCCTCCTCGAGTGCACCAGCCAACTACTGAAAGCATACGAGGTTCCATGTTTTTCGTATGGTTTGTGAACTACTTGTTCTCTTTATTTCATAGGCAGCGCGATCTCGCTGGGCAGTAGTCAAGCGCTTTGCATGACATCAACCCTGTTACATGGATAATTGCCCTTTTGCCGGTTACATGGATAATTGCAATTTTGCCGGTAACATGGATAATTGCACTTTTGCCAATACGTTTCACTGCAAGCGGACTTCTGTTTCCTTTTGTGTGTCTGCTTCGTGCTTATGGTGGCCATTGGTTCACTTATGTGAAACTGTTTTACTTTTCCTTTTCAGATTATGTGGCAAGAAAAGTCTGGTTAGGAGTTTACAAAACTAATAGCTCTAACTCGAGCAAAGATGAGACCCATTGCATTGCAGATGATTGTTGTTATGTGGTGTAAATCCATTCAGTAGTTTTTGAGAAATGAAAGGAAAAAGAAATATAGATATCTAGGGACGCGGATCCTCCATGGATCCAACAGTCCCCGTGCTGATATCTGATTGGCTGCCAACACCTCAACCAGGAAGTGTTGGCAGCCATTCTGAGACCTAGACCAATACCCTTACCCCATATACCTATATATATTCACTTAAAAAAAATTAAAGGTGACAGGGAGATTAGGTTCTGAATTTACTTGCACAAAACCAGAGAAATTCAGCAGTTAGAGTTATTTAAAGTAACTATAACTTGCAGCTTAGGGTAACTATAACTAGTGCCGCCGCAATGCACAGTTTTTTCTTCAATAATTTGACTTCTAGTGTTTCATTGATATTTTTATTAACGTTATAAAAGCTGTCATGAGTGCTGTAATATCTGCAGTAATTAGCAGTGCATGGCGAGAGTGCGCGTTATGTATTCTAACATTCTAAGGGGCAGATTTATGAAAAGTGGTGCTGCACAGAGTGCAGCACCACTTTCCCTGTGCCCCTTAGCACCCCCCTACCGCCACTATGTGTGCTCCGTATTTAAAATATGGTGCATCATGGGTCAGGGTAGGGGACAATACAGTCATTTTTAATGACTCTATTGATGTACTCTGCAGGAGTAGTGCCAAACTGTTGGGGGTACTCCTGCAGAGTACATAGGGGCCCATTCTAAAGAATGGAAGCCCCCTTTTAACGCCTGCTCTTGAGCAGGCGTTAAAAGTTACGTAATAAACGGCGCAAGGAAATCCCATAGATTTCCTTGCACCATTTTACCGGTTCCCCTAATGGGGGAACACCCCCTTTGCATACATTATGCCTTGCGCAGGCATAATGTAGCGCAAGAGTTACAGGGTGGCGCAATGCATAGATTGCACCACCCTGTAAATACGACACAGGGTTTTTGGCCTCATTGGGCCACATTAACGTCAAAATAAATGATGTTTACGTGGCACAAGGTGGTGCAAGGGGCCTATAAATATGTTCCTAAATTTCTGACAACAGTGTGGCATGCCTGATGTCATTTTTATGCAATCAAAACTGTAATACCTAAAGTATTTCCCTTTAGAAATTATAAAAATTAGAGGGTCTTATTTCCATAGAAATTATGTTTAGTGCTCTAAAAAGCTAAATTGGGGACATATTGTCTGAATTCTCAAATAGTGACAAAGCACTTCTGAATTATTTGCTATCTTTAAGTTTTTGTTATCACTTGATTATATTCACTTAGGGGAAAAGATGTGGCGTTAAGGCCTGAGTTGCAGACTTTGCACTGGGGAACCAAATTAGAGTTTTGCTGTCAACTCGAAATACTGTGATTTTGGGCAAATCACCTAATCTCCCGATGCCTAAAACTAAAATGAATGTGTCCTTATTTAATGTAATTGATGCTCATGTAAAGCACTCCAATACCTTCAGGTCACTTTTGCACTATTTTGAACTGCAAAAAAGCAAAGAAATATAGGGGCATATTTACAAGAAAGTGGTGCATCATATATGATGCGCCACTTTTCTTGTGCCCCCTACAGGCACCTAACTACACCATGGTTGAGCCATATTTCCAATACGGTGCACCATGGCGGTCGTTAGCACAATAGCATCAAACGTTTTGGTGCAATTGTGGTGCTTTGCTACACTAGCGCCAAAAATGTTGTCGCTAGTGCAGTAAAGACCCGGGAGTCCCATTGAACATAACTGGTGTATCATTGTAACACCTGCTCTGAGCAGGCGTTAAAAATGACACAAAAAATGGAGCAGTGAAATATTTAAAATTTCACTGCGCCATTTTTTCAGGTCTCCCAGCGCCGAAATGCCCCCCTTGCATACATTATGCCTGGTGCAGGCATAGTGTGGCGTAAGGGGTTACAAAGTGGTGCAATGCAAGCATTGTGCCATTTTGTAAACATGGCACATTGGAAATGCCTACCTAATGCCACATTAGCGTAAACAAAAAATACGCTAATGTGGTGCAAGGAGGTGCGAGTGTCTTGTAAATATGCCCCTAAGTGTTTTGCACACTTCTATCATTGGGCTGTACTTGGGCTACATTTAGATGATATGTGGGCAACATTTGGGCTCTTATTTCTCTGGTGGACCTCTTGGGAGACTTATTTTTTATGAAGCTCCCTAATGTACTGCAGTATCCTCAGTAGAAAATGCTTTCAGTTTTTGACTTCAATTCCATCAAGATAGCATTCACCCTTCTAGCCATGGAGCACCCTCCTTGCACTTATAATAGCCCCGCAGACCGCCACATCCCTGGGCCTATGATGTAAAAATATGAGGGGTGCCCCCCGGGCTGATCCCCCATATTCATTTTCGTTAACGCCCTGGGGAGATGGTAATCCCCAGGGCTGCTGGGGTGCTGCATGCCCCTCCCCTCCACATTCATTGTCATTAAAGCCTCCGGGGAGGTGGAAGTCCTCTGTGCAATGGGGAGAGGGGGTATGCGGCCCTGGGGCTTCACAACAGCACACCGGGGGTCTTCATTAAAAACAAGGGCTGCAACTCCATTCAAAATTTATATGGACCTGGCCCACCTGGGGGCTTCACTGAAACAACTGCACATGTTTTTTGTTTTTTGTTTTTTTAAAAAACATTTTCAGCAGATCCGCCACAACTCCCGCCAAAATAAAAAAAATAAGCTTTTTTGCTTTGGTGGGGGGGGAGGGTCTAACGACTGCCAGTAAGTAATATAAATATACACACACATTCACTAAAAAACCAAAGGTTACTGTGACATTTCACAGTTTACTCAATAATTTTACAGCAAATGTTGCACTGATATTATCAATGATATGGTAGATGTCATGAGTGATGTAATATGTGGGGAATTAGCAGTGCATGGTGAGGGTGCAAGTTATAGTTAGGGCACGAGTCATAGTTACTTAAGATAGCTCTAACTATATTTTCTGAATTTCTGCAGTTTTGTGAATGAACGTAAAATGGGAATCTAACTATAATGTCCCTGTAACCTTTGTTTTTTTTTATGATATAAATACATAAATTGCCTACTGGCGATGGCCAGTAGGTAGTTATAGTTATGACCAACTTTTCCCATAGACAAAGCATTTTTTGTTTTGCTAATAACTTTGCCTCTGTTTGACGAATTGTCACAAACTTTTTAAAACTAGAACACCAGTTAGTTCATCCAGTGTTTGGAAAGTTTCTGGGTGATTCATCAAGTGGAGGCGAGAAAAAGGGTGGTCCCAAAAAACTTTTCCCATGTAATGTCTATGGGATTTTCAATTTTCTGAACATGACTACAGCTCGAACCGCTGAATGGATTAACACCAAATTTGGCAGAAAGCTAGATCTTGGTCCACAAATATCTTTTTTTGTTATTTGGTGCAAATCTGTTCAGTAGCTTTGGATTTATTAAATAAATAAAAATATGTATATCTATGGACGCAGATTCCGAGCCAACAGCAATGCCATGATTGGCTGGTCACAACCTAAAAGAAAAGTTGCACCTACCATTTTTAGTGTTGAGACTAAGGGCCAGATGTAGGTAAGTTTGATTTTGCGACTTGCAATTTGCGAGTAATAGCGACTCGCAAATTGCAACTCGCAAAACCAAATGCAGAAAGGTGTCTCAGACACTTTCTGCGACTCGCTATGGGGTCCCCATAGCGAGTCTAGGCACTCACAGGGATGGTGGCCTGCTGGAGACAGCAGACCACCATGTCCGTGACTGCTTTTTGAATAAAGCAGTTTTTTTTTTCTTTTTGCAGCCCGTTTTCCTTAAAGGAAAACGAGCTGCAAAAAGAAAAAATACCGAAACCATTTGGTTTAGTATTTTTCTGAAAAAAAACATTTTTAGTGACATTCACAAAGGGGAAGGGGACCCCTTCCCTTTTGCGAATGAGTTACCATCCACTTCAAGTTGATGGTAACTGCGAGTTGGTTTGCGACCGCATTCGCGGTCCCAAAGCAACTCTGCATGGCGATGCGGTCCTAAATAGGAAGGGAACACCCCTTCCTATTTGCGAGTCGCAGCCTCAAACTGTGAGTCGGTACCGACTCGCAATTTGAGGTTGTGCATCGCGTTAGGCCTTTTGCGCCTCGCAAACTGCGTTTTTCGCAGTTTGCGAGGTGCAAAA
The DNA here is from genome assembly GCF_031143425.1 of Pleurodeles waltl. Classification (NCBI taxonomy): domain Eukaryota; kingdom Metazoa; phylum Chordata; class Amphibia; order Caudata; family Salamandridae; genus Pleurodeles; species Pleurodeles waltl. The sequence goes on along the minus strand of NC_090440.1, from coordinate 1,879,859,881 downwards.
GGCTTGCCATCTGGCCCTAAGTGCTAAGGGGTGAAACAAAAGTTAAATGATAGAAACGGTTAGGGTAGAGTTACCCTGGCCCCATGGGACTAATGGAAGGGTCAGGGAGGGACCACTCATAGGCAAGAAAATGTCTAACAATTGTTTTGTTGGGGCACACGAGGACCCAAGGATCCTCTGCGGCACTCCGCAATGGATCTGCAGATCCTGAGCCCTATTAAAAACAACACGCACAAATTCACAGGCCCGCTCACACTCACTCACACACCCATTCACACACTCAAAAACCCACAAAACCACTTACACCCAGTCACAGACCCACACATCCACTCCCACAGCCACTCACGCACCCATTATAGACCGACAAAACCACTCACACACCCATATAGCCATTCACACCTCCACTCACAGACCCACAAAAATACTTGCACACACACACACCCACTCACTGACCCACACAGCCACTAACACACACACTTACACACCCACTCATACACCTACTTACACACCCACACAACCACACACACCCATACAGCCACTCACACACCCACAGCATGGGATTGGCTGCATGTGGTGGGTTGGCTGTAGTCTCTGGCCACAGACCTTTGGCCATGTGTGGCAATGGTTGGATTAACATATGGCAATTAAATATTACTTTAGATTAAAATACCCTAGAATTTCACTGAAAAAAACAAAGGTTACAGGGACATTATAGTTAGGAAATAGAATTAAGAAATCCTTAGAAAATCACTGCAAACTTCTGTCTTAAGGTAAATATAATTCACACCCCATGGCATCATCTGTGACATCATAGATAATATCACTTGCAATAAAATTATTGATGAGAAAACTGTGCTATGGTGTTGTGTGTTTAAAATCTGAACCTAACTATAACATCCCTGTAACCTTTGTTTTTTTAGTGAGAAAAAAATAAATTATATATATATATATATATAAATATATATATATATATATTCACTAAAAAACAATATATATGTGTGTGTGCATGTGTGTAAAAAAAATATATTAACCAGTGGCGTTCGCCACTGTGTAGTTATACGTGAGTTCCAGTTTCCATCAAAAGCGACATTTTTGTTTTGCTAATAACTGCAGTGCTGATTAAATTCTCTTCACAAAGTTCCCAAAACAGTTAATCCACCTCAGCTCCTTTCCGGTACATTTGGGGTGATCCATCACATGGGGGCCGAGAAAAAGGGAGTTCCCAAAACACTTTTTCCAGATACATTTTCCATCTGATAAACTAGACAACGATCCAGGAAAAACAGCTGAAACTGAACTACACCAAGTTTGGCAGAAAGCTAGATCTTTACCTACAAAGCATGCTTTTGTTATTCAGTGTAATTCTGTTCAGAGGTTTTGGAGAATTTAAGGTTCAACATTTATAGATATCTGTTGTCTAAGGACTTCCACAGGAGTCCCACAGAACCGTGTGGCAAAATAAACTGGTTTAATTGTTCAGGCCTGCTGGGATCCCTTGGGACCAAGCAATGTGTTTGGCAGCTGCAACATGAAGAAATATGTTGCGGCCGCCATTACAAGACTAAGGGGGTCATTCCGACCCCGGCGGGCGCCAAAAGGCCGCCCGCCCGCCGGCCCAGCAGGAAAGACCCAGCAACGATGAAGCCGGCTCCGAATGGAGCCGGCGGAGTTGCTGGGGTACGACGGGTGCAGTGGCACCCGTTGCGATTTTCAGTGTCTGCCAAGCAGACACTTTAAATCTTGCTGGGGCCCTGTTAGGGGGCCCCTGCACTGCCCATGCCAATGGCATGGGCAGTGCAGGGGCCCCCAGGGGCCCCACGACACCCGTTCCCGCCAGCCTCTTCCTGGCGGTGTAAACCGCCAGGAATAGGCTGGCGGGAAGGGGGTCGGAATCCCCATGGCGGCGCTGCTTGCAGCGCCACCATGGAGGATTCCTTTGGCCAGGAGAAAACCGGCGGGAAACCGCCGGTTTCCCTTTTCTGACCGCAGTTCAGAATTGGCCAGGAAGCACCGCCAGCCTGTTGGCGGTGCTTCCGTGGTCATTGGCCCTGGCGGTCAATGACCGCCAGGGTCAGAATGACCCCTAAGTACCAAAATCCTGAAAATAAATTCAAGAAACAACTAGAAGGGGGCAGTGCGGTCCATGTAGGTCCAAAATTAAAAACAAATTAAAGGTTAAAGTGGATATATATATGAGGAAGGTAGTAAGATTTTAAGATATGTTCAAAAACCCTTAGAAATTCACTGAAAAAGCACTACTGTTTACAAGCCATAAACCCAGGAAACTTTACCATTTATACATAACTGACAAGAATAAATTAAACTCTTTTTGCACCGGCTTGCACCATTCTTGAGTGCAAGCCGGGCACCATATTTATGGAATGGTGCAAGCCAGCGCAAAGGGTAAACTAGCGTAAAAAAATTACGTTGGCCTGGTGAGGGTGGTGATATTGGAGAAGGGTTTTTGCACCAAAAAATGACTTTAGGCAGGTTAGAGTAAAAAAAAATGACTGTAACCAGCCTAGCATCATTTTCTGACCCAAAACCGTCATGCCCACCACCCCAATGGCCAGCACAGGGGACTAGGGTCCCCTGGGCATGGCCATTGCACCCAGTTCCATGTAGGAGGGCCCATTTCATGGCCCCCAATGGCACTTAAAAAAAAAGAAATAAAATACTTACCTGTACTTACCTGGGATGGGGTCACCCATCCTCCGCTGTCCCTCTGGTGTGGTTGGGGGTGTCCCTGGGGCCTAAGGAGGGCACCTGTGGGATTATTCTATGGTGGTCCACCATGGAAATAGGCCCACAGGTTCCCTAATGCCTGCTCTGACTTATGCGTTAAATAAGTTATTTAACCCCTCCTTTGACCCCTCCTCCCCCTGTGTGTGATTTTAGCACATGGGGATAAATATAGCGCTAAGGCCATAGGGTAATTTTTTGCATGGGATCGCCTACCCTACATCTCATTGACGCAAGGTTGGTTTCCACGTCCAAAATATGACTTTAACTCTATAACTTTGGCGCTAGACGGGTCTAACACCAAAGTATAAATATAGAGTTAGTTTTGCACTGAATTTGCGGTAAAAAAATGGCGCAAATTTGGTGCAAAACAAGTATAAATATGCCCCTTTCTATTTTTGAGTGAATTTCTATGTTTGTAATATCTTATTACACTACATTTGTGGCCATCCCCCTCACTCTGCATGGGCCTAGTAGGGGTGGGGAGTCGTTTAGCCAACATTTTCTTTTTTTTTCAAGCCTTTTTCCTAGTTGTACCCTAAAGTAACTATACCTTCTGCCCTCGCCATGCACAATATATTATCAACAATAATGGGCATATCAGATGTGATTGGGGATGTTATAAATGTAGTTAATAAGTATGTCATGAGTGATTTAATATGCAAGTTAAAAGCAGTGCATGGCGGGGGCGCAAGTTATAGCTACTTTAGGGTACAAGTTATAGTTACTCAAGACAATTATAACTGGTGAATTTCAGTGGTTTTGTTAGTTTCAAATGGCGTGTTTTATGTTACATTTTCACCTAGCTATAACACCTATAATCACCTGTGCTTTTTCAGTGAATTTCTAAGGTTTTTTTTTATGTAAAGTTAGATATTCTTAAAATTCCTAACTATAACATCACTTCAACCATTTTTTTCAGTGAATTTCTAGGGCTTCTTTCATGTAAAGTAGGATGCCCATCATAATGCATGGTAGGGGAGCTGGAGGCAGGGTCTGCCCTGGCATTGTCCATTGTGCTGCCCCTGTCCAACTTTGCTGTCCTCTTTACTCCTTGACCTCCATTTCAAAGTCCATGGTACACTCCTGCCTCCTTGTCCAGTCCTATCTGGCTGTTATTCTGCCGCTGCCCTTCACTCCTGCCTTGCTCAATTAGCTTGCTCCCCTACCCACCTCCTCCCTGCCTTCTGTTCATACACCTGCCTGCTTCCTCCTGCCCTGCATGGTCAAATGTGCTGCCACTGCCCTCCAGTTAACTTGATGTCCCTGCCCACTCTGCTTGCCCTTCGTTGCCTGATTCTACACCCCTATCATTGCCCTTCTGCTTGCTTAGCCTCTGTGCTTATCTTGCTGCCCTACCCTTCTTTGCCCTGCCCTCTGATATTTGTATGCATATCCTTGCTCCCTCCCTTTTGTCCATCATATTCCATGTACCTCCCATTGCCCTTCCTGTCTATTCTTAGTGTTCTGTTGAGCTGCTAGTGGCTCTTCCACCTGCCCAGCATGGTCAGATGGTTGCTGCCTGTCCCCTACACCCAGCCTTCCATTTTCTGAGTTCCATGACCCTAGCCCATCCCTCCTGTCCTTCATGGTTCATTTTGCTGCCCACCACTTCTGCCCCCCTTGCACTGTTGTGCTGCAACTGCTCCTCCTGTCCATCCTGCATGGTCTGTTGTAAAGCCTCTTCCCCTTCCCCTGTCCTCTGGTGCCTGTGTTCAGCCCCTACCCTTCCCGTCTGCCTTCCATTGTCCTTTGTGCATGCCCCTATCCGCCCCTTGCCACGATGCCTGTTGTGCTCCCACCAACCCTCCCGCTTGCCATGCATGGTCATTTGTGCTGCCATTGCTCCTCCCACCTGTCCTGTGAGGTCAGCCTGCTGCTCTATCCCCCTGTCATCTTCCCTCCATTGTCTGTTGAACTTCCAGTGCCCATCCTGCCTGCCCTGCATGTCAGATTGCAGTTCCTGCACTGCCCCCTGCCCTCTGTGTCCCCTCCCGATTGCTTTCTGTGGTCCATTGTGCTGCACTGCCCTTCCTCTTCCCTGTTTGATGTATTGTGTTACTGAAACCCCAGGTCAGTTTGGTTCCCCTGCCCACCTCCCTCCTGCCCTTTATTGTCCGAGCCCATGTCCCCAGCCCATTCCTGTGGCCCTCCATGACCTAATGTACAATATATGCCAATATTTTGAACTTGGCAAGAGGGAGATTTTGAAAAACAAAAATCTGGGAAATTGATTTTCCCCATAGACTTACATTGAAAAAGAGAAGTTTTAGATGGGAGATGGCTAAAAATAAAGCCCATTAGGGTTTAAAAACATTGGTAGTCTACTGCCTGAGATGAGTCTGTAGGCATGTGTTGTTGTACTGCCACTGCCTTTCTCTTCTCCCCTCAATATTCTATTCTATTGCAACAGCCTGTCTTGCCTGTTATATATGGTTGGTTTGCTGCCCCTGTCGCCCTCCACCTGCCCTCCATTGTTTGTTGTGCTGCCACTGCCACTGCCACGCCCTACTGCCCATTGTGGTCCACTTGCTGTCTCTGTCCCCCTTCCCCTGCCTTCAATTGTGCAAGTTGTACCCATGACTGCTGCATTCCCACAGTGCTCTAATGGACAACTAGATCATTAACATTATGTATTTATTAAAAAAGTGTGGTACGCTTGAGGTCATATTTATGTAATCAAAACTAAAATACCTAAAACGTTTCCTTTAGAAATTATAAACATGAGGGGGTCTTTTTCCCATCGAAATTATGATTAGCCCTCTAAAAAAGAAAACAAGGACACATTTTCTGACTTCTCAAATATGGAAAAACCACTTACACGTTATTTGCTGTCTTTATGGTATTTTTATCAAGTTGATCACCTGAATATTTGTTTCACTTAGGTGGCAGGATGTGCCGTTATGGCCAGAGCTGCTGACTTTACAACTGGGGAACCAGGTTCGAATTTCGGCATCGACTGAACATCCTGTGATTCTGGGCACTTCACTTAATCTTCCTATGCCTACAACCTACAATCAAAATGAATATGTCCTTGTGTATTGTAACTGATATTTATGTAAAGCACTCCAGTGCCTTCAGGTCAACTCTGTGCTATTTAAAAGTGCAAACAAAAAAAAAAAAAGCGTTTGCACACCTCTGTCATTGAGACATTCTTGGGCTACATTTAAGTGATATCTGTGCTACATTTGGGCTCTTTGTTCTCTGGTGGCCACCTTGGGAGACATTTTTGTTATGAAGATCCCCAATTTCCTAATTTACTGCAGTATGCTCAGTAGAAAATTCTTTCAGTTTTCCACTTCGATTCCATTAAGATGGCTTTCAAATGTACTGGTGTTTTGGCATAAATTCAGAAGGATAGCACTCTAGTTGCTCATTAGAACATTGTGGTAAAGTTGCTAATCTCCAGGGAGTTAACTGGCAGTCTATCTACTGCTGGTGTTGAAAGTGTGTGTTTCTGTCTGCATGTCAGAATGTTTTAATGAAATAGAAGACAAACATATTTGAGTACTCACCTAAAACGTGTCCTAATTTTTCTTTCTACTGTACTAACCATAATATCTATGACAAAATGAACCGACTTTAATCAAGATGGCTTCAGGTGTGCCACACATTTGCCATAAGTAAGACTCTTATCACTCTAGTTGTTCTTTAGAACCCGCTGGGTGGCTGCAGTGGAATTAAAAAAATTCTAGCTTGTGCGTCAAGAATTTGCAATTCAATTAACGACACGGAGATGAGGATCATGCTTCTCTTCCTTTACTACTAAATCAAACAATCAATTAAATGTTTTATATTTGCAAAACATAGCCAGAAAACAAACCCAAGTCCCTTTTCAACATTCTCCCTTTGCTACTAGAACAGTTTAACAGTAACACAAGTCTTCCAGGAAGGAACTGACTCAAAACATGAGTTCTAGAGTGGAATTGGGCTCTGGGGGACAGCACACCAGAGGGAAGTCTGTCCCCTGGGGGCATTGGGGGAATGAGGTGCAGTCTAGATGACTGGACTTCATGGGCTACATCCTTAAAAGGATGTAGCCCAAGAGGTATTTAAGTAGCAATTTTAGGACTGCTACTCACCCTTTTGTGGTAGGTGCACCCGGTGGCAGCCCCTAGTGCCAGGAAAACATTGGTATTTTTTCAGTTTTAGGTAGGTGTTGTGGTTAGCACATAATTTTAATATTAGCTTAGCGTATCAGCATTAAACCCTTACCTTCATGGTACAGTTACTGCAGGCAAGGCTTTCAGGCATAAAGATGGCAGATGGCAAGGTGCAACAGGCGCTCCGACTCCTGGAAGAAGTCAGGTGTCTGGACTTAATTGTGGGAGGCTGCTCTCTGCCAGTGGTTCGCACATTGGGTGGGGTAGCCGCTGCCGTCCTGGCATGCTCCCCATCACTCACGCATGAATTGGGCCCAGGTAGGTTCCCTGGGCCGTCTGCGAGTGCGCGGAGTGGCTCCTGCACTGAAATCAGGTCAGGGTGAGATGAGGGAGGGGCCCAAGGTCATGAGCAGCATTAGTAAAGTGGGGTGGGGCAACATGGGGAGCTTGTCCGGCTAGACCAGCTGGAAGAGGCATCAATATGAGTGCAGGAGGGCAGGCGGGCAAAAAGATACAGCTGGAAAGTTCAAGCAGCCTAGCTGGGAGGGGAGGGGTTGGATGAAGATGTGTATGCTGGCAAGGTTTTTGTGTAACATTGGGAGGCAGTGAGTGTGCTGGCTCAGGGGCCTGCTTTGGGAAGAAGACAGCTAGGTGAGAACATGACATATGCACAGGCCCCTTGGGGTGGGGCCTGATCCTGTGAAAACAGTGTACGCACAAGCAGAGCATTCTGTAGAATTCCTGGAGCCCACAGATGTAGGGGAGATCAGCCTGGAGGTGGAGCATAGCGGTGAGGCCGTCAGGGCTAGGTCCAACCTCCATGTGACCTTGGGAGAGTGGGACCAGCTAGAAAGGGCCTCCAGGCATATCCAAGAGAGATGATAGAAGTGGTGTGCCTTGGAGTGCGAGGGAGCAGCAGAAAGTAGGAGGTCCCAAATGAGGGCAGGCCATTTCTTTAACCAGAAAACCTAGCTCTGCAGTGAAGATGGGGCTGGAATTAGCGCTTGTAGCTGCCATGCTGCAATGGAGCAATGACAAGTGCCCAGGGGGAAAAAGTAAGGTTCAGGTGATCAGGCCACAAAGGCTATATTTAAGGGGAGGCGGGTTGGAACTGTCGTAGTTTGACTCTTGCTCTAGGCAAGACTGCTGGTTTAAGGATGACAGTACTTATGTTTGTAGTCGACTATGCCAGTCCTAAAACAAGTCGCAACTGTCGTCCCAACTCTCCCAGCTCACAAGCAGCACCTCATCAAAAACCCAAACAGTAAAAGGTGATTTGTGGCAGACTTTACGCATGGACTCAAGAGTGTGACATCTCAGGGAGTGTCGTGGTTAAACAGAGATTACCCCTTTCTCACATGAACAACATGTCTCAATCAAACACAGGCAATGAAGAAGATGCAGTAAACTTTCAATAGGTTTTATTTAGCAAAACTACAATCTGCGATAAGTTGCATGGGCTACAATGATTAGGATAATGAACAGTGCAAGAAACAGAATGGTAATGACTAGTCATTAATACAAAGACCTGCATCATCTTGCAATAACATGAGATATGATATACGTCCTAATACCCTGATAATGTGAACCTAATCTCTAACCTGAAAGAGAGCTAGGTGTGATAAACCTAATCTGCTAATGCCATGTCCATGAGAAGAGACCCCAATCCTTCTTACCTTGGAATGAGGTCTCTAGCTCAGACTCCGTAGGGACACGAAGAATGGGTCAGGGTCAAGGCGACGTGCAGCATCGATAGCAGCGATGGCATCTGGTTGGAATCCCTCTGACTATCTGTTTAAGTGAGGAGTATTTATATAGATCTGCTTAGACCCCTGATGTAGGTCTGTTCCCAAACAATAGATAACAAGACATGCTTGGGATCGTAATTTATGTAAACAATTCCCTCGAAAGCTTGAAGAGGGAAAGTACCTAATGTGAACACCTACAGTTTGTTTATCTTTGTCACTTGATATTGACGCCCTAGCGTGGTGGCACTGATAATGCAAACTAAAACATGGGCCTAACAAAAAACTGGGCAGCCATCTTAAAAGAATGATTAAATAAATGGGCTAAAACAGAGCAAGCTAAGTAGGTTAAAAGTCATTAGGTGACTGGGGCACAAGTCTGCAAGCCAACTCCTGTATCCCATTAAAACAAACTAAGATTTACTACACCCTCCCCATTGCTGTAACAAGTATTACGCCATCACTTGACGCCACCGAAGGTGAATGAATCCAAATGCTGAAAATGCTCTGGACTAAAAGCATAAAAACTAGATAAAAAAATCACATTTAAAAACGAGTTAAAATCAATAGCTAAAAAACATACAAAGAGATATAGGCCCTCATTACGACTCTGGCGGTCGGTGATAAAATGGCAGTAATACCGCCAACAGACTGGCAGTAACTACCACCAAATTATGACCATGGTGGAAAGATCTCAGATAGACAGCCAATGTACCACACTGACCACCAGGGCAGAAACAACAGCCACCACAGCTGAAGCCGCCTACAGCCAGGCAGAAGTCAATGTTCCGCCCACCATATTAAGACCCTGGAAACCACCACCATGTCCAAGGCGGGACCAACGACATCAAAAGCCTGGCAGAAACTGAGCTCAGAAGAGAAAGGACTCACCATTGGAGACACAGGGAAGAACCACGCCGCCATAGAACCTGAACTGCATGTCTTCCCGATGATCTTCTACTTTCTGCTCCATCGCGAACACCAACAACGGCGAAGATGACGACGGTGAATACAGCTGCCTAGCACACAGGGGAGAGTGGAGGAAAACGAGAGTGACACACACACGCACAACACGCACCCCACCCACACACACCATACACACAGCCAGATGCATTACATAAACATTTTGACCCCGTAACTCGGCTGAATAATGCAAGGACAAAACAATTTAGCAAAAGTGAATGTAACGAGATCAACACAGTATGAAAAATAAGTTAGGCAAGATAATAGATAGATACATATGTACATAAAAAGGGACACAGCCCAGTCCACAATTAGCGTAGGCCACATGGCCACAGGCCAAAGTCCAAGGCCACACATGTCACCTGCTTCAACACGGAGAGAACACTGCAGGGGTATCAGTTAGTCAATAGGCAGGCACGTCAGGAGGACGGGGGATGCACCTCAGCCGGGAGATGTAACAAGCCTACTGGATCTGGAGTGGGAAACATGCCCTGTGCTTGGTCCTGTGGAGTGCAAGGTCACAGTCTGCCATATGGGTGTCTCACCCACTGGTTCTGGAGGGGGCAACATGCCCTTGTGCTTGATCCTGGGAAGTGATGGGCCACAGTCTCTCAGGTGGGTGCATTACCCACTGGTTCTGGAGGGGGCAACCTGCCCTGTGCTTGATCCTGGAGAGTGATGGGCCACAGTCTCTCAGGTGGGTGTCATACCCACTGGTTCTGGAGGGGGCAACCTGCCCTATGCTTGATCCTGGGGAGTGATGGGCCACAGTCTTGCGAGTGGGTGTCTCACCCACTGGTTCTGGAGGGGGCAACCTGCCCTGTGCTTGATCCTGGGGAGTGATGAACCACAACCTCTCAAGTGGGTGTCTCACCCACTGGTTCTGGATGTGGCAACCTGCCCAGTGCTTGATCTTGGGGAGTGATGGGCCACAGTCTCTCAGGTGGGTGTCACACACACTGGTTTTGGAGGGGTCAAACTGTCCTGTGCTTGATCCTGGGGAGTGATGGGCCACAGTCTCTCAGGTGGGTGTCTTGCCCACTGGTTTTGGAGGGGGCCGGCCGCACAGCAGCCCATGGAGGAAGGATTACATACCATCCGCTGGCGATGACGGCTGCACAGTGGTGGTGGTGTTGGTGAGGGAGGCTCCTGACCATCCCCTGCAACCTCGGACGGCTGCACAATGGTGGTGCTGCTGGTGGGGGAGGCTCCTGCCTATCCCCTGCAACCTTGGACAGCTGCACAACCATGGTTGGTGGTGGGGGCTCCGTCACAGTTCCTGGCCCAGGCCCCTTGGTCTTCCTGCCTGCTGGGGCAGGCTCCTTGGTCTTCCTGCCTGCTGGGGCAGGCTCCTTTGTCTTCATGCTTCCTGGGGCAAGCTCCTTGGTCTTCTAGCCTGTTGGTGCAGGCTCCTTTCCCTTCTTGCCTGCTGGGGCAGTCTCCTTCCCCTTTAGGGTGGCTGGTGCAGGCTCCTTCCCCTTCAGGACATGTGGCCTGGATCCCTTTCCACCACGAGTGGATGCAGTGATGACTGGGCCCGTGGACTGTGTGGCTGAGGTGCTTGGCTGGGTTCTTCCTACCCTGGCTATATATGCAGGACGGGGTGATGCGGAGGGAAGAGGTCAATTGTGGATAGGAACAGTTTTTTAGCAACATTGGGGTGGGAAGAGGGAGAAGGAATGGGAGTGGAGGATGAGGGAGTGGTTGTTGGAGATGTCTGTCTGCTGCTTTTGGGTGCAGGTGCATGGGCTGTATGCTGTGGTGAGGTGGATGGCTGTTGGGTGTCTGAGTGCTTGCACTTGTGTATTTTAGGAGGGGGGACAGACACCGTGGTAGAGGACACAGGGGATGTGTGCATGGCTGTGAGATATGTGTTCCGCTTGGTGTGGTGATGCTGGTAGTGGATGATGATGTAGTGCATGCAGGTGTGAGTAAGGACGGAACTGGGAGGGAGGTGAGGGAGGTGAAGGAGGAGGAGGAGGAGTGGGAGACAGTGAAAATAGTGGATGTTGTTGTGTCTGCAACTAGATGGTGTTTGTGTGAGTGCCTGGCAGATGAAGTGTGACGCTTGTGTTTGCCTATGCCACTCTTGGGTGTTGTCTTGTGTGCATGCTCGTCTGTATGTGTGCTTGGGATACGTTGGGGTTGAGGGGAATGGGACTGGGCAGTGGAAGCTGGAGGGGGGACGGTAGGAACAGGGATAATGGCTACCATCAGAGAGGAGGCCAGAGCCTGAATCGATCTCGGTTGGGCCTCCAATCCAGTGTGAATGTCCTCCAGGAATGCATTAGATGGGAAACATCCTTTTTGATGACTTTTTTTTTCCAAAGGTCGTGGTTAACGAAACCGCAACAACGCTTTTTTTAACCACGACTTCGTTTTTTTGTGCCTTAACTACGTATGTTCTGAACAACGAACATGCGTGGTTAAGGTACAAAGAAGGGACTTGGCGAAGGTAAGTGTGGGTTTAGGTTTTGGGGAGGGGGTGGGGGGTCAGGGGGTTTTAGGTTTTGGAGTGGGGTTGGTGGGGTGTGGCGTTTTTGGTTTTGGGGAGTGGGTGGGGGGTCAGTGGGTTTTAGGTTTTGGGGTGGGGTTGAGGGGGTGGGACGTTTTTGGTTTTGGGGAGTGGGTGGGGGGTCAGGGGGTTTTAGGTTTTGGGGTGGGTTTGGGGGGTGGGGCATTTTTGGTTTTGGGGAGTGGGTGGGGGGTCAGGGGTTTTTTGGTTTTGGGGTGGGGTTGGGGTGAGGGATGTAGGGTGAATGGTGCCTATTGCTAATGATTTTATCAGGAATGCCTTTACAACGAAATATCGTTGTTAAGGCATTCGTGGTAAAATCATTAGTAGTAGCAACGAGGTCGGTGTTCCGACCTCGTTGTTAAGGCAGTAGTTTTTTTTGCAGTCGTTGTTTCATCGTACAGTCGCATTAGATTGTTGCATCTGGGCTGCCACCCCCTGGATCGCAGTCACAATGGTTGACTGCCCTACAGAAATGGATCTCAGGAGGTCAATAGCCTCCTCACTCAGGGCAGCAGGGCTCACTGGGGCAGGGCCTGAGGTGCCTGGGGCAAAGGAGGTGCCCACCCTCCTGGGTGAGCAGGCACGGGCAACTCGATGAGGGGCTGCTGGGAGGGCAGTGCTGGTACAGGAAGGCGGCTGTACCTTTAGCTAGGGTAGTCACAGAAGTATCTGCCACCACCTTGGAGCTTCCATCGGAGGAGGTATCTGTGTCAGAATTGTCCCCTCCAGTCTCCACTGTGGTGCTCCCCTCGCCCTCAGTCCCACTGGTGCCCTCACCATCTGTGGACTCTGCCTCCTGTGTCTTGTGGGATGCAGCTCCCTCTGTTGCTGGTGCCTCTGCTACCAGATGATGCTAATGCACATAAGGACAGGATGACAAAACAAAAACGGGGGGACGAGACAAAGGATATGCTTGGTCAATGGCTGCACCAACACCACAGTTGGCATACACAGAACCCTCACACACAGGGAACAGCCCTACGCAATATGCCTTTGCACTACCAGAGAAATAGTTAGCGGGTAAGGCACTGGGAGTGGCACACACCGCCAAATGCAGCACACCTGGGACCCACGCAGCCCTGACCAGTAGTAGATGCCTATGAGCTAGGTTGCAAGATTTTCCCTTCTGAACCCTACCCACCAGGGGACCTATGCTGCAATGTCAGGCCTGGCCTAGGGACACCCACTGACACACATCCCCCACCCGGTTACCACCCTACCATGCGTAAGTTGTAATGATGGGCACTGTACTCACCCCCTTGTGGCTGCTGTGATGCCCTCAAGCGCCCATCCAGCTCAGGATAGGCCACCACCAGTATGCAGGCCAGCAGGGGGGTCAGGGTTCGACCGGGCACCCCTTCCTCATTGGGAAACCATCCCCAGCTGGGCCTCCGCCATCTTCCGTGCCCAGTGTCTTATATCCTCCCACCATTTCCGACAGTGGATGCTCCGCCTGTCGTAGACCCCCATGGTCCGCACCTCCTTAGCGATGGCACGCCATATACCCTTCTTTTGATGGGTGCCGACCTGCAGAGGCAATACACACAGGAAAATTGATTTAGTCAAACAGTCCTGCCTGTTAAACATATGGCCCACCTTACCCATTTCCATCACCATTTACACACACATGGCCCAGCACACAACCTGTACGCTGCCCAGAGGACATCCACCCACCCCCCTTACATGAGGCCTTCACACACACAACTCCATGCATTCATGCCACATGCATCGTGCTCACAGTGTACTCACCTGTTGGTCTGGAGGCCCGTACAGCAGTCCGTACCAGGGTAGGACCCCATCCACCAGTCTCTCCAACTCCTCCAAAGTGAAGGCTGGGGCCCTTTCCCCGGTCACACCAGCCATGGTAGGTTCCAGACACAGGTCACAGCAGCACATGCAATGTAGGTCCTGTCCTACGGAAGATCAGGTAGCAAGTGAGGAGTATGATAGAAAATGGGGGTCACGTCCGCGGCAGTGTATACTGTTACCACCGCGTAGATCACCTTTGGCCACTGTAACCCATAGGGCTCAATTATAACCAATGAGGAGTTGCACAGCGGTTCCCGACCACCTCGTGCAATGGCGCACAATGTCACTGGAATTACCTCACTTCCACCTGTCCCTCCACACAGGACAGGCGGACGCCATTTCAGGGTGGGGTGGGCAGGCCCTGGAATAATGCTGCGTCACAGGAGATATTAGGACATACTGGACAAATCACAATGACTCATTACAAGTTTACAGGATGCAAAGTTCTGTTATAGCTCCATTGTTCAGTTTGTGTCCCGCTCCTCACTCTTGTGTCCCTTAGATTGCTATCACTGTGGATGAGTAGGAGATGGAGACATACCCCTGTGTACAGAACCCTGGTGGACTTGGCAAAACTGGAGGACAGGCACATTATCCTCACCTATAGACAGGGCAGGGCCACAATCACAGAGCTGTGTGCCCAATTGGAGCCTGACCTGATATCTGCTATCTGTCACCCCACTGGGATCCCCCCTCTTGTGCAAGTGCTATCTGTACTCCATTTCCTGACAACTGGTTCTTTCCAAGTGACAGTGGGCTTGGCAGCAGGAATGTCACAGCCAATGTTCTCAATAGGGCTGACAAGAGTGTTGTCTACCCTGATTAAACACATGCGCAGCTACATTGTTTTCCCCCAGGTTGATGATTTGGCCACAGTGAAGGCCGAGTTCTATGCAATGGCACATATCCCCAACATAATTGGGGCAATTGATGGAACACATATTGCATTTGTCCTCCCCACCCCCCGCCAGAATGAACAGGTGTTCAAGAATCGGAAGAGTTTCCACTCTATAAATGTACAGATGGTGTGCCTTGCGGACCAGTACATCTCCCATGTCAACGCTAAGTATCCTGGGTCAGTGCATGACGCCTTTGTCCTGAAGAATAGCAGCATCCCAAATGTGATGGCCATCTACAGAGGCACAGGGTGTGGCTAATAGATGAGCCCTGGTTCCCACCCAGTATATGTTGGTGTATGGGTATGGTGTGGGTCTTATGGGATAGTGTGTGGCTAAATGTTGTCCCTCAATATTTCAGGTGACTCTGGTTACCCAAACCTATCATGGCGGCTGACCCCTGTGAAGAATGCCAGGACAAGGGCAGAAGAACGTTATAATGAGGCACATGGGTGAACCAGAAGGATAATTGAAAGGCCCTTTGGCCTCCTGAAGGCCAGGTTCCGGTGCCTCCATGTAACAGGTGGATCCCTGTGCTACTCACCCCATAAGGTCTGCCAGAGAGTGGTGGCATGCTGCATGTTGAATAACCTGTCCCTCAGACGCCATGTCACATTCCTGCAGGAGGAGGAGGCTGGAGATGCCTGTGTGCCAGCTGTGGACCCTGTGGACAGTGAGGATGAGGAGGCAGAAGATGAGGATGAGGACAACAGAACATCTGTGATCAGACAATACTTCCAATGACACACAGGTGAGACAGTGTTTCTTCACATTTCTATGAAATTTGTTTGCATTTGTGTGACAATGGCATGCTGATATTTCCCACTTCTATGCCCACTTACTGTTCCCTATGGCAATTCATTTTGCAGATGTTGGTGACCTCACATATACTCGTGGTGTGATCACTGCAGCCAGCTACATGTCATTAATCTATGCTCATTTTCTGTACAGTTGATTTGCAATGTTTGTACCTGTTTCAATGAATACATATTTGATATATATAACATACTCCAAACTTCTTTTCCACAGGTGTTTATTGAAGTGCTAAAATATTGAGGGGCAAGTGCAATGGGATGTGGTGATGATGGAGGAAAGTCCAGGGTATTGTTCCAGTCTGTATGCAGCACAGGTGCATTGTCGGAGGGGACATAGGAAGGGGAGCAATGGCAGTTCAAGGTGGACAGGGTGACAGGGTGGGACACAAGGATGACAATCGGGAGAGTCTCATTTCCTGGCAGTGGTCTTGGCAAGTGTCGCTGGCTTCTGTCTGGATCGCAGGGAACATTTTCAGGGTGGTTCACCTTCTGCAGGGGAGGGGTGCAGGTGGCCTGTGAGTCCTGTGGTGGGGCCTCCTGGCCACTAGCGGCAGCGGAACTGGAAGGCTGTTCAGATGTGTGGCTAGTGGCAGGGGCCCGCTGGTGTGAGACTGCCTCCCTCATATTATTGGCCATGTCTGCCAGCACCCCTGCTATGGAGATTAGGGTGTTGTTGATGGCCTGCAAGTCCTCCCTGATCCCCTGGTACTGTCCCTCCTGCAGCCGCCTGGTCTCCTGCACATTGCCCAGGATCTTGCCCATCGTGTCCTGGGAATGTTGATAAGCTCCCAGGATCTCTGCAAGTGCCTCCTGGAGAGTGGGTTCCCTTGGCCTGTCCTCCCCTGGCGCACAGCACTCCTCCCAGTTTCCCTGTTGGCCTGTGCCTCTGTTCCCTGAACCGTGTACCCACTGCCACTGACCCAAGGTCCCTGATTGTCTTGGGTATGAGGTGTGGCCTGGGGTCCCTGTAGAGGTGGACACACTGCTGATTGACGTGTCCTGGGGACAGAGGTGTGGGTACGCTGGATGGGTGCTGTGGTGCTGTTTCCTGATGGGGGAGGCTCTGTGGTGGTGTGTGACTGGGCCTGGGTAAGTGGCTGTCCAGAGGTCCCTGATGGGCCAGGTAGGTCATCCAGATCCTGAAGACCATAGTTGCTGTCATCACTGTGGGCCTCTTCAGTTGGGGGACTGGCACCTCCTCTCCACTGACATTGGCTGTGGTACCTGTGGGGATGTAAAAGATGTGTTATGGTTTCTGTGTCTGACATATTGTGCATCTGTGGCTTGCCCTCTTTGGTTGGATTAGCCCCGGCAGCTTTCACTTGTATACGTTGGTGTATGGTGGGATAGTTAGTTCTCTTTAGTGTGCATGCTTTAGTGATGAGTGTCCATGCAGAGCTGTGAGTGGTGTCCATGCATTGGTAGAGCATGCAGGGCTTGGCATTGGGATGAGGTAGATGTGATGGTGGGGTGTGTGGGAAGTGGTGGAGTGATGGGAGTGAGGGTGGGGGTATGTGTTGGCATGCAGGTAGAGGGGTAGTAGTAGGGAGTTGACTTACCAGAGTCCAGATCTCCTCCTACTCTGGCTATGCCCTCAGGATGGAGGATTGGCAAAACTTGCTCCTCCCATGCTGTTAGTTGTGGGGGAGGAGGTGGGGGTCCACCGCCAGTCATCCGTACAGCTAGATGGTATCTTGCTGCAATGGAACGTACCTTCCCCCGAAGGTCGTTCCACCTCTTCCTGATGTCATCCCTAGTTCTTGGGTGCTTTCCCACGGCGTTGACCCTGTCCACGATTCTCCGCCATAGCTCCATCTTCCCAGCTATCGATATCTGCAGCACCTGTGCTCCAAATAACTGTGGCTCTACCCTGATAATTTCCTCCACCATGACCCTTAGCTCCTCCTCTGTGAAACAGGGGTGTCTTTGTGGTGCCATGGGTGTTGTGAGAGGTGTATTGGTGAGGGTATATTGGGTAATGTGTTGGGGTGTGTGATGTGGGGTGCGTGAGTGGGGTATAGGTGTGAATAGTGTGTGGCTCTAGTTGTCTCAGTGGTCTTGGTGTCTCTCTGCTGGCAATGGTTTGAAAGGGTAAAAGGTTGTGGGTAATGTAAGTGTGTGTTTTATAGTGGTGTGTGTGTGTGGGTGTGGTGTGTGTGTGGGTGTCAGGTGGGTGTTGTTTGAATTGTCCAATGTAGTGTTGGATTTGTGTGTGGGTGTCCATTGTGAGGGCTGCAGTGTGTGCCGCCAATGGTTTACCGCCGTTGAATGTCCGCCATGGTGATTCGTGGGTCATAATGTGATGGGCGTTGTTCTGTTGGCATAATGGTGTGGGTTTTGATACCGCCACTTTCTCACAGACCTTTGGTCTGGCGGATTTGTGTGTGGCTGAATTCTGTCAGATTGGTGTATGTGTGTCATAATCTGGTGAACAGATATCCGTCGCAGCGGCGGTAAGTTGGCGGCCGTCAGTGTGGCGGAAAGTGGGATTTACCGCCTATTTCATAATGAGGCCCACAATGTTGACCATGACAAGCACAGCAGGCCAAAGTAAGGGCAATAAATGTACACTTTTGATTTGGTGTAATAAGCTAATCATCAAATTGTCTAACAATAGTCATGATCTTGAAGAGCATCTTCGAAGCCATTGAATGGAAAGGACCTCAGGAAAGAGGCCACATCGTCAGATGTTAGATCGATCACAGGATAGGCAGACAGATCCACAGAGCAGTAGTGGGCAGTAGTCTCTTGTGCAGGTCCACCTGCAGGAGTGGCATCCTCCATAGTGCCAAAAAGAGCCAGATCGTTCACCAAGGGCGGCTCATAAGTGGCCTCGCAAGGCACGGTTAGTCTCAAGAGGCACAACTGTGAATGAACCCTCATCGGGGACATCAGCAGTGCTTGGTGCATAGGATGCACTGGCATAACAGCAAGACATACTGTAGGCAAGTGTTCGAAGAGACACCATACGCAGCAAAAGACTGGTTGCACGTACCATAGGAGTGGTTGGAATGACAATGACCAATCATGCTCCAATTCCTCCACCAAGGAAGCATCGAAGACCTGAACCATGCGTTCAGGGCACAGTTGAGCTGGTGGCAGCAGCTCCATTGCTGGAAAGACACAACCACTGCGAAACAGAAGAAATAGCAGTAGTATTCCACCAATCAATACCAAAGTGATAGGAAAGCCACCAAACACACTTGAAAAGAGTGAATCGATGGCCGATGGGATAACTCCAAAGACAGTCTGGAGGATGGACACAAATCCAGACCCAACAGCCTTAAAGAAGTGGGCAATCCCAGTAGTGCTCGAGGCGTTGAAAATTCTGGATACCAGCTCTCCAAAGTGCTTGGGGAAGTTGGTATTTAATAGTGATTGTATCTCGGTTGATGATCTCGCAATCTGGAGAGCATACGTCTCTCTAGCTGATGTCAACGCAACATGTTTTTGAAACAGTAGCGCCTTTAGTCTGCTCAACTTTTAATAATTTACATTAACAGTATCAATGTGAGGCCACATCTCTGATACTTTTATCTCTCGTGTGTGGGGGAATAAAACTTGTCCACAACACATATGACCTTAGAGACTGAAATTGCGTAGGCAATTCCTGGTCACATACTGTAACAGCTTTGGTCGCTCAGCACCACATATCTTCCATTCAAAAGTACATGAAATGCTGGTCGAATCAAAGGGACGAGAGAACCCTTCAGAAAACAGGCCAAGTTTGAGACCCCTACATTGCAAAGGCTGTGAAGGGACAACTGCTTGCAGCTCACTGAATGACTAACAGTAGTCTTGCATTCGCTTCCGCTGAGAAAGCCCTCTGTATCGCCGTTCAGACATTTGTATTCCAAGGGCAACTCCACTCTTCTTTAATATAGCTATCACCTAGTTGCTCGTACATGCCCCCAGCAAGATGTTTCAGGGATTTCAAAAAACGAAAAGTGGAAATGGGCAGATTAATGATGCCAGACAGGAGCCATACAGTTGAAGGACTTTCTGCAACTGTGAAAGGCAACGTTTCTAACTTTTCTATGTGAAGCATGGTGAAACTCGCTTCCCTTTTAGCCATTGTCTGTTGTTCCCTGGATAATTTAAAGGCAGTGAACAATTCACTACCGTTAATGTACTTTTGTGGAATTCTGCCATTTTTCAAAGTCTGTAACGTCCAACCCAACTGCATGATGGAACGCAGCTGACTTTGTCCATTATATCAATCGCAGATGACACTATGGGGGTGATTCTAAGTCTGGCGGGCGGCCTCCGCCGCCCGCCAGACTTCCCCCCTCCAGAATACCGCACCGCGGTCGGAAGACCGCTGCGGCTATTCTGTGTTTTACACTGGGCTGGCGGGCGACCGCCAAAAGGCCGCCCGCCAGCCCAGTGTAAAACTACCTTCCCACGAGGACGCCGGCTCAGAATTGAGCCGGCGGAGTGGGAAGGTGCGACGGGTGCAGTTGCACCCGTCGCGAATTTCAGTGTCTGCAAAGCAGACACTGAAATACTTTTTGGGGCCCCCAGGGGCACCGCGACACCCCATACCGCCATCCTGTTCCTGGCGGGAGAACCGCCAGGAACAGGATGGGGTATGGGGTGTCAGAATCCTCCATGGCGGCGCAGCTTGCTGCGCCGCCATGGAGGATTCATTTGGGCAGCGGAAAACCGGCGGGAGACCGCCGGTTTTCCACTTCTGACCGCGGCCGAACCGCCGCGGTCAGAATGCCCAGCGGGGCACCGCCAGCCTGTTGGCGGTGCCCCCGTCATTTTAGCCCTGGCGGTCTTGGACCGCCAGGGTTAGAATGACCCCCTATGTTTGTTAGGGAATAAATCCTGTTGGACAGAGTGTTCATGCCATTATCGACAACAGCTAAAGCCTTTTCTAAATTTTCCTTATCTATTTGCCTTTGAAGCGCAGCAGCTTCTATGTGAGAAAGCTTCCAGATCTCATTATACATAGCATAGATCAATCTTTTAGAGCGTGGCTTCCTAGGACCTAGCAAAAAGTCCTGCAAGTCTACATCTTCAGAAAGAGTGTTAAGATGTTCTTTAACTGTGGCTAACATGTTAGACTGTACCCATTGTTGGCACAGTTTACCCACACTGTATGTTGTAACTATACCCGTGTGTTGACCCGAGACGAAGCGAGGGTCTGGCCAGCTAATCTTCAAACCCCCTGAGGAATTAAAAAAACATGCCTGACATCCATTGGTGTCTATTGGCCAAATCAACCACCCGCCGGGACTGGAAAGTGAAGAGTTATAGGTACCAGCCTGAACCTTTGCATCTAGCTCTTCCTCTGTGACATTCAGGAAGAATTGCAGGTGTGGGGATACTTGGGGTGTTCATTTCTTTTATTTTTGGTAACCCCAGACAGGATGCCTGTTGAATGGTGTCATTTAAAAATATCATTTGCACAGGAATCAGGCATGCTCTAAATAAAGCTTCCCTACCCTGTATTTGCCAATCTTGTGTTCCCCATACATTCTTTAAATCAGCAGTGTCCCTCCAGTATTTGTCATCTTCAACTGCAAGATGGGAAACAAAGGAATCTGAATAAATCAGCGTAGTATCAGTTAGCAAAATTTTCCTAATTTTTGAAGGGGGTAACTTGAAATATTGTAACTCAGGATTTTTTGTGTCATGCCCAGAAAAATAAGTAAATGTATCTTAATAACATTTTGGGCTCCCCACAGGTGGTGTTGAACAGTGTTCCCACTGTGTGTAATTAAGTACTGGTCTGTGTCTAGTGGCACGGTGCAGGTAGTAATCTCCCCAGTTATTATAACAGAACATTTCCCCACAATTTATTGTGTGTCTGTATACATCATCACTTTCAAATACCGAATAGTCCTTCATTTCACTTAACATAGAATCAACTGTCTGGACATCCCAATCATCAGATCCAACACTAGGTGCAATTACATCTGTCATAGAAAATTTTAAAACATATGGAATTTGAATGACCTCAGTAGGCCAGTACATATCAAATGGAACGTTGTCCCACACAATCCCATCAGGAATTGGTACATCTGAAATGTTCACAAGGGAAAGGTCTCTTCGGACCTTATGTGAGGAATGATATAGAGTTAAGACTTCATCCACAAGCTCAACTGAGGAGCGTTCAGGAATGAAATGACCATTTATAAGTAGAAAGAAAACAGTTACGAAACCAATCCATTGAAACAATGCAAAAAATGTCAAGCAGAACCATACATAGTTCCATGGGTGAATTAAATAGTTATTTTTAAGCCATTAGTACAGCTTACTTGTCTTTGAAACATTTTCAATTACTGGAATGGATGCGTCTGAAGAAAAGTCATCAATGTCGATGAAGTAACCAGTGGCAGTCTCTGCAAACACAGGAGCAGGAGCATTACTGGTGGATGGATCCACTTTTCGTGGAGGCTCATAGCAGACGGTGTTGTCAGTCTGTGTAGTGTTGGTGTAGAAAAGAGCCAAATCTTGGACAGGTGCTGTCATTGAAGTGGTAGCTGGAATCAGCAAGAGCTCACTGTCCGCCCTTCCCATGGTCAAGGAGGTATTTGTAGCATTGTTGGACATGCTTGTGTAGTCAGAAGTAGTGTTGTTATTTCTTCTTTGAAGAGATATGTCCTGTTAGGTAGTGAGAAGGGACCGGGACCTACCCAAGGGACCTCTGAGTCTACTGTGCAGTATCGGTCACATGGTGAAGTTTGACGTCGTCAATGGAAATTAATCTTTTTCCTTTGAAACCAGGCAGTGGTGGTAGGATGACAGTTCTGGTACCTTGTACTCCCAGGACTGGGACCGGTGCTCTGTAAGATGGACCGAATTCCTTATTCACAGCGATCAAGATCTGGGACATACACAGGTATCCCAAAGAGAAACTCTTAGGGAGTGCGTTCCGCCCAAGGCCTGTCTTGGCAGATTATTCAGTGCTCTCTGGACCCCATATAGGTGATGAAGCCAGCTGCGGCCAGATCCTAATAGTGTAGCTGTTAAGGACTGCTTTAGATCACGGTTCCACCTCTCCACAGCTGAATTTCCCTCGGGATGGTATGGTGAGAGGTAATGGAGTTCAACACCCATCGTCCCCATGGTGTCCCTGAATGCCTTAGAGTCAAATGTAGGGCCCTTATCCGAATGGAATGCTACAACCGCATATGTACCGAAAAAGATCAGCATGTTTTTTATAACAGTTTGAGCATCAGCCGACCGCTGAGGCCATACCCACAGGATTCTAGAACAAGAATCTACAGTGATTAAGATGTATTTGTATGCACCATCAGGGTGAAGTGGACCACAATGGTCCAGGTACACACATTGTAGTGGCCTGCTGTACACTAAGAGGGATGTCTGTGGTGGGCATCTGATCTTTGAGCCCTTAAGTCGCTGGCAAATGTCACAACAAAGGACGTACTGTTTTGTCTGTTTATATAGACCTGGCCACCAGAAGCATTTCTGTAAAAGTGTAACTGTGGCCAAGCAGAAGCGACGCCCTCATGCACTGCTTTTATTAGATCTAATCTCTGCTCTTTGTTGGGGATCGCTCGATCTCCAACTTCAGGAATTGTTGCGTAGGCAGCATTCTGTGCACTGATATGGTAAGAATATTTTGTAGGGTATTCTTTTTTAAGGGACTTGCCTTCAGCCAAAGCTTTCACGGCAGTCAGAATTTCATTATCCAATCTCATCTGAGAACGAGTCACTGCAGCCACAGAAGCCGTAGCTACTGCGGATTTGGCTAGTTCATCAGCCAAAGTGTTGCAGATAACGTGTACTCCTACACGTTGGTGGCCCAGTGTATGTACTACATGGACACAAGGTAGCTTATTCTTGAGATCAGCCACCCTCCCCCACAATGTTTTGTGTTTTATGGTGCTCCCTTTGGAGTATATAAACCCGTTCACTTTCCAATGATTGAGGTAATCATTGTAGGACTGGATGAAGTAGTATGAGTCACAGACAATTAAAGTTAGCAATCCTGGTACTGTGTGTTCTAGTGCTAAAATAAGGGCTTTGAGTTCAGCCAGCTGAGCTGTGCAGTCCCCTAGGGTCTGCGTGTAGGTATTGTGAGGGTGGAAAACTCCATCCTTCATCACTCCACTCACGGATACGCAAGTGGCTGACTATTGATGTTTCGTACCTACAGCTGGTTGTGCTGAACCATCAGTGTAAATGACAGTATGGTATCTGTCAAGAGGTAAGATAGCTAGAGGAGCGGTGTACTCCTGTTCGTATTGGAGAAATTCTTGTGTCTGAAGTTTTGGATCAAAGATGTAGTCAACATTGGTGGCAGTCAGGGAGGTTGTCCACTGAATCCAACGTGGATGTAATGCTTTAGTGTTAGGAATGCTTGCTTTGGTGACGGCCTCTAAGGCTGGCACCTAGGTAACAACAATGATGCGTTTCCCTTGGGCAAGTGGCCTCTTCTTAATGACAGCCATTTGAACTTCAGTTAGAATTTTTTCTGTGGGTGCAAAACGTTGTTCTGCATTTGAGTATAAATGTGATTTATATGCTACGGGCACTGTGTCGCCTTCATTAAAGGTGACATAAGTGAACCCAATGGCACCAGCAATCATTCTCATGACCCAATTTGTCTTGTCGTGTGTGGAAGTGTCTAGCATGTCCTGTTGCAATTCCCTAAGGATGTGTGTGTGTGCAATTGTCCAGTGTCTGCTAGAAAAATCAGGGCGTATTGAGTCATAGAGGAATAGTGCGCTGAGAAAGGCTATTTTAGTTTTTCTAAAATTGAATTTGTAGCCACGGACTGCAAATCCTAAGACGATCCGATCGACCCTGGCAAGATCAATATTGAGGTCGTCATCTGTGAGATAGATGTGATCCACGTAGGACAAGGCCTCGGGATCAATATCATGTAGTATTGATGTTATACGGGCTGAGAATAGCCCAGGGCTGTTCTTGTAGACTTGGTGTAAATGGCAAAAGCATTTTTGTGAGCCAAATGAGAATGCACTCTTGTCCCGACTTTCGTGTGCTAATTTCTAGCAGAAAAAAACGTTGGAAATATCCAATGTTGTTTTGTATTTTTTATGAACCATGTTGTTAATTAGTGCTGCGCTATGTGAATTTTGTATAGCGTATGTACGTGTATGACTGTTTAAGTGTCTGTAATCTAAGACTATTCTATAAGAAGGGTCTGGTTTTGCAACTGGGAATAATGGGTTATTCATTGCAGAGGCACAGGGCTCAACTACATGATTGCGGTACAATGCAGGTGCCTGCGCCAAAGCCCAATTGACAGCGTGGGCTTGTTTTATTGCTTCTGGAACAAGATCAGAGAAAGAAGGCAAAATGACATCTCCCCAGTGTGGGAGCTTACAGACGTGGTCAGGTGGCCAGTCCCTTTCGGCCAGCAGGCTATCACAACTAAGTTCATCCCAAAATATCACACCAATGGTGCACTCTACGACTCCCTCAATTTGGATATTCAAATCATAAACCCTGTTGGGTGGGAGAACTCAGCTGTCTGCAGTCTCAACCGCAGTAAAATTGCTAGTTGCTGTCGCATCCAGATGATTTTTCAGACTCTGGCGACATATCGTGGCATCTGCTGCGCTGTCTAACAGTGTCACTGCCCATGTATTGTTCTTCAGCAATGTCCTCAAGTGTACTGGCATTTTTAAATTGACAGTGCTGCCACATTTTTCTTTTTAAACTGTGGCTTTTATTGTGGGGACTTTTCTTCTCTTTTGTCTGAAGACTGGTGTGAGTCTTTCTTGTGCTGCACGCATTCAGGACGTCGATCAGGACGGCCCCCTCTCTTGCTGCGTCTATCCGGTGTGTCTTGAAAGGAACGAGAGGGACGTGAATTAGTATAGCTGTCAGGAGCTTTATTATTTTCTCTATTTCTGAGAGTATATCTCCTTTCGAAGTTCTCCAGATGCAGAGAATCTGCTTTCTGATTTCATGTATCTTTAAATTGTTTTTGTTTATCTCAGCACTTCTTAGAACCCTCCTGTGCCTTTTCAGTACCTTTAGTACCTGTAGTTCGAGCTTCTTTGGCTTGGCTCCTAAACTATCCCTGCTTATACTGGTATAGGTGTTGGAAATAATTTTCGGTAGCTGTTTCTCCTGGTCCAAGTATGGAATCTCTCGGAGATGCTGGCGTATAGCCAGTGCTACCGCTTCCCTTTTGATATTACTGAGTATGATTGAGGAGACTGCGTCGAAGTTGCACATTAATTTCATCCCCAAATCTAGGGCAGGTGCAGCCTCGTGCTAATTCTGTATTTATTTTAACACTTCGGTAAATTGGCAAGTGTCGGGGTACCATGTGTGGTAGAATAAATTGCAGCAAAGACTGTACCCCATGTGGCACAGTCATCCACCGAGGGAACCATCCTGAAGGGCAAGCACATTGTGAGAATTCTATGTTTCTCCTGTGGTCCCATATGGGGAAACACAGCTTCCAGTTGATTTGTTTTCTGGGCTATCCAGAACGGTATTTGGGAGTGTTGTGGTTACATGGAGATTACCCCTTCCTCACATGAACAACATGTCTCAATCAAACACAGGCAATGAAGAAGATGCAGTAAAGTTTCAATAGATTTTATTTAGCAAAACTGCAATCTGTGATACGTTGCATGGACTGCAATGATTAGGATAATGAACAGTGCAAGAAACAGAATGGTAAAGACAAGAGCCATTTATACAAAGACCCCCACCATCTTGCAATAAGATGAAGTGACATGAGATATGATATATGTCCTAATACCCGAATAATGTGAACCTAATCTCTAACCTAAAAGTGAGCTAGGTGTGATAAACCTAATCTGTCAATGCCATGTCCATGAGAAGAGCCCCCAACTCTCGTTACCTTGGAATGAGGTCTCTAGCTCATACTCCGTAAGGACACGAAGACTGGGTCAGCGTCAAGGCAACGTGAAGCATCGATAGCAACGATGGCATCTGGTTGAAATCTCTCTGACTATCTGTTTAAGTGAGGAGTATTTATACAGATCTGCTTGGACCCCTGATGTAGGTCTGTTCACAAACAATAGATAACAAGACATGCTTGGGATGGTAATTTATGTAAACAATTCCCTCAAAAGCGTGAAGAGGGAAAGTACCTAATGTGAACACCTATAGTTTGTTTATCTTTGTTGTTTGATATTGACGCCCTAGCGTGGAGGAACTGATAATGCAAACTAAAACATGGTTCTGACAAAAAACAAGGCAGCCATCTTAAAAGATTTAATTAAATGAATGCACTAAAACAGAGCAAGCTAATTAGGGTAAAGGTCACTAGGTGACGGGGGCACGAGTCTGCAAGCCAAAGGCTAAGCTAACTCCTGTATCCCATTAAAACAAACTAGGATTCACTAAAGAACATGAGAAGTCCCTTCCGCAGAATTGTTGTGGGCACGGGAGGCACTATTCAGCATGTCAGGGTGGTAATGACGAAACTGGTCAAGTTCCGGTGATGGGGGTTTTAGGATGCTGCACATTGGATCTATCTTCTTCTCTGCAGGTCTCCAGCCTACGACAGGTAGTGGACGCGGGAGAGCACTGTGCAGCTAACAACACACCCCAAGGTGAAGCCAAGGCATGGCCCAGAATGGCTAGCCGGATTAATCTAGGTACCCAGTCCCATATGGCACAAAAAGGTCCAGAGAGGCCTCGCCTGGGAGATCAGCGGATTGGTAAAGAGCTTCATTGGAAGGGAGACCGCACGGGTCCCAACGGCCTGGTCCACCGAAATTACTGGGAGGGTTGTAACAGCCCTTCAGGGTAAGGTTGATGGTAGCCCAACAGCAGGTAGTCAGGTGCCACAGGGTGTGGCTGGTGTGACACATGGGGCAGGGGTGACTGCATGGCACGAGGATGTAGAACTGGATTATGAGGAGTACAGTCTTGAGGAGGGCGAGATTGCGAACTGTGAGATGCCTGGTCCAATGGACCAGAGGTGGTGGCACATGGATATGGGCCGGCACAAGGGAGGGAGGTCAACCTAATCCATTTTCCAGTACTGTCATGCAGGCTCCACTTACAGCACCAGCATGGCCCATTGACATTCCTGGGACACAGAGGCAACTTTCACTTGCGGGGCAGCAGGCTTCAGGGAGGCACCAACCTTAACGCCAGGTAAGAGAGCAAGGATGTCCCCATGCGCGGGGCCACTAATGGTGTCAATAGGAGTGGATGCTGGGTGCCGATGGGACAGGAGGAAGCACAGTTACAGAAGGGCAAGTATGTCAGGGACACAGCAGTGGGGACAGAAGATGAGAGTGTCAGACATCCGCCGTGACACAAAAGAAGGAAGTTGAGTGTGCAGAGGGTGGAAAGGGTACAGGGGTGACCACTGGGGGGCAAGCGGGTGAGCAAAACATATCCAGAAGTGCCAGTGAGAAGGACAACACTGGGGAGAAGCGAAAGGCAGACAAAATGGAGGGTAAAGAAAGTAAGGAGCTAAAGATCGAGAAACTTCCATACATGGAGGTAACTAAGCCATTGGGGCTCATCTGATGTTGTCCACTAAATAAAAAATTGGAAAAAGTGAGTTTGTAGAAATGTTTAAGCTCCTTCATAGGAACTGTGGGCCAAGGGAGGTTCCAAAGAAGAGGAATACGAGTTGGCAAAATGCCCACGAGGGCTAATGACTATAGAAAACTGCATGGCAGCATTTCTGATTTACGTCAGTGCATACTGTGAAAAATACTTTGAGCGTAGCCTTATTCAAATATATGGATGTTCTACTTAAGGCCCAAATTTCATTTAGTGGAAATGCTTGGGCCGATTACGATGATGAATTCAGGGCACTAATTGCCCTGGATCCAAAGGCAGTACGGGAGGAAATAGATTCAGACCGTAGCAACATACAACGGGCCCAGCAAAATTTGGGAATACAATTTTCACAGCGAGCGGCTTACCCACAGTTTACTGTCCCTTTCAGGCCCGTCCCACCTGGGGAGGGGTTGGTACCACAGCAAAGAGCCAAGGAGGCTTCCAAGGAGCTGGTTGGGACTACAACAATAGAATGTGCACAAGGGAATGCTGTATATTCAGGCATGAATGCTCAAAGTGCACAGGGAAGCAAGCCCTCCTACATTCCCACGGGAACGCTGATGGTACACAAGGGGGGTATGGAGGTGGAAGGTCCAGCCAGTGGCAACAGAATTTTTGAGGGGCAGAGGAACACACCTCAGGGAACTACAGGGGACGTGGGGGGCACATGGACCTACTGGAAAAAGTTCATACTTCAGTTAAGTCGGACAGGCTAACATTCTGATTGCACTCTTACCCTAACAGGGAAAATGCAGCAATCCTTCAGGATGGGGAGTCAGATTGGGTTATGAGGGCCAGAGGGGAAAACATTGGGCAGAAAATCTGAGATCATTTAGGGCACACCCACAGGTGGTGCAGGAAAAATTGCAGAAAGAGCTACAGGACGGGAGAATGGCCAGCCCATTTGACACATGGCCAATGGAGAACTTGATTGTGTCCCCAATAGGTGTGGTGCCAAAAAAAGGATCAAGGGACAGATTGATACTATACCTGTCATGGCCAGAAGGGCAGTAAATAAATGATTTCATTGGCATGGGGCTATCGTCAGTATCATATTCAATAGTGGACGTAGCAATGCCAATGGTGGAACAAGCTGGGGCAGGAACTTATATGGCAAAATGTGACATTAAACTGGGATTCCGATTACTATCAGTGCATCCGGACAGTTACTGGGTTTTCAATTCAAAGGGCACTGGTATGTGGACAAAGTTCTATCTCATGCACTCTGTTTGAGTAATTTAGCTCTTTTCTGCAATGTCTATTTATGTGGTACACTGGGCATGACAAAGTTATGCACTATCTGGATTACTTTTTCTTTGTAACGGACTCCGGTTTCGCGGACTGCCAGGGATTGCTGGTAAGTTTCCAGGAGCTCATGGAGGACGGAGAAGACAGTGAGGGTCATTGACAATCCTTTCATTCTTGGGAATTGAGCTGGACTTAGAGGTTATGGTGGCTCACCTTCTGCTGGAGAAAAATTTAGGGATGCAAGTACTGTTGAACACAATGCTGGCGAAACCAAAAGTCATGGTCTAAAAGGTACAGGTGCTCTTGGGTCATCTGAATTTTGCATGTAGGGTTGTGAGGACAGGTAGGACCTTCTGTAGGAGAGTGGAATTCGCACTACCAGGGCTTTCTCTACCACACCATCATTTACACTTGTCTGCGAGGGTGAACGAGGATTTGTGAATGTCGTGCTTCTTTTTGGATTCTTTCAATGGCATTCCTATCATGATATAGCAGGAGTTTGAATGGGACATTTGGATTAACTCAAACGCTTCAGGGGATGTAGGTTTTGGATTGTCCTTGCAGAGACCCTGGTGCACTGAAGAATGGCTAGACAGTTGGGAACCAGGGGGACACAGTATTGCATTTCTCTAGTGGTTTCCCTTGGTGGTGGCAGTCACTTTGTGGGGCAATTTGTTAAAGCACAGGAAGATGCTGTTTCGAGTAAACAATATGGCTGTGGTCCAAGTGATTAACAGGCAATCAGCAAAGGAGACTCAGGTTTTCTAGTTGCTGTGGGTATTTGTGTTAGAAGGCTTGCAGCAACATATTTTTTTAAAGCAAGGCATGTAGCAGGCGTGGACAATGACATTGCGGATGCTTTGTCTCGTTCACAGTGGGAAAGCTTCCATGGAATGGCTATGAAGGCAGACAGGGACAAGACTAGTATGCCACCGGAGTTATGGACAGTAGGACGCAGAGGATGTTCCAGCTGGTGGGATGGTCCCTGACTGCATCCAACCTGTAAGATATATTATCAGGCTTGGGAAGAATTTTTGAGCACAGGGGCTTGTCAATGTTTGAGGAACTGGGAGAGGATAGAAGATGTGGTGCAGTTCATTTTTTAGTTGACAGAGAAGGCCTTTCTCAATTCAGGATCGCAGGGAAATTGGTGGGCATTGCCTTTATGTGGAAGTTGTTCCGGGGTTATGCGCTATTAGTGGAGGAACTGGGCAAAAGGATGCTCACTGTGCCACTGGATTCAAGCTAGCCTGGCTAATGAAGGATGATACCCTGAAACCAGTCCCAGGATGCTTGTTTCTGGTCCAGGGCGGACCTGGCTTGGCAGTTTGGGCTGGACTGTTCCCATGAGGAACAGGGTCAAGACTGATTTGCATATGGCTGGGTCCAATCTGGGGTGGCGTGGTGAGCAAAAGAACAATGGATTAAACCCAGATCTGTGACTGGGGGTGAGTGTTAGCATTGTTCAGCACTCCGTCCATCATCATTCAAGGTGAAAGAGGGGCCCTTTATTTGGCAGGTTTTTTGCATAGTAGTACGTACTTTGCCTAGTGTTTGTTCATAGCCAAGAGAAATCCCTTTGTTTTCCACATTGATAGCGTGAATGTTTTTTGGTGCACTTTGGGTGTCAGAGCTGTTGGGTGGGTCTTGGTGACAGGGATTTTCTATGGAAGGACATAGGTTTTAAGCCAGAAGGGGTGGTAATCTGCCTGCATCATTAAAAACTGACCAGACGTAAGAAATTACAACAGTAATATTGCTAGCTCATCAATTAGAGGCCTTGTGCTCAGTAATGTTTAGCCAAAAACTTAAGGATCAGCTGCCTGAATCAAAGTGGGCGGTTTTCACACATGTTTAGGGGGGACCCCGTCACTGCCTTTCAACTATTAGAAGTTTTGAAGAAAGCGCTTGCAGGGCTGGGTTTGGTGCCTACGAACTTTGGTACTCTTTCTTTCTGCATCGTCAAGGAGTTCTCCAACGCCAACGCCAATGCCGTCACGCCCTCACAAGATTTGTGCAACTCCCTCGCCACCGTCTTCCATCGCAAGATCAGCGACCTCCACGACAGTTTCGGACACCAGACCCAACCAAGCATCACCGAACCCGCACCCCCGGCCATCACCCTCAACGACTGGACCCACATCAACACTGAAGAAACCAAAACCATCATGAACTCTATCCACTCCGGCGCCCCATCGGACCCCTGCCCTCACTTCATCTTCAATAAAGCCGACGACATCATCGCCCCGCACCTCCAGGCCGTCATCAACTCTTCATTTTCTTCTGCTACCTTCCCCGAATGCTGGAAACACGCCGAAGTCAACGCCCTACTAAAGAAACCTACGGCTGACCCGAGCGACCTGAAAAACTTCCGCCCCATCTCACTCCTGCCCTTCCCCACCAAGGTAATAGAGAAGACCGTCAACAAACAGCTGACCACCTTCCTGGAAAACAACAACCTGCTCGACCCTTCACAAACCGGATTCCGAACCAACCACAGCACTGAAACCGCCCTCATCTCAGTCACAGACGACATCAGAACCCTGATGGACAACGGTGAAATAGTCGCCCTCATCCTCCTTGACCTCTCGGCTGCCTTCGACACCGTCTGTCACCGCACCCTAATAACCCGCCTCCGCTCCACCGGGATCCAAGGCCAGGCCCTGGACTGGATCGCCTACTTCCTGTCAAACCGCTCTCAAAGAGTTTACCTCCCACCGTTTAGCTCAGACCCCACTGAGATCATCTGCGGCGTACCTCAAGGCTCATCGCTCAGCCCGACACTCTTCAATGTCTACATGAGCCCCCTCGCCGACATCGTACGCAAGCACGACATCATCATCACCTCCTACGCCGACGACACCCAACTTATACTCTCCCTCACCAAGGACCCCGCCAGCGCCAAGACCAACCTACAAGAGGGCATGAAGGACGTCGCAGATTGGATGAGGCTCAGCCGCCTAAAGCTGAACTCTGACAAAACGGAAGTCCTCATCCTCGGCAACACCCCATCCGCTTAGGACGACTCCTGGTGGCCCTCGGCACCGCACCGACCCCCGCAGACCACGCCGCTATCTCGGATTCATCTTGGACCCTCTTCTCACCATGACCAAGCAAGTCAACGCTGTGTCCTCCGCCTGCTTCCTCACCCTCCGCATGCTCCGCAAGATCTTCCGCTGGATCCCTGCCGACACTAGAAAAACCATGACCCACACCCTCGTCACGAGCCGCCTGGACTACGGCAACACCCTCTACGCTGGGACCACCGCCAAACTCCAAAAACGCCTGCAAGTATTCAAAACGCCTCGGCCCGCCTCATCCTCGACGTACCCCGCAACAGCCACATCTCCGCACACCTGAGACACCTGCATTGGCTCCCAGTCAGCAAAAGGATCACCTTCCGACTTCTCACCCACGCACACAAAGCCCTCCACAACAAGGGACCCGAATACCTCAACCGTCGCCTCAGCTTCTACGCCCACACCCGTCTCCTCCGTTCCTCTGGCCTCGCGCTCGCTGCCGTCCCTCGCATCCGCCGCTCCACGGCGGGTGGGAGGTCCTTCTCCTTCCTGGCAGCCAAGACCTGGAACTCCCTCCCCACCAGCCTCAGGACCACCCAGGACCACTCCGCATTCCGGAGACTCCTAAAAACCTGGCTTTTCGAGCAGCAGTAACCCCCCCCCTTTCCCCTAGCGCCTTGAGACCCGCACGGGTGAGTAGCGCGCTTTATAAATGTTAATGATTTGATTTGATTTGATTTGATTTGCATAGGGGGTGGCGACGGAAGGAGGCAGGCGGGGCTGGTCAAGGGAACAAATTATGGGTTTGGGTAGATGGTCGTCAAATTGTTTTCAGAGATATGTCAGGTCTGCTGAAGTGGAAATGTTGGAATCATAGTTCGCCACAATTTTGCTCATACCATTTTCTCTTTCTAGGGTCAGTTCCAAGCCCATTAGCTGCTGGCTCTGTGGTTTGGATCGTTGGCCATTCCTTTGTGAAATGGCCAGATTGGGAAGCGGGGAAGAATGCATGGGGATGGAACCTTGGTACGCCAACCCCCTTTCAATAGCAACGCATGGTAAAGGGGCATGAGTTGGAAAGCGATTTTGCTCAAATTGAACAAGTTAATGCATAGCAGGATTTGCCTGGACATTTTGCTCATACATTTAGGTGGATAGTGGTGGAGAAGAGTTTGGCGCTACTGAGGGCAATAAAACAGGGTTTGAGGGAAATCAAAGCTCAGTGGTCAGGGTGTTTTGTGGCTTGGACTGAGTTTATTCTGAGGAGGTGTTGGAAGGGAGCTTGCAAACCAACAGATACAGACAAGGCAATGTGGAAGGGTAATAGGGACACGTGATGTTTCTGCAGGGTTGAAGGAATAGGCTGCGTGGAACATATTGATCTACGTCATGATGGAGTGGTGTTTTTTAGGGAGGATGGAGTACATCTTTTTAGGTATGGGATGGAATTGTACCTACTGGAGGTGAGAGAGTTGCTCTTTAGGACTTTATAAATATAGGTGTGAAGCATACAGTGTGGGGGGGAACAGGGGGCAGAAAAAGTCAAGGTAGAGCCTTTTTCTGCTGCTGGTTGGCCCACAAGTTTGCACAGCTTTACTTAAGGGTATTGCTCTTGACATAGGCAAACCAGGCTGAAAAGGAGGGTGTGAACAACCCCACACAGGAAAGTGGCAGGAAGTTAAACGTTACATCATAGGAATATTAAGTTTAGTAGATAATAATAGATTCACTGTTAAGCAGGAGGGGAAGTTTAAAATGCTACAATCACAAGAGTGCAGTAGGTCATGACATAGATATTTGATTGGTACATATGTGGGGAGTGGGGTTTAGGGGCGGGGGTAGGAACTGTAGGTTAGTAAATGTATAGTGAGGTTTTAGTTTTGTACGGCGGTATGCCAAGGAAGTTTTTGGAATGCGCACCAGTTTCATTAAAGTAGCCTTTTTCACTCATAACAAGGAGTCAATGGTCTATGAGGCGCCCCATTTACCCAATGTAGGAAATCATGAAGGTTTACTTCAAAATTCAAAGCTACGATACAGAGGCAAATGCAGCATGAGCATCATTCAAATTCATAAAATCATTACTATGAAGCCTTTGCCATAGAAACAATGCAGAATAATAGGCAAAATCAGAAATAGACTAAGGACCTGGTTTAGACTTTGGTGGATGGGATACACCGTCACAAACATAATAGATATCCTGTCCGCTGTATTACAAGTACATTATGTCCTATGGCACTTGTAATATGGCAGATGGGATATTCTGTAAAAAAAATTACGGGGTATCCCATCAGCCAAATTCTAAATCAGGCCCTAGGTCTCAAGTGTACAGCAAGGCCAATGAAAAATTGGCAGCATCCCTAGGAGCCAGGGAGAGTCTTCTGCTAAAGGATTCTCTTCTAAGCAGGCTCTTTGAGAAGCGTCATTTTGAATTAAACAGTACGCATTGTGCTGCATTTTTTTCACACAAACTTGTATTGGTTTTGTGAAATGTACTTGTACAAAAGGATATATATTGCATATTAATAATTACGTTTGTGGGTCGAATATTCCCCTTATGTCCGGATTACTAGTCAAGTATGTGACCTGCAACACCCAAATCTCCCCAACAAGGCACCTTTATAATTCCAATCAAACTTTTTTGCAGTGTTCAAGTAAATGTAAGCATAGCACAGCATATTATTATATAAGAAAATGACAAGGACAGCACAGTTATGGTAGCGCCTTGAAAGGCGAAACCTATAGCTCCAAGCATGATGGGATCAGGCGGAATTGTCAGGGCAGTTCTCGGTTGTTAACTGCTCATGCATCCCCTTTTCCCTGCAATCGAAAACGCACCGTGCTGCTCAAGTAGAAATATAAACAGAGAAAAAACATGACAATACAGCATCCATCTTAATTTAAAATAGCATTGAAGCCTGAGGTTTAATTAGCGTAAGCCAGAAAACATACTTTAACATTGCATAGCAAATTTGTTTCAATTGTACTAGCTCCATGACAAGTGTACACGTGCATTCAAGTGTAAATTAACTGTTCTGCACACTACTATTGATGCACAATTTGATTCAAATGCACAAATACTCTAGTGTGTGTGTGTGTGTGTGTGTGTGTGTGCGCTCGCATAAACCAACAAGGACGTGGTTTCAACGATACGGAAAGAACTTATAAACAACACTATTTTTATTACATTTCTTTAGTAAAAAAAAACTTTAAAATATATGCTAAACTCATCACTACATTATAGTCATTCCTTTAAGGAATTCTGAACGTGAATTGAAACTCACAAAAAAACAACCTTGGGAGAGTTACAAATATCTCCCTGGCTCCGTGTAAAAATAAACTGCATGTATTCTAAATCTATCTTCAGATACTGCTTGGAATAAATAATAATTTAATACTGCATCACTGTCAAATGCTGATCGGTTGCTTTTACATTCATAAAAGCCTGTTCTGGATTTCAGTCAGTCCCTGGTAATGCACCACGTCTGCTTTACTGCGGCTGAATTCATTTGTTCCTTCTTGGCCTCTGTATCACAAAAGTCTGTCCGTTGTGCTCTGTCTGAGCATTTCTTGCGAAGGAGCTATTGTGAAGTATTCCTGAAAGGCATTATACTTACGCCGTGTTTAAAGCTGTACAGTGGCTCCTCCACCCTAACAGTTCAGTCTGTTGCAGAGAAGCAGCTGGTTCCTTTCGAGTGATAGCCCTTAGCACAGCAGCCTGGCTGCAGGTGCGTCGAGGTCTTTGTTTAACATGCTAATTTTCCGCTTACTTTCAATAATGTCCCAAGAGCAGAAGGGCAGGATGTGGTGTCAGCAAGGAAGTACTTTTCGCTGACTGCATTAGTTCAGCGAACAACCAGTCAGCGGAAGTGCGCTTGGTAATTGAGAGTCTGGTTAAGCCAGACTGCGTGGCTCCGGAGACGGTCGTCTGGTCCTCGGTGTGGCAGCCAGACAAGGTACTCTTGTATCTGTGCGGTCAGAGTCAGACAAGAGACTGTTGAATCCATGTGGTTAGAGTCATTTGAGTTGATAGAGACAAATGCGCTGCAAGAGTGTGCTATTTCTGTTCTTCTAATATCTTCAAATGCAGCTCGGAAGACGGTGAAATGGATCCCAAATTCGAGGCAAACTTGGTGTTTGGGTTAAACTGCACCATCAATACCTGACTTTAGGAAGATTTGTGGCCATTCGTCTGGAGCAGTAAGAGGTTGAACTACTGGTTCATAGTCACAGTACTTTTCGTGCTGATCCACCATAAAGCTCCTTGTAGCCTGCTGCTATGAAAAGATACCCAAAAGGACAGCACATCCTTAACTCTGTCAACACCTCCATGGGACTAAAATTTCGGGCAAGAGGCTTCCTGAAACATTTAAAGTGAGCCTTCTGATGGAGACACAATAATCTTTGTTCTTTGAATTATTGTCTAACTAGGAGGAAAATGCCCCCCATGATCTTGAAAGATACCTGAACATGCCCACCAACATTATGCATAGCAGCAAGTTCTCAGATATCTTACCCAGGTCGCTTTCCACTTACTGTGACCACGGTTCCCCTTCTCTCAGGTTTTGATCAATCTTCTTGGATGGAGTTTCATACAGAAACAGAGAAGAAAAATCGCATTGGATTGTTATAAGAACACTTACCCCTTAATTGTCAAGCCTTATAGCATGATAAAAGAGTACGATTTATTATGCTGAAGCAAAAGTTTCAATGATGTGGTACTTACGAGTAGTATTTACAGCAGTTTTCAATAGTCTGTGTTTTTATTCCCAGTTATCTATGTCGCCGACAGAGACACCACTTCACAACCAGTTTTCCCTCAATGAATGATTGCCCTCTCTTACTCACCATGCACCAGGGCATATAGCTGTATTCAGACATATTCGTCAGAAAATTCCAGCATTCTGGCTTAATAGTGGATTGACAACGTGATTTATAGAATAAAGTTAGCAATATTTTATGAATGTGTAATCTCAGGTGATCTTGCCTCAGGAAGCCCCATCCCTGCCCTCCTCTCAGAAGCATCTAGTTAACCATCAGCTCTTGTCTCTATGCTGAGCATCTAAGCTCCCTTCCTCCCTCTACCCTTCCCTAATCTCAATTTACCATTACCACCACCTTATCTGTAGTGCTCTTGGTTGCTTTAAAGCTAGATTCACACTATTTAATCTCGCATACATACATAGAGACAATAAAACAGCATGCCATTCTGCACACCTAACGAGTAAATCAATAGCAGTCTTAGAGGCTAGCAGAGACTGGTTATAAGCAAACTGCGAATCAGTTGCATTAGAAACAAATATTTGTCTAATATCATCTTTACCACGCAGCCCCCGTGTGGCCCTTTTAAAAAGGATTTTCGGTAAAAATCAGGAAACAAACAAAAAGCATGAGTCTGCACGCGTTTAACAAAAAAAGAAGGCACTTTTTTGCTGTGTTGCTTCTTAGCAAAAGTTCTGAATGAATTAAGCTAAAAGTGATGAAACTGCCAGCCAAAGAGAGAGTCCTCTCAGGAATTTTCATCACTGTAGATGCATCTTTCTCAGTTTCGAGCTTGGCAGTGTGACATAGTTGGCATGATCTTGAGATCTACGAAACTACGGGCGAGGGGTTACTATTGTTGACAACGCTTTAGACGCTTTGGACTTTATCGGTGGGCTTTATAATGAGCCTCCCGTTATGTGGTGTGGTAATATCGCACCTGGTAGTTACCAATAGTGAGGGTGCGGCATTTCCTGGCTGGGGTATTGCCACAACATTGCGAGTTACACACCTCGTTTTAGGCAAAAAAGGAAAATCGTGAATTAGGTTATAAAATTAAATGTTGCCTTGTAATCCCTTTCAGGATTATGGTGGTGTCTTCAACATGTCTTTTAAAATCTACCATAAAATGGGTAATATCTAGTAATTGATTGGCCAAAACAAGCTTTTCAGTTTCACATTTGCAATATGATGTAATTTCAAATAAGGTAGGAGTTTCTTTTTGCTTTTGGAATGGGAGTACTCTTTTTGAAGGGGGTTTATCTCTCCTGAACCAGAAAAAAAGACTAATCATTTTCAAGGGTCTATATTGGTGTGGCAAATGTTTTTTTCTGGACTACAACAGACCTACGGCTGTCTTTAGTAGTTGAAGACAGTGAGAAGACTGCCTTAAGCAGTGGATTTTCTTTTTAAACCATATCCATCATTCCGCGATTCAAAGAGCTCTAGGTCTGAAAAAACACCCGGTAATTCTGGCTTTGAATACATGAAGGCATCAGTCTTTTATTGAGGCCGTTCTGAAGGGCTTTCAAAGCAATAAAAAATACTAATACAAATCAATTAATTATGCAAGTGTTAATGAATGACCAACTTTCAGAACTGAATTTTCTTCATCTGTTGGTACTCCGGTCATTGGAAAGTACCATCATCAAGGGCTAAGACAGAACAAGTACCTCATTCTGATCCAGCCGGTGGCCAAAAATGGTGAGGACTAGGAATGGCTGAGTACAATTCATATATTCATCTGATGGCATGTGCACATCAAAACGTTTTCTAGGTATTAAGACACTGTTTCTGGCACAAATGACTCACTACTTTCCGACCGTCAAAGTAATGGGTTAAAGACAACAGTGAAAGGCAGTAAAAGCGGTTTATGGCTGTGCACACTCGCCCAGTATTGCGCAGGGATGTATTTTATGGGCGGTTTGTGGTATCACACCCACCGATGAAGGCATGCTGGTGTTGCTAATCAGATCCAGGAACTATTAGGCCTTGATTACAAACGTATGATGTGTAAACACCTGTGTAAACACCTGTTTGAGCAGGGATCACTATTACACAATGTGCAATGTTTAGGGCATCCGGTAGCTTCTGAGTACGTTAAAGACTGCAGCTTCGGATTTTTCCCTGATGTATTGCCAAATCTAGTAAAATTTAACAGAGGAAAGGTCTGGTAAATAATGGAAAATGCATCCTCGTGTTATACGTCTTCTTAGAGGCCTCAGCTAGGACTAGGGGCTGTTTATCCAACTTGTTAAATTCTAAATCCCTGGGGATCCGTTTTTAAGAAGTGTAATAAACAGCACCTCTCTCACCGGGGCACTAGTTATCGATGCGTTAATTGGATGAGGCGGTGTCTGTGTGAGTTTTCCCCCGGGATCATATGCAGTCATGTGCCTCCCTGAACCGGTGAAGACCTCATTCAGACCAAACCCTTGTCCTTCCCCTCACATGGAAAGAAGGAGTAAACAAAAATCTAATTAGCATGCACTGAGATGTGATGGCTGGATCTATGCAGAGGAGTCTGTTGATCTTCACTTTTTTCCAAAGGGTGATAGAAATGGCATAGCAAGGGTGCCTTCGGCCTTAAAGCGAAAATATAAAATGGGTCCCCCTCCCCAGCTGGGTACGAAAAGAAACCGTAACTGGCATGCCGTAGGCCTCTCACAACTGCAGCCCCTGTGCCACTGTACTAAAGATAGCTATGACCCCTAATTGATGGAATGGGAGTTCGGGGCAGCCGCATACGACATCCCTCCTTGTATTTTGTACATTTTTATAGGGTGAATTAGAGAATAAACAAAGGGGCCGTGTGGACCCCAAGGACAGTTTGCCAATGCAGTGAGTGGTAAAGGTCCAACCTCCGCTGACGTGCCTCCACACTGTCTGCCATATTTGCTGTGACAGACCATTTTTGTTGCTCCCAGTGACGTCATGGCGATCTGCAGTGCACTTTTTGTTTTGCGTAACAAACCTAATCCCAAAACAAAAAATAAAGTCCCTAATATACTGAAAATTTGCTCCCTGTACATCAGTGACATTATTGCTTATTGAATGTTTGTGACCCCCATTGCATACAGGACGGCACTGATAACGAGTCCCCACCTTGATAATTTACTTACAAGGGGACTCATTTTAGGCCAATGAACCTTTTGACCCTGATTGGAGACTCCTCAGGACATATCTATTTAACATCACAATTGATTGTTCAATAATCAAATCGATATTCACAATAACTAATCAATCAAACTAATCAATAACATTTAATGCGAATGAAACACGCCATGACCTTCCAGCCATGAATAACCACACAAATCTAATAAGATTTTGGATATTTATTCCCTATTAGTTACAATCTACTAGCATATTTATTAGTCTCAATATCAATAAGCACATCAACAAAACTACAATACAGTAACCCGAATAAGACTTTATCAAAGCAAAGATCATGAAAATTAGGACAAAGCACGACGTCAGCATGAATCAACTTCAGCAGAGTATCATTAGTACATTATTCAACAAAGCAAAGATTCAGTCATTTGCCTATTTGCACCCGATATTAGTGAACTCCTTAACTAACCTCTAATTAGCATCAGCATGTTGGGCTGCATGCAAAACAATTTAGCAACATGAATTTAGAAAACATCTAACTATGGCCTCTATCGAAAGAGCAGTTGGTACCTAGAAAGAAAAGGTAAACAGACAATTACAATATATCCGATAGTTACCCATCCAAATGGGGCGGCATACAGTTTCAGTCTTCGTATTCAGGACATCAGTCGATTCGCCATCAGCCAGGATAAGCAGGTAAGTCTCAGCAGGGTATAGCAAAATGCTCTTCCCTCATAAGGAGGAGGAGAAGTGCATATAAGGCAAAGGGTAACGCGAGGTTGGTTTAAGAGTAAAAGACAAAGGGGGTCATTACAACCCTGGCGGTCCAAGACCGCCAGGGCTGTTCTGATGGAAGCACCGCCAACAGGCTGGCGGTGCTTCCCAAGGTATCACGAATGCGGCGGAAGCACCGCGGTCGAACCAGCGGTTTACCGTCACGTTGGTCCCACCGGATTTAATCCACCAGGGCAGCGCTGCTAGCAGCGCTGCCCAGGGGATTACGAGTCCCCCTACCGCCAGCCTTTTCCTAGCGGTTTGAACCACCAGGAAAAGGCTGGTGGTGCGGGGAGTCGCGGGGCCCATGGGGGCCCCTGCACTGCCCATGCCACTGGCATGGGCAGTGCCTGGGCCCCCTGACAGGGCCCTGTGCAGCTTTTCACTGTCTGCATAGCACCCGTTGCACGGCCGCAACACCGCCAGCTCCATTTGGAGCCGGCTCCTGTGTTGTGGCCGAGATCCCCGCTTGGTTTCCGCCCGCTGGCCCAGCGGGGATCTCCTAATGGCCGTGGAGGGAATGCGGCTGCATTGGCGGCTGCCCCGCGGTCCGATCTTGGCGGGCGGCTCCAGCCGCCCGCCAAGGTCGTAATCAGGGCCAAAGTCTCTCTGAAAGGCAAAGGGTGATGAAGAATGTCTCGATAATGGCAGGATAATGGCTAAGAATGGCAAAGTAATGGCTAATTTCTCCTTGTGTCACGTTGTTATATCAAAGTTGTCGGACAAGTCCCTCATTTTCCATTGGGCAATATTTGGTGCATCGTTATCTCTGTCCAATAATCCGTCGCACACCTTACTGGAATTTTCACCTAAGACAGTTCTCATGCAGTTTATTGGCTCCTGTGATTGACGTCTTCAACGGGTAAAATGTCAGGTAAGAAAGGTTACACTTGTCGCTCCAGTCAGTAGTTCCATTGTCTTTTACCAGTTTAGGTGACCTTGCACCTGTTGCGAATTACATTGTTGCATTCGGCAAGAATGTCTCCTTGAGCAAGTCGGGTCCCATGAGAAAGAATTTACTACGGTTACACACATCTCTCTAGCTTCTGGAAAAGTACAGCGTCGTGTCCTTCAGGGAAGCAGCACATTGCACGTTAGAAAAACACAGTTAATATGAGACCGGGCAGCTAGGCCCAGACCCTTGCTAACTAAGGCCTAGTGAGTAATTTAGAAAAACCTTAATACATAACTCTTAGTGCTAATACAAAATCATACATGAATACACTATTAATTCATTTTGGTCAGTTTATTAGTCACCGTATACATTGGTGGCCACTCCCCGTGGGCACATTTCAAATGCGTGCATTAGTATTAAATTTATGCGGTTTCATTAGACTTTACATTGCAAGCTTTTCATGTTAACATTGATTATAAAAGTCACACTCCAGCAATCCCTCCTCTGGTTACTCTTGTCATCACACAAACCTTCCTTCACAATTTATTCATCTTCTGAATTCCTTCATCTCAATTTCTTCCCCCATTTTTGTGTCGTCTAATTTTTCTCTGAACAATTTCTCCCTTTTCTTTTCTTCCCTCCTCTGATTCTTTTTCGCCCTTTTGAATTTAATTCTTTTACTCATTTTGCATGACAAACATAATCCAAAAAAGCAAGCCAAAACAATTAATATTCCCTGTATTATTTTTGCCAATATCCCATGCCAAATGTTACTAAACCAGCTTCCCACTTTAGCAAGTCCTTTTCCAACCTTTTCCCAAACACCTGGTTCTTTCAGTTCCTTCAAATCTGCACTATCTCTTGTTAGGTTAGTAAGCATACTTCTAATCTCATTACTATTGTCAGGTATGTATGCACAACAATGTCGCTCATTAAGCATCTTACAGACTCTGCCATTTTTCGCTAAAATAATGTCTAAAGCAAGCCTGTTTTGAAGAGTCATAGCCCTCTCTGCAGCAA
This sequence comes from Pleurodeles waltl, assembly GCF_031143425.1. Lineage (NCBI taxonomy): Eukaryota > Metazoa > Chordata > Amphibia > Caudata > Salamandridae > Pleurodeles > Pleurodeles waltl. Next base: position 1,879,816,948 of record NC_090440.1, on the reverse strand, counting down.
GTTCAGTATCCATCAGGAGAATAGCTCCTGTAAAATTTGTCAGCGTGTTATCCACAATAGTAGACAACTTTTGAATCTTTATGGAGTTCAGGATAACTCCCACTGAAGGAATTATTGCTCCAAATATGTCTCCTACTACACCAGCAGCATTCTCTCTCCTTTGTCTAGTACGATGTAATTCAGACAATTTCGGAAACTTTTTCAAATCCTATAACTGATATATCTTTGGGAAAACTATTCCCAAATAACATGTCCCATACCATCCTTTTGGAAGACGGTAATAAGCATTACGTCCACAAATATAATAGATCCCAGGGATCGCTGGATCCTGTCCATTTAACATGAACGTCCACTTATTTTGAAACAAAAACACATGCTTACATTCACTCGTTCCCACAAACACATTATCATAATATGACTTAGGTCGTGTTATGCAAAGCTTTCCTACGTGTAGTGCATCTAAAGCTAATTTCCCTTGTTCCCTAACTGCACTTTAACTTTCACTACTAATAAAAGATCGCTGCTGCAAGCCTTTCTCCAATTTCCCTTTCAAAGCCCTTCTTCTGTCCTCCATGTGATCTAGAAAGCTTTTCTCTACAGGTGGAAGCAAACAGGTCAGGTTATTACGGTGTGCATAAGATGTACTAATTGCTAATGTCGCCTCAAAGAACCCTTTAACTAACTTTATGTTATAGTATTTCGCTACACTATTCAGATTCTCTATGATAGGCACATAAGAAAACACAAGATCATTATTAGAATAAAAGTACTGGATCTCTTCTTGATTATAGAATTGGGTTAGTGGCAAACTACAGCTTATCCCATAAGTTAGAGGCAAACTATGATAGGTAACTCCCCCATGTACTGAAATATGAATTTGTGTACACACATAACAATCTTTCGCATCAATAGTGTCAACATACTCACTCAGCAAGTGAGAGAAAACATTAGTAGATAGTTCCCCTTTTACGTTAGTGAAAATGAAATGAAAATATTTGTATCCTGCTCGAACCTCTCCCAAGGTGTTAGTGTAGCGGTCTCAGGAATTGTAGCATTATCAGTTTCACTCTTATCCACCAAAGGCATTCCCAAAATCAGAACTAAAATGAATATCCCACATACAACACCCAAAGCAACACCCAAACATTTACAGCGCCTACTTCCCCTATTATCATCTCTAGTGCTAGGCATGATCTATAAAGAATCAGAAAGTAAAGTGCTATAAGTGCCAGCAACAACCAACTGAGGATGGTTAAAGCCTCTCTTTTTTTATCAGCAAGTTAAAGCAAGCAAAAGTTTTATTTTTTCTGCAGCAATCATTTACAGCTTCCACATTCACTCCAGGATCCTTGTCAAATTTCAGTTAACAGCTTGTCAAAACCAGTTTTCAAAAGTCAATTCAGGATAACAGTGTCACATCCGGTACTTTATCAGTCTTTATTCTCAGTTCTCCAAAAAGAAAAAGGGAGCACACTGCCTTGCATTCAAGTGGAAAATAGCCCCAAGGCATCATGGTAAATGCAGTCATTTAAATATAAACAGTGAGAATTTTTCAAAAAAAGTATTCACCCTAAGAAGGTGCAGCAAGTGAGTGGTACATAAACCTGAGAAGACTTTTGGCGGCATTTCAAGCAACCCCACAGACTTGGCTGCTCTCTGCTGATGACGGGTTAAACCCAGAAACATGTGTCCAGAGATACACAGCACTTGCTGCACCCACTAAGGTGAAAGACTTTTGATTACTTTTTCAACACAAAACGAAGTGACTGCATTTACCATGATGCATAGGGGCTAACTTTTTGCTGGAGTGTGAGGCAGAGTGCTCCCTTTTTTCTTTTTGTCCAATGACTGCTCCCTTGAGCTAACGAGCTGACGAGCTCTGGTGAGGCACCTGTGCGCCAGTGAGTGGTACATAAACCTGAGAAGACTTTTGGCGGCATTTCAAGCAACCCCACAGACTTGGCTGCTCTCTGCTGATGACGGGCTAAACCCAGAAACACGTGTCCAGAGATACACAGCACTTGCTGCACCCACTAAGGTGAATTACTTTTGATTACTTTTTCAACACAAAACGAAGTGACTGCATTTACCATGATGCATTGGGGCTAACTTTTTGCTGGAGTGTGAGGCAGTGTGCTCCCTTTTTTCTTTTTGTCCAATGACTGCTCCCTTGAGCTAACAAGCTGACGAGCTCTGGTGAGGCACCCGTGCACCAGTGAGTGGTACATAAACCTGAGGAGACTATTGGTGGCATTTCAAGCAACCCCACAGACTTGGCTGCTCTCTGCTGATGACGGGCTAAACCCAGAAACACGTGTCCAGAGATACACAGTACTTGCTGCGCCCACTAAGGTGAAAAACTTTTGATTACTTTTTCAACACAAAACGAAGTGACTGCATTTACCATGATGCATTGGGGCTAACTTTTTGCTGGCGTGTGAGGCAGTGTGCTACTTTTTTCTTTTTATCCAATGACTGCTCCCTTGAGCTAACGAGCTGATGAGCTCTGGTGAGGCACCTGTGCGCCAGTGAGTGGTACATAAACCTGAGAAGACATTTGGCGGCATTTCAAGCAACCCCACAGACTTGGCTGCTCTCTGCTGATGACGGGCTAAACCCAGAAACACATGTCCAGAGATACACAGCACTTGCTGCACCCACTAAGGTGAAAGACTTTTGATTACTTTTTCAACACAAAACAAAGTGACTGCATTTACCATGATGCATTGGGGCTAACTTTTTGCTGGAGTGTGAGGCAGTGTGCTCCCTTTTTTATTTTTGTCCATTGACTGCTCTCTTGAGCTAACGAGCTGATGAGCTCTGGTGAGGCACCTGTGCACCAGTGAGTGCTACATAAACCTGAGAAGACTTTTGGCAGCATTTCAAGCAACCCCCACAGACTTGGCTGCTCTCTGCTGATGACGGGCTAAACCCAGAAACACATGTCTAGAGATACACAGCACTTGCTGCACCCACTAAGGTGAAAGACTTTTGATTACTTTTTCAACACAAAACAAAGTGACTGCATTTACCATGATGCATTGGGGCTACCCTTTTGCTGGAGTGTTAGGCAGTGTGCTCCCTTTTTTCTTTTTGTCCAATGACTGCTCCCTTGAGCTGGCGAGCTAACGAGCTCTGGTGAGGCACCTGTGCGCCAGTGAGTGGTGCATAAACCTGAGAAGACTTTTGGCGGCATTTCAAGCAACCCCACAGACTTGGCTGCTCTCTGCTGATGACGGGCTAAACCCAGAAACACGTGTCCAGAGATACACAGCACTTGCTGCACCCACTAAGGTGAAAGACTTTTGATTACTTTTTCAACACAAAACGAAGTGACTGCATTTACCATGATGCACTGGGGCTAACTTTTTGTTGGAGTGTGAGGCAGTGTGCTCCCTTTTTTCTTTTTGTCTATTCTCAGTTCTCTTTAACTCAGTTTTCACATTAGCACAGTCTCTCTTCTCTGGCCAACTCAGGTACCATAGTATTGACCTGGGACTTCTCGATCAAAACAGAACGCCAAGAACACTTGCTGCCACTCAGCTGATGTTGCGTATGCCCATTCAGGACCTGCATACCTTCTGTTTGCTACTCTCTTTCTTTTCAGCTTGCGATCACCTTGCAACTCTCCGTCACTCAGATCTTCCTTCCTTGTTGTATCAACTTCTTCCTCTATTGTATCATCGACAACCACTTTTCCTTTTGTCACTTGCGATTCTGGCTACTTATTTCCTTTCCGCATCTCTCTGGTCTTTGATCTTCCTTGTGGCAGCCCATCACCCTCCTCTGACTCTATGGTGTTTTCTCTTGATGGACCTGCAATTTGCTCAGGAGGAGTCTGAACACTCTGACTCTCTTCCGCCTCAACTCCTTCGCCTTCTAGATCTGTCAGGGGCTCTACTTCAATACTGCATCCGTCTGCTTCTGGGAGAACCTCTCTCTGGGTCGGTCCTCCTGGCGCCTCAGTTGAGATAGGCTCACTGTCACCCCTCTGGGTCTCGTCTCTTACTGAAGTGACCAAGCCGTCCTCAACGGGCCCTCCTTCTGTCTCAGTTCCCCTTTGATTACTCTCCGGCCCTGAGACTTCCTTTTCTATAGCTGTTATTTTCGACAATTCAATTTACTCATCATTTGGACACGTCATCTTTTTCGTGTGACTGGCATGGATCCAGTTTGTAATTCCCACACACTTCACAGCAGTAGTAGTTGTCAGTATTACTTGATATGGCCCCTTCCAACGTGGCTCCAAACACAACTTCCTCACGTGTTTCTTAATGACAACCCAGTCACCCGCTTTCAGGTTGTGACCTGGATCATTTATCAGTGGCAATGTGGTAGCTTCCACCTGGTGAGAGAAAGAGCGGACTACGTCAGCCAGACTCTTGCAGTAGTCCGAAACCATATCATCCGTGATATTCACAAGAGCATTTGCAGGCACTGCGGGCAGTCTCATAGCTCGGCCCATGAGAATTTCATGAGGAGACAGTCCTGTTTTCTTGTTGGGTATATTTCTCATTGACATTAGCATTAAGGGCAACATATCAGGCCATTTCAAATTTGTAGCTGCACACATTTTTGCCATTCTCGACTTCAGGGTACCATTCATCTGTTCCACTAATCCTGATGCTTCAGGACAGTAACTACAATGCAACTTCTGGTCAATGTTTAGTGCTGCACACAAGAGCTTAACCACCTCGTTGTTGAAGTGACTTCCCCTATCTGATTCTAAAGAGATCGGAAACCCGAAACGTGGAATTAATTCCCTAAGCAGCAGCTTCGCTACTGTGAGTCTGTCATTTCTACGTGTAGGGTAAGCTTCAATCCAGTGACTAAAGATAAACATGATCACCAACACGTTTCTCAAACCTCCACACACAGGCATCTCAATAAAGTCCAATTGCATTCTGCTAAATGGACCTCCTGCTCTCCCAATGTGGCTCATATTCACCACTGTCCCTTTCCCCGCATTCAACTGCTGACAGATGATGCACCTGTGACAAATCACTTCTGCGGCTTGTCTGAACTTTGGGTTAAACCAATGAATTTTGAACAACCTGATCATGGCATCTCTCCCAATATGTGTTTGCCCATGGTAAAACCTTGCAAACTGTGACAGAAGACTGTTCGGCAAAACCATTTCCCCCTCATCTGAAACCCACAAATCATCTGGTCTCTGTACACATTGTTTCTTTAACCAAGTGCGTTTCTCATCTCTGCTGGCACATCCCTGCAACTATTTCAATTCCTCCAACGTGTCAACCACCCTTAATGCATAACCTGTGCATGTCTCATTTTCTGTTTCAGGTAACAATTCCCACTGATCCTTGAACGATATACAGTTCAATGCGCAAAACCTTGCGACTTGATCTGCACATCCATTTCCCATTGAAACAAAGTCTTGTGACTTCACATGAGCGCTGCATTTTACCACGGCAATTTCATGAGGTAACTGAATCGCGTGCAACAACTCCTTAATTCTTTCACCATTTTTCACTGGGGAACCAGAAGAGCTCAGGAAACCCCTCTGTGACCACAACTGACCAAAATCATGAACAATTCCAAATCTGTATCTGCTATCAGTAAAGATAGTCACTTTCAACTGGGCAGCAGCATGGCAAGCTCTAGTAAGAGCAACCAACTCAGCCACTTGAGCAGAATACACTCTCTCAAGCCAAGACGCTTCCAGGATACCAGTGATTGTACACACAAAGTATCCAGCTCTCAGCACTCCTACTTAGTCTCTCAAGCATGAGCCATCAACAAAGATAATGTGGTCATTTTCTTCCAATTGGATACCTTTAATATCAGGTCTCGGTTTGGTGCACAGTTCTGTTACCTCAAGACAATCATGTTCTACATCATCAGCATATTCAACCTCTGTATTTTCATTTGGAAGCAAAGTTGCCGGGTTCAGCATTGCACATCTTTTCAAAGTTACATTTGGTGACCCCAATATAATCGTTTCATATTTCGTCAGTCTTGCATTTGTCATGTGCTGCGTTTTGGTACGGGTTAACAAGATCTCAACTGAGTGTGGGACCAAAACTGTTAAAGGATGTCCCATCACTATGCCTTCACACTGTGTGAGGCTTTGACCAACTTCTGCTACCCCACGCAGACAACCTGGCAAGGCTGCTGCGACTGGGTCCAAAGTAGCTGAAAAATAAGCTACTGGTTGGTTTGCCCCTCCATGGACCTGTGCCAGGACAGACAAAGAACATGCATCACGTTCATGACAAAACAGAACAAAAGGCTTTGTGTAATCAGGCATACCTAAAGCTGGAGCCCTGCACATATACTCCATTAGCTCAATGAACGCCCTCATCTCTTTCTCGGACATAGTTATGACATTCGGCCAATCTTTAACCTCCTTAACCATCAGTCTTACCAATGGCTTGGAGATAATTGAGAAATTCGGGATCCACTGGCGACAGTAACCCACCATTCCCAGAAACATCCTAACATCTCTCCGTGTCGTTGGGGTACTCATCTGCAATATGGCGGTCACTCTTTCCTTGGATATTTTCTCAATCCCTTCTCAATCAGATGACCTAAGTATTTCACCTCTTTCTGACAATATTGCAGCTTCTTTGGGGACACTTTATGCCCATTCTTTCCCAACTGGTTTAGTAAGGCAATGATATCATACTTGCAATCATCTCTTGTTTTGGAGGCAATCAACAAATCGTCAATGTACTGCGCCAGAGTCGATTGGAAAGGCAATTCCAATTACTCTAAATCTTTCTTCAATATCTGATTGAACACGGAAGGTGATTCCTAAAGCCCTTGGGGAATTCGACACCAACTGTAGACCTTGTCCAAGAATTTGAAACTGAAAAGAAATTGGCTTTCCTCATGGAGAGGCACAGAAAAGAACGCTTGGGACAAATGAACAACTGAGAACCGTTCTGCATCACATGGAACCTGGAACATGATCACAGCTGTATTTGGCACCACTGGACAACATTTCACCACTATGTCATTAATCTTTCCCAAGTCCTGCACAATTTGAACTTTCCCACAAGGCTTTCTCAGTCCCATTATAGGTGAATTACACGGACTGCTCATCACTTCTTTCAGGACCCCCTGCTTCACAAAGTCTGCAATTATCTGCGTTACTTGTCTAAGGACATCTTGCGCCATATGGTACTGCGGTACCTGGAGGAACACAGCATTTGGCTTCACACTTACCTTAACTGGTTCTACTCCCTTTATCAGTCCCACTTCCTTTCCTGTCAAATCCCATACTTTCTCTTTTACTGTCCCCTGCAAATCCGCTAGCAGATCAGTCACTGTAAACATTGGGATTTTGCCTGCTGCTGCTCCGAGCAGTTATTTTTCCTTTTCTCTCTTTTCTTTGCCCATCTGCCTTCCCACTTCTCTAACGCTCCCCAAACTTGTGCACTCTGCAATATTTCTTTAAGGTGTGCCTTCATCCCAGTACACCTCATGTGATCAAAGTCCTTAGGTTCGAAGTCTAACCTGTAACTCCTCTTCAAATGTTTAGTATTGTCCAGGTCTATACCGTATTTATCTGCCAAGTTTGCCAACCTCTGGTGCACTTTCTCACTTCTTTAGTTATCTTTGGGCACAGATACCTCAATTCCGCTTCAGTGTATGACTCTAGTCTGTTCACTCCCATACTCCCTTCAACTAGTTCCGCTGCTTCCATGCCCAACCTCACAAAATTCAGGTACTCTTCTCTTTCCGACCGCTCTGCTGTCGCAGGGGTAGTCTGTGGGGAATTTAACTTCTCCAACCATTCATTCAGTTGTTGCGCAGTTAAACCTTGCAATGAGATATTACCAGCCTGCATCATCGGTGTCTGAGGTACATTTGCACTTGAGATCTGCTGAGTCAGCAGTCCCAAACCTGATTGTCTCATGGTATCTGGAGGAACCCCTATCGGACTGAGGTCCAACAGTGATCTAGATCTGTCTATTGTCTGTTCCACTGGAGTCACCCCTTGAGGGCTTCCTGTGAACCCTCCTCTTGTCACCTCTTGGGTCATTACTCCCTGATCGCATACACTAGATTTCGCATGTGCATACAATGGTACTGGTGGGCCAACTGTAATAGGTGCGGATATGGCGGCTGGCGATTGCCTGCTTCCCAAAGCCTGTGAAGCATTAGCCCCCATATTCTGATTCATTATCGGTGCTGTAGATAACTGCGGTCCCGTGACTGAGGCATAATTCAGAACCATCTGTTGGTGTGCCTGAGACAGTAAAATTGGATTTGGCTCAATCTGCACTAATTCTGGTCTCGTATATGCCGGCTCAGAAGGCACCATCAAGCTCGTGGTTGTCTCTAATATTGGAACATCAGGGTAGAGCCTCTGAACGGGTGGTGGCTGCAACTGTGTCTGCATCTCTGGAGCAGTAGACACACTGACACTATTCTGTACCAGAGCTGGTGTTGCGACTGTATTTACCTGTGCTGTATTTGTGGTTCCCTGGTTCTGTGTTGAATTTACAGGACCCGCACTAGTACTTGGTCTATTATCATCTAAGGCATATGGTGGTGATCGATCATGTAACAACTGATTAAGGAACTCATCATCATCTGAGTCATCTGCCTCTTCCCAGGACTTTTTAGTCTCCTTTTCTTTGCTAGACCCCTTATCCGTCTTACAAGTGGCTTTTCTTCCTTGCATTCCGGCTTCTTGAGTTATTGCCGGAAACATCCTAACTCCATCTATTAGCTCCCTTCTCCACATCCTGTGCTCACTATCCCACCTAGCCTCCGCTAATGTCTTTTCTACTTTCCTCATTCTCCTCTCAAATTTCTGTTGCCATTGTCGTATGGCGATCAATTCCCAAATTGCTAACGCCTCAAACTGTGCTGGCCTCGGAGGTGGCTTTTGCTCATTTAAAGCCTTCCACAAATTCTCCAAAATCATTATATTAAACGGTCCGTGTTCCGGAAACGCCAAACACCCATCTTTCTCACTTAATTTGCACAATTGCTTTAGCCAAAGACATGGCGCGACTCCCCTCTCCTCCATTACGGCATAAGCCGGAGTATCCTCTGGCGGTGTAGGCTCCCTCACACTCGCGGTAATGTACACATCTCCCCTCAAAGCGCTCCTTAGAGCCTTGAAAAACTTCATTATTGCGTCTTTTATTTTGTTTACGATTGAATCAGGAAGTGACTTTAATTCCCAGAACTCTCTTCGCCTACCTTCTCAACCAATTGCCTCTCACGGACGGCTGCCAATCCGTGCGCGACCCTTCTCACTAACTGACTTATCCCAGCGCGGCTCCAATGACATCACACTCACACGCACTGCGGCTGACAAAGTCTTGCGGCTTGTCTTCCTCACTCTTGATTCACACAAAACTGATGCAATATATTGCGAGCACTAACAAAACTCAAATTTGCCGGTTTACTACAGGAAGGGTAATACAATCGCTTCAGAACCTTACAGAGATTTTGCTTTTAGCCTCGGCCACTACTCTTTCCTTCTCAGATCCTGCACTCGCAAGCAAAATTTGACCCGCAAAGTTTACTCTCGAATTGTCAATGGTTCGTCCTAGTGCACTTTAGAACTCCCCAAATCTCCATCGAAGTTTTCATTCACTCTCTATGACTCAAACTCGACTCGTCAACCACGCCCGATTGACCTATTAAACCGTGCAAATTTCAACATAAACCATCAATATACTCCGGAGTCTTAGACCAGGCAGGGTCCGTACATCACCAACAACCATGTGGACAATTTTGAACACAAAGCGCCACACTCACATGAAGTTCGCCGACTTCCCTACTCTCATACTGCGGAGTATGCACACTCCTACTAAAACTTCACCTGGCCTAAAATTCTCACAACCCTCACAATTCACCTGCGGTATGCATAAGCTGTGCAAGCGCAAACCCTACGTCACTCACACTATTACTAGAACACCAAGAACATACCCAACTCACTTCGGCAAGCTCCAAGATTCCGAGAAAGTCATTTGGGACTTAGGGGCACATCATCTCTCCAATTTGCATTATTTCAAAAACAATTTTCAAACAATGGTCCCTTGTCCTAGGGCCCCAAAGGGCCAAAACCGTACTCTGCTACCAGAACTGATAACGCGTCCCCACACTGATAATTTACTTACAAGGGGACTCGTTTTAGGCCAATGAACCTTTTGACCCTGATTGGAGACTCCTCAGGACGAGATATCTATTTAACATCTCAATTGATAGATCAATAATCAAATCGATATTCACAATAACTAATCAATCAAACTACTCAATAACATTAAATGAGAATGAAACACGCCATGACCTTCCAGCCATGAATATCCCTACAAATCTAATAAGATTTTGGATATTTATTCCCTATTAGTTACAATCTACTAGCATATTCATTAGTCTCAATATCAATAAGCACATCAACAAAACTACAATATGGCAGAGTATCATTAGTACATTATTCAACAAAGCAAAGACTCAGTCATTTGTCTATTTGCACCCGATATTAGTGAACTCCTTAACTAACCTCTAATTAGCATAAGCATGTTGGGCTGCATGCAAAACAGTTTAGCAACATGAATTTAGAAAACATCTAACTATGGCCTCTATTAAAAGAGCAGTTGGTACCTAGAAAGAAAAGGCAAACAGACAATTACAATATATCAGATAGTTACCCATCCAAATGGGGCGGCATACAGTGTCAGTCTTCATCCTCAAGACATCAGTTGATTCGCCATCAGCCAGGATAAGCAGGTAAGTCTCAGCAGGGTATAGCAAAAAAGCTCTTCCCTCATAAGGAGGAGAAGTGCATATAAGGCAAAGGGTAAGGCGAGGATGGTTTAAGAGTAAAAGACAAAGGACCTCATTCTGACCCTGGCGGTTTGAAACCGCCAGGGCAGAGGGCAGCGGAAGCACCGCCAACAGGCTGGCGGTGCTTCCTGGGCTATTCTGACCACGGCGGTAAAGCCACGGTCAGAAAAGGGGAACCGGCGGTTTCCCACCGGTTTACCCCTGGCCCAGGGAATCCAGCAGCGCTGCCATGGGGATTCCGACCCCCTTCCCGCCATCCTGTTCCTGGTGGTTTTTACTGCCAGGAACAGGATGGCGGGAACGGGTGTCGTGGGGCCCCTGGGGGCCCCTGCACTGCCCATGCCACTGGCATGGGCAGTGCAGGGGCCCCCTAACAGGGCCCCATAATGATTTTTAGTGTCTGCTTTGCAGACACTGAAAATCGCGACGGGTGCCACTGCACCCGTCGCACCCCTGCAAATCCGCCGGCTCCATTCGGAGCCGGCTTCCTCTTTGCAGGGGCTTTCCCGCTGGGCCGGCGGGCGATCTTCTTGAGATCGCCCGCCGGCCCAGCGGGAAAGTTGGAATCACCGCTGCAGTCATTTGACCGCGGTGCGGTGTTTGGGCGGATTCCGCCCGACGGGCGGCGCACGCCGCCCGCCGGGGTCGGAATGACCCCCAAAGTCTCTCTGAAAAGCAAAGGGTGATGAAGAATGTATTGATAATGGCAGGATAATGGATAAGAACGGCAAAGTAATGGTTAATTTTACATGGTAAATTTGTCATAACTTAGATAATAACCCACTGCTTCTGAAAGGGCACTCATGAAATATTCTAGTTTTTGAATGATGCTAACAAGATCGAATATTCCCAGGAATGTTGCTGGTGCATCCTCCTCAAGAGCACCTTCTGAAAATAGTGCCAAAACTGATGCATTTTCAGTGCAATTAAAAACAATGTCTACAACGACGGTGGTGCTAGAGAAAAGTCAGGAAATGAAATTTTACTTGATCTATCAGTTTTACTAACGTGTATTCATGTTTCTATCTTTCACTGACTTTCAATCTTCTGTCTTGTCCCTTGGGAGGAGGAAGGTGGAAAAGAAAAATAAATACAGAAAATGTAGACAGTGTTCGGCAAAGCAAGCTTTTACTGGCCCATAAAGTAATGCTGTTCCGGAGATTATGAGATTTTTTACAGGTTCAGCCAGCAGATATATTACACAAATTTTACTGAGTTATCAGATATAGATACACATTTTGAAACGCAATAATTTCTTCCCCAAATAACAGTTTCTCATTTTATAAAAACATACACATTTTTCTATCAAATGCAAGAATATTGTTTTGGAAAAAATAAACTTTCTTTTTCCCCCAAACAAAAAACAGATAATTTTCATGAAAAAAAGACACAGGTAAAATAACAGATTTGCATTTTTAGTTAATACATGTTTTAGGCCCACGCATCCATTAGTCATTTTCATCAAGTACTCACATGGACACTGTTGTCACATATAGGTAGTATCACTTCATGCCATATTTTCCAACATATGGTGAGAATTATCAGTAAAATGCAGGGGGCAGTATTATACCAAGGAGAGGTATCATCATGCCAAAGATACTCCCAAAATGCTTACAATCACCACCATTGTGCCATGCACAGAATAATGGTATTTGTGGAAACAACACACATTCATATACTCACATGTTATGCATTCAACACACATTCCCAAACACTCACAAAAGGCTAGTAGGCACACTCACAACAACAGCATTGCAGACATGTTTATTAAATACTTTGCTTTCTGTGGCAGGCTCACCTGCATGTATCTGCTCAAGTCTTCTAGGGAAGCGGCATAGCAGGATCTCTGCCACACTTACACTTTGAGTGCTGCAAATACTCAGTGTGGTGCATTGAAGACACCCATCTCTGCATGGTGGAGACCTGACAGTGTGACCTCCTCTATCAGCCTCAATCTCCATGCCCCATTGCTGGAGGGGGGGGGGAAGAGTGGTAGTACCCATACCTTCCCAGCTCCGGGTTTGCCTGAAGTCACCTACTGCTAGCAGCGGCAGGCAGGTGCAGACATTTGAAGTGGCCGTACAAGGTGGTAATCTCCCACCACCCTAGTTTCCTTTGCTGCGAGGGCCAACTGTGATACACCATGGCAATTTTTAGGCATGATGTTGCGTCCTAGTGTTTCTGTTTGAGTGCATGAGAAGTTGATGGGCTGTTATTCTGCAGAATGTCGTGTGCATGTACTTATGGTGTGCACTGCAGTTCCTGGCAGATGGAAAAAGAAGCTGAAGCAAGAGACAGGAATCTTATGGCGGTCTTTTGTGTGCGCTATTATTCTGTAATTTTAACTGTAATAAAGACTTTACTTAGGTACCATAGTCTGCAGTCACTCTGCTATAGGTGAGTTCATATCCGGAACCCGATAGCAAATCAAGCCTTTACCTGAGTATGTAAGCAAGCAGCTCGTCTACACTAAAGTATTGGGTGACAACAGTTTGCAAAATGAAAGTTCGATGCTGAAACATGGCTTCCCGTGCTTTCGATACCATTCATGGAGAGTTTCTAAACGTAAGGGAGACTTAGGGGGTGATTCTGACCGCGGCGGACGGCGGTCGCCGCCCGCCAAGCGGTTCCCGCCGAAAGACCGCTCCGCGGTCAAAAGACCGCGGCGGTCATTCTGGCTTTCCCACTGGGCTGGCGGGTGACCGCCGAAAGTCCGCCCGCCAGCCCAGCGGGAAACACCCTTCCCACGAGGACGCCGGCTCAGAATGGAGCCGGCGGAGTGGGAAGGTGCGACGGGTGCAGTTGCACCCGTCGCGAATTTCAGTGTCTGCAAAGCAGACACTGAAATTCTTTGTGGGGCCCTATTACGGGGGCCCCTGCAGTGCCCATGCCATTGGCATGGGCACTGCAGGGGCCCCCAGGGGCCCCGCGGCACCCCCTACCGCCATCCTGTTCCTGGCGGGAGACCCGCCAGGAACAGGATGGCGGTAGGGGGTGTCAGAATCCCCATGGCGGCGGAGCGCGCTCCGCCGCCATGGAGGATTCTCAAGGGCAGCGGGAAGTCGGCGGTACACCGACGACTTTCCGTTTCTGGCCGCGGCTGAACCACCGTGGTCAGAATGCCCAGCGGTGCACCGCCAGCCTGTTGGCGGTGCTACCGCCAACCTCCGCCATGGCGGTAATTACCGCCAGGGTCAGAATGACCCCCTTAATGTATGTGCTTGGATATCGCAAGCTTGGAGGGTGGTGGTGCCGCTGGAAATATCTGGTAGTTTTTCAGGGTGAATTAATGTAATTGCATCCATCTCACGGTGGTCTATTGTCACAGAGTGGTTTTTAACCTGCAGGGGAAAGTCCCTAAAAGCCAGGGAGCGCAGGACTGCAAGAAACGGTACAGTGGTTTGTGCCGAGGGCCCCATAGTCAGTGGATTACATGCTTGCGCGTGCTTTCCCTTTTCCCTCCAAGAAACCTGGGCTGTTCTGCAAAAAATAAGTAAAGAAATAAACATCACAAGCAGAGACGTTGCTTGCTGCACACTTTCCATTTACGATCCGTGACCTAATTTATTATTAATTCCTGAATGTTTCTCTGCATTGACTGGTTTCTCTCTGGAGTCAGTGTGTTTTCATACGCACTCATGTTCGCCGGAAGACCATAGTAAGTCCAGGAACGGACTGATTATAACAGGAATGAAACCAAGCTTGAAAATCACCTTTCTTTTCTCTCATCTTCTCTTTTCTCGCTCTAGTTCTCAACCTTAAAATCTCTTTCGCAACCAGTAAATATAAGTAAACAAAAATATCTTGTGATATAGTACTAGTGTTAGCGCAGGTGTCTTAATGAAGATTATTAATGAGTGTTTATGTATTTTGAATAATAAGTTTATATAGAAAATAAGATAATGTAAAAAAATAATGCATGCATTTGAAAATGTGATCACGAAGAATGGCCACTAATGTTAACGAAATGCACTAATCAATGGTTTAATAATATGAAATGTTGAATATATGTTTGACTAATGTAGTAATACGTCATATATAAGGTTTTGAATTAAGCTTTAGATTTATTAATTGTAGGCCTTAACTTAGCGAGTATCTTGGCCTAGTTGCTAGGCTTCATGTAAAAGCTGTATTTCTTAGCGTTTAATAAAATAACTGACCAAGTGAGTTAAACTGTGAATTTCTATTATATTGTTTAAATGTGCTCATAACGGAAGCTTCTTGTGAGAACCTATGGGAAGCCGTTCATGCCAAAATTGCAGCTCCCTATATAGGACACCTCCTGGAATACATAGCGTGTTGCAAAATGAATATGACATACACTAGAATTAATGTACTATGTGTCAAAATAAGTATGATACCTGGCAGAGTGAATCTGACTTGAACCAAAACAAATATGAAACCAGGCAAAGTGAATATGCTACTTAGTGATTATTATGAATACCTCACACTCAGAATTGAATAAGAGATATACTGAAATATATATCAATCATACTGAAATAAATATGGCCCTTACTGTAAATAATAAAGCATTCACTGAAACACATACAATATTTGTAAAAAAGAATGCAACATTTCTTGAAATGACTGACATATGCCAAGAGGAATATGACACACATTGGAATGAATATGACAGCTTGAGATGAATATAAGGTACTGAAATGAAAACGCATTATTCTGAAAGGAATATAATGAGCAATGAACATTAAATGTATAAAAAAATGAATATGATTTGCATTGAAAGTAATGTGACACACATTGGCATGATTATGATATGTGTTGCATTTGGTATGAGTCATGTTAAAATCAATATCATGCGTTAATATGAATGAGACATCTATTGAAAGGAATATGACACATGCTAAGATGAAAATGACATGAAAGGAATATGAGCCCTTTTGAAATTAATTCAACATGCCATAAACTGAATATGACCAATGCTGACTTTAAAATGAAACTAATTAAAATGAATGTTATGCTTTGAAATCAATATGATACACATTGACATGAATATTGCACATATTAAAATGAATTTGACCTATGTTGAAATGGATATGACACCTGTTAAAATTATAATGTCAGGTGTTAAGATGAATATGACATCCACTGACACGAATATACCATTCATTTAAATCAATATGACACATGTTAAGATTTATGTGAACCATTTTCAAATGAATATGACATCTGATGAAGTTGATATGACCCATATCAAAATTAATATGGCACTCATTAAAATTAATATGACACTTGTTAAAATGGATATGAATCTAAATGAGATAAATATAGCATGCTTTGAAATGAATAAAGCACATATTGAAATGAACACAAGCCATGTGTAAATTAAAATGCTCACTGTTTAAATATGGCTTGCCTTGAATCGGTATTGATTTGCTTTAAAATTAACAATACATATTGAAACTAATACTACATATTCTGAAAGGATATGATATGAACACAAATTAATTAACTAAAAGAAATATATGTTTTCAACTATGTGCTACATTTAGTTTTTGCTGGCTTTCGGACCCTGAGCACTTTACCACTGCTGACCATGGTTAAAGTGCAAGTGCTCTCTGTCTAAATTGACCTGATGATTGGTTTATCCATGATTGGCATATTTGTTTTACCAGTAAGTCCCTAGTGCAACATGTGTGCCCAGGACCTGTAAACCAAATGCTACTATTGGGCCTGCAGCACTGATTGTGCCACTTACATGAGTAGCCCTGTAAACATGTTTCAGACCTGCTACTGCAGTGTCTGTGTGCAGTTTTAAACTGCTATTTCAACCTGCAAGTGCACCCACTTGCCAGGCCCAAACCTTCCCTTTTACTACATGTAAGGTACCCCTAAGGTAGGCCCAAGACAGCCCCATGGGCAGGGTGCAGTGTATTTAAAAGGTAGGACATATACTGGGGTATTTTACATGTCCTGATAATGAAATACTGGTGTAGGAAAGTACCATCTTCCTTGGCATGTTACCCCCATTTTTACCTGTATGTCAGAATGTTTTTGCCTGTCTCACTGGGACCCTGCTGGTCAGGACCCTAGTGCTAATAGTTTATGGCCTAATATGTGTGTCTGTATAGTGCTTGACTGTGTCACTGAGGCTCTGCTAATCAGAACCTCAGTGCTTATGCTCTCGCTGCTTTTAAATTTGTCACTGTAGGCTAGTGACTTCATTTATCAATTTAAATTGGCACACTGGACCCCCCCCCCTAATAAGTCCCTAGTATATGGTACCTAGGTACCGAGGGCATTGAGGTTCCAGGAGATCCATATGGGCTGAAGCATTTCTTTTGCCACCCATAGGGAGCTCCCTACAAACTCTTGCACAGGCCTGCTTTTGCAGCCTGCGTGAAATAGTGCACACACTATTTCACAGCCATTTTCACTGCACTTAAGTAACTTATAAGTCACCTATATGTCTAACCTTCACTTGCTGAAGGTTAGGTGCAAAGTTACCAAGGGCCAGATGTAGCAAAACTTGGTTTTGCGACTCGGAAATTGCGACTCCGAGCAACTCGCAATTTCCGAGTCGCAAAACCATAAGCAGAACGGTGTCTCAGACACCGTCTGCGAGTCGCTATGGGGTCGCAAAGACCCACCTCATTAATATTAATGAGGTGGGTCGCAAATTGCGGCCCCATAGCGACTATGGACACTCACTAACATGGAGGCCTGCTGTAGTCAGCAGACCTCCATGTCCGTGACTGCTTGTCAATAAAGCAGTTTTTTTTTTTTTTTAAGTGTAGCCCGTTTTCCTTAAAGGAAAACGAGCTGCACTTAAAAAAAAATCCGAAACCTTTTGTTTCGGAATTTTTTCAGGGCAGGTAGTGGTCCATTGGACCGCTACCTGCCCTGAAAAAATATTTTGGGGTCCATTCCAAAGGGGAAGGGGTCCCATGGGGACCCCTTCCAATTTGCGAGTGGGTTACCATCCACTTCAAGTGGATGGTAACTGCGACGCGGTCGCAAATGGAATTGCATCCCACTGCGAGTCGCAAATAGGAAGGGAACACCCCTTCCTATTTGCGAGTCAGAAATGCATTTTGCGAGTCGGTTCCGACTCGCAAAATGCATTTCTGCATAGGAAACTCCGGTTTGCGACTCGCAAACGGCAATTTTTGCCATTTGCGACTCGCAAACTGTTTCCTACATCTGGCCCCAAGTGTGAGGGAACCCTTGCCATATCAAAGGTGCCCCCACATAGTTCAGAGCCATTTCCCGGGACTTTGTGAGTGGGGGGGCGCCATTACACACGTGCACTACATATAGGTCAATACCTAAATGTAGCTTCACAATGGTAACTCCGAATATGGCCATGTAACATGTCTAAGATCATGGAATTGTCCCCCCATTCCTAATATGGTATTGGGGAGCCAACTCCAGGCATCCTGAGGGTTCCAGCCTGGACACCCAGTACTGCCAAACCAGCTCTCTGAGGCTTGCACTGCAGCTACAGCTGCTGCCACCTCAAAGACAGGGTTCTGCCCTCCTGTGGTCTGCGCAGCTCAGTCCAAGGATGGCAGAATAAAGCATTTACTCTGAGAGCAGGGTGTTACACCCTCTCCCTTTGGAAATCGGTGTTACAGGCTGGGAAGGAGTAGCCTCCCCGAGCCTCTGGAAATGCTATGAAGGGCACAGATGTGCCCTCCTTGCATAAACCAGTCTACACCAGTTCAGGGACCCCTTGTCCCCTGCTCTGGCGTGAAACTGGACAAAGGAAAGGGGAGTGACCACTCCCCTGTCCATCACCACCCCAAGGGTGGTGCCCAGAGCTCCTCCAGTGTGTCCCAGAATTCAGCCACCTTGCTTTGCAATGTGTGGGGGCACTCTGGAGGGCTCTGAGTAGCCAGTGCCAGCAGGTGACATCAGAGACCCCACCTGATAGGTCCTTACCTGATGAGGTAGCCAATCCCCCTCTCAGGGCTATTTATGGTCTCTCCTGTGGGTTCTCGTCAGATTCTGCTTGCAAGTTTTCTTCAGCAATCCTCTACAACCACTACTTCACCCTCTGACCCCGGATCAACTGCAGCCTGCTCCAGGAACCGCTGTAACAGCAACAAAGTATCCACAAGGGATACTTTCCTTCTGCAACTTCATCTCCAGCCAGCAATTGCAACAGTTTCTATGGTGTGCACGCTCTGGTGACTTCCTGTCTTCATCCTGCACCAGAAGTACCAAAGAAATCTCCTGTGGGATCACAGAGTCACTCCCCTGCTCACACAGGCACCTTCCAAGACAACGACCGGTACACTTGGACTCCTCTCCTGATAACGAGCGTGCTCCTTGGAACACAGGTGGTGGACCCCTTTGACACAGACTGTCCTAAGGTCCAGCTGTCAAATTTGGAGGAGGTAAGAGCTTGCCTTCCCTGTTTGCGACAGTACCCCTATGCACCACGTCATCTTCACCTCCTGAGGTCTCTGTGCACTGTTTGCAAGAATCCTTCATGCACAGCCTGGCCCAGGTCCCCAGCACTCTATCCTGTGACGCTCAACTCACTGAGTTGTTCTCCAGCGGCCCAGGACCTTCTTTTGTAATGCTACAGCAACAGGAATTTGCAACTTCTTTGTCCCTGTGTCCTGGGTCCTCTGTGGGTGCTGCCTGTTCATCTGTGGGTTCCCTCTAGTGTTGGGAGCCCCCTCTACCTCCTCAGTCCGAGTTGAGGCCCCCAGGTCCCTCCTGGGTCCAGGCAGCACCATTTTGACACAAACCGCGACATTGCTTGAACCAAGGCTTGTTGGACTTATCCAGCGCAACAACTCGCCTGCATCCAACATCTCCACGTGGGAAATCCTTTGCATCACACAGGAACCCACAGCCATCTTCTTTGGTGCTCTTCTGCAGACTTCTTCCAACCGGAGAATCCTCTTTTGCACCATCTTCTAGGTTGGCAGGGGCTCCTGTCCTTCCTGGAATCTTCTGCGACTTCTGGACTTGGTCTCCTCTCTTTACAAGTCTTCAGGTCCAGGAATCCACCATTTGTTGCTTGCAGTCTTGCTTGGTTCTTGCAATAACTCTATTCACAACTTTTAGTGTGTCCTGAGGAAACTTGCAGTACTTTATTCCTACTTTCCTGTGCTCTGGGGTGGGGTAATTTACCAACCTTTGTGGTTTTCTTACACTCCCAGCGCCCCTCTACACACTACACTTGCCTAGGGGGAATTCGTGATTCGCATTCCACTTTCTTAATATATGGTTTGTGTTGCCCCAAGGCCTATTTCTTCCTATTGCATTCAAATTCTATGGTATTTTCTATTGTTTGCACTATCCTATGACAATTTACTTACCTGATTTTGGTGCCTAGTGTATATATTGTGTATAATATTTACCTTCAGAAGGAGTATTGCCTCTAAGATAATTTTGGCCTTGTGTCACTAAAATAAAGTACCTTTATTTTTGGTAACACTGGGTATTGTCTTTTATAGTGTATAAATACGGTGTAACTATAAGTGTTATTGCAGGAGCTTTGCATGTCTCCTAGTTCAGCCTAAGCTGCTCTGCTACAGCTACCTCTATCAGCCTAAGCTGCTAGAACACTACTACATTTCACTAATAAGGGATAACTGGACCTGGTATAAAGGTGCAAGTACCTAAGGTACCCACTACAAGCCAGGCCAGCCTCCTACAACAGCTCACAACCCACAGCCCCACACACTTTACTCACCACATACCCCCAGACACCACCATAACACCCACAGACACATCCACCACATTTGCTGTTGTTTTTCAATATCTGACTTTGTGGGAAGTGTTGGTCACCCAAGACAAAGGTAGATGTTCACTGTATGGATATGTGGGTGCTGATCCAATTGGGGTGTCATTGCATTGTGTTATGCTTGCTAGGGTAAGTATTTCATCTTGTGTTGGCCAATGTCAGCATGTATTTGTTTGTCAACACATGGAGGGTGTTACATTGTGGTAGCTCCTTTTGGATTTGACTGACCATGTGTCCACTTTGATGTGTGAACCTTACAGCTACATCATCTAGATGTCTGGACCATGCTGTTGCCGTTGCATGTGCTTTCTTGACTTGCACATACACATTTGGCAGCTAGGCATATCACTTGGCTCAAATATTGTTTGTCCCTGAGATACATGAAGGGTCAGTTCCTATGCAAATGCTGTTTTAGGGGCATGTGCAAAGAGAAATGTGTCCATGAGTGCTCCTGATGTCGCCATCACTATTATGCAGGTATTGTTTGCATTGTGAGCTTGGATATGTGTTTCACAACCTATTGTGCATCCCATTGACCTTCCATTGTGTTGCAATGTGGGTGCTGTGTGGGTCCATCGATGAGCAGCACCTGCGGCAGGACGTGTGTGTGATGGGCTCCATGACGACACAGGTCATGTAACACTGCATGCAGGTGAGTTGCTTCCTTTATGCTTTCCGTTTCCACCTGCTGGGGTGTGATGGTTGGACTACCATGGTCATGCTGGCTGTAGGCAACATCACAATGTTTCTAGCCGAAACAATGGCTCAGTCGGTCTTTTTGGCCTGCCTCGCCGCTGCGGTGGTCTGTGCTGCCTGGTGGTGCTGGCTGGACTGTGGCAGTCTTTCCCTATGGGACTGCCAGCATCGTAATACTGTGGTCTGACTGCTATGCCGCCGCCATGGTGGTGCACAACCCGCCAAATTCATAATGCGACCCTTTGAGAATATGTAACATTGATTTCAATATGTAATATTAATTTTAAAGCAAATCAACATAAGTTCAGAGCAAGAAATATTCATTTAAACAGCAGTCATATTCATTTAAACATGGCTTGTGTTCATTTCAATATTTGCCTAATTCATTTCAAAGCATGTTACATTTATCATTTCAAAAAGTGTGATAGTCATGTTACAGAATGTCATATTACTTTTGATGTAGGCCATATTAATTTCACCAGGAGTCATATTTATTTCAAAGTGGCTCATATTCATCTTAAAATGTGTCATATTCCTTTCTATGAATGTCATTCATTTCAATGGATGTCATATTCACGTTAATACCTGCCATAATAACTTTAACACGGGTCATATCCACTTCAACATAGGTCATAATAATTTCAATATATGCAGTATTTATTTTGCTGTGTATCATATCAATTTCAAAGCACAACATATTCATTTTGACAAGTTTTATTTTAATTTCAGCATTGGTGATATTCAGTTTAAGACATGTTGAATTCATTTCGGTGGAGCTCATATTTGTTTCAATGCATGTCATATTCACCTTAGCATGTGTCATATTTCTTTCAATGGATGCTTCATTCATATAACACATCTTAATTTTAACATGAATCAGATCCATTGCAACATATATCATAATCATGTCAATGTATATCAATGTATATCATATCACTTTCAATGCAAGCTATATTCATTGTGATGAATGTCATGATCATTTTAACGTTACTCGTATTAATTTTAAAACATGCCAAATTCATTTCAATGAAGGTCATATTCATTTCAACTCATGTCATATTCATTTTAACATGTGTTATATTCTTTTCAATCAATGTTAAGTTTATTTCAATGGATGTCATATTCATATTAACACTTGTAATATTAATTTTAAGATGCAACTTATCAATTTTAACATATATCATATTAATTTGAATATGTATCATATTAATTTGAATATGTGTCATATGAATTTCAAGGCAGTGCCATATTCATTTTAACAAATCTCATGTGAATTTCAGCTGTGGTCATACTCATTTGAAGGCATGTCAACTTCAATTCAATGGGATTGCATTAATTTCAACAGAAGCCGTATTCATTTTCAATCATCTCCTATTAATTTCTGTGTGTTTCATTTTCATTGCCATCTCGGTAATATTGATTTCAACACAATTCAAATTCATTGCAACATGCTTAATGTTCATTTCAATGTACATTGTATTAGTTTCAATGTGCATTGTTTTCTTTTCAGAATATAATATATTCATTTCAATACTTTATATTATTTCCAATCTGCCATATTAATTTCAATGTATGTCATATTTCTCTTGGCATAAGTCAGTCATTTCAAGAAATGCCCCATTCTTTTTGGTGAATATTGTATTTGTTTCAGTGATTGCTTTATTGTTTACAGTGAGGGCCATATTAATTCCAGTATGATTTTTATATATTTCAATATATTTCTTATTCAATTTGGTGTGTGTGTTATTCATATGAATCACTAAGTAGCATATTCATTCTGCCAGGTTTCATATTTGTTTTGGTTCAATTCAGATTCACTCTGTCAGGGATCTTAATTATTTTGACACATAGTACATTCATTCTGGCGAGTGTCATATTCATTTTGCAGCACGCTATGCATTTCAGGAGGTGTCCAATACGGGGAGCTGTAATTTTGACATGAACGGCTTC
This sequence comes from Pleurodeles waltl, assembly GCF_031143425.1. Classification (NCBI taxonomy): domain Eukaryota; kingdom Metazoa; phylum Chordata; class Amphibia; order Caudata; family Salamandridae; genus Pleurodeles; species Pleurodeles waltl. The sequence goes on along the minus strand of NC_090440.1, from coordinate 1,879,793,802 downwards.
CCATAATAACCGCCTGCTAGGAGATTGGGTTCTTGCCAATGCAACATTTTATGTGTAATGTGTGGGAGACTGACTTTCCCAGGACAAGAACAATGAAGATACTGACTAGAGTAGAAGTTGCAACAATATTGTTACCTGACAAGCTGAATGATGAGGATATCGCAAGACGAACCAATCAACAATATGTGAATGGAGAAATATTAGAATTCATAGATTTGGGATTTTAGTTTTATTGGACAGACTGTGAACATACAATTAACTGACCAATAGGGATTTGGGGGATAGTTTAGGTAACTTTGACTTAACGCCACTGCACAGGGGAACGAGATTCATTCCGAGAGAAGACAAGCTTACTGTCCATTTTTTCCTGACCAAGAGGTTACTATTTTCTTATGTGTCTTGACAAGAGACGTGCTTAACTTTAATGCTTAAAGACTTTGGGGGTCATTCTGACGGTCAACGACCACGAGAGCACTGCCAACAGGCTGGCGGTGCTCTCAAGGGCATTCTGACCGCGGCGGTTTGGCCGCGGTCAGAAAGGGAAAACCGGCGGTCTCCCGCCGGTTTTCCGCTGCCCTCAGGAATCCTCCATGGCGGCGCAGCTTGCTGCGCCGCCATGGGGATTCCGACACCCCATACCGCCATCCTGTTCCTGGCGGTTCGCCCGCCAGCAACAGGATGGCGGTATGGGGTGTCGTGGGGCCCCTGGGGGCCCCTGCAGTGCCCATGCCAATGGCATGGGCACTGCAGGGGCCCCCGTAAGAGGGCCCCACAAAGAATTTCAGTGTCTGCTTAGCAGACACTGAAATTCGCGACAGGTGCAACTGCACCCGTCGCACCTTCCCACTCCGCCGGCTCCATTCGGAGCCGGCTTCCTCGTGGGAAGGGGTTTCCCGCTGGGCTGGCGGGCGGCCTTCTGGCGGTCGCCCGCCAGCCCAGCGGGAAAGCCAGAATGGCCTCCGCGGTCTTTCGACCGCGGAGCGGCCATATGGCGGTTCCCGCCAGGCGGGCGGCTCCCGCCGCCCGCCGGACTCGGAATGAGGCCCTTTGTCCTTTTAAATTCTTATACTGAATCCTGATGCCTTACTGATCGACTGATGTCCTAAGGACGAAGACTGATTCTGCTTTGCTGAGCCACCCTGAGGATAGGTATTTCCGAACTGTGATTATTATGCATATTTGCTTTTTCTTTCTCGGTACCAACTGTGCAGTACTGACAGAACTATATTTAGATGTTTTTCCAAATTGGTGTTAGTAAATTGTTTTGCATGAAGCCCAACATGCTGATGCTAATTTGATGTTAGTTAAGGATTCTCCCTAATGCCTTACTATAACAAGAACTAATGCTTGATGAATTTCTCTGCTGAATTCCATGTATGTTATCACATTCACACAGTTGACATTGTTACTAATTTGCACCATAACTTTAGTATGTGTTGTAGTTCAAGCTTTGATTAGATTACGTTTCTTCCGCTGCTTTGGACAACCAGTGTTGTTTCTGTATGCGTTTCATTTGATATTGAGATTCATCTACACGACCTTAGCATTGTTAATCTAGGGAAATAAACATTCTAAACTTTTACTAAAGGTGTGGTTTTTCATGACTGAAAGGTCATGGTGTGTGACAATTACTGACTCCATTAATTATTGATTTATTGATTACTAATGATTATTGATTATTTTGTATTGATTATTGATTATGTACTGGATCTATGGTAAGAACATCTTAATTGCGAGTCAAAAGGTTCATCGACCTATTCACATCCCCTTGTAAGTTTACTTATTAAGGTCAGATGCGCCAACACTAGTGAAACTATTTATACGCTTCATATTTAATAATTCACTATCAAGTCAATTTCTAGAAGTCCTTTGACCAATGACTTTTCTAACCACAGGGATGGAAGCTCTCTCACATGTAAAGGTAATTCAGTGTCCTTTACAATGAACTACATTATGACTAAATAGATTGGCTACATATGTGATGCCCTGATTACTTACCAGTTATCCTCATTACTCTTAGTTGTACTTGTCTTCGACCTAGTCATAACAAAATAAATGAGATAATGTCCAATCAGAGACAGGAAACAAATCAGGAAACACTTGCTAACCTCCCCCACCCTACCGCTAAGGTCTATAATTACCTTAACGTGACCGTAAAACATTCTGAAATGCCAAGCACCACAAATGCCTGATACCGGCAGGGTGGGTGGGAAGTACGACTAGGTTGAGGATCATTAGGGCTAAGAGTAATGAGAATTACCAGTATGTAATCAGGGTATTAACTCTACGTCCCTTGTCCTCAACTCAGTCAGAACTAAATACAGCATACCAAACCATAACCCAGGATGAGGGCTTCTATAAACTTGAAAATCTGAAAGAACACACCAATAAGATAAGATAAAACACTCAAGTGATTTAATGCCATATCAAACAACACAGCAGCTTACATGTCAGCAGATCCCTCCGATGCTTGTTTAACCCCACTTACAAAATTCTTGTGATATGATTGGGCACAATCTAACCTAGAATGCTTAATAACGTGGTCTCTGATGAGCAAAGTCCCAGCTCAATAAATTTCATCCAAGGAAACTCCTTTAAAAGCAGCCCAAGAAGCAGACAGTCCGCTAGTGGATTTCGCTTGGTTATGAGCTGGACAAGGCAAACCAGAGGATTGATATACCAAGGAGATGGTGTCCTTAATCCAAAGACTGAGTCTCATTTTAGATGCTCCTTACCCACGCCCTGCAAGACCAAAAGTCACAAAATGACTGTCAGTAGTCCTGGAAGCTGCTGATCGGTCTACATACACAGACAACACATGCTTAACATCTAGCATGTGTAACAATTGTTGTTCTGGAGATTAAGGAGAAGGACAGAAACAGAGTAATATAAGTTCTTGTAAGAAATACAACTTTAAAGGAAAGAAACTTCAAATCTACTGAAGATAATGGTTCAAAAGGAGAAGATTGGAGAGCATGAAGACCCAATGACAGATCCCAAGAAGGTACAGAGGACTTCACCAGTGGTGTAAACAAAAAGAATCTGTGAAATAATCTGGACACTAGGGGCTGAAAATTCATGGAAAAGGAGACTGAGGCACTCATCACAGCATTGGCGATCTTTTCACAAGACCGCCAAAGCCGCTGCAGCCAGCGTACCCCCAGTGCTGGTAGTGTATTGGCCACCCTATTATGAGTTTTCTGCTGGGCCAGCAGAAAACTCACCACAACATTGATGCTGGCTCGTAATCGAGCCGGCGACAAGGTTGTGGTACATCAGGTGGGACAGCACCCGTTGCGCATTTCACTGCCCATAATTCAGGCATTGAAATGTGTGACGGGCTGTCCATGGGGGCATGGGCAGTGCAGTCCATGGTGCCCCCGATATCCCTTTTCCGTCAGTCTTTGCATCGCCGTGAGACCGCCATGCAAAGGCTGGCAGAAAGGGGACTCGTAATCCCCAGGGCAGCTCTGCTTTCAGCATTGCCCTGGCGGATTGTGACCACCAAGAATGCCAGACTGCCAACAAGTGGCAACCTGGCGGTGCCAGCGGTCAAACTGTGGCCCATCTGCCATGGTCATAATAGGGCGGTTGGACCGCCCTGTGTGCAGCGGTCCGACTGCCATCACGAGTGTGGTGGTCTTCAGACCGCCACACTTGTAATGAGGGCCAGAGTCCCTAAATGTTCTGATGGCTGTCCACTGGCTTTTCAATGTAGACAAAGCAGAACCTTTCTCAAATCCAACCAGAAAAAAATGTAGAATAGATGACATAGTACAGGTAGTAGAAGAAAGAGTATGAAGGGACCACCAGGTGTCAAAATTAGCCCAGTGTTTAGAATAAGAAGAAAGAGCAGAAGTCCTTTGTGAACCCTGTACCACAGAAATAATGTGAGCAGGCAAACCTTGCCTCTTTAGAGCCCTCCAATCAACTTCCAAACTGCAAGAGTTAAAGGTATTGGAAACTGAGGACAGAAAGACAGCAAATGAGATGGGAACTGTGGAAGGATTCATGGAGGATGAATGACAATGCTTTGAAACAACAAGAACCATGATCTTCTTGGTCAAAATGGAATTTCTGCCACCGCTTGTGCCTTTTCCCACTGAAGTTTCATCAAGAGACACTGAATGAGGGGAAAGTGTGGAAACCCACTAGGGAGAACTGGAGGCCATGGAATTGATAAGGCATCTACTCTCCATGCCCCCTTTTACGGAATCCTTGAACAGAAAAGAGGTAAGAGCATATTGGCTCAGGAAACAAACAGATCCATCTCGGGATAGCTGATCTTCCTACAAAACAAATGAAACATTCAAATGGAGAGTCTCAGCTCTAGAGAGGATGAAAGCTTCCAGCGCAGGGTTTCCTCCACTACATTGTTCAAGCCCCTGATGTGTTGAGCATGCATTGAGTGAAGATGGAGTTCTGCCCAATGTGCTACTGAACAGGCCACCTGACTGAGTGACTGGTTGTGAGGGCTTCCTTGATAGTTGATGTGTGCCACTGTATTGTCTGAGCGTATCAGCACATTGCAATTCAATAGAAGAGACTGGAAATACCGGAGGGGCCTCTCCATTGCTGACAAACTCTTTCCAATTGGATTGTGGTTTTGTCTCTGATCGATGCCAAAGAGCTTGAACTGATAGTTGATCCATCCTGCCCCCATCCCAGGGCACTTGCATCTGTTGCCACCACTACTGAAGGGGAAGGATGCATCACCATTCTCTTGCTGTGACTGGATGAGTCCAACTGCCACTATAGAATGCAAACAATGTCCAGAGACACTGGGGGTCTCCAAATTCATATCCTGGACATCAAAAGTCAGAAATCTGTGAACATGCCATAGCAATGGTCTTAGATGAAGCCTGGCCCATTGCATTGTGAAGACAGATGCTGCAAAATGACCATGTACTCCCATCCACTTTAACAGTGTGGCAGTCTTCTGAGACAAAAGTACCATCAAAAGGGACTGTAAGCGCCGGATCCTGGATTGTGGAAGAAAAACTCTGCCCGGAAAAGTGTCAAACTCTGCCCCTATTACTGACCTCCGAGTTGCAGTCTGGAGATTGCACTTTGGGATGCTCTGAGGAAAGTCAGGACTTTCTGGTGTAAGAATGGTCTGAGCCAGATGTTGTTGCAATATTTGGACAGACGGGGACTGAAGGAGCCAGTTGTTCCAGTATGGGAATCTGAAATTCAATAAAAAGGTGTAGATGAGCCACTAAGGGAGCCACCACCTTTGTGAGCACCCTGGGTGAAGAAAGTAGGCCAAATGGCAGGACACAAATCTGTCAATGGTTCCCCTGTACAGAGAACTGCAGGTACTGTTGAAACTCTGGAACCATGGGGACCTGAAGATATGAATCCCTGAGATCCAATGTCATCATCACATAGCATGGCTGAAATAATGGAATTATGAGTTGCAAAGTTTCCATCTTGAACAGTATTATCTGAAACAATTTTTTCAGAGAGTTGAGGTTGATCACAAACCAACTGTCTCCTTCGGGAACTAGGAATATGATGTAATAGACTCCTTGGCACACTGTGTCTTTGAAACTGGAACAATCACCTTTTTCTGGAGAAGAGACTGAATCCCTGCTTCCAATGCTTGTCACTTGAATGGATCACCTAGGAGAGTTGTTTCCACAGCTCCTGATGATGGTGGAAGAGACAGAAACTGTATTCGGGCCCACCTTGTCCAGGATGTTCAACCCCAATTTGTCGGTTGTCATGAGATACCAGGTTTCCAGAAAATGACTGAGCCTCCCACCAACCTCTGATGTTTCTCCAGCTGTGCCTTTGGCAGCATAGTCAGGACAGTGGACAGTCATTCCCTGTTTTTTGTCAAAGTTTCTTTAGAAACTTTCCCTGGAGGCCTTTCCCCTGGAATTTATGACTTCTTTTAATGTTCTGTTGACTTTGTGATGGTTGATGACATGACTTAGATGATGTCAATAAAAACAACTGTTTATTTTTTTGGTATTACCTGAATGAAAGGAGTGTTTTCTTTTTTTAAAGACTTCATGCATCTTCTCTTCAAGGTCTTTCCCAAAAAGGCATGAACCTGTAAAGGGTAGTCTCAATCCCATAGAACGTTGTGCCGAGGCAGTGCTTCAACCCTTCAGAAATACATTTTGACTGGCTGTAACTAATGCACCCCAGGAAAAAGCTGATGCCCTCACTGAATCAAGGACAATACCTGACAGGAATTCTGTTTACCCTTCTATAGACTCAAAAAGATACAGACACTGTCCACCCTCTTGCATTGTTTTTAAACAGAGTCTTAATGGTTGACAATAAGGACTGGGCACACATGGCCAATAAACTCCAGAGTTCAGAGCAAAATAAGAACCAGCATAACCCTTTTTAACTGAAGAATCAACCTTCTTATCTGCCACATTCTTAAGAATGTTTTTGTGTCAGCCATTGAAGGATGGCCCACCAGATTGGCACTAATAGAATCCACATGAACCAATTTAAGCAGTTTAAACTCCATCCCCTTCACTGGATAGAGTTTCGCCATGAAGCGAGGCATATTATTCCACTCCAGATCTTTGCATTCATTCAGTAGCACACTCGTAACAAACTGAAGAATGGGTAATGGACTGCTAGTCTGTTTTTTTTAAACTGTGGCAATACTGATTCTCTGGAAGTACTTGGCACATCTTCCACAGTAAAACATATATTATCTCCGACATGGGCAAATAGATCTGGCAACATATCCTTTGAAACATATTTCCCTTCATGTTCAAGGGTTCCTGGAAATGACTCATCTGATGATTTGGGGCTAGAAACATCAGAATAAATATCACATTCAACTGCAGTATTACAGTCTCTTGTCTCCTTTCTTAAAGAAGATAAAGGCCCTCATTACAACATTGGTGGTAAAAGCCGCTTACCGCCGTGCAGAAGACCCCCAACACACTGCCGCGGCCGCGGAAATCCGCCACAGCTATTATGACCCACAGCACGGAATCCGCCAAAATTCAGACACCCACACAAGTCCACCACACCAAAGGTCAGTGATAAACTGGTGAAAACAAAACCTCCACCGTCACGCCAACAGAAATACGCCCACACTATCACGACACACGAATCCATGTGGCGGTCTTTCAACCGCGGTATTCCATTGGCGGTACACACCGCCATGCTCAAAATACACACTTTTACAAAACACAGCCACATTGGACAATTCGAAATACACACACCTGATACACATACACACATCACTCCCACACACCCAATACAATATAACACACCCACATCACCCACAAACACCTACGACAACAATTGAGAAAGAAGCACAGAGAGAGACACCACCATCAACAACACTAGCATCCACAGGCACACCAAACCATCACCCACATAACTTCCACGCACCTCACACAACACACCACTACATATCAGCACACTTATCACCACACACACCACCCCACACATCACCCACACCACCCCATGGCACGGCAAAGACACCCCAGGTTCTCGGAGGAGGAGCTCTCGGTCATCGTGGAGGAAATCGTCCGGGTAGAGCCACAGCTATTCGGATCACAGCACACCTCCATTGCAAGGAAGATGGAGCTATGGCGAAGAATAGTGGACAGGGTCAACGCAGTGGGACAGCACCCAAGAAATCGGGATGACATCAGGAAGAGGTAGAAACGACCTACGGGGGAAGGTGCGTTCTGTGGTCTCAAGACACCACCTAGCGGTTCAGCGGACTGGCGGCGGACCCCCACAACTAACAACATGGGAGGAGCAGGTCTTGGCGATTCTGCATCCTGAGGGCCTCGCAGGAGTAGATGGCGGAATGGACTCTGGTAAGTCAAATCTTAACTATTACATCCCCACCCTACCTGCATGCCATCACATACCCCCACCCTCACCCCCATCACTCCAACTCCTCACAAATGTCCCAACATCACAAACCACACATCCCAACAACAAGCCCTGCATGCAACACCAAAGCATGGACACCCATCACCAAAGCATGCCCACTGCACATACCCATACACCCCCCTAAACCATCATCACACAAGGTCCCACACAGGAATGAAAGCACTGGGGTACACGGTCACCCACCCATTGCACACCATGGCACACACAGATGTAATAAACATCCTTGTATACCCCTGCAGGACCCCTACCCAACGTCACCGGACAGGAGGGTCCACACATGTCCACACCACCAACAGAAGAGGCCCACAGTGATGACAGCAGCTCTGTCCAACTGGATCTAGATGACCAGCCCGGCCCATCGGGGACCTCAGGACAGTCGGTTCCCATCACACAGTCACAGGCCACCACAGAGCTTCCACCCTCTGGAAACACCAGCACAGCACCCACCCAGCGGGCCCATACCTCTGTCCCCAGGACACGTCAATCAGCAGTGTGTCCACCACTACAGGGAACCTCTCCCCATGTGGCCAGAAACATGTCTGGTGTGTGGCAGGCTGGCAAAACTAGTCAGCCCACACTGGAAGTCGGGTATGTTTTCAGGGGCCATCTCTAAGATGCCCTCTGGGGTGTATTTCACAATAAAGTGTACACTGGCATCAGTGTGCATTTATTGTGCTGAGACGTTTGATACCAAACTTCCCAGTTTTCAGTGCAGCCATTATGGTGCTGTGGAGTTCGTGTATGACAGACTCCCAGACCATATACTCTTATGGCTACCCTGCATTTACAATGTCTAGGGTTTTGCTTAGACACTGTAGGGGCATAGTGCTCATGCACCTGTGCCCTCACCTATGGTATAGTGCACCCTGCCTTAGGGCTGTAAGGCCTGCTAGAGGGGTGACTTATCTATGCCATAGGCAGTGTGAGGTTGGCATGGCACCCTGAGGGGAGTGCCATGTTGACTTAGTAATTTTCTCCCCACCAGCACACACAAGCTGGCAAGCAGTGTGTCTGTGCTGAGTGAGGGGTCCCCAGGGTGGCATAAGACATGCTGCAGCCCTTAGAGACCTTCCCTGGCATCAGGGCCCTTGGTACCAGGGGTACCAGTTACAAGGGACTTACCTGGATGCCAGGGTGTGCCAATTGTGGAAACAAAGGTACAGTTTTAGGGAAAGAACACTGGTGCTGGGGCCTGGTTAGCAGGCCTCAGCACACTTTCAAATTATAACTTGGAATCAGCAAAGGCAAAAAGTCAGGGGGTAACCATGCCAAGGAGGCATTTCCTTACACCCACTACCCCAACAACAACAGGGACCTGGGGGCAGTGGCAGTGGGCACACGGTCCAGGGGACGGAGGCCCAGGAACACAGGGGACCTGGGAGGGCTGCTGTGCAACAGTGGGAGGACAGGCCCAGGGAGCCCACTCTCCACAAGGCCCTGTCCTCCATCATGGGAGCCTACCACCACTCCCAGGAGACGATGGCAATGGTACTGGCCAAGTTTCAGGAGACCCAGCGCATGCAGGAGGAACAGTATTTGGGCTTCAGGGAGGAACTCAGAACCATCAATTCCACCCTGGGCACCATCGTAGGGGTGCTGAAGGAAGTACTCAACACCAGGAGGGACACTGTGGCACAACAAGGGGCCCCTGACACTAGCATGGACGATGAACTGCCCACCACCTCCGCCTGCGCTAGTGGACAGGAGGCACCGCCACAGGACCACCACACCAGCACCCCACCCCCTGCAGAGGGAGAACCACTCCGCAAACGGTCCCTGAGATCCAGGACAATGACAGAGAATGATGCCAAGACCCCACCAAGAAATGAGACCACCCTGAATGTCATCCTTCTATCCCACTTTGTCACCCTGTCAGTCCTTAAACTGCCCCAGCTCCACTTCCTATGTCCGTTTGGGCAATGCACCTGTGAGACTAATAGACTGGACTCTGCCATGGACATTCCTCCATCATCACCCCTCACCATTTTGCAACCCCCTCCCATATTGAGCACTTAAATAAACACCCTTGAAGCACAAAACAATCTGGAGTCAGTCTGTGATTTCGGAATAGTGTATTAGCAATTACTGTGGCAAAAAGCTCTTTCAATTATAATGTCAACATACCTATGTCACACAGCTCTAGTCCATGAGGAATCAAAGCAGATGTCACACAGTGGGACCCACATCTGTGAAATTGTAAGGGAAAGTGACAACTCAGTGACCATACACTGGGTGAAAACGACAGACAGTAGAGCGGTAGTAGTGTTAAAGTACATGTAGTAGGCAGGTTTGTATTCTTACCTGTGTCTCACTGGAAATATTGCAGGATCACCGAGTACCTGTTGTCCATGTCCTCTTCTTCTGCTTCCTCATCTTCACTGTCCACAGGCTCCACAGCTGCAACAACACCGCCATCTGGACCATCCTCCTGCAGAAAAGGCACCTGTCGTCGCAAAGCTAAGTTGTGAAGCATACAGCAGGCCAAGATGATCTGGCACACCTTCTTTGGTGAGTAGAATAGGGATCCACCTGTCATATGGAGGCACCTGAACCTGGCCTTCAGGAGGCCGAAGGTCCGCTCTATTATCTGCTGTGTTCGCCCATGGGCCTCATTGTAGCGTTCCTCTGCCCTTGTTCTGGGATTCCTCAATGGGGTCAGGAGCCATGACAGGTTGGGGTAACCAGAGTCACCTGCAAATGGCGAGGGACAACTGTTAGACACACACTAACCTGTAGGGATAACCCCAGAACCAGACAACCATTCCCACTGTCTTGCTTCCAGGTGATCACCTAATAGCCACACACGGTGCCTCTGGAGTTGACCCATCACATAAGGGATGCTGCTATTCCGCAGGATGTAGGCGTCATGCACTGAGCCAGGGAACTTGGCAATCACATGGGAGATGTACTGGTCTGCCAAACACACCATCTACACATTCATGGAATGATAACTCTTCTGGTTTCTGTACACCTGTTCACTCCTGCAGGAGGGGACCAAAGCCACATGGGTCCCATCAATGGTACCTATGATGTTGGGGATATGTCCCAGGGCATAGAAATCACCTTTCACTGTAGGCAAATCCACCACCTGAGGGAAAACAATGTAGTTCCGCATGGTTTCAGCAGGGTAGACAACACTCTGGACAACACGTTTGAAAACATAGGCTGGGACATCCCTGATGCTATGTCCACTGTTGTTTGAAATGACCCACTTGCTAGGTAATGGAGCACTGACAGCACCTGCACTTGAGGGGGGATTCCTGTGGGATGGCGGATAGCTGACATCAGGTCTGGCTCCAGCTGGGTACACAGTTCCTGGATTGTGGCACGGTCAAGCCTGTATGTGATATCTTTCATCCATTGTCGACAGGTCCACCAGCGGTCTGTACACCGGAGGATGCCGCCATCTCCTCACATGTCCCAGCAGACGGTGTCTATGAAGGACAAAAGCGAGCACAGAGTCAACCAACTCAGAGGTGCGTACCCACAGCTTACACAGAACATGAATCCTAATCTGAAAAGTGGCATGTATGTGTGTTGAGTCTAGGCCTAGGTATGTGTGACGCAGTTAATAATTAAGCCATGTGGGCCCCTGAATTGGCGGCTGCCTGACCTCTAAAGTGGGACAATGGGATGTGAGGTAACTGCGCTGGCGTTGTACACCGTCACGGTATGCGGTCGAAGACAGCGGCGCAATGCTGCATTGGTTAACATTGGATCCAATGGGTCCCAGGAGCCAATGACGATGTACGCCGGCGGTGACGGTACGCACCGCCGCGGACGTGACCGCCATTTTCTATCTGTTCAATCACTCAAGACCCGATCTTCGACAGGTGAGGACCTACACTGCAAGTGCTGCTGTGACCTCGGCCTGGAAGAGACAATGGCTCGAGTGTCTGGGGAAAGGGCCCCTGCCTTCACATCGGAGGAGTTGGAGAAACTCGTGGACGGGGTCCTCCCCCAGTAAACACTACTCTACGGTCCTCCAGACAAACAGGTAAGTACACTGGGAGCGTGCTGTATGGGCTATGCTTGTGTGGAGTGGGGTGGGGTGGATGTAAGATGGGGGGGAAGATTGCAGAGTGCATGAAACGATGGTGAGTGCATGTGCCACATGGCAAGGGTAGGGATGGGGGCCAATGACTGTGACAGTGCAGTTGGTAATAAGTTTCTCTTCCCCCTGTACAATTCATGTAGGTCAGCGCCCACTAGAAAAAATATATTTGGCGTGCCATCGCCAAGGACGTCCGGACCCTGGGGGTCTACCACAAACGGAGCACCCACTGCCTTCAAAGATGGGAGGACATTCGCCGCTGGAGCAAGAAGACAGCGGAGGCTCAGCTGGGGATGGCCTCCCAACGTGGGAGGGGTGCCCGTCGCACCATGACCCCCCTGATGTTCAGGATCCTGGCGGTGGCGTACCCGGAGTTGGATGGGCGCTTGAGGGCATCACAGCAGCCACAAGGGGGTGAGTACACTCTCATCCTGCTGATTTTGCGCACAGTGAAGGTGTCTGGGTGGGGGAGGTGGGCTGTGGGTTTCCCTAGGCCAGGGCGAGTTTAGTAGGCAAGGACCCTCCGTAAGGCAGGCCATGTGGCACCCCACCCTACCTCTGTAGAGTGCAAAGTACACCTAGTCATGCCCCTGTGTCATCCAGGTGTGCAGATGTCGTCCATAGCCTTGTAGGCCATTTCCCAGGGATTGAACAGTGGAGCCCAAGAGCGTGGCGTAGTGCAGGGGGCTTCTGTGTCTGTTGTGTCCGCCAACGGTGGCGGTAATGGATGCACTGAACATGTCTTTCTTCTGTCATCGTCCCCCTTTTTGTGGTCTCCCTGTTCTTGTGTGCATTAGCATCATCAGGCGGAGGAGCAGTGGCACCAGAGCACGAGGGAGCTGCATCCCACATGGCCCTGTGCCCCCGCATCTACAGGTACAGCCGCCACCCCCCATACCAGCACCGCCCTCCCAGCAGCCCCTCAGCCTTTGCCCGTGCCCGCTCACCCAGGAGGGTGGGCATCACCTTCGCCCCAGGCACCTCAGACCCTGCCCCAGTCACCACTGCTGCCCTCAGTGAGGAGGCCATTGACCTCCTCAGGTCCCTCACTGTTGGGCAGTCTACCATTTTGAATGCCATCCAGGGTGTCGAAAGGCAGTTGCAACAAACAAATGCATTCCTGGAGGGCATTCATTCTGGTCAGGCTGCCCTTCAGAGAGTTTTTCAGACTCTGGCCTCAGCAATGACGGCAGCCATTGTCCGTGTCTCTAGCCTCCCCCCTCCAACTTCCTCCACCCAGACCCAATCCCCTGTACCCCAGCCTATCCCAAGCACACCTTTAGACCAGCATGCACACACGTCAACACACAAGGGAAGCTCAGGCAAACATAAGCAGCACACATCCCACAGGCACTCATGCAAGCATCACACACATGCAGACACACCAACATCCACTGCCTCCACTGTGTCCCCCTCCTCCTCGTCTCCCTCCTCCCTCCCAGTCTCTTCTACACTCACACCTGCATGCACTACATCTACAGCCACTACTGCCATAACCAGCACACCCACCACCACACCCCGCTCACGTGCAGTCACCACCCCCACTACCATTCACACGTCCCCTGTGTCCTCTCCCAGTGTGTCTGTGACGCCACCTCCCAAGATACACAAACCCAGGCACACACCCACCCAACAGCCATCCACCTCACGACAGCCTCCAGCGCATGCACCTTCACCAAACGAACACCTCCAAAAACCACAACCTCTTCCTCCACTCCCAAACCCCCTCCAGCTACCCGTTCCAGTGTCTCCCAAAGACTTTTACTGTCCAACCTTGACCTCTGTCCCACCCCTCCCCACCCCGTCCGTCTCCTAGGGCCCGACTCTCCAGGTCCCAACCTAGAACCTCAGCCACAACATCTCCGGGACCAGTGGTGCCTGTAGTCACCGGAATCTGGAGTGCACCGGCCACCAGGGCAGCCAGTGTGGCACGGAGCCACAGCACGTACAGTCCCCCACCTGTCAAGCATCAAAAGTTGGCCAGTGCCCGGCGGGAGAGGGGGAAGACTCCGGCCACCAAAGCCGCTCCCAGTGGTCCCGGTGGGAGTGTGGAGTCAGCTGTGACTCCTTCCAAGGTGGGGAAGGGCCACAAGAAACCCGGCAAGTCTGGGAAGAGCAGCACAGTGGAGGAGACCGCCATCATCCCCGCTGCCCAGGAGGCCGTCGCCATCATCTCCGCTGCCCAGGAGGCCACCGCCATCATCCCCGCTGCCCAGGAGGCCACCGCCAGCACCTGCCTTGCTGCCCAGGAGGCCACCGCCAGCACCTGCCCTTCTGCCCAGGAGGCCACCGCCAGCACAAGCCCCGCTGGGCTAGAGAGGACCGCCAGCACAAGCCCCGCTGGGCTAGAGAGGACCGCCAGCACAAGCCCCGCTGGGACAGAGAGGACCGCCAGAACATGCCCCGCTGGGACAGAGAGGACCGCCAGCACGAGCCCCGCTGGGCTAGAGAGGACCGCCAGCACAAGCCCCGCTGGGACAGACAGGACCGCCAGCACAAGCCCCGCTGGGCTAGAGAGGACCGCCAGCACAAGCCCCGCTGGGACTGAGTGGACCGCCAGCACAAGCCCCGCTGGGACTGAGTGGACCGCCAGCACAAGCCCCGCTGGGCTAGAGAGGACCACCAGCACAAGCCACGCTGGGACAGAGAGGACTGCCAGCACAAGCCACGCTGGGACGTAGAGGACCGCCAGCACAAGCCCCGCTGGGACAGAGAGGACCGCCAGCACAAGCCCCGCTGGGACATAGAGGACCGTCAGCACAAGCCCCGCTGGAACAGAGAGGACTGCCAGCAGCTGAGTCACTGCAAAGGAGCCCGCTGCCTCAAGCACTGCTGAACAGGGCACCGCTGCCTCAAGCACCGCTGAACAGGGCACCGCCGCCTCAAGCACCACTGAACAGGGCACCGCCGCTACAGGCACCGCTGAACAGGGCACCGCCACCACAAGCACCGCTGAACAGGGCACCGTCGCCTCAAGCACCGCTGAACAGGGCACCGCCGCTACAAGCACCGCCGAACAGGGCACTGCTGCCACAAGCACCACTGGCCCATCCGCGCCAAGGGCACTGACGCTACTGAGTCCGTCACGAGCAGGATGGAGCACTCTGGGCACAGAACCCCCTCCAGAACCAGAGGAGAGATACATCCACTACCTCTGTCCTTAGCAGGATGAAGCACTCTAGGCACCATGCCCCCTCCAGAACTAGTGGCGACTGTCATCCACTACCTCTGTCCTTAGCAGGATGAAGCACTCTAGCCACCATGCCCCCTCCAGAACCAGTGGAGACTGTCATCCACTTGAGAGACTGTGGCTTTGCACTCCCCAGGATGGAACAGTGGGCAACCCACCCACTGTATAGACTTGAGAGACTGTGGCTTTGCACTCCCCAGGATTGAACAGTGGGCAAACCACCCACTGTATGGACTTGAGAGACTGTGGCTTTGCACTCCCCAGGATTGAACAGTGGGCAACCCACCCACTGTATAGACTTGAGAGACTGTGGCTTTGCACTCCCCAGGATTGAACAGTGGGCAAACCACCCACTATATAGACTTGAGAGACTGTGGCTTTGTAGTCCGCAGGATGGAATAGTGGGCAACCCACCCACTGTAGAGACTTGAGAGACTGTGGCTTTGCACTTCCCAGGATTTAACAGTGGGCATGTGGCCCCCTCGTGGATTTGGCGTTGTGCACTCAACCGGCTGAGGTGCCCCCCCTTTCCCTCCCCCTGAGGTGCCTGTTTTCTTGCTCTCTGATGGCCCTGCAGTGTTCTCTCCGTCATGGTCGGGGATCTTGTGTGGGCCTCGCCCATACCGTGGGGGCCCAGTGTTCCACAGACTTCATTGGAGCACTACCTGGACTACTAAGCTTGGTGTATATTTTGTTTATGGTGTATATATCTATTTTTGCCTACTTGATTTTAATATATTACAATGGTTACACTCATTTCCTTTTGTCTAGGCCCAATGAATGCAGAAGCACCTGATTTCAATGTGGTCTGCATCACAATCTAAACGCGCCTGCACGCGACAACACCACATGTCTCACATGTCTCGGCGAACTCATGGATTCCTCCACAATGTAAACATATAAAACTGCCTGATAAACTGCCTGATTTGCAGAGGCCCACACAACTCTGCATCAGACATAAAATGGAGAAATGGCAGTATATTTAAAAAAAGCCTGCCATATTTAATTATAGACATTAGTTAGAAGGTGGGTGGGGTTAGCAAGCATTTCCTGTTTTCGTTCCTGTCTCTGATTGGACAATATCTCATTTAAGTATGACTGGGTCGAGGACGAGGGATGTGGAGGTAATGGTATTGTTCCCGCTTTTGCCTGTGTGAGTGTGTTCTTTGTGTGCTATTATGTAGAAACTATTTTAGCAATGTGTTTTAAATGTTTACAAGCTGCGCTATTGATACCGTTTTACTAGAAAGAAGATTAGGAAGGTGGGCCGCAGCGCTGTGAGAGGGCAAATGCACTGACCTTCTAGTCAGTGTCTGCTGCCCTGCCCAGCTTCTCTGGCTGCTGCTGCTGCCTCTGCCTTTTGCCTGTGTGAACACTGAATTTTTACTAATAAAATATTCATGTATGTTGAGTTACAAGTCTGCATAGAATTTGACTAAACATAGAAAATAATGTGTGACTTAGAAAATGTGCCCACTTGAGTGGCCATCTTTAATCACGAAGTGTCCTTGTTAAATGCTTATTAATATAAATTGATGTGCCTATGTTTAGTTTATTGTAGTAGTGTATTAGATCAATGAATTTGTATTATGTACTTGCTTTATTAATTATAGGCCTTAAGTTAGCGAGTTTTGGGTTTGGGCCTACTTGCACAGCCTCTTGTTAAGCTGCACTGTTCTAATAATTTGTGTAACTGCCTGTTTAGAGAAATTAATTAATGTATTGTTTTACTGGATTGACCAAACATAAGCGGATGTCTCTAACTTTCTCATGAGAACTGCTTGCTAGAATGTCTTGTACCTAGAAAGTTACAATATAATAGAGTAATGCGTGAGACAGTGATGTTCCCAGGAGCTAACAATGAATGCGCTGACTGGAGTACAAAAGGATACAAAAATTGTTGCCTGACGAGCCAGACTATGGGAACAGGAGAAGAGGAGCCAATCATCGACATGTGAAAGACAGTTTAGTTATATCTTTGATTTAGAAATAAACTCTTATTGGACTAATTGTAAACATACGACCAATCACAATGTGGGAAGTTCTTTAGACAATTTTAACTTAACCCGACTGCAGAGAGAGAAGCTAGCTCCCCTTCTAATCTGATTTCTTGTGTGCAGGAGGCTTATCCTATCCTGTCTAAGGAGCTGAAAGGTCCTAATGACTTTATTACTTAAACTTTGATGCCCAATGCTGATTTTTAGTTATTGCTTTCTAAAGGTTCAGATAGCTTAGAGTCCCCAATTCTGAACCGTCCCTTTTAATGTCCTGTTGCTGATGCTGACAAAACAGAAGTCCAACTGACAAAGATGATCGCAGCTTGCTGATCCATGTGAGGAGAGGTATAACAAATGCTAATGTTCTTTGTTAGAAATGGGGTCTTTGGTTGACAGTCAGGTTACCCCCTGTTCAAGCAAGGACCCTCACTCTAGTCAGGGTAAAAGAGAATCACCCTCAGCTAACCCCTGCTTACCCCCTTGGTAGCTTGGCAGAGCAGTAGGCTTAACTTCAGAGTGCTATGTGTAAAGTATTTGTACCAACACACAAAGTAACTTAATGAAAACACTACAAAATGACACAACAGCAGTTCAGAAAAATAGGAAATATTTATCTAAATAAAACAAGACCAAAACTGCAAAAATCCGACATACACAAGTCAAGTTATGAATTTTTAAAGATTAAACTCAAAAATAGCGCTTAGAAACACAAAATACTTCGATGAGGTATTAACATGGCGTCATGACGGAGTCGTTCCCAACAAGCCGACAACAGCGGCGCCGGACATGGAGTCGCCTAGACCCCCTAGTACAGTACCTTTGGTGAAGAGTGAAAACAAGCCGATGCGCGAAGTCGGGGATTGCGGCGTCTGTGTAAAATGTTGAATCCGCGCACTTTGGGCCTGCGAAGGTTGTCGCGTTCCAGCAAAGATCACGTAGTCGGTTGCAGGCGGCGTCACCGGATTCAGCAGCGCGTCGCTCCAAAGTCGTCCGAAGTCGATTTCCTTGGATTTCCACCAGCTTTCCTTTCAAGGGCCCAGGGACTGGATAGGGCACCACTTGTCAGAGCAGGTGCTGGCAGAGAGAAGTCTTTGCTGTCCCTGAGACTTCAAACAACAGGAGGCAAGCTCTAAATCAAGCCCTTGGAGATTTCTTCACAAGATGGAAGGCACACAAAGTCCAGTCTTTGCCCTCTTACTCTGGCAGAAGTAGCAACTGCAGGATAGCTCCACAAAGCACAGTCACAGGCAGGGCAGCACTTCTCCTCAGCTCTTCCCCTCTTCTCCATACAGAGGTTCCTCTTGATGTCCAGAAGTGATCGAAAGTCTGTGGTTTTGGGTGCCCTTCTTATACCCAATTTCTCCTTTGAAGTAGGCCTACTTCAAAGTAAAGTCTCTTTTGAATGTGAAATATTGCCTTGCCCAGGTCAGACCCCAGACACTCACCAGCGGGTCGGAGACTGCAATGTGTAAGGACAGGCACAGTCCTTTCAGGTGTAAGTGACCACTCCTCCCCTCCCTCCTAGCACAGATGGCTCATCAGGAAATGCAGACTACACCCCAGCTCCTTTGTGTCACTGTCTAGTGTGAGGTGCAACCAGCCCAACTGTCAAACTGACCCAGACAGGGAATCAACAAACAGGCAGAGACACAGAAATGGTATAAGCAAGAAAATGCTCACTTTCTAAAGGTGGCATTTTCAAACACACAATCTTAAAATCAACTTTACTAAAATATATATTTTTAAATTGTGAGCTCAGAGACCCCAAATTCCACATGTCCATCTCCTCCCAAAGGGAATCTGCACTTTGATCAGATTTAAAGGTAGCTCCCATGTTAACCTATGAGAGGGACAGGCCTTGCAACAGTGAAAAACGAATTTAGCAATATTTCACTGTAATGACATATAAAACACATTGCTATATGTCCTACCTTAACCATACACTGCACCCTGCCCTTGGGGCTACCTAGGGCGTACCTTAGGGGTGCCTTACATGTAAGAAAAGGGAAGGCTTGGGCCTGGCAAGTGGGCACACTTGCCAAGTCGAATTTACAGATAAAACTGCACACACAGACACTGCAGTGGCGGGTCTGAGACATGATTACAGAGCTACTTATGTGAGTGGCACAACCAGTGCTGCAGGCCCACTAGTAGCATTTGATTTACAGGCCCTGGCACCTCTAGTGCACTTTACTAGGGACTTACTAGTAAATCAAATATGCCAATCATGGATAAACCAACTACATACAATTTACACATAGAGCATATGCACTTTAGCACTGGTTAGCAGTGGTAAAGTGCTCAGAGTTCAAAAGCCAACAGCAACAGGTCAGAAAAAATAGGAGCCAGGAGGCAAAAAGATTGGGGATGACCCTGCATAAGCAAAAAAGTCCAACATTCTTGTTGCAAATATTGCCTTTTGTTTCTAGGTACCAACCACTAATTGCTTACAGGCATAGCTAGATGTTTTCCAAATTTGTGTTGATAAAATTGATTTTGCATGAAGCCCAACTGCTAATGCTAATTAGATGGTTAGTAAGGGAAGTCCTGAAACATTAACAGATCATTATTAACAAATATTGTCATTGCTCAGTTGCTCAACCTAATGTATACTGGCTCAAATGTGCAGTTGTTCTTGTTATTGATTTGTACTGTTACACTTGAGTGTTTAGTAACTAATGCTCAAACTAAATTGAGATTCTTCATGAGATTTGGTTTAGATTCAGTGCTTTTCATATGTGCTTATTAGATTGTGTTGAGATAGATCTACGTGACCTTAGCATTTTTAATATAGGGAAATAAACATTCTAACTTTCACACATGGTGTGGTTATTCATGGCCAGTTGGGTCATGGTATGTAACTAATGAATGACTCCATAGATCATTGATGTTTTATGATTGTATTGGGGTTATGGTGGGAATACCTCTAAGAGCAGTCAAAAGGTCCATCAAACCTCTAACGCGCCCCCTTATGAATGAAAATTAAGAAACCAAGGGCCAGATGTAGCAACTTGGCAATTTGCGACTTGCAAATTGCGAGTCCCTGCGACTCGCAATTTGCAAGTCGCAAATTGCTATGCAGTACGGTGTCTCAGACACCGACTGCGACTCGCAATGGGGTCGCAATGACCCACCTCATCAATATTCATGAGGTGGGTCGCAAATTGCAGCCCCATTGCGAGTATAGGCACTCGCTAACATGGAGGCCTGCTGACGTCAGCAGACCTCCATGTTCGTGAATGCTTTTTAAATAAAGCAGTTTTTTTTTTTTTAAGTGTAGCCCGTTTTCCTTAAAGGAAAACGAGCTGCACTTAAAAAAAAAACGAAACCTTTAGTTTCGGTATTTTTTCAGGGCAGGGAGTGGTCCCTTGGACCACTCCCTGCCCTGAAAAAAATTTTTTGGGTCCATTCACAAAGTGGAAGGGGTCCCATGGGGACCCCTTCTAATTTGCGAGTGGGTTACCATCCACTTGAAGTGGATGGTAACTGCGACTCCATTTGCGACCGCGTACGCGGTCGCAAATGGAATTGCATCCCACTGCGAGTCGCAAATAGGAAGGGAACACCCCTTCCTATTTGCGAGTCGGAAATGCATTTTGCGAGTCGGAGCCGACTCGCAAAATGCATTTCTGAATAGCAAAGTGGCTTTTGCGCCTCGCAAACGGCGATTTTCGCCGTTTGCGAGGCGCAAACACTTTGCTACATCTGGCCCCAAGTGCATGTCGCGCCTGGCTGGCAAACCGGCGCGACAACTGCTATTTTCCGAGGCGCTTCAGCACAAGGGCTCTACTTCCCCCATAGTGGGACCTCACACATCCTCAATTCCAGCCCAGCCTCCTACGATGTCTGATAAGGAACAGCCTACAACCATGGACCGGATACTACAGATCACCGCCATCAATCGCCGGATAGAGGGGATGGACGCCTCCATATCCTCCCTGACCCTGGAGACCAAATCCATGCGATCACACATTGCAGGCTTCCAGTCCAGAGTGACGGGATTGGAGCATCGCATGGGGACCCTGGAAGTTCACGTGACCACAGTCCAGGACAGGGATCAGGACCTTCTCTACCTTCGGAGCAAAATAACGGACCTGGAAGACAGAAGCCGAAGAGATAACATTCGCCTTTTCGGATTTCCGGAAAATGAGGAGGGACCAGATGTACAGGCCTTCCTTGGCTATATCCTCCCCAAGCTGACCTCGCTGACCTTTGATCCACCACTGGAATTCCAGCAAGCACACAGAGTAGGCCCGAAATGCCCTGATGGGGCCTGTAGACCCTGCCCGTTCATCGCATGCCTGCTACGTCACACTCATACTCGCCAACTCCTCCAAGCAGCACAAAATAACTGACCTTTTTGGATGGAAAAATATGAAATCCGCATAACGGCTGACTATTCCAAAGACACCAACGAACGCAGGAAGGCCTTTCTGGCCCTAAGATCTCGAGTCCGTCAGCTGGAGATGAACTACAGCCTTTTCGATCCAGCGAGAATTTGGGTCACCAAAAATGGAGTATCTAAAGACTTCTACAACCCGAGGACTTGAGACTATTTTTGGACTCCTTTCAGCACCAACCCATGGATTCCATCACTTCGACCCGACCGCAAGACACCTTGGGGGACAACAGTTATACCCCTTCCCCAGAACCGGAGAGGGGAGGAATGGAACGGTACGACCCCGACAACTGTCCTAGAGGCAGAGACCTGGAGAGGCTTACCGGGTCACACGACGATAGGGGCCAGGTCTTGCACGCCGTGGCACTCCACACCCAGCTTTCGGAGAGGGACAAATCCCACTCACCCCTGAAACCGGCATCTACACCCCCCTGAGACGGTGATCTGACACAGCGGCTATATGAGACAACGGCGAGTGCCTTGGAGCATGATCATCGCCAACCCGACAGACGGATGAGTACCTGCCTGGACTTTGCGTTTTCTTTACTGTTGTTGATGATGTTGCTAATATGTTCCTACCCCTGTAATGTAACGTAACGTAACAACATAATATACGTTATCTCAAGCCTATTACCGAGTACATGCTGCCTGCACTTAGACTAGACCTTGTTGACATCCACTGTTTATGCATAGGCCAGGGATATGCCTTATAGTGTAATGCCTTACATGTAACATAATGATATTGCGTCACAGAGATGTTATCTATGACCTGGTAGCCTATATGTACACTTTAAAGTCTCCTCCTGGCCCAATGCTAATCTGCTCCCCCGCCCCTCTCCCCCTTCTGCCCTCCTCCTTCTTCTTTGCTACTCCCCCACACCTACCCCCTTACCCCCCCTCCCCCCTCACCACAAATCGTCTATATGGTACAGGACCCTGCATGTCAGCGACAACTAGACCTAGCAGTTTCTTGTCCCACTAATAGGGGTACATAAATAATACAAATCCCCCCGACAGCAGAATGACCCTCTTTTACACACAGCCATACGCCTCCCCCTACCACCATAACAACAGGATGCTACACTGCCAATAGCTATATATATTCTATACCCTCTCCTCCGCTCCAATCCCCCCCCACACAGGATAATAAAAACCTTTACCACCACTTTCTCCTAAGTTCCTCCACGGCATACCCATAACACCCCTCCGCCCTCCGGAGACAGAGGGTTCCATAAGAGGCGGCAGCGGCAGCCGTCCCCCCGCCTCCCCAGCCGGGACCTGGTCAGCGGCGCTGAGAGCTCCTATAGGATCGGACCCGCAGTCTACAGATCTACCCCCAGGGGACATTGTTCCCCTAGCTATTCTAGCCTAGCTCCTTCCTCCTTATTCCTTTCCCCCCTCCTCTACCTTCACCCTCTCTTCTCCTTCTAACGTCCCCCCTCTTCTTTCTAATATCTCTCTACACTAATCACTTCCTTCTCCCTCTGCCCCACCTTTTCCTCTATTCCCTCCTTTCCCTCCTACCCTCATTCTTCTCTACCTCCTCTTTTTCTCTTCTGAAGGACCACTCGACGTTCACCAGCTTTCCCCTTCACAAACCATTACAGTGCTAGATGATACCGTCCCTGCTTCCAACAGTAAAGGTGACCCTCTCCACTACGCTCTGAACAGCTGAGGCCTTACCTCGATATCAAGCATGCCGGGAGCTGCCCCCCGCATGACACACGCATTACGGATCCTCTCCTGGAATGTGCATGGCATGACGAATTATATCAAATGAAAAAAGGTGCTGTCCTATCTCCAATCAAAAGGGGCGGACATAGCTCTGATTCAGGAGACACATCTCGACAGTACGTAAACTAGCAAACTTCATCGGGATTGAGTGGGAAGGGTTTTCTTTAGCTGCTGCCCAGCAACCCAAGAGATCGGAGGAGGTACCCCCGCAAATGCTGAGTAGCGATACTACTACGTAAATCCCTTCTGGTTACAATCATCAAAACATGGAATGATCCAGAGGGGAGATATGTATTCGCAAAACTGAAGGTGGGAGACACTTTTCCCTGCGTGGGCTCTGTCTACGCACCGACCGGCACTAAGCGACCTGTCTTCCTGCAATTAAACCGCCTCCTGACCGAAATTGGGTCCACCCATCACATCATAGGGGGAGACTGAAACCTTGCCCGGGATGCCATATTAGATAGGACGGGTCCCATCGATACGGGTAACAACCACGACAGGTCACTACTGACAGACTTGACCACTGATGCGGGCTTAGTCGATTACTGGAGACTAATCCATCCAAAGGACAAGGAATATACCTTCTTTTCACCTGTCCACGGCACCCAATCTCGCCTGGACTACTTTTTCGTATCACACACCGTAATTCCCCAACTCCAAGACACCAGTATATTAGATAGCGGACTTTCAGATCATTCCCCTATTCTACTTCTGATCCAAACGGTCTCACTTCCCCTGGCCGTAAACCATGGTGCTTCACGGTGCACAGGTACCGCTCCCCTCAAGAGAAAGAACAGTTGAGGACTCATGTGTCCACATACATGGCCAACAACACTGGCACTGTGGACTCCAAACGGGTTCTTTGGGCGGCGGCGAAGGCAACTCTGAAAGGCAATATGATGTGCGATGCAGCACTGGCTAATAGGGACAGGGCGACTCGCCAACGAACCCTCAAAGACGACATTCAGAGCCTCAGCAGACAATACACCACTCAGCCATCTCTCGCACTACGTCGCTCCCTCGAACAAACCTGAATGGCACACAACGAGCTTTACACCTCGCAGGCAGAATACACATTGCAATGACTACGCGGCCGCCACTACGAGCAAGGTGAGAAGGCTGGACGGCTTTTGGCGCCACAACTCCGGCACAGAGAAGCTGCCTCCGTCATCCCGGCATAACGTCCACCTCAGGAGAAGCACTAATGCACCCACAAGATATCGTAAATGAATTTGCGGCCTTTTATCAACATCTTTATACCCCTGAAACAGCGGCGAGTAATGCGCAAATCGAGTCCTTTCTTACCGCGCCAACCTACCCCGCCTTTCGGAAGCAGGCCAGGCTCTCCTAGAGGGTGATATAAGCAGGACAGAAATAGCTCAAGCCAGTTCGAATCTCTCCTACCTCAAATCTCCGGGCGAGGCTGGCTTCCCTGCAGAGTTTTATAGATGGGCAGGAGAAGAGGTAGTGACTGCTGTGCATGAGGCACTTCCGGAGGCATGCGAAAAGGGCTCCTTAGGTGTATTGTCCAATAAGGCCACAATTGTTGTCCTACTCAAACTGGGCAGAGATCCCCTACTCCGCGGTAGCTATCGACCTATTTCTCTCCTGAACGGAGACATCAAACTCTTGGCTAGTGTCTTGGCGGCACGCTTACGTAAAGTCATACCGTCCTTGATCCATAATACCCAGGTAGGGTTTGTACCGGGCCGCACCTCCAGAAATCATATGCGCACTCTCTGTCACACTCTATACGAATCCTTAAACAAGCCAGAGGAAGCCCTGGCCTTGTCCCTCGATGCAGAGAAGGCGTTCGACCGCATCGAATGGCCCTATCTGTTCGCTAGTATGAAACACTTTGACCCCGGAGAACAATTTATCTCCAAAGTTCGCTTATTATACGACCACCCTACGGCGCAAGTTAACTGCAGGGGTTTCCTATCGGACCCGTTCCCCATTGGAAGAGGTACGAGACTGGGTTGCCCCTTGTCACCACTCTTGTAACTACTATCAATGGAACCTCTGGCAGCCACCATCCGAAACTCCCAGCAGATAAAAGGCATCCCCCTTACAGGCGGCACCTCCAAAATCTATCTCAATGCTGACGATATCTTGCTAACCCTGTCTGACCTGGAAAGATCCCTACCATCGTTGCTCTCAGTCATAGAAGGCTTTGCATCCTTATCCGGATACTGGGTGAATTGGGAAAAGAGCAAATCATTACCCCTCTCACGAGTAACGACGAGGGCAGCAATCCACGGTCTCCCATTTAAATGGACCCCGACTCGCCTCAAATATTTGGGAACGCTTGTCAACCGGGGCCTGAGCACATGGTTAGGGATAACTTGGACCCCCTTGTATCCCGGATGAAGCAGGACTTTGCAAAATGGTCACTATTGAGTCTTTCCAAGTGGGGCAGGGTGCAGGTGGTCAGAATGGTCACCCTTCTGCGCTTCACATATATACTGGGCATGCTTCCCCTACATGTGCCCCTTGCTCCGGATGATAGATGCCTCAATAAGAGCTTTTGTTTGGGGCTCCACACGCCTGAGGCTGACGCCGGCAAAAATATTGGCGCGACGATCCTGCGGAGGTTTAGGACTCCCCTCAGTGGAACAATACTCACTAGCCCTACAGCTATCGCAACTGGCTTATATGCTTCCCAGAACTCCAGACCCTCCGCAGTGGATAGCTACAGAGAAACTTCTACGGGCCCATCACGAAGGGCTAGGAGGGTTATACACTGATCGTCCCCGACAGCCCAATCCTGTCCTTACGGCAACAAACGCGGCATGGTGTAGGACTCACACCTACTAGGAGTACATCCCTTCTTACATACCCAAGCCCCCATAGAGGGTAACAATAGCATCAAAATAGGGGGAACCATCCTAAGATGTCCTCAATGGAACATTGCCGGTATCCGCTGTATAGCCCAGATCATAGATGGTGACCGGCTCCGGCCCTTTGATAACCTAAGAGAGGAGTTCGACGTTCATAGTAGTCAAGAATGGCGTTACCTACAGCTTAAGCACTGCCTGCATAAAGCACTAGGAACCCTCTCATGGGAGGTCAAGGACTCACCAATTGTCGCCTATTTACAGACATGGGGCCGCCATAGAGGTGTAACGGGCAGCTTATATGAAGTACTAGCAAATCATCTTTACTCGCAACCTATTCTTGAAAGGTTGCACCTTAAGTGGCAAGGCCGACTAGGGACCACTTATACCGAGGAGGACTGGTAAGACATTCTGGAATCCCTCGACAGAGGCACCAGAGAAGCCCGACTGAAGTTTTGCCTCTTTAAAGTCCTCCAGGACTGGTACTGGACCCCTACGAAACTCTTTGGGGCGGGTCTTATACCACATGGAAACTGCTGGCGCTGCGCAGATTCTCACTGCGACTTACTACACATTCTGTGCCACTGTCCATCGATACAACCCTTATGGGATGCTGTGCACCACACTCTGGCGGACTCCCTTCAGATACCGCACCCGATCCCGCCGCCACTTATCCTTCTCCATGACATGCGTCCATATCCCCCCCTGCCACGACCACAGCAGCGATTACTACATACGGCACTCGCCACAGCCAAAATTTGCATACTCCGACACTGGAGATCCAGCACCGCTCCAACCCCGGCATAATGGGTGACTGCTATGATCCAAACCGCTACACACGAATGGGTAATCTATAATCTACAGGACCAGGCGGTCTTGTTTACAGAAGTTTGGAGAACTTTCCTAGTAGGACCATAACTGACAAAAGCCTTTCCCCTCCTAACACCTAGCTCCTCTACCACCCATCCCTTCCCTTCCCCATTCCACATCAGCTGGTGGACAGCCGACAGACGCCAACCTGGTCCCCCCCCTCTTCTCTTCCTTTCCTCTCGTTCCCCATCTCGCCAATATCCACCTCCACTCTCACTTCCTGTGCCAACGTACACCCTCTTTTTCACCGACTCCTAGATCACCTATCTCTGGCAGAACCCCTCGGCCCCACACTGCTTTTCTATAGCCTCGTTCTTCTTAATCCCCCTCATATCGAAGTTTCCTCTCCCTCTTTTCTATCCAGCGTACATTAGCCCGACCAGTGCAGAACTACTAGATCCGCTCCCAAGAGGTTAAAGCTGTCAGGGACACCCACCCAGACCTCCCTCGATCCCTCTTCCCCCAAGGTATGGGAGAGGCAACAGCAGATAACTTACCCATACTGTACTCTATACACAATCGACCCACAGAATATCTGCCCCTTTCGGCTACCTTTTAACCATCAGGAAAGATATCAACAGAATGCGCCGGGGCCTCACTCTCCTGTCGGATTGTGCTACAGGCCAACAACAGCACGCATAAACATCTATAAATTGGAGTCACTGTCGCCGTGGGTTTAGCGATAGGGAGTAACACGACACTCAGGAGACAGAATGAATATACGTGATTTTTATTGTGTTTCAACAGTATATCGATAACAGTCTCTATCTGTGGGTTTTAAGATGGGTGATCTCCTCTGTTTCTTCTCCCTCAGGTGTCTCAGTGGCGGTATTGTCAGGAGGACCGGAAAAAGAGGAACGAAAGGCAGGTAAGTAGTGTCTCTGTAAGTGAGTTTGGAGAGAGAGAGAGAGAGAGAGAGAGAGAAAAAAAAAAAAAAAAAAAATGTGGTAACAATATCTTCTCCCAAGAAAAGGAAAAAGAAAAGGAAATAGGATTTTAGGGTGAGGGCTGTAGGACCCCGTCCCTACACCTCTGTGTGTACAGTCTCCGTCAAAGTCTAGTAAACCACTCTACCGCCGTGCTCAGTGGTTAGTGATCCACTTTGTTGGTGAGATTTCCCTTTTCCCAAACTTCCTCCCTCCTTTCTCCCCCTCTACCCCTCTCCTCCACCCTCCTACCTTCCAACCATATGCATTAATTTATTCCTTAAGCAGGACCGTACCTGCTTTAGCCACGTCCCTCCAGGGACGTGGCGGAGTTCGAGCCTCTTGGGACTGTCCTGTCCCTCCGGGGGGGGGGGTGTCTCTCGGGTGTTCTCTGGTTTTGTTCCCCCAAGGTGTGGATCGCTGGTTCTTTTGGATCCTTCGATGTGCTCTCGATTTAGAGTCTCCGTCCTTTCCTCCTCCGCGTCTTTCTCCTCAGTGTTCTCCTCCTCCTCTGTGCATGCTGCGCGTAGTCCTTCTTCCCTTTTTACTCTCTTGGGAACCGGATTCCCGGCGTTGACGGCCACTTCCTTTTCCTCCCGGCGTTGCGGTTTCCGTTCCTCCACCGGTAAGTCTATGGGAATCCGAATGTCCGGATTCCCGTTTTCAGGTGTTTTGTCCTCATTAGTAGCTGTCGGGTGCCATGCCGATCCCGGATCGGCATGAAATGGAGCTGTGGCATCCGTCGCCCGGCTACAGTCACATACTTCCAATATCCCGTGATAGACACCCTTTACCCGCCCTGATCCCCCCTCCTCCCTGGTCACTTAAATAAAGGTGGCAATTACGTCCTGAATTACTGTTCAATTCCCTCCACCACGCCCACATCCTGGATACTCCACACTTAACATCTTGGACCTTGCGCCCCACAGTATAAGTATACATATACATATATTTACATAAGCTCACATAATATTTCATGATACGAAGGAAATTATCAACATACTCTCTAATCCACCCTGGCTCGCTGACCTAACCCTCCCTTTCCCCCTCCCCAGTTTTTTTTCTGTCCACCTCTACCACTCCCCCCCTCTTCTCCCTTACCTATCTCCATCTCTAATACATTTTTCCACCAACCCCCCTCTACCCATCCCTATCTCCCCCCACTTCAGATAATAGTATTCATTTTATCTTTCAGTTTATCTTATTTAATATATTTCAAACCGCCTTAGATGGCAATTAACCCTAATATGTTAATCGTAAAAACTAACCCTTTTATGAAGCATATGGGCGATAGCTCGCAATGTACTCTGTAATATCCTTTAATTTCCAATAAAGATAAAAAAATTTTTTTTAAAAGAGTCCATCCTAAGGCCCAGTACATGGTTAGTCTCCGTAGGAGCCGATCATAAGGCCCGGTACATGGTTTGTCTCCTTATGAGACCCTCATACTAGAAATGATAGCAGAGTATGTTGGTTTCGTCTCCTTAAGGGACCACCACTACAGAGTCCCCCATACGAAATAAGTAGAAGAGTAGGACTTGTTTCTTAGAAATGGTAAAAGAGTTCGATTGATAATCTCCTTAACCCCTTTGCTGCCAGGCCTTTTCCCCCTCCTGTGCCGAGCCTTTTTTTGGCTATTTGGAGAAGTTCGCGCTTAGGCCCTCATAACTTTTTGTTCACATAAGCTACCCACGCCAAATTTGCGTCCTTTTTTTCCAACATTCTAGGGATTCTAGAGGTACCCAGACTTTGTGGGTTCCCCAGAAGGAGGCCAAGAAATTAGCCAAAAAACAGTGAAAATTCCGTTTTTTTTAAAAAAATGGGAAAAATGGGCTGCAGAAGAAGGCTTGTGGTTTTTTCCCTGAAAAGGGCATCAACAAAGGGTTTGTGGTGCTAAAATCACCAGCTTCCCAGCTTTCAGGAACAGGCAGACTTGAATCAGAAAACCCAATTTTTCAACACAATTTTGGCATTTTACTGGGACATACCCCATTTTTACGATTTTTTGTGCTTTCAGCCTCCTTCCAGTCAGTGACAGAAATGGGCATGAAAACAATGCTGGATCCCAGAAACCACAACATTTCTGAAAAGTAGACAAAATTCTGAATTCAGCAAGGGGTAATTTGTGTAGATCCTACAAGGGTTTCCTACAGAAAATAACAACTGAAAAAGAAAAATATTGAAATTGAGGTGAAACAAACATCAATTTTTCTCTACGTTTTACTCTGTAACTTTTTCCTGCAATGTCAGATTTTCGAAAGCAATATACTGTTACGTCTGCTGGACTCTTCTGGTTGCGGGGATATATAGGGCTTGTAGGTTCATCAAGAACTCTAGGTACCCAGAGCCAATAAATGACCTGCACCCTGCAGTGGGTTTTCATTCTATGCCGGGTATACAGCAATTTATTTGCTGAAATATAAAGAGTAAAAAATAGCTATCAAGAAAACCTTTGTATTTCCAAAATGGGCACAAGATAAGGTGTTGAGAAGCAGTGGTTATTTGCACATCTCTGAATTCCGGGGTGCCCATACTAGCATGTGAATTACAGGGCATTTCTCAAATAGACGTCTTTTTTACACACTGTCTTACATTTGGAAGGGAAAAATGTAGAGAAAGACAAGGGGCAATAACACTTGTTTTGCTTTTCTATGTTCCCCCAAGTCTCCCAATAAAAATGATACCTCACTTGTGTGGGTAGGCCTAGCGCCCGCGACAGGATATGCCCCAAAACACAACGTGGACACATCATAGAAAACAGAGCTGTTTTTTGCAAAGTGCCTACCTGTAGATTTTGGACTGTAGCTCAGCCGCCACCTAGGGAAACCTACCAAACCTGTGCATTTCTGAAAACTAGAGACCTAGGGGAATCCAAGATGGGGTGACTTGTGTGGCTCGGACCAGGTTCTGTTACCCAGAATCCTTTGCAAACCTCAAAATGTGGCTAAAAAAACACATGTTCCTCACATTTCTGTGGCAGAAAGTTCTGGAATCTGAGAGGAGCCACAAATTTCCTTCCACCCAGCGTTCCCCCACGTCTCCCGATAAAAATGATACCTCACTTGTGTGGGTAGGCCTAGCGCCCGCGACAGGAAACGCCCCAAAGCGCAACGTGGACACATCCAAATTTTTTAAGGAAAACAGAGGTGTTTTTTGCAAAGTGCCTACCTGTAGATTTTGGCCTGTAGCTCAGCCGCCACCTAGGGAAACCTACCAAACCTGTGCATTTCTGAAAACTAGAGACCTAGGGGAATCCAAGATGGGGTGACTTGTGTGGCTCGGACCAGGTTCTGTTACCCAGAATCCTTTGCAAACCTCAAAATTTAGCTAAAAAAACACATGTTCCTCACATTTCTGTGGCAGAAAGTTCTGGAATCTGAGGGGAGCCACAAATTTCCTTCCACCCAGCGTTCCCCCACGTCTCCCGATAAAAATTATACCTCACTTGTGTGGGTAGGCCTAGCGCCCGCAACAGGAAACGCCCCAAAGCGCAACGTGGACACATCCAAATTTTTGAAGGAAAACAGAGGTGTTTTTTGCAAAGTGCCTACCTGTAGATTTTGGCCTGTAGCTCAGCCGCCACCTAGGGAAACCTACCAAACCTGTGCATTTCTGAAAACTAGAGACCTAGGGGAATCCAAGATGGGGTGACTTGTGTGGCTCGGACCAGGTTCTGTTACCCAGAATCCTTTGCAAACCTCAAAATTTGGCTAAAAAAACACATGTTCCTCACATTTCTGTGGCAGAAAGTTCTGGAATCTGAGAGGAGCCACAAATTTCCTTCCACCCAGCGTTCCCCCACATCTCCCGATAAAAATTATACCTCACTTGTGTGAGTAGGCCTAGCGCCCGTGACAGGAAACGCCCCAAAGCGCAACGTGGACACATCCAAATTTTTGAAGGAAAACAGAGGTGTTTTTTGCAAAGTGCCTACCTGTAGATTTTGGCCTGTAGCTCAGCCGCCACCTAGGGAAACCTACCAAACCTGTGCATTTCTGAAAACTAGAGACCTAGGGGAATCCAAGATGGGGTGACTTGTGTGGCTCGGACCAGGTTCTGTTACCCAGAATCCTTTGCAAACCCTCAAAATGTGGCTAAAAAAACACATGTTCCTCACATTTCTGTGGCAGAAAGTTCTGGGATCTGAGAGGAGCCACAAATTTCCTTCCACCCAGCGTTCCCCCACGTCTCCCGATAAAAATGATACCTCACTTGTGTGGGTAGGCCTAGCGCCCGCGACAGGAAACGCCCCAAAGCGCAACGTGGACACAGCCAAATTTTTGAAGGAAAACAGAGGTGTTTTTTGCAAAGTGCCTACCTGTAGATTTTGGCCTGTAGCTCAGCCGCCACCTAGGGAAACCTACCAAACCTGTGCATTTCTGAAAACTAGAGACCTAGGGGAATCCAAGATGGGGTGACTTGTGTGGCTCGGACCAGGTTCTGTTACCCAGAATCCTTTGCAAACCTCAAAATTTGGCTAAAAAAACACATGTTCCTCACATTTCTGTGGCAGAAAGTTCTGGAATCTGAGGGGAGCCACAAATTTTCTTCCACCCAGCGTTCCCCCACGTCTCCCGATAAAAATTATACCTCACTTGTGTGGGTAGGACTAGCGCCCGCGACAGGAAACGCCCCAAAGCGCAACGTGGACACATCTAAATTTTTGAAGGAAAACAGAGGTGTTTTTTGCAAAGTGCCTACCTGTAGATTTTGGCCTGTAGCTCAGCCGCCACCTAGGGAAACCTACCAAACCTGTGCATTTCTGAAAACTAGAGACCTAGGGGAATCCAAGATGGGGTGACTTGTGTGGCTCGGACCAGGTTCTGTTACCCAGAATCCTTTGCAAACCTCAAAATTTGGCTAAAAAAACACATGTTCCTCACATTTCTGTGGCAGAAAGTTCTGGAATCTGAGAGGAGCCACAAATTTCCTTCCACCCAGCGTTCCCCCACGTCTCCCGATAAAAATGATACCTCACTTGTGTGTGTAGGCCTAGTGCTCGCGACAGGAAACGCCCCAAAGCGCAACGTGGACACATCCACATTTTTGAAAGAAAACAGAGGTGTTTTTTGCAAAGTGCCTACCTGTAGATTTTGGCCTGTAGCTCAGCCGCCACCTAGGGAAACCTACCAAACCTGTGCATTTCTGAAAACTAGAGACCCTGGGGAATCCAAGATGGGGTGACTTGTGTGGCTCGGACCAGGTTCTGTTACCCAGAATCCTTTGCAAACCTCAAAATGTGGCTAAAAAAACACATGTTCCTCACATTTCTGTGGCAGAAAGTTCTGGAATCTGAGAGGAGCCACAAATTTCCTTCTACCCAGCGTTCCCCCACGTCTCCCGATATAAATGATACCTCACTTGTGTGGGTAGGCCTAGCGCCCGCGACAGGAAACGCCCCAAAGCGCAACGTGGACAAATCCAAATTTTTGAAGGAAAACAGAGGTGTTTTTTTGCAAAGTGCCTACCTGTAGATTTTGGCCTGTAGCTCAGCCGCCACCTAGGGAAACCTACCAAACCTGTGCATTTCTGAAAACTAGAGACCTAGGGGAATCCAAGATGGGGTGACTTGTGTGGCTCGGACCAGGTTCTGTTACCCAGAATCCTTTGCAAACCTCAAAATTTGGCTAAAAAAACACATGTTCCTCACATTTCTGTGGCAGAAAGTTCTGGAATCTGAGAGGAGCCACAAATTTCCTTCCACCCAGCGTTCCCCCACATCTCCCGATAAAAATTATACCTCACTTGTGTGAGTAGGCCTAGCGCCCGTGACAGGAAACGCCCCAAAGCGCAACGTGGACACATACAAATTTTTGAAGGAAAACAGAGGTGTTTTTTGCAAAGTGCCTACCTGTAGATTTTGGCCTGTAGCTCAGCCGCCACCTAGGGAAACCTACCAAACCTGTGCATTTCTGAAAACTAGAGACCTAGGGGAATCCAAGATGGGGTGACTTGTGTGGCTCGGACCAGGTTCTGTTACCCAGAATCCTTTGCAAACCCTCAAAATGTGGCTAAAAAAACACATGTTCCTCACATTTCTGTGGCAGAAAGTTCTGGGATCTGAGAGGAGCCACAAATTTCCTTCCACCCAGCGTTCCCCCACGTCTCCCGATAAAAATGATACCTCACTTGTGTGGGTAGGCCTAGCGCCCGCGACAGGAAACGCCCCAAAGCGCAACGTGGACACAGCCAAATTTTTGAAGGAAAACAGAGGTGTTTTTTGCAAAGTGCCTACCTGTAGATTTTGGCCTGTAGCTCAGCCGCCACCTAGGGAAACCTACCAAACCTGTGCATTTCTGAAAACTAGAGACCTAGGGGAATCCAAGATGGGGTGACTTGTGTGGCTCGGACCAGGTTCTGTTACCCAGAATCCTTTGCAAACCTCAAAATTTGGCTAAAAAAACACATGTTCCTCACATTTCTGTGGCAGAAAGTTCTGGAATCTGAGGGGAGCCACAAATTTTCTTCCACCCAGCGTTCCCCCACGTCTCCCGATAAAAATTATACCTCACTTGTGTGGGTAGGACTAGCGCCCGCGACAGGAAACGCCCCAAAGCGCAACGTGGACACATCTAAATTTTTGAAGGAAAACAGAGGTGTTTTTTGCAAAGTGCCTACCTGTAGATTTTGGCCTGTAGCTCAGCCGCCACCTAGGGAAACCTACCAAACCTGTGCATTTCTGAAAACTAGAGACCTAGGGGAATCCAAGATGGGGTGACTTGTGTGGCTCGGACCAGGTTCTGTTACCCAGAATCCTTTGCAAACCTCAAAATTTGGCTAAAAAAACACATGTTCCTCACATTTCTGTTGTAGAAAGTTCTGGAATCTGAGAGGAGCCACAAATTTCCTTCCACCCAGCGTTCCCCCACGTCTCCCGATAAAAATGATACCTCACTTGTGTGTGTAGGCCTAGTGCTCGCGACAGGAAACGCCCCAAAGCGCAACGTGGACACATCCACATTTTTGAAAGAAAACAGAGGTGTTTTTTGCAAAGTGCCTACCTGTAGATTTTGGCCTGTAGCTCAGCCGCCACCTAGGGAAACCTACCAAACCTGTGCATTTCTGAAAACTAGAGACCCTGGGGAATCCAAGATGGGGTGACTTGTGTGGCTCGGACCAGGTTATGTTACCCAGAATCCTTTGCAAACCTCAAAATGTGGCTAAAAAAACACATGTTCCTCACATTTCTGTGGCAGAAAGTTCTGGAATCTGAGAGGAGCCACAAATTTCCTTCTACCCAGCGTTCCCCCACGTCTCCCGATATAAATGATACCTCACTTGTGTGGGTAGGCCTAGCGCCCGCGACAGGAAACGCCCCAAAGCGCAACGTGGACAAATCCAAATTTTTGAAGGAAAACAGAGGTGTTTTTTTGCAAAGTGCCTACCTGTAGATTTTGGCCTGTAGCTCAGCCGCCACCTAGGGAAACCTACCAAACCTGTGCATTTCTGAAAACTAGAGACCTAGGGGAATCCAAGAGGGGTGACTTGTGTGGATCGGACCAGGTTCTGTTACCCAGAATCCTTTGCAAACCTCAAAATGTGGCTAAAAAAACACATGTTCCTCACATTTCTGTGGCAGAAAGTTCTGGAATCTGAGAGGAGCCACAAATTTCCTTCCACCCAGCATTCCCCCACGTCTCCCGATAAAAATGATACCTCACTTGTGTGGGTAGGCCTAGCGCCCGCGACAGGAAACGCCCCAAAGTGCAACGTGGACACATCCAAATTTTTGAAGGAAAACAGAGATGTTTTTTGCAAAGTGCCTACCTGTAGATTTTGGCCTGTAGCTCAGCCGCCACCTAGGGAAACCTACCAAACCTGTGCATTTCTGAAAACTAGAGACCTAGGGGAATCCAAGATGGGGTGACTTGTGTGGCTCGGACCAGGTTCTGTTACCCAGAATCCTTTGCAAACCTCAAAATTTGGCTAAAATGTTCCTCACATTTCTGTGGCAGAAAGTTCTGGAATCTGAGAGGAGCCACAAATTTCCTTCCACCCAGCGTTCCCCCACGTCTCCCGATAAAAATGATACCTCACTTGTGTGGGTAGGCCTAGCGCACGCTACAGGAAACGCCCCAAAACGCAACGTGGACACATCACATTTTTTCATTGAAAACAGTGCCTACCTGTAGATTTTGGCCTCTAGCTCAGCCGGCACCTAGGTAAACCTACCAAACCTGTTCATTTTTTAAAACTAGAGACCTAGGGGAATCCAAGATGGGGTGACTTGTGTGGATCGGACCAGGTTCTGTTACCCAGAATCCATTGCAAACCTCAAATTTTGGCTAAAAAAACACATTTTCCACACATTTCGGTGACAGAAAGTTCTGGAATCTGAGTGGAGCCACAAATTTCCTTCCACCCAGCGTTCCCCCAAGTCTCCCAATAAAAATGATACCTCACTTGTGTGGGTGGGCCAGGTGCCTGCAACAGAATAAGGCCCAAAACTAGTAGAGATAGAGGGGATAGCACACCAAGTTTATAAGGACATATTCTTTTATACATCTTTAGACTGACTCTGCTTTGGGGACCCACATAAGTGAGGTGTCATTTTACTTGGGAGACTGAGGGGAACACTGGGGAGTAGGAATTTTGTGCTGGAGTGGTGATCCTACGAAGAAAAGTCAGGAAAATATGCTTTTTTAAGCAAATTTTGAGGTTTACAGAGGAGTCTGGGTAAGAAAATGTTGGGGGATCCACGCAAGCCACACCTCCCTGGACTCCTTGGGGTGTCTAGTTTTAAAAAATGTCTGGGTTTGGTAGGTTTCCCTAGATGAAGGCCGCACACAGGACCAAAAACATAGGTGCCCTCTCCCCCCCAAACACAGGTAGTTTTGTAATATATCGTTTTGATGTGCCCACATACGTCCGTGATGTGCCAACACTAAAATTTTGAAAAGAAACACACTTAGGTTATGTGTAAAAGACCCCTCACCCACCAACCAAGTTGGTGGCATGCTTCATCATCGGGGTCCCACCTGAGGCACCTAGCGTGTCACAGGTGTGCTGCAACGCCTGATTACAGCGGAGCAGGTTTTGTCATTTTTACCACACATACTGGTTGGATTTGGCACGAGGGTGAGTGATGGTTCAGTGGATCAAATTTTACTAACAAGAGCTTTCACAAAAATGAAATGCACTGTTAGTAACTGAAAGGCAAAAAACTGAACCAATGACTCACAGCTTGTGAGCTGTAAAGCCGCAACAAGGCACCAACCGCTTTACAGTCCATTCACACAACTTTCATACATGACACACACAAGGCCATTCACACCGCCAGCCACGGGCCCAGCACATTACAACACTCACATCGACAGACAGCGCCACTCGAGGGCCCATCACTTACATACGCCCACATGCCTGATACAACAATCACACCAGCTGATGGGAGTGTGTGGACTGGTGTTTGGCTGGCAGTGTGTTGCAGTAGCCAACAGCAAGTCAATATGTACACTCTCAGCCAAGCCCCACTCCACACACAATGGCATCATTTTTTATTTTTTTTTAACAGAGGAACCCCTAACTAAGTAGAAAGAATTACAAAACTACAAACACAAAATCTCTAACTAAGAACATGACAGAAATGCTAACCATGAAACTAAACACATGAAAATACAGAACAGACATGAGTTTACACACATGGTTGTTCCCAGAAATT
This sequence comes from Pleurodeles waltl, assembly GCF_031143425.1. Lineage (NCBI taxonomy): Eukaryota > Metazoa > Chordata > Amphibia > Caudata > Salamandridae > Pleurodeles > Pleurodeles waltl. Next base: position 1,879,756,241 of record NC_090440.1, on the reverse strand, counting down.
CTTCTGGGTGTGGTAATTCTTAAAACAACCACCGACACACAGCCCAGGCTTTGAAGGACAATCTGGGCAGTACATTCGAGTCTCCCTCCGGATACCTCTTCGAAAACACACTCTACATTTCTTAGCTGGAAAGTCTTTTTTGGGTGTGGGAGGAATGTGCTCAGCAAAGTGGCGATCTTTCAATCTAGCCACATCCTCCACCACTGCTTCTCTAGGAACTCTGGCCTGTTCCACCACAATAAGGCTCTCTATCACTGACTCCTGAAATTTCACAAATGTCATCTTTGACTCTGGAGACCTATCCCTAAACACAATAAAAGCATTGAAGGTTGCTAAGTGGAAGAGGTGAAGTGCTAACTACTTATACCAAACGTAAGACTTACGAATAGCAGTATAAGGTTCCAACCTCTGGTCAACTCTATCTACACCTCCCATGTGCTTATTATAATCTAAAATGCACACAGGTTTGCGCACTTCAGCAACCTGGCCCCAAACAGTCACAGGGGAAGTACTCTCATCATGGATGGTACTTAGCATGTAGACATCCCTCTTGTCTGAAAATTTCAAAGCTAGCAGCTCCTCGTTCCGCAAGGCACAGCACTGTCCCCTCTCAAGTTTTTTACAGACAAGCTCCCTTGGATAGCCTTTCCGGTTAGAACGGATTGTGCCACAAGCAACTGTGTCCACTCTAAACAATTTCTTGAACAACTGCACACCAGTGTAGAAGTTATCTACATACAAATGGTGACCTTTGTTGAACAGTCGTCTACCAAGATCCCACACAATTTTCTCAGTAACTCCAAAAGTGGGAGGACAACCAGGGGGGTCAATTTTGGAATCCCTACCAGTGTACCCACGGAAACTATACACATATCCTGTCCTACTTTCAGACAGCATATACAATTTAATTCCATATCGTGCCCTTTTGCTAGGAATGTACTGCCTAAAAACCAAACGACCCTTGAAGAGGACCAAAGACTCGTCCACACTTAACTCTTTGCCTGGAACATAGACCTCCAAAAAACGATCTACAAAATGATCAAGGACAGGCCTAATCTTAAAAAGACGGTCAGAATCTGGGTGATCTTGTGGCAAGGCTAATGCATTATCAACAAAATGCAGCATCCTAAGAAGAAGCAAATACCGATTACGACTCATGGTCGCTGGAAATATAGCTGTTGCCATCAAGGGACTAGTAGACCAATAAGAAGCCAGTGACGGCTTCCTTATCAACCCCATCAAAAAAGTCAAACCCCAAAACTTTTTTATCTCCTCCAAATTTGTGGGAATCCACTGGGCAGCTCTAGAGTGTGGCCTAAGTCTAGCAGCGTTGTCCCTCAAATGCTGCTCCGCATACAAATTAGTCTGCTCAACAATCTCTTCCAAAAACATATCATCCATGAATAACTCAAAGAAATTGATAGGCAAAAAGTTCTCTGTATTGGCGTTACACCCCAGGAGACCAGTAAAGGCAGGCAACTCTGGCTGCTCCATGTTTGGGGCAACCCAGACATCAGGTCTTATAACGGGAAACCTTTCAGCCCCAGGTTGCTGCACTATTGGCACATCAATGTCCTCCTCTAAAACAGGCCCTTCATCTGCACTGAGTGTGGCTTCATCATCAGAAGATTCCCCTCCAACAGAAACATCACTGCCAGAATCTCTGAATTCTTCCTCTGCCTCAGATGCAGAGTCCGTCTCATAGTCATGATCAGACTGTGACTCAAAAAGCATACCAACCACCTGCTGAGCGGTCATCCTGCGGCTAGCCATGATCTCTCCTGCTAAAATTAACTGGACAAATTCACCACCAACAACCAGCACTGTGTAAGACAAGTAACAAAGTGTAGCTTTGTTAGTAAGAGTTATAAACTCAAAAACTATACCGCTCACTTGCCTGAAAAAGCTTGATTCACCAGCAACTACACAGCAATCACCAATGATATCCCACTAAAAATAAAGAAAGAAAGGCAATTTAGAAATAAGACAAAACAAATATCATTGTGCACAAACCTAAGGACAATTTCACACACAATCCTGCATTTAGTACGCCCCCTACAAACATGTCATTCATGCATGGCAACAATACTCCTTTGGAGTAAATTGTTTTTACTTACCTAAAACATGCAACTGTGCAAACTGCAGGTCAACCACCGCCAAAAACCGCAAGGAGCCACAGCAAATAAAGCAAAAGCTTTGAACTAGAACAAAAAGGAGGAAAACATTTTTTATCACAAATTCAAAGACTTCTTCATTTGACAAACACCCCACCATCAAACATTTAGAAATTGGTGCCTAAGTAGATTCTGCCATAGGGGCAGATGCGCATACTAAAACAATAGGCCTGTCTGCCCCAAGGAAGCCAGAAAATACCTTTAGTAGTGTGTCTCCTTAGAGAGTGACCTCTCTCTCTAAGTGGCTTCTGCCCCCCTTGGGGGCAGGTGGGCCTAAAGAAATAGGCCCATCTGCCCCCAGGGGGTGCAGAAATGGCCAACAGGTCAATGCCCCCCCCCCCACAAAAATAAACAAATACAAAAAATCCCTGGCGTTCTAGTGGTTTCTGCCCCCCTTGGGGGCAGATCAGCCTAGAAATAATAGGCTGATCTGTCTCCATGGGGGGGGAGAAATGGCCTGGGTACATGTGCCCCCAAAGTGGGGGGCGACCCTTGCCCAAGGCCCCCCCCATCCACTAACACACACACACACACTATCCCTGGTGTCTAAGTGGCTTCTGCCCCCCTTGGGGGCAGGTGGGCCTAAAAATATAGGCCCATCTGCCCCCAGGGGGTGCAGAAATGGCCAACAAGTCAATGCCCCCCTTGGGGGGGGGGCGCCCCGTGACCAAGGGGACGCCCCCCCACAAAAATAAACAAATAAAACAAATCCCTGGCGTTCTAGTGGTTTCTTCCCCCCTTGGGGGCAGATCAGCCTAAAAATAATAGGCTGATCTGTCTCCAAGGGGTGCAGAAATGGCCTGGGTACATGTGCCCCCAAAGTGGGGGGCGACCCTTGCCCAAGGCCCCCCCCATCCACTAACACACACACACACACTATCCCTGGTGTCTAAGTGGCTTCTGCCCCCCTTGGGGGCAGGTGGGCCTAAAGAAATAGGCCCATCTGCCCCCAGGGGGTGCAGAAATGGCCAACAGGTCAATGCCCCCCTTGGGGGGGTGCCCCGTGACCAAGGGGACACCCCCCCAAAAAAATAAACAAATAAAAAAAATCCCTGGCGTTCTAGTGGTTTCTGCCTCCATTGGGGGCAGATCAGCCTAAAAATAATAGGCTGATCTGTCTCCAAGGGGTGCAGAAATGGCCTGGGTACATGTGCCCCCAAAGTGGGGGGCGACCCTTGCCCAAGGCCCCCCGCATCCACTAACACACACACACACACACTATCCCTGATGTCTAAGTGGCTTATGCCCCCCTTGGGGGCAGGTGGGCCTAAAAAAATAGGCCCATCTGCCCCCAGGGGGTGCAGAAATGGCCAACAGGTCAATGCCCCCCTTGGGGGGGCGCCCCGTGACCAAGGGGACGCCCCCCCCACAAAAATAAATAAATTTAAAAAATCCCTGGCGTTCTAGTGGTTTCTGCCCCCCTTGGGGGCAGATCAGCCTAAAAATAATAGGCTGATCTGTCTCCAAGGGGTGCAGAAATGGCCTGGGTACATGTGCCCCCAAAGTGGGGGGCGACCCTTGCCCAAGGCCCCCCGCATCCACTAACACACACACACACACACTATCCCTGGTGTCTAAGTGGCTTCTGCCCCCCTTGGGGGCAGGTGGGCCTAAAAAAATAGACCCATCTGCCCCCAGGGGGTGCAGAAATGGCCAACAGGTCAATGCCCCCCTTGGGGGGGCGCCCCGTGACCAAGGGGACACCCCCCCACATAAATACACATAAAAATAAAAATCCCTGGTGATCTAGTGTTTTCTGGCTGAAAAGTAGGCCAATCTGCCCCCAAGGGGGGCAGAAATGACCGTACATAATTGCCCCCTAAAGGGGAGCGACCCTTGCCCAAGGGGCCGCTCCCCGCGTGCCACAGAGTACAAATAAATACACAAAATACACAAAAAAATAAAAGCCCTGGTGTCTAGTGGGCATTCCTGCTGCCCGATCGCAATGCGATCGGGCAGCAGGAATGCTCAAAGAGACACCGGGGGAAAGGAAAAGCCTTTCCTTTCCCCCGGTGCCTCTTTGGCCCAAACCCCCCACCCACCGAGAAGAGGAACTCACCTCTTCTCCGCTCGCCGCACAAGCAGCCAATGGCTTCCTGTGCGGCGATATCCCCATAATGAAGTCAGCACGCGATCGCGCGCTGATGCCATTATGGGGGGGTGGGGAGGTCGGGGGTGGAAGGGGAAGGGCTTCCCCTTCCATCCCTGACTTTGGGGGGTGGGGGGAAGCACACAGAGGGAGCGAGAGCGCTCCCTCTGGGCTGTGTGCCGAGGACGTAGTGGTTACGTCCTCGGCACAGCAGCACTGTGCCGAAGGACGTAACCACTACGTCCTCGGCACAGAAGGGGTTAAGAGATCAAAATAATTCGCAGAATTGCTAAGAGAAATTGGTAAAGGTTAAGATTTTTGGATTCGATGATACACTTTGGAGATAAAATGTAGCCCTAAAAATTTACAGTGACTTTCCCAGAACCTTGGAGCTTGCCAATGCTTGTTTGAGGATGTTCTCGGCATTCTAGTAACAGAGGGAATGAATAGGTTTTGCGCTTGCACAGCTTAAATGAATCGCAGGTAAAGTGTGATGTTTGTCAGGAGATAGGGAGTTTGCGTACTCCAAATGAAGTGTGAGAGTAGGAAAGTCGTCAAACTTCACATGTGTGTGCCGCTTTGTGTTAAAAAATTGTCCATGTGGTTATTGGTATATGGACTCTGCATGGTCTAAGACTCCGGTGTACTGAAAAGTGTATGAGACACTTGGTTCATTGTTGTAATTTGCCTGTTTGATAGGTCAATCGGCGGTGGTTGACAAGTCGAGAGTGCTTGCTAACGTGAGTAAAAGGTCTTTTTGACTGAGATTTGGCAAGTCCTATGTGCACCAGGACAGACCCAATGACCAGTTGAGAGTAAAATTTGAGGGTCAAATTTTGCTTGCAAATCAGGGAAACTGAGAAAGAAAGAGTAGCTGTTAGAGCAAAAAGGCTGTCAGTGAAAAATCAGTAAGGTTTCTGAAGCAAATGTGTTACCCTACCTCTAGTACACAGACAAATTGGGTTTTGATTTTGTTTAGTGCTCGCAATATTTTGCATTAGTTTGGGTAAATTAAACGCTGAGGAGGACAAGCTGAAAGACTTTGTCAACCACTGTATGTGTGAGTGCGACATCATTGAAGCCGCACTGGGATAGGTCGGTTAGTGAGAAGGGTTGCTCACGGATTGATGGACAACCGTGAAGAGCAATTGGTTGAGAAGGCTGGCGAAAAGGATTTTGGGATTGAAAGTCACTTCCTGATTTGATTGAACGTAGAGTAAATTACTGAAGATGAATTTTTTCAAAAATTAAAGAATACCCTAAGGGGAGATACGTATATTACAACCAGAATAAGAGAGGTTACACCGCCAGAAGGTACACCTGCCTGTATCGTATTCAAAGAACAGTGTGCTGCATCATGTCTTTGGCTAAAACAATGGTGCAAAGACAGAGAAAGAGGGGAGCTTAGCATTCCCTGCTCATGGGACATTTAATTTGAGGAATTTAGAAAATTTGAGGAGGGTGATGTGTGAATCAAAACCTCCTCCAAGACCGGTACAGTTCAAAGCATTAGCTACTTGGGATCTAGTAGCCAGACAGCGCAGCAATTGAAGCTTGAGAGAAGAATGAGAAAAGCTGCGAAGACTCTATCGGAGGAAAGATGGGATAATGAACAGAAATTTTGGAAAGTTGAGACTTTACAGGGAATTAAATTGTTTCCTGAAATTACAAAGGAGAACGGGAGTGGGGCTAGAAGGAGTACTAGAAAGAGGTATTCCAATCCTTCTGCTGACAAAGAGCAGAAATCGACAGAGTCTAGGAAGTCTTTGACTGGCAATGAAGACTCAGACGATGATGAGTTCATTTTGCAGTTATTGAGAAATCGTCCCCCACTGTATGCAACACATGAGGGAAGTTCAAGCACCAGTGTAGACCCTACAGCTCCGACACCGATTGAATCAACCTGGAGCCAGATTCAGGTTGGCCGTAGTGAACCCAGTACTTCAGTGATTCAAAGATCTCTGCCGCAGGTTGATGTACCAATAATTTACCCAGATGTGCCAATTGTAGATATCGCAACAAACCTAGTAATGCCGACAGGACAGGTTTACCAAAGCTCACCATTGGTCCAAATAGAGTCAACCCCGAATTTGATGTCCCTGATACAGACGATCCCAAGATACACTCCCATAATGAGGTCGCAGACAGAGACGTCTGCGTATGCAAGACCCAATATGGGAATAATACACCCTAGAGCTCTGAATACCCAGTCAAATCCATATGTAGTGTCAGTCCTGGTTACCATAGATCGAGTCATACCATTGTTTGCCCAGGGAAATAATGGGAGCAGTGAGCAGAAAATCCTGAATCCAAGCTTAATAGTGGAGAGAATCAATGCAAATGCGGGAATAATGACTCCCATGAGACAACATTTGTTGGCACAGGTCCATTAATTGACTTAAGTCCTTTCAGGACTCCTCCAAATAATGAGGTGAGATCACACATAGGTCCTAATCCAAGGATAGGGACACCAGAGACTCCAAACTTAACCATACAGCAGATACCAGGTGTGAGCCAGAACAATGTTTCCCTACAAGGTTTGACAGGCCAACAGTTGATTGAGTGGCTAGAGAGGTTGACCAATAGTCAATGAGATACTAGCAGAGGAAGTGCCCTGAATCTGACCAGGCTTAGACTAGAGGCGGAAGATCTGATTGAGTTAACAATGGAGATAGACAGGATTGATGCATTCAGAGAGAGCGAGTTACGCTATTTGTGCGAATTGGTCAGCAACAAAGCAGGAATAGTACTTCAGAAATTATGCAGAGAAAAATGACATACGATTGAGAAAACAAAGCATATGAGAAGGAGTTACAGGTTAGATTTTGACTCAAAGGATTTTGAAACAATGGAAGTCCCAGGAATGAAGATTCACCTTAGGGAATTAATTCAGAGCATTCAAACATGTGGAGCATTAGACAAATGGGAAGGCAAATGACTGAAGAAAAAAGACAAGAAGAAAAGGGATTTGGCAAGTATTACTGCAAGTGTACAACAAGCTGATGACCCAGTAAAGATTTTACAGAGGAGAGAAATTCCGGGAGGGAATTTTGTCCTTGTCCCTTGGAGCAGAAGTGACATATTGTCATTTACAAATGATTACACCAGGTTGAGAGAGCAGGCTGTAGAATTGTACTAGCAGACAGATAGGTTTGAGAAACTCGCAAAATGTCTATGGGAGGATTTTAACACCCTGTTAGAGATAGTGGTTCCAGCAGATTAATGGTTTGAGTGCAAGAGGAGCGTAGATTGGCTGACAAAAGAACCCCAGAGAGATCCAGTAACAGGTGCACCGTCTCCAGATGTAATGAAATATTACTATAGGATGATTGAGTTTTTGAAAAGGAGAATTTCACCCAAGAGCATTCACTGGTAGAGAATAGACAGGAAAGCAGAGGAAGCAAAATAGTCAATTTATGCATACTATGAGAGATTGTTGCAGGCGTTCAAGCATTACAGTGGTACAGAGACAATTGAGCCAAAAGACATGATACATTTTGTGTTCAGATTTGTTGAAGGATTGAGATCTGAAATAAGCCAGATGATTAAGTCATTTGATTTGCTGGCAAGCAAAGCCGATTGATGAAGTATTGCAATACACAAAATACTGTAGTGATGAGATTGAGTTGAAGCAGAGAAAGTTGAAAGAGAAGGCAATGGTAATACGGATTAAGGTGGCTCAAACAGGGATGCAGGGAACTTTTCCTCAACAGCAGCTGCAGGGAAATATACTGTTTCCAAATCAAGCAAGAGATAGAGACCATGGGGGAATGGGAAATCTTAGCCATGGTCCTGATTTAAGTACTGTGGTGGTTCAGGGTGATGTGCAAGGAATGAAGAGATTGTTGCCATGTCACACTTGCGGATGTCCAATGGTAAGTCAGGAAGGCATTGTTCAGCAAACGAGTAATGTTGATTCTTTTCAAAACATGAGAGGATTGAGAATGAGAGGTCATAATCCCAATTTTCAAAACAATGTGAATCAAGTACAAGGTTTCCAGCCTGTGCAACAGATGCAAATGCCACATTTGCAGATGCCTTAATCGCAGCAAATGCAACCGCAAGTTCAAATGACACATAGCAAATTCAGATACCTCAAGCCCCAATGGAGCAGAGCAGGTGATGCTTCCTCATCAGGCCACAGGTCAAAGATTTAACCAGAGTAACAACACAGTACACAAATTCCTGTTACACAGTGAGAATGGAATAAACAATGATTGGGTGGGTGAGAGTTCAGATGAAGAGGAATGTGTGTTAGCAGCATCATTAGAGGTAGATCAGAAAGGTCCTTATGTGAAAGGAAAAGTAATGGGTCACAAAGTCTAATTTCTAGTTGGCACAGGAGCTACATGCTAGACAGTAAGAAACGCAGAAGTTCCAAACCTGCCCCTTTGAGGGAAAACAGTCCAGATTGTAGGAGTCGCAAATCAGTACCTGACAAACCTGATTACAGAACCAGTCCAGGTTAAAATTGGTTACTTCGAAGGATTGCACAAATTCGTAGTCTGTGATTCAAGTCTGGCATCCGTACTGGGAAGGGACTTGTTGTGCAAGGCGAGATGCTCCATTACTTGCTCAAATAATGGAATTGCCATCCAGACAAACAGTGATGATGAAGATGACCTGTCCACAGAAACAGAATGTGACATGGTAAATGAGGAGTACCCTTTGATTAGTTTCTTTCCAGTGTTTCAATGAGAGATCTCCCTTAGACTTACAAGGATCAGTTAAAATGAAAGTGTGGGATCTTACAGGTAAAGATATTGGTCTAATAAAAGGAGTACAGCCAGTTAAAGTTCCGGTAAAGCAAAATGTGATTTTTCCTCAGATTCCTCAATATCACATGACACCAGACACGATTGAAGGAATTGCACCCATAATTGCAGAATTTGTAAACCAAGGTGTTTTGAAAGACGTGCTGAGCAGCCCATGTAATTCACAGATAATGGTTTTGCGAAAGCCATGTGGGACATTTCAGATTGTTCAGGATTTGAGGAAAATAAATGACATTGTGATTGTGATTTGACGTAGTGCCAAACCCGGCAGTGATTTTATTCCAGATCCCATGTGATGCTGAATGGTTCACAGTAGTAGTAGACCTGTCTCTTCAGCATTCTTTTCTGTGCCTCTTCACTAGGATAGCCAATTTATTTTCTGTTTCAAATTTATGGAACGAGTCTCCTGTTGGTGCAGGATTCCTCAAGGGTTTTCAGAGTCACTGTCCATATTCAACCAGATCCTGAAAAAGAACTTGGAGTTATTGGAAATGCCTTTCCAATCGACATCAGTCCATGACGCGTTAGTGGCATCAAAGACAAAAGAGGCGTGCAAGTACAATACTATTGCCTTACTGAATCACTTAGGGAAGAACAGACATAATGGGCCTGATTACAACTTTGGAGGACGGTGTTAATCCGTCCCAAATGTGACGGATATACCACCTACCGTATTACGAGTCCATTATATCCTATGGAACTCGTAATACGGTAGGTGGTATATCCGTCACATTTGGGACGGATTAACACCGTCCTCCAAAGTTGTAATCAGGCCCAAAGTGTCCCAAGCTAAATTACAGTACTGTCAGAAAGAAGTGAAGTATTTGGGACACCTCATTGAAAAAATAATTAGAAAAATCTCAAGAGAAAGGGTCACAGCCATATTGCAGATGAACCCTCAGCGACCCATATCAGGATGTTTCTTTTGTGATTACCAGTGGGTTGCAAATAGACCTGCCTCATTAATCTTAATGAGGAAGTCGCAATTTGCGACCCACCGGGAATCGCAAAAATCACAGGGATGGTGGCCTGCTGGTGTCTGCACACCATCATGTCTGTGATTGCTTTTAAATAAAGCATTCTTTTTTTTTTTAACGCAGCCCGATTTCCTTAAAGGAAAACAGGCTGTGTTTAAAAAGTAAGACAATGAAACATTTCAGTTTCATTTTTGAAGAGTAGGCAGTGGTCCGTGGAGCCACTGCCTGCTCTTCAAAAACGTTTTTGCATGCATTCACAAATGGGAAGGGGTCCCCTAGGGACCCCTTCCCCTTTGCGAATTGGTTAGCACCAATTTGAAATTGGTGCTAACTGCGATTGTTTTAAAAACAATCATACATACCATTTAGATTCGGTATTAGGAAGGGATGCCCTGGAAACGCCCTTTCCTAATACCAAATCGCAAAACCAAAATTGCGATTCGGTAACAAGTTACTGAATAGCAGTTTATGCTTTGTACATTCCAAAAAGCATTTTTCTAGTCCCAAATGGGCCGATTCCGCGAATTAGCCCATTTGCAACTAGAAAAATGCTTTGTACATGTGGCCCTAAGTGCTAGACCAGGCATGTATGAAAGCTTTCACTGAGTTGAGAGAAAGTCTGTGCAAAGCCCCGGTTTTGGGAATGCCTGATTACACAAAACCGTTACGTTGTTTTGTCATGAACATAATGCATGTTCTTTGTCTGTCTTGACACAAGTCCATGGTGGTGTAAACCACCCAGTAGCATATTTTCAGCTACTTTCGACCCAGTTGCAGCAGCTTTACCAGGCTGTTTCCGTTTCCGTAGTAGCAGTAGAATTGAGCCTCACTCAGAGTGAGAGCATTGTGATGGGACATCCTTTAACTGTCATGGTCCCTCACTCCATTGAAGTTTTAATCACCAGAACCAAAACCCAGCACCTTACCAATGCCATGTTGACCCGGTATGAGACAATCATCTTGGGTTCCCCTAATGTGTCTCTGAAAAGGTGTGCAGTGCTTAACCCAGCAACCTTACTCCCAAAGGAAAACATGGAAGTTGACAAATTGAATGAAGATGAACATGACTTTCTGGAAGTAACTGATTTGTGCACAAAGCCAAGGCCTGATATAAGAGATACTCGATTGGAAGAAAATGACCAAATTGTCTTTGTTGATAGTTCCTGGTTAAGAGACAGCATGGGAACATTTGAGCAGGATATGCCGTGTGCACAATTTCTGGTATACTCGAAGCGTCCTAGCTTCGAGGAGTGTACTCTGCAGAAGTGGCAGACTTGGTAGCTCTTACTAGAGCATGCCATATTTCTGCACGGCTTAAGGTTACCATTTATACAGACAGTCAGTCCGGATTTGGAATAGTCCATGACTTTGGCCAGCTGTGGTCACAGACAGGTTTCCTGACCTCTTCTGGTTCACCAGTAAGAAATGGTGAGAAAATACATGAATTGCTGCAAGCTATTCAAATGCCTGAAAAGATTTCTGTGGTGAAATGCAGTGCCCACCTGAAATCACAAGATTTTTTGTCAATGGGAAATTGATATGAGGCTCAAGTCGCAAGGTTTTGCGTATTGAACTGTATATCAGTGGTTCTCAACTTTTTGACTTTTGTGGACCCCCACTTTATGATTACTGGAACCTGGGGTCCCCCACTGACTCATTATTGGAGTCTGGGGACCCCCCACTAAGTCATTACTGAAAGCTGGGGACCTAATCTGTTAATATTGTTTAATTTTCTTAGCAGTCGCGGACCCCCTAAGGAAGCTTCACCGACCCCCAGGGGTCCTCAGACCACAGGTTTGGAATCACTGCTATATATCATTCAAAGATAAATGGGAATTGTTACCTGAGGAGGAGATGTGCTCGAACTATGCGTTACATGTAATTGACACTTTGGAAGAATTAAACACGTTACAAGACAATGTCGACAAAGATGAAAAAAGGAATTGGGTTAAATTGAAATGTGTTTAGCATGAAGATGATGTTTGGGTTTCAGGAGAGGGTCAAAAGGTTTAACCAAATAGCCTGTTGACTCAAATGGCTAGATATTATCATGGTCAAGCACATGTTGGGAGGAATGCAATAGTCCGAACTTTCAAACAGTTTTGGGTTAATCCAAAGTGTAGACAGGCTGCTGAAGCAGTTTGCCATTGATGCGCCATCTGCCAGCGGATGAACGTGGGCAAAGGGACAGTGGTTAATTTGAGCCACATTGTAGGAGCGGGAGATCCATTTAGCAAAATGCAGATGGATTTTATTGAGATGCCTATGTGTGGAGGATTGCGATATGTGTTGGTGATTGTGTGTATCTTTAGTCACTGGATTGAAGCTTACCCTACACGAAGAAATGATAGACTCACAGTAGCAAAGTTACTGCTTAGGGAACTAATACCACATTTTGGGTTTCTGGTCTCTTTAGATTCAGATAGAGGAAGTCACTTCAACAATGAAGTAATTAAATTGCTATGTTCAGCTTTAAACATTGAGCGTTGCATTGTAGCTACTGCCCTGAAGCATCAGGACTTGTGGAACAGATGAATGGTACCTTAAAATCAAGAATGGCGAAAATGTGTGCGTCCACGAATCTGAAATGGCCTGGCGCACTACTGTTAGTTCTGATGACTATGAGAAACACACTCGACAGGAATACAGAATTGTCGCCACACATAATCCTCATGGATAGAGCAATGAGGTTACCAGCAGTTCCTGCCAATGCTCTTGTGAACATAACAGACTATGGGGGTCATTCTGACCCTGGCGGTCGGTGATAAAGCGGCGGCCAACCCGCCAACAGGCTGGCGGTCCAAAAAATGGAATTCTGACCCTGGCGGGAACCGCCAACAGAGCCCGCCACTTTAACACTACGACCGCCACGGCGGGACACACAAACAGCGCGGCGGTCACCGCCAACAGGCAGGCGGCAGACAATGTACCGCCCACCCTATCACAACTCACCAATCCGCCACCTTTTCCGGGGCGGGAGCACCGCCGATAATAACACGGCGGAAACAGACTACAAACGGGAAAACGCTCACCTCTATACACTCCATGAGGACGGAGGACAGCATGGAGCCCGAATTGAACATCCTACCTGCTCTCGTCTACCTGCTCATTTACCACGAGTACGAACTCCGGCGCAAACGACAACGGTGAGTACCGCACCTACGACACAGGGGAAGGGGGGGAGGAGGAAGGGTTATGGGCACACACATACGCAATACACCCACCCCCCAACTATCTACACACCAATGCAGAGCACCAAGTCAAAGTGACCCCACCCAAACCCCCCGGAATAATGAAAAGATATAATTAAAGTGAGAAACTAAATTTATGTATAAAATAGGTTCATTGAAGTCATGGTAAAATAGGAAAATGAATCAAAAAAATTCAAGTTTAAACATTGCGTAACCGATAAATAGAGGCAATAAGTCCAGCACAGTCACTGAAATTTCAACTGTCCGTGGGCCAAAGTGTATCAACACATGGGCAAAGCCCACACAGGAGACCTGAGTCCGTTGGAGAGAACACTGCAGGGGCATCAGATGATAAAACTACAGGCACCTCAGGGGGAAGGGAAGGGGGGGCACCACAGCCACATGAGTCCACGACGCCAGATCCAAGAAGGGGCCACCATGCCCACTGTTCAATCCTGGGGAGTGCAAAGCCACAGTCTCTCAAGTCTCTACAGTGGGTGGCTTGCCCACTGGCATATCCTGGGGAGTGCAAAGCCACAGTCTATCAAGTGGATAACAGTCTCCACAGGCAATGGAGGAGGCAGGGTGGCCCGAGTGCAGCGTGAACAGTAGCACGACACAGAACCGGCACTGTCATTGGGCCAGCGGTGCTTGAGACGGCGGGGCCCTGCGGAGCGGTGCTTGAGACAGCGGGGCCCAGCGGAGCGGTGCTTGACAGGAAGGGCCCAGCGGAGCAGTGCTTGGCAGGAAGGGCCCAGCGGAGCGGTGCTTGAGACAGCGGGGCCCAGCGGAGCGGTGCTTGACAGGCGGGGCCCAGCGGAGCGGTGCTTGAGATGGCGGGGACCAGCGGAGCGGTGCTTGACAGGAAGGGCCCAGCGGAGCGGTGCTTGACAGGAAGGGCCCAGCGGAGCGGTGCTTGACAGGAAGGGCCCAGCGGAGCGGTGCTTGAGACGGCCAGGGCCCAGCGGAGCGGTGCTTGAGATGAAGGGCCCAGCGGAGCGGTGCTTGACAGGAAGGGCCCAGCGGAGCGGTGCTTGACAGGAAGGGCCCAGCGGAGCAGTGCTTGAGACGGCGGGGCACAGCGGAGCGGTGCTTGACAGGAAGTGCCCAGCGGAGCGGTGCTTGAGACGGCGGGGCCCAGCGGAGCGGTGCTTGACAGGAAGGGCCCAGCGGAGCGGTGCTTGACAGGAAGGGCCCAGCGGAGCGGTGCTTGAGACGGCGGGCACAGTGGAGCGGTGCTTGAGACGGCGGGGCCCAGCGGAGCGGTGTTTGACAGGAAGGGCCCAGCGGAGCGGTGCTTGAGACGGCGGGGCCCAGCGGAGCGGTGCTTGACAGGAAGGGCCCAGCGGAGCGGTGCTTGACAGGGAGGGCCCAGCGGAGCGGTGCTTGAGACGGCGGGCCCAGCGGAGCGGTGCTTGACAGGAAGGGCCCAGCGGAGTGGTGCTTGAGACGGCGGGGCCCAGCGGAGCGGTGCTTGACAGGAAGGGCCCAGCGGAGCGCTGCTTGACAGGAAGGGCCCAGCGGAGCGGTGCTTGACAGGAAGGGCCCAGCGGAGCGGTGCTTGAGATGGCGGGGCCCAGCGGAGCGGTGCTTGACAGGAAGGGCCCAGCGGAGCGGTGATTGAGACGGCGGGACCCAGCGGAGCGGTGCTTGACAGGAAGGGCCCAGCGGAGCGGTGCTTGACAGGAAGCGCCCAGCGGAGCGCTGCTTGACAGGAAGGGCCCAGCGGAGCGGTGCTTGAGACGGCGGGGCCCAGCGGAGCGGTGCTTGAGACGGCGGGGCCCAGCAGAGCGGTGCTTGACAGGAAGGGCCCAGCGGAGCGGTGCTTGACAGGAAGGGCCCAGCGGAGCGGTGCTTGAGACGGTGGGGCCCAGCGGAGCAGTGCTTGACAGGAAGGGCCCAGCGGAGCGGTGCTTGAGACGGCGGGCCCAGCCGAGCGGTGCTTGACAGGAAGGGCCCAGCGGAGCGGTGCTTGACAGGAAGGGCCCAGCGGCGCGGTGCTTGACAGGAAGGGCCCAGCGGACCGGTGCTTGAGACGGCGGGGCCCAGCGGAGCGGTGCTTGACAGGAAGGGCCCAGCGGAGCGGTGCTTGAGACGGCGGGGCCCTGTTCAGCGGTGCCTTTCTGGACGGCGGGGCCCTGTTCAGCGGTGCCTTTCTGCACGGCGGGGCCCTGTTCAGCGGTGCCTTTCTGGACGGCGGGGCCCTGTTCAGCGGTGCCTTTCTGGACGGCGGGGCCCTGTTCAGCGGTGCCTTTCTGGACGGCGGGGCCCTCTTCAGCGGTGCTTGTTCTGTAAGTCAAGGGAGTCAGACCTGGCCACGACTCCCTGCTCAGTCGCCCTCCGACCGTGCAGTTGCTGGACCCTTCGGTGACAGTGTCCTGGGCCCTTAGGTGTCCTCCCTCACACCCGGGATGGGGCTTGTGGGGCCCTCCTGGTCCGCGCTCCTGCTGGCTGACTTCTCGGCCCTGCTGCCCTTGCCCTCCTTCGATGTGGCTCTCTGGGCCTTGCCTCCCCTTGATGTTGTGGCAGGTGAAGTGGCAGAACTTTGGTCCTTGGGGGCAGCCGTGTCAGTCTTCTCGCGGTGGCCCCTTACTTTACGGGTCATCTTTCCAGGGGGGGGCTGGCTGTCCCCTTGCTGCTGACCGATGTATCACTGCTGGCAAAGGGGGGACTCCAAAATCCATGCACTACGGTGACCCTTGAAGCCGGGCTGGTGGTGGCGGAGGCGCTCTTGTGACTCTTAGCAGATGGATAGGGGGGGGGTTAGGTGAGGGAAAGAGGTCAAGAGTGGAGAGGTAAAGTTTTTTAGGACCAAGGTAAATGGTAGGTGTAGTGGTTATGGGAATGGAGGAAGAGGAGGTGGTTGTAGGAGAGTCAGGTGTGCTGTCCTTGGGTGAAGGTGCATGGGCTGGAGGCTGTCGTGAGGTGGTTGGCTGTTGGGTGGGTGGCTGCCTGCGTTTGTGTGTCTTGGAAGAGGGGGTGACAGACACAGTGGGAGAGGACACAGGGGACGTGTAAATGGCAGTGGGGGTGGTGACTGCACGTGTGCGGACTGGACCGGAGGGTGTGCTGGTGATGGAAGTACTGGCTGTTGGTGGTGTGCATGCAGGTGTGAGTAGAGACGTCACAGGGAGGGAGGAGGGAGACGAGTAGGTGGGGGACACAGAGGTGGTAGTGGCTGTTGGCATGTCTGCATCTGGGTGTTGCTTGGGTGAATGTTTGTGTGATCTGTGGTGCTTATGTCTGGATGAGCTGCCCTTGGGTTTTGAGGTGTGTGCAGGCTGGTCTGATGGTGTGGGTGGGATAGGCAGAGGAACAGGAGACAGAGACAGGCTGGAGGCAGTTAGAAGAGGGAGGCTGGAAACAGTGACAATGGCTGCCGTCAGTGCTGAGGCCAGAGCATTGAACGATCGTTGATGGGCAGCCTGACCCGAATGAATGCCCTCCAGGTATGCATTGCTACGATGCACCTCCCTCTCTACCCCCTGGATGGCATTCAAAAGGGTAGACTGGCCAACAATGATGGTCTGTAGGAGGTCAATGACCTCCTCACTGAGGGCAGCAGGGGTAACAGGGGCAGGGCCTGAGGTGCCTGGGGCGAAGGAGACGCCCGCCTTCTTGGGCGAGCGGGCACGGAGCGAAGGCTGAGGGGCTGCTGGGAGGGCGGAGATGGTGCGCTGGGTGGCGGCTGTACCTGTAGAGGCGGGGGGCACGGATGTTGCCACCACCGCTAGGGAGCTCCCATCCGAGGACGTGTCGGTGTCGCTGGTGTCACCACAGCTCCCCGTTGTGAAGCTCCCCTCGCCCTCCGTATCACTGGTGGCCTCAGTGTCTGTGCCATGGCCCACCTGGGCCTTGTGAGTTGCAGCTCCCTCGTGCTCCGGTGCCAATTCTCCTCCGCCTGATGATGCTAATGCACACATGCACAAGAAGATAAAGAAAAAGGGTGGGGGGAGAAATAAAAACAGGTTGAGTGCATGCATTGTCAACACCGTTGGCGGACAGGACAGACACAGGAGCCTCATGCACTAAGCCACGCAACCGGGGTACAATACTCAGTACTTGTGACTAGGCCAACAGGTCTAGGGACAACAAACGCGCACATGGGTGATGCAGGACCATGGATAGCTGTACTTGACACCCTACAGAGGTGGGGGGCGGGGGCACAGGGACATGCCTAAAGGAGAGGACTACACTACAGAAAGCGCCCTGGCCTAATGTCACCCACAGCCCTCTTCCCCCACCCAGGCACCTCCACTGCGCGTAAAGATAGCTGAATGTGCTGGTACTCACCCCCTTGTGTCTGCTGTGATGTCCTCACGCGCCCATCCAAATCGGGGTAGGCCACCGCCAGGATCCGGGACATCAGGGGGGTCAGGGTACGACTGGCACCCCTCCTAGGTTGGGAGGCCATCCCCAGCAGTGACTCGGCGGTCTTCCTGGTCCCGCGGCGGATGTCCTCTCACCTCTTGCGGCAGTGGGTGCCCCGTCTGTTGTGGACCCCCAGGTTCCGGACTTCCTTGGCGATGGCACGCCAAATGTCGACTTTCTGATGGGCGCTGACCTATTTGACATGTACAGGGTGGAATTTGAAATATCATCAATTTTTCGCATGATAGATGCGATTGGCCCCCCCTCCCCAACCTTGCCATGTGGCACATGCTCTCATCTGTTGTGCCTTGCACTCGTCATTGTCTCCCCACCCCACCATCTAATATCCACCCCACTCAACACAGGCATAGCCCATTCAACGTGCACACAGTGTACTTACCTGTTGGTCTGGAGGACCGTAAAGGCGCGCATACTGGGGCAGGACCCCATCCACAAGTTTCTCCAACTCTTCTGTAGTGAAGGCAGGGGCCCTTTCCCCAGTCGCAGCAGCCATTGTCTCTTCCAGACCGAGTTCACAGCAGCACTTTCAGTATAGGTCCTCTCCTGTGGATGATCAGGTCTCGAGTGATTAACCAGATAGAAAATGGCGGTCACGCCCGCGGCGGTGCGTACCGCCGCGGTGCGTTCCGCGACTTCCGGCGCACCTAGTCATTGGCTCGTGAAACCCATAGGGTTCGATGTTAAACAATGCGGCTTGGCGCCGCGGTCTTCGACCGCCTACCGCCACGGTGTGTCACGCCAGCGCATTGACCTCACATCCCACTGTCACACTTCTCAGGTCAGGCAGCCGCCATTTCAAGGGCCCACATGGCTTAATTTCTACTGCGTCACACAGGCCTAGGCCTTGCATTGCCACTCATACAAGCCATTCAATGCATTGAGAATCGTGTACTGTGCAAGCTCTAGTTACATACCTGTGGGTTGCTTGACTCTGTGCTCCATGTTGTCCTTCCTAGGCACCGTCCGCTGGGACTTGCGAGGAGAAGGATGAATCCTCCCGTGTACCGACCGCTGGTGGACCTGTCGACAATGGAGGAACGTCATATAATACTTCGATACCGACTTGACCGAGCCACTATACATGAACTGTGTGCCCAGCTGGAGCCAGCACTGATGTCCCCCATCCGCCAACCCACAGGAATTCCCCCTCTGGTGCAGGTTCTGTCAGTCCTCCATTTTTTGGCAAGTGGGTCTTTTCAGACAACAGTGGCCATGTCATCATGGATGTCTCAGCCTATGTTTTCTAAGGTTTTGTCCAGAGTGTTGTTTGCCCTGACGAAATACATGCGGAGCTACATTATTTTCCCTGAGGAGTGTGATTTGGCCACTGTGAAGGGTGACTTCTATGCCCTTGGACATATCCCCAACATCATTGGTGCCATTGAAGGGACCCATGTGGCCTTAGTACCCCCAAAAGACGATGAGCAGGTGTACAGAAACAGGAAAAGTTACCATTCAATGAATGTGCAGGTGGTCTGTTTGGCTGACCAGTACATCTCCCATGTAAATGCCAAGTTCCCTGGGTCAGTGCATGACGCGTATGTTATGCGAAATAGCAGCATCCCCTATGTGATGGAACAGCTACAGAGACAACGTGTGTGGCTAATAGGTGACTCTGGTTACCCCAACCTGCCGTGGCTACTGACCCCAGTGAGGAATCCCCGGACCAGGGCAGAGGAACGGTACAATGAGGCCCATGGGCGATCTAGGAGGATCATAGAAAGGACCTTCGGCCTCCTGAAGGCCAGGTTTAGGTGCCTGCATATGACAGGGGGATCCCTAATGTACTCACCAAAGAAGGTGGGCCAGATCATCGTGGCCTGCTGTATGCTTCACAATCTTGCATTGCGACGCCAGGTGCCTTTCCTGCAGGAGGATGGTCCAGATGGTGGTGTTGTAGCAGCTGTGGAGCCTGTGGAGAGTGAAGAGGAGGAAGACGATGGGGACGACACGGACAACAGGGACACAGTCATACAACAGTATTTTCAGTAGCACCCAGGTAAGAATCCCCCACGCCATTTTACATTTACTTCTGGCCTCCTGCATCTCTACTTTCTGTGTTTCCCCCCAGTTCCTTTCAACTGAATTGTGACTTTCCCTTCCCTTTTCAGAGCTGTATGACCCACTGTGTGACTTCTGGTTTGTTCGCCCATGGAGTAAAGCACATTGACATTGGTATGTTGTCATCACAATGTAACTGAACATTGTTGAACCGTTATGTGTAATACATTTGTTAAGAATAGAAGCAGACTCATGAGTGTTTTAAGTGCAATTAGTGATTTATTTAAAGTGCTACATATAGGTCCATGATAGTAAAACGGTGATGGGTGGGGGTGGAGTGATGTCCATGGCAGAGTCCAGTTCTCGGTCGCACAGGTGCATTGTCCATATGCCTGTGGAAGGATGGAGCAGGGGCAGTTCAAGGTTGGACAGGGTGACGATGTGGGACAGTGGAATGACATCCGGGGGTATCTTATGCTGGCGGGGGTCTTGGCATCCTACTCTGTCTTCCTTTGTGATCTCAGGTTCCTCTTGCGGGGTGGTTGATCTTCAGCAGGAGGTGGGGTTCTGGTGGCCCGTCGTTGTGTGGGGGCCTCCTGTCCACTAGTGCCGGCGGAGGTGGTAGGCTGTTCCTGGTCCGGGCTGGTGACAGGGGCCCTTTGGGGTGCCACATGGTCCCGCAATGTGGTGACTATTAGGTTCAGGGCCAGGACGTTGTTCCTGAGCTCCTCTCTGTACCCCATGTACCGTTCCTCCTGCTGTGCCTGGATCTCCTGGAACCTGGCCAGTACCGTCGCCATCGTCTCCTGGGAGCAGTGGTATGCTCCCATGATGGTGGTGAGAGCCTCTTGGAGAGTCGGTTCCCTGGGCCTGTCCTCCTCCCCCCTGTCGCACTGCAGCCCTCCCAGTTGCCCTGTTTCCCCGGGCCTCTGTCCCCTGGACGGTGTGCCCACTACCACTGCCCCCAGGTCCCTGTTGTTGTTGGGGTGTTGGGTCAGCCTGGGTGCCCTGTAGTGGCGGACACACCGCTGATTGACCTGTCCTGGAGACAGAGGCATGGGCCCGCTGGGTGGGAGCTGTGCTGATATTCCCAGAGGGGGTTAGGTCTGCTGTGGCCTGTGTCTGTGTGTGGGGAACCGACTGTCCAGAGGTCCCCGACGGTCCGGGCTGGTCATCAGGTTCTAGGTCGACAGAGCTGCTGTCCTCACTGGGGGCCTGTTCTGGGGGTGGGATGGACATATCTGGACCCTCCTGGCCGGTGTGTTGGCGTTCGGGCCCTGCAGGGGTGAAAGAGTATGGTTATTGCTTCTGTGTGTTCCATGGCGTGCGATTTGTGGGTGCCCTTGTCCCCCAGTGCTGGCATTCCCTTGTGGCAGGAGTTGTGAGGGTGGTTTGTGGGGGGGATGGGTATGTGCAGTGGTCATGCATAGGTGATGGGTGTCCATGGTTTGTGTTGGCATTCAGGGTTTGGTTTTGGGTTGGGTGGGTTGTGCTGGTGAGATATTGGCAGGGAGGATGTGTGCTGGGGGGTTGGGGGTGAGGGTGGGGGTGTGGGTTGGCATGCTGGTGGTTGGGGGGGGGGGAGTAGTTGAGACTAGACTTACCAGAGTCCATTCCTCCGCCTACTCCAGCGAGGCCCGCAGGATGCAGGATGTTCAAGACCTCTTGCTCCCATGCTGTGAATTCGGGAGGAGTGGGTGGAGGTCCGCCGCCAGTCTTCTGCACAGCGATGTTGTGTCTTGAGACCATCGACCGTACCTTCCCCCGTAGGTCGTTTCAGCGCTTTCGGATGTCTTCCCGGTTTCTGGGATGCTGTCCCACAGCGTTGACCCTGTCGACGATCCTTTGCCATAGCTCCGCCTTCCTGGCTATTGTGGTGTGTTGCTCCTGTGTGCTGAAGAGCTGGGGCTCTACCCTTATTATTTCCTCCACCATGACCCTGAGTTCTTGGTCCGAAAACCTGGGGTGTCTTTGGGGTGCCATGGGGTGGTGTGGATGAGGTGTGGGGTGGTGTTTGAGGTGATGTGAGTGGTGGTGTGTGGTGATGTGTGCGTAGATGTGGTGTGGTTGATGATGTTGGGTTCCTGTGTGTGTTGGGGTTTTCGATTGCTGTGCTCTCTCTCTCTCTCTCTCTCTCTCTATCGCCTTCTCTCCGATTTCCTACTAGTGGGGGTTTGTGGGTGATGTGGGTGTGTGTTTTATAGTTGCTTGGATGTGTGGGAGTGGTGTTTGTATGTGTATCAGGTGTGGGTATTTCAAATTGTCCAATGTGGCTGTGTTTTGGAGCTGGGTGTGTATTTTGACCGCGGCGGTGTGTACCGCCAATGGAATACCGCGGTTGAATGACCGCCGCGTGGATTCGTGGGTCGTAATGGCATGGGCGTGTTTGTGTTGGCGTGGCGGTGGAGGTTTGGTCATCTCCAGTTTATCGCTGCCCGCTGATGAGGCGGCCTTCCGTGGATGTCGGGTTTTTGGCGGCTTGGCAGTTGTGGGTCAGAATGACCATGGCGGTTTACCGCGGCCGCGGCGGTAGAATGGCGGTCTTCTGACCGGCGGTAAGAGCCTTTTACCGCCGAGGTCAGAATGACCCCCTATGTGGTGTTGGACTACTGCAAAGGCCTGGCTGATGTGGTTCGCTCTTCCTCTCATCAGGTGGAAGTCACCACACTGCAACTGTCTCAAAACCAAGGCCACAATCTAAGAGCAGGTGACTGGGTTGTAATCAGAAAACACATGAGAAAGACATGTCTGGAGCCTCGGTGGAAGGGTCTCCACCAGGTAGTACTAGTTACTACTACAGCTGTGAAGTGCCCTGGAGTTGCAAACTGGATCCACGCAAGCCAGAAGAGGAGGGTACTGTGTCTTTTGGTCAATGAAGAAGAGCTGTTGAGAGTAACAACAACGTGTAGACCAACTACAGAATTGGAGACAGGAGAAATGGAGACTGAATCTGAGCAAACTGAAAGTGGTTCAAACACTCATGTGAGAGACAAAGCAGGAGTAATACAGGAAGGTGACAGCGAATCATCCTCAATCGAGGTGATAGGAGAGTTTAGTCAGAGGAGGGTCTTGAGAGACACACAGAGCAAACAGCAGGTCCTGAAAGTGAAAGAGTCGAGGCAAATCAAAGCCAAAATGATCTGACTCCTCCTGAACCAGTTGCAGGTACGTCAAGAGAAATTCCTGCAGTACAAGCAGAAATTGCAAATCCAGCACTGAAAAGAGCATTGACCCAAGGCCCACTGAAAGGAGATAGGTGGCCGCAGTCACAAACCAAGAGAAAAGAGGCAATTACAGTGACAACGATTGAGGAAGAAGTAGACACAACCAGGAAAGAAGATTTGAGTGATGGGGGGTTAAATGGAGACAGAAGATTGAAAGGGAAGAGAATTGCAAGTCGAAGGTACGCAGGTCCTGAATGGGCGTATGCAACAACAAGTGAATGGCAGAGAGAACTTTTGTCTTTTTGGTTTGATCGAGACATTCTAGGTCAATATGTTGGCACAGGAAGAGGGTCAATGAATTGAACTATTGTAAACCTGTAAACTGACAAAAGAGAAGAGACAACTGAAAGTAACCAGAAAATACTTTTTGAGATAACCTGATTTGACAAGCTGCTAAACCGATTTTTGACAAAGCTACCTATTTTTGACAAAGGGTCCTGGAAGAAAGACTGAATTCTGTAAATAACTGCTAAAGAAGATTGAAGATTTTTGTTTCTGATGTTTGCTGCATAGTTATAATTTTTCACTTCTACTTTCTGATTCTTTACAGATCATGAGTAACCACAACCAACAAGGAAGGAAGAATAGGTGCTGTAGATAAATAGGTATTGGGTTGGCGATTGTATGCATGATATTGTGACTGGTGTTGATTGTGAGTGTGGCTTTGCTTGACAAGAGTATGTCCAACCATACCTCAGCTTTGGGGACAACTACTATGCTCAGAGAAGTAGATAAATTTAGGATAGATGAGAAATATTTGCACTCAGATAATGCACAGGGAGAACTTTCTTCTAAGGTTTTCTATCGCTTACTGCATGAGTATGTTGAGACGATGAATGCGAGTGATTGTTATGTCTGCATGAAAATTCCTTCATCAGTGGAGGAAGGAGTTACTAATCATAGTTTGCCTCTTACTTCCGGGATAAGTTGTAGTCTGTTACTAACAAGATTTTATAACCAGTAGTATATTCAGTATTTCTATTCCAACCACAACGTGGTGTTTTCATTTGTTCCTATGATTCAGTACTTGAGTAGAGTAGCTAAACAAAATGAAATAGAACTAGTGAGAGGATTCTTTGAACCTACATTGACATTTGGCACAGCTTATACACACAGGAATAACCTTACATGCTTGCTGACACCCATAGAGAAGAGCTTCTTAGATCAGACAGATGATAGAAGAAAAGCGTTAAAGGAGAAGTTAGAAAAAGGCTTAGAGAAAGGGACATTTAGAAATGATTATGCATTTAGTGACATAAAGCCACAAGGGAGGTTAGCTTTAGATGCACAACACGTAGGAAAGCTTTGTATATATAGACCAAAATCTAGCACTGATACATTGTTTGTGGGAATGAGTGAATGTAGACATGTATTTTTGTTTCAGTGTAAATAGACATTTATGTTACATGGAAAAGACCCAGGAATTCCAGAAGTTTATTACATCTGTCGATCAAATGCGTATTACCGTCTTCCAAGGGGATGGTATGGCACATGTTATTTGGGGATGGTTTTCCCAAAGATGTTTCCACTTGAGAACCTGAACAACATACCTAAAATGACTAAATTACATCATGTTAGACAAAAGTGAGAATCATCTTCTAGCATATTCAGACATATTTGGAGCACTGATTCCTTTAGTAGGGGTCATTCTGAATTCGATCAAAATTGGAAAGTTGTCTACTATTGTGGCTAAGATGCTGACAAATTTTTCACGAGCCATAATCCTAATGGATATAGAAATGGCTGCAGTAAGATCTATGGCTCTTCAGAACAGCCTTGCATTAGACATCCTTTTAGCAAAGGAGGGTGGAATTTGTAAAATGCTGAATTTGCATCATTGTTGCTCATATATAAATTATAATAGTAAAGAATTTAGGAGCCTTATTACTAATCTAATGATAGTGCTGATTTGAAACAGCTGAAATAACCTGGAATTTGGGAAAATATTGGCAAACGATTTGCTTCTGTAGGAAATATGCTTGGCAACCTAAGGAAACTGCTTATTAATTTTAAAATAATACAAGTAATATTTATTATTGTAATTTACATATTTGGAGCATGGGGAATACGTAAATTGTATCATGTGCTTAAAATGAAGAAATTGAAAAAGGAACAAAGGAGGGAAGAAATTAAAATGGAGAACTTGATAGGGAAAATTCAAAGAGGGAAAGAAGAATTCAAAATTATACAGAGGGCAAATTTTAGCAGAGCAAAATTTGTGTGGGAAGATGTTAGTGTGATGACATATTTAGTCATTAGAGGAGGGATTGTGAACACTGAATTTTTACTAATAAAATATTCATGTATTTTGAGTTCTAATTCTGCATAGAATTTGACTAAACATAGAACATAATGTGTGTCTTGGAAAATGAGCCTACTTCAGTGGCTGTCATTAATCATGAAGGGGGTGATTCTGAGTCTGGCGGGCAGCGGAGGCCGCCCGCCAGACTTCCCCCCTCCAAAATACCGCTCAGGGTATTTTGGGTTTTGCACTGGGCTGGCGGGCGACCGCCAAAAGGCCGCCCGCCAGCCCAGTGCAAAACACCCTTCCCACGAGGACACCGGCTCAGAATTGAGCCGGCGGAGTGGGAAGGTGCGACGGGTGCAGTGGCACCCGTCGCGAATTTCACTGTCTGCAATGCAGACAGTGAAATTCTTTGTGGGGCCCTCTTACGGGGGCCCCTGCAGTGCCCATGCCATTGGCATGGGCACTGCAGGGGCCCCCAGGGGCCCAGGACAACCCATACCGCCATCCTGTTCCTGGCGGGTGAACCGCCAGGAACAGGACGGCGGTATGGGCTGTCAGAATCCCCATGGCGGCGCAGCGAGCTGCGCCGCCATGGAGGATTCAATTGGGCAGCGGAAAACCAGCGGGAGACCGCCGGTTTTCCCTTTCTGGCCGCGGCTGAACCGCCGCGGTCAGAATGCCCAGCGGGGCACCGCCAGCCTGTTGGCGGTGCCCCCGTCATTTTAGCCCTGGCGGTCTTGGACCGCCAGGGTTAGAATGACCCCCAAAGTGTCCTTATTATATGCTTATTAATATAAATTGATGTGCCCATGTTTAGGTTAATGTAGTGGTGTTAGATTAATGAATTTGTATTATATACTTGCTTTATTAATTATAGTCCTTAAGTTAGCGAGGTTTGGGCCAAAGTGCACAGTCTCTTGTTAAACTGTACTGTTATAATAATTGTGTAAATGCCTGTTTAGAGAAATGAATTCATGTACTGTTTTACTGGATTGACCAAACGTAATTGGATGTCTTTAACTTTCTCATGATAAATGCTTGCTAGAATGTCTTTTCTTAGAAGTTACAATGTTATAGTGTAATGCATGAGACAACGATGTTCCCAGGAGCTAACAACGAATGCACTGACTGGAGTACGAAAGGATACAAAAAATGTTACCTGGCGTGCCGGACAGTAGGAGCAGGAGAAGAGGAGCCAATCATCGACATGTGAAAGACAGTTTAGTTATATCTTAGATTTAGAAATAAACTCTTTTTGGACTAATTGTAAACGTATGATTTTCGGACCAATCAGAATGTGGGAAGTTCTTTAGAAGATTTTAACTGAACCCGACTGCAGAGCGAGAAGCTAGCTCACCTTCTATTCTGATTTCTTGTGTGCAGGAGGCTCATCCTATCCTGTTTGAGGAGCTGAAAGTTCCTAATGACTTTATTACTTAAACTTTGATGCAGAATGCTGATTTTTAGTTATTGCTTTCTAATAGTTCAGATAGCTTAGAGTACCCGATTCTGAACCGTCATTTTTCATGGCCCGTTGCTGATGCTGACAGAACAGATGTCCTACTGACAAAGGTGATCGCAGCTTGCTGATCCATGTGAGGAGAGGTATAACAAATGCTAATGATCTTGTTGCAAATATTGTCTTTTGTTTCTAGGTACCAACCGCTAATTTGTTAGAGTCATAGCTAGATGTTGACAAAATTATTTTCTTATGAAGCCCAACATTCTAATGCTAATTAGATGGTTAGTAACGGAAGTCCTGAAACATTGACAGATCATTATTAACAAATATTGTCATTGCTCAGTTGCTGAACCTAAATGTATACTGTCTCAAAAGTGCAGTTATTCTTGTTTTTGAACTGTACTGTTACTTTTGAGTGTTTAGTAACTAATGCTCAAACTAAATTGAGATTCTTTAGAAGATTCGGTCAACCAGTGCTTTTCATATATGCTTATCACAATGTGTTGAGTATGATTTACGTGACTTTAGTGTTGTTAATATAGGGTAATTAACATTCTAACTTTCATACCTGGTGTGGCTATTCATGGCCAAATAGGTCATGGTGTGTAACTAATTACTGACTTCATAATTAAGAATCATTGATTGTTTTTGATTTATGATTGTATTGGGGTTATGGTGGGAATACCTCCAAGCGCAGGCAAAAGGTCATTCGAACCTCTAACGCGTCCCCTTATAAATTAAAATTAAGAAAACAAATAAGGTCAGACGCATTCACAGCTGGGTCAAACTGAGAGCCTCGTGACTCACAGTTCAAGGCACTTCTCCACCCGCAGGCTCATCCCTGCGCCTATCCTGGTGATCTAGTGGCTATCACAAGTAAATATTTTCTCTCTCTCTTTTACTCTTGCTTTTTCTGCCTTTTCTCACTCATTTGTCCTTTTCTTTTATATCTCTCCACCTTTCCTCTGCCTTCTTTCACTCGTGCTTTCCTTCCTTTTTTCACTCATTTGTCCTTTTCTTTTATATCTCCCCTCCTTTCCTTTCCTCTGCTCTCTTTCACTCGGCTTTTCTGCCTTTTTTCACTTGTTTTCTCCTTTTCTTTTTCATCTCCCCTCCTTTCCTCTGCCCCCCCTCCAGCGCCGGTCCAGCCCCTGTGGCCCCACTCCCCATGTGAGGCACCTATCCCTCTCTCCCGTCTCCCAGCTGACCTTTCCCCCGCCCCACTCCCCTTCATAATGGCGAACACGCAGCAGACGCACCGCTGGTGCGCCGAAGGCAAACTCCTCTGCGCCCATCAGTGCCTGGACCGCGCTCAGTGCCAGGAACCCTGGAAGTCTGTTAAACTGCCACCTGGCCTGCCTCCATTATGATGCTGAGACCCTCCTCCGCCTCTACACCAGACGTCTCCTTCCACACCCCCACCAGATCACTCAGCTCCACCCAGATGGCCCTGGCCACCATCCCTCGCACCCAAAAAACCACTGCCGGAGGACGATCTTTCACCTACATCACAGCAAACAGCTGGAACAATTTGCATTGCTGTTACTCCAGCGATGTTGCCACAGGCATTGGTATTTTTCTTACTGCAATTACAATGGAAATCCGGAAGAGAAGGCATAATACCTCTCCAAACTCCCTAGCTCTCCAGCACTTACATATTTCTTTTAGAGTAAATTCTATTTTTCCTGAAGTGGAGGAGGTGGGTCAGGCTTCCAAATTTACACCAAAACACAGTTCTCTCCGTTTGTCAGAGCCCAAGACCCTGCAGGCAGCTTTGGCACGACGGGAACAAAGCATCCCATTTAGACAACATCCAAAAAAGTACACCAAAGCTTGAATTTCCAAATGGCCACGCACTTTATTCCACAATCAAGGCAGTAGCACAACTCTCCCTCCTGATGCGTTTCAACTACTCAATGAGCGTTAATCATAGGTTCACAGCTTATTGGTATCAGACTCCATGGTGATTGGCAGTCCTTATGGCCCTACAAAGACCAGAATGCACCTTGAATAATATAACTCCTTTTAAACTGCAATGCGTTAATTTTCAGGTTCAGTCCTTTATTCACAGCACTACAGTTTTAATTTCAATCAATCATATTCTTTCAATTTGCAGTGCTATACTTTTCATCATAAATATAAACATTATAGCCTCGTAATTAATCATTGTTTTCAACATGCATTGCTGTTACTCGAGCATTGTTGCCACAGACATTGGTATTTTTCTTAGTGCATTTACAATGGAAATCTGCAAGAGAAGGCATAATACCTCCTACCTCCCTTGCTCTCCAGCACTTACATATTTCTTTTAGGGTAAATCCTCTTTTTTCTGAAGTGGAAGAGGCGAGTCAGGTTCCCAAATTTACACCAAAACACAGTTCTCTCCGTTTGTCGGAGCCTAAGACCCTGCAGGCAGCTTTGGCACGATGGGAACGAAGCATCCCGTTTAGACAACATCCAAAAAAGTATGCCAAAGCTTGAATTTCCAAATGGTCATGCACTTTATTCAACAAGCAAGGCAGTAGCACAACTCTCACAATGAAGTTTTGGACTTCCAGAAAGGTGGTAAGCAGTGAGGTCACGAGTTTCTCCGAAACTTTAGAGAAGATGGACAGTATAGAAATTGGTATGAAGTTCAACCAAGTAGTGGGGTCAAGATTAGGTTTTTTTTTTAAAGTGGTAAGAACATGGCATGCTTCCATGTCTGTGCAACTTAAACCTCTTGCAATGAGGAATTGAGAAGATTTACCACCAGTTGTAGATCAGGGATCAAGAGATGGAGCTTAGTCGACTGAAGGGGATCTAGAGGAAAACCTTTAATCAACAGTAGTGTAGTTAAAAAACAAGGGTGTCCAGAAGAGAGAACAACTTCATTTTAAGAGATGTAAGAGACATGTTCAGGATATTATTTTCACGTATTGGCACATGTTCCCAAGTGCTGGTGTTGTGAGCAAAGTCAGCAGCCACACCTTCTGCCTTTCGACCCTTTGCCAAATGGAGATGGATGCCAGCCACCTTCATAACAAAGAAGTTGGCCAGTTCTTCACATTGTGACTGAGACTGTGAGGGTGCTGGAGATGTTTTGCTAGGATCAAAAAGTTCCTTGACCACGTTGAAGGGAGTGATAGGGCAATTTTGGGCATCAGACGTTTTGTACGAGTTAAATGACGCCCGTGTTTCTCTCGATAGCCCATGATCATTTTTTTATAGCTGTTTTGTATTTAGATTTAGATTTCTCGTCAAAAGACTTTCTCCAAATCCTTTCCAGACCCTTGCATCGTATTTTCTTTCCAGGCGAAGTGCTTAATTCAACCAGGGAGCATGGGGGTGGTGTTTCACTGAGAGACTGAGTGCGACAGGTAAAATTGCCTCCAAAGAGCCCGTGATCTAGCACTCCACCATAGGCTGATCCAAGTCAGCTATATGCTTAAATTTGGTGTAGTGCTTCAAAGATGAAGGTTCAAAGCAGGAACATCTAATTTAGGCCAGTACCCAGACTTGGCTAGAGTTTTAGTCACCCCTGTGTATGGAATTGCTAGGGTCATAATGGGAAATGGTACTGACAAGTGGTCCGACCAAAATAACGGCAAGGATGGATCTGTGGTAAGGTCCTTAATACAGCAAGAGATAGGATCTAAGACGCGGCCAGCCTCATGTGTGAAGGCTTAATTATTAAGAGCTAGATTCAGTGCACTCAGATCCCCTATAAATTTTGTGCCCAAACTGCATGTGAGATCTTCGAAATGGATGTGGAGCTTTCCAAGCAGTGTAACATTGGTGCACTTTTGATTTTGCTGAAAATTAAATATATAAAATGCTTATCTATTTGGGTTTTAGCCAGCCACTTCATCCGTTGGTCTGTTAATATGTCATTCACATTTTATTTCCGCCCACTAATTTCTTTGGGCCACTACAGCATGTGGCAATCGGGCAGGCCACTTTAGCCATTTACCATTTCACAAGGAGCACGTCCACATACATAATAATTCCCTTCAGTGCCACATACTTTTATGGGAGTGGGTGCTTTTAAATACCAAAATATTTTTGCTTTTAGACATTTTTCTTACATTGACGAGGGCCCAGCAGGTCCCTTAACAATAAAGGTTTGCAAAACCAAAAGGCTGTCAGATAGAACCAGACCTATTGGCTTTGCTAATGCTTGGTAATCTTGACAAGCACCATTTTCGTTATCAAACAGACACACTCTCTCTTCACTATTACAAACACGACAACAAGACTTCTCCTGACATTGTGCTTTCTGCCAGGCCTTTTGCTCTTAAAGAGATTGCATCATTGAATGACTGTCTCCTACCCTATCCTACTCCCTACTTCATGACTCTCTGAATCCATTGTTTGTGATCAACAACAGCATTTATGAGTACAGGAAGCAGTATAACAGGAGTACTCTTTGCGTACTCTTATATGCCTTTGTGATTGACCAGAAACAAACAGGAAGAAAGGAGGAAGTCCAGGTATCTGAATTTCAACACGGACAAGACAGAAGCAGTAATCTTCGTCAACAGCACCTCGCCTTGGAATTCCAACTGGTGGGCGGCTGAACTGGGATCCACACCTTCACCCAGCATCAACGCCAGGAACCCCAGGAGCATCAGAGACAACAAACAGGACATAAAGATTCACTTCAATGCCATCACAGCATCTTGCTTACACACCCTGACGATGTTAAGGATGCTCTTCAAGTAGCTTCCCAACTACACCAGGAAAACCATCATCCACACTCTAATCCCCAGCACATTAGACTATGGAACCCCGCTCTATGCTATAATCTTCAAAAAACTAGCCAGAAGGCTGCAAGCCATCCCAAACTCATCAGCAAGAGTGACACTAAGGCCCTCATTATGAACACTGCGGTAAACACCGCACCGCCGGGGGTAACAACCGGCAACAGATGTGCGGTCCGAACTGCCAAATATCGAACCAACTGAAACACAGGCATCCTGAAAACCGCTCACCTGCAACAGAGGAGTGCCGACAACGATGGCAGAGCCCACCCACAGGCAGACAGAAAGGCCCTACCCGCCCATTAAATAAGGAAGCACTAGACCAGCATCAGTTCTGGGGCGGGAACCACCGCCACGCAAAGCCAGACAAAAACGAACCAAATAGAAGGAAACACTCACCAGAGGCTCACACAACACGCCAAAGCAGACATGGAGAGAGAGTTGCAGATCATGCCAGCCCTGCTCCTTGCCATATACCTCTACGACCGAGACCGCTGACGAAGACGACAATGGTAAGTACCGCAACCTACTAAACAAGGGAAGAAATGGCACAGTTACATACTCACCCACTCCACCCACCCTGCAACGCTCCCACAACCTTTCACAGCAGCACTAGCCATACACCCCACAGCAAGAGGTACTTACCCGACACAAGGCAAATCCAACCTGCCCAAAGTACATACATGTGCCCAACACCCCCAAACAATGAAACGAGAGACCATGGATCCAGAGTGTGCCTCAAACAATACAGGCCACACATTAATCTTTATTGTGCTCACTGAGCAACAGAAGTGCATAAAAGGCCAATGGCCAGTGCATAGTCAAAGAAGTCCGATGGGCGACAAGGCCCGAACTTGACTCCTGCAAGTGCAACAGTACTCCACCTCATAGGGGCAACAATGGGGCATCCAGGCACCTCAGGGAACAGGGGCAGTGGGTGGTGGGGTGGGGATTTACGACTGGGAGGGGGGCTTAGATTTCTATTTGGAAGGTGGAGGAGGCTTAGGTT
Source organism: Pleurodeles waltl (assembly GCF_031143425.1). Taxonomy (NCBI): domain Eukaryota; kingdom Metazoa; phylum Chordata; class Amphibia; order Caudata; family Salamandridae; genus Pleurodeles; species Pleurodeles waltl. The sequence goes on along the minus strand of NC_090440.1, from coordinate 1,879,723,957 downwards.
TTGTCACAGCAGCTGGTGGAGCGGACTTGGCCGTGGGGTGCAGCAGATGTTCCTGGAGCAGCACCAGATCTCTTCCTCACAGGGGAGGTAGCACAGGAATGGGAAGGGCGGACAGGGGCAGGCTGTGACGTGGGAGGAGTGGACAGGGCAAGGAGGTGAGCACGTTTAGGGAAGAGATGGAGTGGGCCAGTGGGTTCAAATAGGTCAACATGGGATAGGAAAAGTTTCTTAGGTGCAATTGGGGTGGACCTGGAGGAAGGCGTGGGAGTGGAGGTAGAGGGAGTGGTCGTGACAGGTGTAGGTGTGCGTGACATGGGTGCAGGTGACTGGTCAGTATGCTGAGGTGTTGTGGATGTGTGATGGTTGGGTGTTTTGGTGCGTTTGAATGTCTTGGGAGGAGGGGGGGTGGACACAGTGGGACAAGACAGGCTGCCAGTGTAAATGGATGTTGTCTGGGTGTCTGCAAGTCTGCTGAGTGTGCTGCATGTGTCAACTAAAGTCGTGGTGAGTGCAGGTGTGGTGTCTGGGGTGCATGAATGCGTGTGTGCTATTGTGGTGACTGCAGGAATAGGGTCATCAGCATTGAATGAGGGTGCAGTGCCTGTGGGTGTGCATGTACAGGGGACAGACAGGGAGGCGGAAGAGGTGGACACACTGGGGGAAGTGGATGTTGGTGTGTGTGCATATGTATGTTGGCTGTGTGTATGCTTGTGGTGGGAGGAGTGGTGCTTGTGTTTTGAAGTGTGCTTCTTGTGTGTTGAGGTGTGTGCCTGCATGTCAGAATGTGTGCTTTGGATGGGTGAAGGGAGTGGGATGCTGGAAGGGGTAGAGGTGGTTGGAGGGGGGACGGAATGACAAGGGACACTGGCTGCCATCAAACAGGAGGCCAGAGCCTGAAAAGATCTCTGTAGGCCAGACACGGCACCATGAATGCCATCCAGATAGGCATTGGTCTGCTGCACCTCTGATGCTAGCCCCTGGATGGCATTGACAATGGTTGTCTGCCCTACAGAGATGGTCCTCAGGAGGTCAATAGCCTCCTCCGTGAGCTGACTGGGGCAGGGAAGGAGGTGCCTGGAGCAAAGGAGACGCCCACCCTTCTGGGTGAGCAGGCACGGGCAACTCGGTGGGAGCAACTGAGAGGGCAGTGATGGTATGGGGGTGGCGGAAGATGACACAGTAGAGGTGAGCCCACTAGGTTCCGCCACCGCTAGGGAGCCGCCATCGGAGGAGGTATCGGAGTCCCTACCGCCAGTGGTAGTTGCCTCCCCCATGGTACTCCCCTTGCCCTCCAACCACTGGTCCCCTTGGCGTTGGATGACTCTGCCTCCGAGGATCCGTGGGCTGCTTCCTCCCCACTTGCAGGTGCCTCATCGCCAGATGATGCTGATGTTCACAGACAACACAACAGAACAGGGATGGGGAGACAAAACAGGAGAGACACTTGTAAATAGCTGAATGGAGGTACATTAGTGGTTCACACATACACCGACCTAGAAAATATTCCATCAGGCAGCACCTACCACTATAGACATGGCTATGCCTCTGACTAGTGGCCAGAACCCTGCTCTACAGCCATTCCCCAAAGAACGTAAGGACCTGATGTACTGCAGACTTGACCCAAACACCCCTACTCCCCACGGGGGCCACTAGACAGCATAAATACAAACGCACACACACACACATCCATCAAGGAGCCAAAATATGGTATATATACTCACCCCCTAGTGACTGCTGTGCAGCCTTCAAGCGCCCATAGAGGTATGCCACTGCCAGGATGCGTTGCATAAGGGGGGGTTGGGAGGACTTCCCCAGCTGGGCCTCACACATCTTCCTTTCCCAGCACCGCAGGTCCTCCCACCTCTTCCTGCAGTGGGTGCTCCGCCGGTTGTAGACCCCCAGGGTCCGCACCTCCTTGGCGATGGCATGCCAAGTCCTCTCTTTCTGGTGAGCGCTTACCTATAAGGGACACACAGAAAAGTAACACTGAGGTCAGACACTGGCCAATCATATACAGCTGGCTATACGTCCACTATGGGACGGACATTTCAAACGGCCTAACAGCACACACGCAGCATGTCAGGAATCCTGGACCATACAGTGGCCGACCGTAGAGCTTGACGTACAGGGGCAGGACCCCGTCCATGAGGTTCTCCAATTCCTCGTTGGTTAAGGCCGGGGCCCTTTCCCCTGCAACACGTGCCATTTCCATGACCAGAGGCAGGACACAGCAGTACAGTCAGTGGAGTACCTGCATGCACGAGATCCAGGAGTCAAGTGAAGTTGGGGTGATGAGTTTGCGTACGCACCGCGGCGGTGTGCACCGTCACCACCGCCGGTGATCATGATGCGCTAACAATGCATATTGACAACAATGTTAACCAATGAATTTGCGCACGGCGGTAAACACCGCCTTAGGGTATTACGTCAACCGATAGCGGTATGAGGTCACTTCCACCACGACACTTCTGGGTTACAGGGGGCAGACATTTTGGCCTTAACTACACAGTTGTAAAACCCTCATCAGCACAATACAGGCCCTATTGTCCCCTAATCACCTATAGGCATGAAACAATATACATTACCTAACCGGACCAGTCCTGATATTTCATTGTGGTCATGTTGCTGTAATGTCATACACACTAAGCATTTGTGTCGTCGACAATCATGCCAACAGTGCTGAATGAGAAACAATGTGTGCAGATGTATGTGTGATCCTCACACGCGTTTTCAACTCCTCCTAGGTACAGACCCTTCTTGCTAGGGAGGGCCCCATCGGTGTATAGACCACTTGTTGATTTGCCGATCATGGTGGAGCATCACATCATTATCAATTACAGACTCACTCGTGCTACTATTGATTAACTTTGTGCATTACTGGATCCAGCACTGAGACCGGATAATTGTAATCAGCATGCCATCCCTAATGAAGTGCAGGTGCTCTTTGCACTTCATTTCCTGGCCACGGGCTTATTTCAAGTGACAGTGTGCATGGGTGCAGGTTTTTCACAGCCATTGTTTAGCATTATACTGTCCAGATTCCTGAATGCATTTGTACGACACCTGCAGTCCTATGTGAGGTTTCCCCAAAGTGCTGACCTCCCTGCCATCAAGTCGGACTTCTATGCCTTTGCCAACATACCCCATGTGATAGGTGCCATCGATGGCACCCTCATAGCTATCATTCCCCCAAGAGTCAATGAACAGGTGTACAGAAACAGGAAGAACTTTCATTCCATGAACATTCAATTGGTGTGTACTGCAGACCAGTACATCTCACATGTGAATGCCATGTTCTCTGGACCAGTCCATGACTTCTTTGTGCTGAGGAACAGTAGTGTGCCACACAAGATGGAACAAATACAAGAGGACAGAGGATGGATCATAGGTAGGTCTTTCTGACACTTATTGCCACATAGCAGATAGCCAGGCTGTCTGCCTCTGATGGTTGTCAATGGCAGTCCTGTTTTGCATCATTTTCTAGGTGATTCTGGCTATCCCAACTTGCGTTGGCTCCTGACACCAGTGAGGAATCTTGGAACAGGTGCAGAGAGGAATTACAAGGAGGCCCGTGGACGTACTAGGAGGGTAATAGAGCGCACAATAGGTCTCCTGACGGCTAGATTTCACTGCCTACATATCTCTGGCGGTTCCATGGCCTATGGGCCCGAAAAGGTGTGTGGAATAGTGGTGGCCTGCTGCATGCTGCACAACGTGGCTGTGAGAAATTCTATCCACCTCTTGGAGGAGGAGGGTGCTGTATATCCAGACCAGCTTCCTCAGAGAGGGGATGAGAGTGATGGTGATGATGAGGAGGGGGAAGATGTAAATTCCAGGACCCAACTGATACAACTCTTCTTCCAGTAACTCTGCGGGACAATTGGATGAGGTTGCTGTCTGTGCAGCATACTGTTAGTGTGCCTTGTCATCTAGGGGGGTGTTAGGTCAATACTCATTGCCACTGTGACCAGGTCCACATAGGACAGGTTACATTACAGTATAATAGTTCAACACATCTGCAGGCTCAACAACATGTAATGCGTAAGGTGTATTTCCTGCTACTCAGATAATAACAAATGAGCTATCATACAGTTGAATCCATACTTCACTTTGGGCCAGATGTATCATCCCAACCCTTTGCGATTCGGTAATAGCGATTTTAAAGAAATCGCTATTACCGACTCTCAAAGTGCCATGTATCACATTTGCGATTCGGTAATAGCAATTTCCTAAAAATCGCAAATGCTATTACCGAATCGCAAATTGCGATACCGGCCCAATTCGTTTTGCATTTGCAAAATTGCGATTTCTGAACCAGAAATCGCAATTTTGGAAATGCAAAAGGCTCTGCTGCACCCCAAAATCATTTTTAGCAACATGTAAGGTACACACATGCCAAAAGGGCATGTGTGCTTTACATGTTCAATTTAAAAATGCAGTTTAACTGCATTTTTAAATTTTGAACCAGGTTACCACCTGGTTGCAGATCATGGTATTTTGCATGTGCAAAATGCCATTCTGCGAAAAATCGCAATTTGTGATTTTTTGCAGCATTGCCTTGCGACCTGGATTTTGCGAATCGCAAATTGTGATTCGCAAAATCCAGGTTGCAATGCTAGAAATCGCAATTTTTGCGATTTCTACTTTGTGGTCTGCGAATGCCTTTCATGCATTGCAGACCACTATTTTGCACTCGCAAACGGCCGAATTTACCGATTCGCACCGTTTGCAAGTGCAAAATATTTTCATACATTTGGCCCCTTGTTTCGACATAATGACAGGGGACTTTGTAACAGGTGAACTGGTGTTTTATTTGGTGCAGGCATTAAATCGTGCAGTTTACAGTGATGTTAATGGGCTACTGGTGGTTGTACAATATGGCAACATGGTTGCAGCATTTGTTGGCAGTAGTGGTAGGTCCATCAATGTTTACAGGAGTTTGTTGTAGTTTTCACACGGTTTGGTCATTGATTCACTAGGACGCTTGGGGGACAGTTTTTGCCAGTCACTTCTTTGAGGGGGCCTTGGTCTTGGCAGGTCTTCCTTTGCCATATATGGGCCTGAGGGTCTGTTTGGGTGCCTGGTGTTGGCCTGTACGGGTTGAAATGGATGTCCCCTGTGTGTCCTGATAGGGTGGAATATGTGCAGTTGCTGCTGATGCTGTTGTTGTCCGGTCTGTATCCTGGCCTGTAGTAGGGGCTTCCTGGTCTGTGTGGGCCTCAGGCTATGTTGGAACAAGGAGCAGCAGTGTACCTGGGGTTGTGGTCCTGGTGGTAGTTGGAGGGGTGAGGTGGTGCGTGCATTCCAGGTGTGATGGATATGGGCTAATTGTAGATGGCTTACCTGAGTCCATTCCTCCAGTGAGTCCAGTGAGTCCCTCAGGGTGCAGGATGGCCAGTGCCTTTTCCTCCTAGTCAGTGTAGTCGGTTGGTGTTGGTGGAGCGACCTTTGACCCTGACACCAGGCAGGTCGCTCCCCCCATCTGCCACGCAGCCCCCTGTGGGTTGAACCTCCGTTGCCGCTTTTGCTGCCTGACTACTCGCTCCCTTTTTTCTGTACCCCTGCACTTGGCTTCTGTGCCACTTCGTTTTTTTCATTCTGTCCCCCTGTGTTTTGCTTTTTGTACCCCTGTGCTCTGTTGTCCCTCTCCCGCCGTCTTTTCCCGCCTTTTTTTCCCCGGGTTTTCCCCTGGGTTTTTTCCCCGGGTTTTTCCCTTGCTGCTGAGCCCCTGCTGCCCCGCCCCCTTCACTCCCATTGGCCGCCCCGCTCCCACCTCCCAGCTGCTCCTCCCTCCCTAAGGCAAGCCCGTCTGCGCCCGTCCGTGCCTGGACCGCACCCAGCACCAGAACCCCTGGAACCCGCACCCCCCGCAACGCCAGACTGCACTACGACGCAAGCACCCTCCATGCACTCAACACCAGGCGAGACCACCCCTGCTACCGGGCCACCCCGAAACGCACCCAGGGGCCTTTCACCTGCCGGAACTGCAGATTCACCAGCATCCAACCCTCCAAACCACCAGCCAGAGAACCCAACCACCTCCGCTGCATCCTCCTCAACACCCGCTCCGCTCGCAAGCACGCCATCGAACTTTGGGACCTCCTAGACTCCACTGCCCCCGACGTCGCCTTCCTGACGGAGACCTGGCTGAATGCCACCTCAGTACCAGACATCGCCATAGCCATCCCACAGGGCTACAAGATCTCCAGCAGAGACCGCACCAACGGAGTGGGAGGAGGAATCGCCATCATCCACAAAGACTCCATCAAAATCTCAACGAACACCGATGACACCCTCACCACCGCCGAGCACATGCACTTCCAGATCCACACCGACCCCAACACCACCCTCAGAGGAACTCTCATCTACAGACCTCCCGGACCCCGCCCACAGTTCAGTGACACCATCGCCGACCTCATCAGCACCCACGCCCTCGCTTCCACGGACTACATCCTCCTCGGGGACCTGAACTTCCACCTTGAGAACAACAACGACGCCAACTCCACCGCCCTGATCGCCAACCTCGCCAACCTCGGACTCAAACAGCTTGTAACGACACCCACTCACGCCGCTGGACACACGCTCGACCCCATCTTCTCCGCAAGCCCCCACGTCTCCTTCAACCACACCACCCAAACACTCGACCGACCACAGATGCGTCCACTTCACCTTCAGAAAACCCACCACACACCACCGCACCCAACAGCTACCACGCCACTGCTGGGGCAAGGTCACCAAGGACCAACTGACTACCGCCCTCGCCCTGACACCACCCACCGACCCCACCGACCCAGACACTGCCGCGACCAACCTCACACAGTGGATCAACGACTGCGGCAACACCCTCGCCCCTCTCAAGACCTTTACAACCAACCACACCAACAAGAAAGCTGCCTGGTTCACCGAGGACCTCCGGATCTCCAAGCACACCTGTCGGAAGCTGGAGAAGAAATGGCTCCACGACCGAACACCAGACAACCACACAGCCCTCAAGAGCGCCACCCGCAGACATCAGCAACTCATCAGGACCGCCAAGAAGACCGCCTTCAAGGACCGCCTAGACAACAACGCACACAACACCAAAGAGCTCTTCAGCATCGTGAAAGAACTCTCCAACCCCAGCTCCATCACCAACGACATCCCGCCATCTCAAGACCTGCGCGACTCCCTGGCCACCTTCTTCCACCGCAAGATCACCGACATCCACAACAGCTTCAACCCCGACCCCCCCGCACCCACCACCGAGTCCACCACCCCTGCGACTACCACTCGCACCAGTCGCCTGACCGTCTGGTCCAGCATCAGCGACGAAGACACCATCAAAACCATGAACTCCATCCACTCCGGATCCCCATCGGACCCCTGCCCTCACCACGTCTTCAACAAAGCCAGCGCAGACATCGCGCCCCACCTCCGGAAAACAATCAACTGTTCCTTCGAGACAGCAACCTTCCCAGAAAGCTGGAAGCACGCCGAGATCAACGCCCTTCTGAAGAAGCCCAAGGCGGACCCCAAGGACCTCAAGAACTTCCAACCCATCTCCCTGCTCCCTTTCCCGGCAAAAGTGACAGAGAAGATTGTCAACAAACAGCTGACCCGCTACCTCGAAGTCAACAACATCCTGGACCCGTCCCAATCTGGTTTTTGCAGTAACCACAGCACCGAGACCGCCCTCATCGCCGCCACTGACGACATCCGGACCCTGATGGACAAAGGAGAAACAGCCGCCCTCATCCTCCTGGACCTATCAGCAGCCTTTGACACGGTCTGCCACCGCACCCTATCAGCACACCTCCATGACGCCGGTATCCAAGAGAAGGCCCTGGCCTGGACCACATCCTTCCTCTCCGGCAGAACCCAGAGCGTCCGCCTCCCACCCTTCCGCTCCAAAACCACTGAGATCATCTGCGGCGTCCCACAGGGATCCTCCCTCAGCCCGACACTGTTCAATATCTACATGGCCCCCCTGCCCACGTCAACACAACCTCAACATCATCTCCTACGCCGACGACACCCAGCTGATCATATCCCTCACCGAAGATCCCCACACCGCTAAAGCTAACCTCCACCGAGGAATGAAGGCCATAGCCGATTGGATGAAGGACAGCAGACTGAAGCTGAACTCAGACAAGACGGAGGTCCTCATTCTCGGACCCACCCCATCAGCCTGGGACGACTCTTGGTGGCCCACGTCACTAGGCACAGCCCCGGAACCCACGGACCACGCACGCAACCTGGGGGTCATCCTCGACTCCACTCTCTCCATGACCAGGCAAGTCAACGCCATCTCCGCGTCCTGCTTCAACACCCTCCGTATGCTCCGCAGGATCTTCAAATGGATCCCCCTCGACACGAGAAAAACCGTTACCCAGGCCCTCATCACCAACAGACTCGACTACGGGAACGCCCTCTACTCAGGAACTACAAACAAGCTCCTGAGACGACTCCAACTCATCCAGAACGCCTCGGCCCGATTCTTCCTCGATGTCCCCCGCCGCAGCCACATCACACTCCACCTGAGAGGCCTGCACTGGCTCCCCGTCAACAAAAGGATCACCTTCAAGCTCCTGATCCACGCACACAAAGCACTGCACAACACCGGACCCACCTACCTCAACAACCGACTCAGCTTCCACACCCCCACCCGAAGCCTCCGCTCAGCCAACCTCGCCCTCGCCACAGTCCCCCGCATCCGAAAAACCACCGCCGGTGGCAGATCCTTCTCCTACCTCGCCGCCAAGACCTGGAACACTCTCCCCACCATCCTACGACAGACCCAGGACCTGCTGGCCTTCAGAAGACTCCTCAAGACCTGGCTCTTCGACCAGTAGCACCCCCCCTCCCCAGCGCCTTGAGACCCTTGCGGGTATGTAGCGCGCTTTACAAATGCAGTGATTGATTGATTGATTGATTGGTGGAGGTCCTCCCCCAGTCTTCTGGACTGCAATGTGGTACCTGGATGCCATGGACCTGACCTTCCCACGCAGGTTGTTCCATCTCTTGCGGATCTCATCCCTGTTGCGTGGATGCTGTCCCACTGCATTGACCTTGTTAACTATTGTCTGCCATAGCTCCATCTTCCTGGTGATGGGTGTGTGCTCGACCTGTGCCCCGAATAATTGTGGCTCCACCTTCAGGATCTCATACACCATGGTCCTTAGCTCCCTTTCTGTGAAGTGTGGGTGTTTGGGGGGTGCCATGGTGAGTGTTGTAAATGGTGTCTTGTGTGGATCTAGGTGAGGGTGCTCTTGTGTGGTTGGGTGTATGTATTGTGTAGTATGGCATTCAGTGTCTGCTTCTTGGGTTCTCTGTATTAGTTCGCCTGATTTTGTTGCAAAGGATTGCAGGGTATGTCTGTGATTGTTTTATAGTGTTGTGGATGTGTGTCAGGTGTGTGGGTTTCAAACTTGCCAATGTATGCATTTCTTGCTGTTGGGTCAACTTGCCGTCCGTGGTGGTCTGTACCGCCAATGGTCGTTCGGCTTCCACTGACTGCCGCAGTGATTTTTGCTTCGTTATTTGGAGGGCGGGGTGTTTGTGTGCTCGGCGGTGGTAGGGTGGGAGGTCCAGCATTTCCGCCGACAAGGTCCTGGCGGTGACTGGTGGCAGGGAGATTTTTGTCAGTTTCAGATTTTTTCATCATTATATGGCGGGTTTCTGTTCACTGCCAATGGCAGTCTTCTGTTCACCATCGCCACGGCGGTCGATGGTGTTTACCGCAGTGTTCACAATGAGGGCTAAATCTCCAACATCACACTGCACCTAAGAGAGCTTCCCTGTCTCCGCATACACAAACAGGCTTACTCAAACTCCTTACACATACATTCAAGCCACTACACATCCTTGGCCCAGCTTGCCAGAACAGTCACATCAACTTCTACCAACCACGCAGACATCTCTATTCTGTTGGACTTCGACTCACACACATCTGATGCATACACAAGAACGAAGCTGGAGGCTTTGCCCTCTTGTACATTGCTCTTAAACCATGGAATGACCTGCCTCCTTACATCAGAGTCTCCTCCTTACTGCTTGAGTTCTGAAAGAGGCTGATGACTTGGTTCTTCAAATAAACCCCTGTTCTAGACAGGCTAGGCTCCAGCACAGTGCCTGGATACATCAGGGGTCATAGCACAGCATAATGTGCCACATGGTGTGTCGCTATTTACACATTAGATTGGCACTTTTACAAGTTAAAATTTTCTGGGCAAAAGTTTCACCACCTTAGGACTACTTTGACACCCAATTATAGAAATAAGCAGTAGAAAGATGACTAGTCAGCCTTTACTAAGGGCCTTCCACTGCGCAACAGTATATGTTGTCACGTTTTTAGTAATTTTTGATCTGTTTGACTTAAAACATTTGTTTTTGCTGAAATCTGCAGATTATGTAGCAGATGCTAGATTAGGTGTCAAATAAATAAGTATGCAGAAGAAGTTTCAACTTCGCATACTTTTTGGTCTTGCTAAACATGGCCCTGCATGCAACCAGAAGGTCACATAATTTATTCCTTGTTGGTATAGTTGGGAACAGTGTCTTGTGAAACATATAGGGGGTCATTCTGACCCTGGCGGTCCGAGACCGCCAGGGCAAAAAAGACCAAAGCACCGCCAACAGGCTGGCGGTGCTTTTTTCTGTATTCTGACCGCGTATGCCCCGGCGGTGATAATCCGCCAGGGCAGCGCTGCAAGCAGCGCTGCCCTGGGGATTATGACCCCCTTACCGCCAGCCTGTTTCTGGCGGTTTTCACCGCCAGGAAGAGGCTGGCGGTAAGGGGTGTCCAGGGGCCCCCATAACAGGGCCCCGGCCAGCTTTTCACTGTCTGCATAGCAGACAGTGAAAAGCGCGACGGGTGCAACTGCACCCGTCGCACGGCCGCAACACCGCCGGCTCCATTAGGAGCCGGCTCCTGTGTTGCGGCCTCATTCCCGCTGGGCCGGCGGGCGCAAACTTGGTTTGGGCTTCTTAAATCTGGCCCTTAGTGTTTAAGATAAAGTGCTTCCAAACTATGGCCCTCATTATGACATTGGTGGTAAATCCCGCTTATCGCCGTGGTGAAGGTTGCCAACATACCATCGCGGAGGCAAACATCCTTTCACCATATTATGACACACACACTATACCGACAGAATACTGCCACAAACACATACCCGCCAGACCAAAGGATAGCGTAAACTGTCAGTACGAACATCCATACCATTACGCCAATAAAACAACGCCCACCACGTTATGACTCACGAATCACCATGGCGGACATTCAACGACGGTAAACCATTGGCAGTACACACCGCCGCGGGCAGAATGGCCACCCATGTATACAACAACACAACATTGGCCAAAACTAAATCACACACCTGACACTTATACACACACCCCACACACCGACCCACAGCACTACAAAACACACACCCACATTACCCACAACCCTTTACAAACACAAAAAATAGGCAAGAGATAGCCACACAAATCAGAGACATAGCTACACACACCACAAACACCCATCCATCAGTCACGCACCCCACACCCCACCACATTACTCAATTCCCACTGCACAACACACAGCACACAACCCCAATGTCCCCACAAAGGCACCCCCCTTTCACAGATGAGGAGTTGTGGGTCATGGTCAAGGAAATTGTCAGGGTAGAGCCACAGCTTTTTGGAGCACAGGTACAGCAAATTTCCATTGCCAGGAAGATGGAGCTATGGCGGAGAATTGTGGACAGGGTGAACGCCGTGGGACAGCATCCAAGAACAAGGGATGACATCAGGAAGAGGAAGAATGACCTACAGGGGAAGGTACATTCCGTGGCAGCAGGGCACCACCTCGCCATCCAGAGAACTGGCGGTGGACCCCCATGACCTCCCCAACAGCTGACAGCATGGGAAGAGCAAGTCTTGGCAATACTGCATCCTGAGGGACTCACTGGTGTTGCCAGAGGACTGGACACTGGTGAGTCAATATTTACTACCTATCCCCCCACATACCTGCATGTCACCACCATCCCTCACCCTGACACCCATCACTTCACTCCATCCCACACAGTGCACCACCACAATTGACTAACCTGAATGCCAAGCCCTGCATGCCATACCCACTGCATGTACATCCCTCCCAGCTCTGCATGTACACCCACCACCAGTGCATGCACAGCATGGAGAACTAACAATCCCACAAGACATCACCATACACAAACAAAGGTGGCAGGGCAACAGCAACAAAATAGGGAAAGCTAGGGATGGAGAACATGTCACAGACATTTAGCATAATACACCACTTACATCCCCACAGGTGCACCAGCCAATCTCACCGGCAAGGAGGTGCCAAGGCTACCCAGTCCCCCTCCAGAAGATGCCCCCAGTGATGACAGTAACTCTGGACTTCTGGATGAACTCTCTGGCCCATCATTGACCACTGGTTAGTTGGCTACCTCAGCCCACACTCAGTCCACCACAGGTCATCCCCCTCAGTATCCAACACCACAGCAGCCACCCAATGCCCCCACACCTGTATTCCCAGGACACTTCATTCAGCAGTGTGACCACCGTTAGAAGGACCCCAGTCCACAACTCACACCCATGGCAATCAGGATCCTGGGGTCAGTGGCAGTGGGCACACCATTCAGGAGACACAGGCACAGGGGGACAGGGACACACAGAGGACAGCTGTGCGCCAGGGACAGGACAGGCCCAGGAGGCACTCACCAATGTCATGGGGGCTTACCAACAATCCCAGGACAAGATGGGTCAGATGTTAAACATCAGGCTGGAGAACCAGCGGCTACAGGAAGAACACCACCAGTAGATCAGGAAAGATTTGCAGGCCCTCAACATCACCATGGTCTCCATAGCAGGGGTGCTGGGTGATATGGCCAACATCAGGAGGGACTCCACAGCACACTAGCAGGCCCCTTCCACTAGCCAGTCAATTGAACAGCCCTCCACATCTGCTGCAGCTGGTGGATAGGAGGCCCTGTCACAGGAACCACTCGCCACCAGCACCTCTCCACCTAGACAAGGTGAACCACCCCGCAAGCGTTCCTTGCGACCCAGACGGATGCCAGAGACACTTGGCTACGACAAAGATCACTGCCAGGAAATGAGACCCTCCTGAATGCCCCCCTTGTGTTACACTCTGTCACCTTGTCCACTTTGAACTGCCATTGCTTCCCTTCCTATGGCCCCTTGGACACTGGCCTGTGCTACAAACAGACTGGACCAATACCCTGGACTTACCTTTACCATCACCCTATTCCATTGCACTATTCCTTCTATATTGTTCACTGCAATAAACACCCTTGAACACAACTTGAGTGATAGTGCTTTATGTGACAAAACTGTGCAATAATATTAACAGTTTCATCTTGTGCAATTGTCCTGAACTTTGTGATTGCATACAAATTATGGCCTTTAGCTGTCTGTAGTCAGCACATCAGTACACAGTTGTAACCACATCACCATCTGCAAAATGAGAAGGCATAGGTGACAGTCAGTTGAGATGGTAAGGCAGTGTCTGCCATCATGCTACAACCACACTGAAAAGATAAATAATCAGAGGAATGATCAGTTGCACTTTTTTACCTGTGTGTTATTGGAAGTACTGCTGTATGACTGATTTCCTGTTGTCCACACCCTCATCCTCTGTCTCCTCATCCTCACTGTCTTGAGGGTCCACTGCTGCCACAGTAGCATTTTCACCCTCCTCCTCCTGCAGATAGGGCACATGCCATCTGATGGCCAGGTTGTGCAACATACAGCATACCACAACTATCTGGCAGACCTTCTCAGGAAAGTAGCAGAGGGATCCACCTGTCAGATGGAGGCATCTGAATCTGGCCTTCAGGAGGCCAAAGGTCCACTCAATTATTCTCCTGGTTCGCCCATGAGCGTCATTATACCTATTCTCAGCCCCTGTCCTGGCATTCCTTTCAGGTGTCAACAGGTTTGGGTAGCCAGCGTCACCTGCAAGAATTGAGGAACAAACATTAGCCTTGCACAATGGTATGGGGGAGGACTCCTGAAGGCATTGGGTGGGGACTCAGGCTCACCTATTAGCCACACCCTGTGCCTCTGTAGTTGTGCCATCACATTTGCGATGCTACTATTCCTCAAAATGAAGGCGTCATGCACTGACCCAGGATACTTGGCAGTGACATGGGAGATGTACTGGTCAGCCAGGCACACCATTTGCATACTGAGTGAGTGGAAACTCTTCCGATTCCTGAACACATGTTCATTGTTCCCCAGTGGGGGGACAAATGCTATATGTGTAACGTCAATGGCCCCAATAATGTTTGGAATATGTCCCATTGCATAGAATCCAGCCTTCACAGTGGCCAAATCTTCCACTTGGGGGAAAGCGATGTAGCTACACATGTGTTTGAGCAAGGCAGACAAAACCCTTGCAGCACTATTGAGAACATTGGCTGTGACATTCCTGCTGTCAAGCCCAGTGTCACTTGGAAAGAATCAGTTGCTAGGAAATGGAGCACAATTAGAACCTGTACAAAAGGGGGGATCCCAGTGGGATGACGGATAGCATATATCAGATCAGGCTCCAATTGAGCACACAGTTCTGTGATTGTGGCCCTGTGCAGTCTATAGGTCTATTATGTGCCTGTCCTCCAGTGTAGCAAAGTCCACAAGGGGTCTGTACACGGGGGCTTGCCTCCTCCTCCTATTCCTCCACAGTGGTAGGTACCTAAGGGACACAAGAGTGAGAAGGGAGTGACAAACTGAACAATGGAACCACCACCTCAGTGTACACTGAGCTTGTATATAATTGGACTGTGTAAATGGCAATGTATGTACCATTGACAGCAATGACACAGTTTTCAATTTCAGAATGCTGACCTGCACCAAAAAAAATGGCAAGCGCCTGTCCTGTCTGTAGGGACAGGTGGAAGTAAAGTAACTCCGCCGGCGTTGGGCATCATGGCGGAAGGCGGTCTTGCACTGCAGTGGTATTCCTCATTGGCTAAAATGGGTCTCTATGGAATACAGTGTCCACTGAGGATCACCGGCGGCGGTGACGGTGCACACCACCGCGGACGTGACTGCCATTTTCTGTCTGTGACCTCACTTGATTCCTGACTTTCCACAGGACAACACATCCACTGCGTGTGCTGCTGTGAACTGAGACTGGAACCAGCCATGGCCTGTGTGACAGTGGAAAGGGCCCCTGCCTTCACTTCAGAGGAGTTAGAGCACCTGGTGGATGGGGTCCTACCCCTGTATGAACAGCTCTATGAGCCTCCAGACCCACAAGTGAGTACACTATGGGGATGATGCATGCAACAAGGTTGCATGGTGATGTGTGTGTGTGTGCTGGCAGTGTGTAACTTGGGTGGGGGGTATGGCTGGTGGTATTGTACATGCAGGGCTTTGGGTGATGTGCGTGCCATTTGAGGGGAAATGGTATTTATGGGCCATATAAGTGACAGGCTGGGTTGGATGGTTAATGGTGTCCTCCTGTCTGTATTTCCTCTGCAGGTCAGCGCCCATCAGAAGAAGGGATTGTGGCATGCCATCTCCAAGGACGTGTGGACCCTGAGGGTCTATAGCAGGCAGAGCACCCACTGCAGGAAACGGTGTGAGGACCTGAGACGCTGGGCCCTGAATACCGCAGAGGCCCAGCTGGGGGTGGCCTCCCAATGAGGGAAGGGTGCCTGTCGGAACCTAACTCCCCTGATGGCCTGCATACTGGCGGTGGCCTACCCAGAGCTGAATGGGCACTTGAAGGCAGCACAGCAGCCACAAGGGGGTGAGTACAGTGTGTGTAACAACCATCTTTGTTGCCTGGCATGGGATCCTGGTGGTGGGTTTCAGTTAGTGGGTTCCCCTTAATGCCAGCTCAGACATTGCTGCGTGGTCCAGCTCAGGGTAAATGAGTGAATGACAAATTCTTGTTAACTAGCTAGGTGGCATTCCATGTCAGACAGGGCTTAGTAGGTTCCGGGAGGGGTGCAGATGGCAGTGGTTGGTTCTCATCTTGCTGTGGTACCTAGCCAATGGAATGCCAGTGCGGTGCATAGTGCTCAATGTTGATCCCTGTGTGTGATGTTAATGTGTATGCCATCTGTGGTGTTGGTGCTGTAATTGACCCAGTGCTCCCTTTCTCTCTCTCTCCCCTATTTTCTTCTGTCATCCTGTCCATGTGTGCATTAGCATCATCTGGCGGAGGAGCAGGGGCACTGGCTACTGAGGGAGCTGCAGCCCATGGGACCCAGGAGGCAGAGTCCACCAACCCAAGGGGACAAGTTGGATGGAGGGCGAGGGGAGCACCGTGGAAGGGACAGGAGGTGACAACACTGACTCCGATTCCTATTCCGATTGAAGCTCCCTGGTGGTGGCGGACGCCTCTGGATCCACCCCAGCTACAGGTACAGCCACCACCCCCGTACCAGCACTGCCCTCCCAGGAGCCTCCTACCGAGTTGCCCGTGCCCGCTCACCCAGGAAGGTGGGCATCTCCTTCGCCCCAGGCACCTAAGGCCCTGACCCAGTCAGCCCTGCTGCCCTCAGTGAGGAGGCTATGACCTCGTGAGATCTATCTCTGTAGGGCAGTCAACCATAGTGAACGCCATCCAGGGGCTGGCATCCCAGATGCAGCAATGGCATGCCTACCTGGAGGGCATCCAAGGTGGGTTGGCGGCCCTATAGAGATCGTTTCAGGCTCTGGCCTCCTCTCTGATGGAAGCCAGTGCCCCTGGTCCTACCGTCCCCCCTCCAACTACCACTTCCCAGTCCCAGTCTCCTCAACCCCAACCTATCCATGCACACATACAGACAAGCATGCACACAAAACATCACACAAGAGTGGCACAAACAAACACACCCAGCACACTTCAAGCCACAAGCACTCACACAAACAACAGACAGTTGCACACACAACAACATCCACTGCCTCCACCTCCTCCTCCTCCTCCCTCATAGTCAGATCCGTACTCACACCTGCATGGGCTGCATCAACAGTCACCACCACCATCACCACATCATGCAGCACACACTCCTCACTTGCAGACACCTCCACAACATCCATCCACACGTCCTGTTTGTCCTCTCCTACCCTATCTGTCCCCCTAAGAGACACAAACATCCCACTCAGACACCCAACAGCCATCCACATCCACCTCACACATGCACACTGTCCATGCACCTGCACCCAAGTACAGCAGACGTACACCTCCAACAGCCACTCCCTCTACCTCCACTCCTATCCTTCCTCCCACATCCTGCCCCAATGTCCCTTTTGCCCAACGTGACCTCTTCCCTCCCCCTCCACTACCCGTCCTGCCCGTAAGAGCAAGGTCCCAACGGCCCAGCCCAGCACCTCAGCCAAACAGTCTGCCACTGCTCCCACCAAAAAATAAGCTGCTGGCACAAAGTGGCCCCTGAGTGTGATCGCAGCCACTCCTTGTAAGTGCACACCTCCACCTCAGAAAGGGAGGACTAGGGTGGTGAAACCCAAGGGATAGAGGACGGGTCAGTGGAGGCACTTCCTAGACCTGGAGGCAAGGACAACAGTCACATGTCAAACATGGGGAAGGGTTTAGACAGTAGGTACAACAGGGACGGAGACCTGTAGAGGAATTGGCAATCGTAAAACAACATAATAGTTCACAATTGAAAAGCATGCAATTTCTTGTAAATAATCTCTGAGGTGGCAATAGAAGAGAAACCACCAAGGCTGGTTAACAAATTACAATTTCTGCCCTTAAGTACACCATTCAACAATTGTACATGCAATGGTAACACAATTAAAGATAATGAGGTCCATCAACTTAGGAATCAGAAACAATACATATTCAGTTTTAAACATATATTTCTTCAAAAGGTCAAGAAACTTCTCCACCAGTAATGCGGACGTCTGGTGAGAAAATATGAAAACTATCACTATCCCCTTCACAGATCTGCAAGGGAGCTTCTTAGTAACAATACATTTCTTAAATCAAGACAGAAATTGGTGCTACAATATTGGGACTGTTTTCAAACACCATGTACGAATCATAAACGGATTGTTATATTCCCACAAACTGGGCACGGAATACCGAATGATGGAACCAGTCCGAGAGTGAACTTCTATACCCGCCTGCCTCTGCGATACCCGACCACAAATAACACCACTGTCACAGCACAAGCACTCAAATCGACCCGACTTAACTTGGAAACTTGAACAGTGTTGCCAGATTTTTGAGACCCATCCCAAGCCCAAAGCTGTCTGGGTTCAAGCCCAAATTAAGCCCAATGCAGGCTATTATCAGCCCAAAAACCAGCCCAAAGTTGTAACCCTCAATATATGCAAAAACCGCCATCAGGAAACATTCTGACCAATTTTCTAATTTCGGTTCAATATGTGTATAATGGGAAGAGTTTCAATGGGCACCTATGCATTTTTTCAACCATGCCCAAATTCTATTAATAATTACTGATTGTGAAAATGAGTCCTCTCTATGATGCTTCAAACTGGCACTTCTGGTACCACAAATCTAAACCTGAGCCTGGCACTGATTGATTAACTTTACAAGAGCAGGTTATAACCCATCTTAATTAAGCTCCAGTGTAGAAATGCTGAAACCATTTAAGTAATGTGCCTTCTAAAACAATATATTTAATTGATCCCGCAGGATTAACACCACACTACACAATGATACACATATAAAGAAACGACCCTGTGGTTAAAGCAATTCCAGCACGATTGGTATGACAAGCTGGAAGGGTCAGGAGGAAGATAGTCTCTTACTGTCATGAGTCCCCTGATATCCACTCCAAAGTCCTTCAGCGTGACCACTTAGTCTGGCACTAAGGCCCTCATTACAACCCTGGCAGTCGGTGTTAAAGCGGTGGTAATACCACCAACAGGCCGGCGGAAAAAAAATTTGATTTGGACCATGGAGGTGACCACCATCCAAATCTGCCACTTTAACACACCGACTGCCAGGGTGGTAATGGCCGTTGGGCTGGAGACTTCGGTCTCCAGTCCGGCGGCCACCACAATCCCACCCTCGGGATTAAGACCCGGCCTACCGCCATGGTTTTCATGCCAAATTTACCACCACGAAAACCATGGTGGTAGGCAATATCAGGGCCAGGGAATTCTTTCCATGGCACTTATAGGGGTCTCCGTCACTTCCCTCCCTCTCCCGAGGGTCCTCTGCCACCCTCCCCCTCCCTCTCCTGCCCCCCGCACATACACACACCCACATGTGCACCCATATACACACATGCACACACGCATACCCATCACCACCCATGCATGCACACATACATACCCACACACTGCAACACACACCAACATACCTTGTCTCACACATGCATTCATAACACACAACACTCACAATCACTCATTCACGCATGCATCCTATGCGACTCACACCTGCATGCATGCATACCAATACATACACCCCCACATACACACAGCACTCCTCACCCCCCTCTCCGGTCGGAGAACCTGAATTACCTGCTTGCAGGGGGTCCTCCGGCTGGAGACGGTCCGCGGCGCTGCTGTCAGACACAGCGTCCGCCAGCAAAACACCATCAGGCCGTATCATTGGTCATGATACGGTCGGCGGTGTTTTGCTGGCATGGCTGCTGTCATCAGTACCGCCTTACCGCCATCCGCCCCCATGACCGTCGGCGGTGTTCCACCAGCATTCTGGCGGAATACTTTCGGCGGTCATGATACCGGTAGACGACTGATAGCCACGGCGGCGGTATGTTGGCGGCCGTTGCCGTGGTGGTAGGCGGTCAATACCGCCAATATTGAAATGAGGGCCTAAATGTTTTACAGGACCTATGCTGTTGCCTGTAGACTAGACTAAAGCTCCCAATGGTGGAAAGAAGCATGTGGGTTTATTTGTGGACCAAATGAAAGCAAGGTTTTTAGAGAAGAAAAGAAAAAGGGCCCTTTCCCATCCTAAAACTAACTTTTAAATGGGTCCTTAATGGGGCCTATGTTCATATCCTCAAATTTTAAGGCAAAAGCATGGAATCATTTTTCAGTAATGCATGTAATTCATTTTAGCAAAGCAGTCCCTGTTTGCATTTTACCTTCATTTTCATTCCATACTTCATTTCCTAGAAGTATTTGTTTTTTAGGCGTGTACCTGTAGTTTTATTTTCATGCAGCATGACCTTTGTATAGCGCACACTGTGAACTGAGTCACCTCCAAGTGCATAGGTGAGTTCAGATTGTAGATGAGTTTTTATGACTGGGCACAACTAAGTCCTGCGGCTGAAAGCAGTATGAGTTTCTCACAGCGTCTGCAGGCGTGCCATTAAGGGGTTTGGAATACATTGCATCCAATCCGAGCCTTCTCTGCAATGCACACAGAATGGTTTTCACATTTAAATAGCACATGTGCAGCTGTGTCACAGCGAGTTTTATAGGCCCATATTTCTGGGCACAGTGAGCCTAGGCCAATGAGACCTTTTTTCCTTCTCAACATCTTTTTGAAATCCTCCATCTTCATATTTCACTGTTACTTTCCTCTTCAGGACCAGCATTTCACTCTGTTCTTTATGTATACCCTTTCATTAGTGCAGGATATGATAGGGTCCCAACCATTTCCGGCAGCAAATATTGATCAAGATCCGGGCCAGCATCAGTGAAATATGATGAATTTGTCCCAGGATAATTTGCAGACAATAGGACTCACTCAGTACCACCCACAACTTCTTTGGTTTCCTTTCAAAGTAGCAACTTGGGTAGTATTGCCACATACAGGTCACTTAAAAGGCAATCAACCTTCCTTTTTACTGGCAATTCAAAATGGCTGGGAGCTGTCTAGAGCCTAACATCGAGCTGCCCATGCAATGAAGAGAAAAAAGCACTAATCTTGTTATCACTTATTCACATATTTACATTTCTGTTATGTTCTAAAGGTTTTATTGTTAAGTTAAAACACACGCTCACGAGCACACTGTAACTTTGCTCACGAGCGCTCTGGTTTCGAATGCGGTTTTCCGATCAGCAAAAGCGTTCTGTTGAAGCCGGATACTGAGACGCGTCGGAGTGGCTGAGCACTGGGGGACATTTAATCCTTTATACAAAATAAAATACAAAATACTCACCCTTGCCTGAAGAGAGCTTTTCTTTTTGAACAATTTAACATAAATTGGCGAGGAGCGGAGGAACCTATGTGAGACTTGGAGAAGTGTCCCTCTGCGGGTATGAACACAGCCTTTGATTGGACAGCTACGAACGGTTGCTGTTGTCCTTTTTCTGAAGGCACATACTCGAAGAGTATTCAGGTGTGCCCCGACACAATTCTGCTACTTCCTGGACATGCACCTTGAGACACCGATCTGGTGAGTTTCTGGGTATCTTGATTCGGCGCTTGATATTTGTAATACACATTCGTGAGTGTACTTTGCACTATGCACACATGGATCCTGAGCCTTCATGGACTTAAAGGGCCAGGCACTTGTACAGCTTGTCTGAATTTAAAGGGGCAGGATCCATTGTGGTTATCTTCTTTATGCGAACCACGTTGTGAGCATACTTGGTGTACAACGCTCACTTTGATCCTTAGCCGTCATAAACTTAAAGGGACAGGAACTTGTACAGCTTGTGGAATTTAAAGGGAAAGTTAAATTGCAGGCCTTACAGTTGGTACAGAGACGATCGCACCGGCATTTCTCTTTATTGTGTGACTTGTCGTCTGTTGGATTACAAAAGAGATGACACTTCCATGAAACATCGTGACACGCACACCTCGATCTCTGCGTTCACCTTCGCCTATGCGGTAACAGGCACACCATTTAAAAAAAAAAAAATAAGAAAGGAAGCATTGGTCATACAAGACATTTATAATTTACTTAATGTTATTCTGTTATAAGGAAGTGTATACTATACTTGATGTTAGATACACAATATGATTTATGACATTTACCTAAGTTCGTAGTGTAAGATAGTTTTACATAGTTCATTACTAGTTTTGTAGGAAATTACATATTTAGAGACAGATTCTAAAAGAGGGTTCATTTTCAAATTATTCAGACATGCAGATGACAAATTTGCCAAGTGCATTTTTGAATGAACCAAGTTTACCTAAAGCTAGATGTAATCACTGGTTCAGGTCGTTCAAAAGTTACTTGATTGCAATTGATGGAATGAGTTTCCCTGCTGCAAGAAAAAAAACTATGTTGTACAATTGTTTAGGCACAGAAGGGCAAATAATTTTTGTTCATTTACCAGAGGTGGAATTATTATCAACCACAGATATGGATGAGTACAGTGACGCGGTTCAGAGGTTAGAGAAACATTTTGAAAAAGAACCCAGCATAATTGTGGAGAGACATAATTTTTTCACTCCCAAACAACATGAACATGAAACAATCAATGACTTTATTGCAGAATTGAGAGTTCTGGCTTCTTCATGTGAATTTGCTGGACCAATAGAACAATATTTAAGGGATCAGTTGGTGGTGAATTGTTTTGACCACAAGGTACAGGAAAGATTATTATGCAGTTGTAATCCCACATTAGCAACGAGTTTAGACATAGCTAGAGGGATCGAGAGGTCATTATTGGCTTCAAAAGAGTTAAACAAAAGCAAGCTGTCTTCAGGTGAGAGTATGAACTCTATCTCATGTAAAATGAAATCATCAGTGCAAAACAGGATTGAGGGAAGTAAATCTGATAAGAGTGGTGTTTGTTATAGATGTGGACAAAAAGTCATTTGGTGAATGCTTCTAATTATCCAGCAACTGGTAAATCTTGTTCAAAGTGCAGAAAAATGGGACATTTCACATGAGTGTGCATGAAGTCTCTTCAGAGATAATTGAGGGAGAGCTTAATAAGAAAGTGGTGTTGTCTATTAAGATGGTTGACGCAGTTCCAGACACAGTTGTTGGGGGTGGAGAGCCAGTGTGTGAGGTGAAGATGGGTGACTGGTGTGTTCGAGTTACAGTTGACTCAGTTGAATCCTCCAGATATACACACGATTGCTTTTGGGGGTATAGAAATAGACTTGTGTAATATTTCATGGAGACCTGGCATTACAAGGACAGAGCTATTCCTTCAAAGGTGTATGTAGCCAAACATGGGTCCAACATTTTAGGATGGAAGGACGAAGGTAAGTTTGGGATAATTCTTAGGCCTGGTACTTCATAACCAATTTCTTTGGTTAATGAAAGTGAGGAAAGTATTAACTCTTTGGAACATGTCTTGTTGAAACACAAGGAAGTTTTTAAAGATGAGTTGGGAGTTGTGAAAGGATACGAACATAAAATTATTTTAAAGCCGAATTCTGTTCCTGTCACCCACCAGGTTAGGAATGTTCCATTGTGCATTAGACAGAAGCTTAAAGATCACTTGAATCAATTGTGTGTAGATGGGGGTCATTCAACCAAATGAAACCCCAGAATGGATTTCTCCAATTGTCGTGGCTGTTAAAAAGTCAGGATATTTGAGACTTTGTGTCGATTTGAGATTGTTAATTAAAAACATACAGGTGGATTGTTTTCCATTGCCAAGAATTCATGACATGCTGGTGCAGCTTGGTGGCACAGAGTTTTTTTCCACAATTGATTTGAGGGCTGCATATCATCAAGTTCAGCTCGCGAATGAGTCTTAAGGATTTAATAGCATTTAACACACTATTTGGGGCATTTTGGTTTTTGAGAATGGCGTTTGGGTTAGCATCCGCAGCTTCTGTTTTTCAGAAATTGATGTACCAGCTCTTTGGAGAGGGGAGTTTTGATGTATCAGGACGATATTTTGATATGCTCAGATACAATGCAATCTCATTTAGGCAAACTGGATAGAGTATTGGGCATATTGAAGGAGCATGGTATGACAATTTCTAAAGAGAAGTGGAATATTTGGGTCACACGAAAAGTGAGGATAGAATTAAACCCAGGAATGACCTATTAGTGGTGATAAAGAAATGTTCTCAGCCTGAAAATAAAGATCAGCCTGAAAATAAAGATCAGTTGAGATCGTTTCTGGGACTGTGTGAATACTATTCCAGATCTGTACAAAACTTTGCTTTACAAAGTAAACCCCTCCGGAAACTTTTAAGGAAAAATGCAAAATTTGAATGGGAGGAAGAACAAGTGGAGACATTCAGGGGGTCATTACAACCCTGGCGGTCAAAGACCGCCAGGGCTGTTCTGGAGGAAGCACCGCCAACAGGCTGGCAGTGCTACACAGGGAATTACGACTGCAGCGGAAGTGCCACGGTCTCACCGCCGGGACCGGTGGTTTCCCACCACAGTGGTCCCGGCGGTTTTAATCCTGCAGCGCTGCCCAGGGGATTACGAGTCCCCCTACCGCCAGCCTTTTCATGGCAGTATGAACCACCTTGAAAAGGTTGGCGGTAAGGGGAGTCACGGGGCCGTGCAGAGGCCCCCTGCCACGGCCCGTGCAGCTTTTCACTGTCTGCTATGCAGTCTTTTGAAGAAGCTGATCATCAAAGCATCTGCTATCCAACCTTTCAATGATAAAGCTACATCTGTAGTGACTGTGGATGCCAGCAAATTGGGGATTGGTGCTATGCTCACTCAATTGTATGAAGGATAGGAAACAGTGGCATTTGCTTCCCGCAGACTTTCCTCATCAGATAAAAATTACAGTACAATTGAGAAGGAAGCTTTGGCTTGTGTATGGGGTGTTCACCATTTTTCAACGTACTTGTAGGGCAGAGAATTTTTGATGGTCACAAATCATAAACCTTTTATGTATTTATGGAATGACGGGCATGAGCAATGCTTTTTCCAGGTTAGCTCGATTGTTGTCTAAAATGCATGTCTTTAATTTGAAGATGAAGCATATTCAAGGGGGGGGGGATTGCAGAGCTGATTTTCTAACCAGATGTCCAATAAGTGAGGGTGAAGACTCTTTTTGTAATAGTGAAGAGGAGAAAGAGATGGTGATTGAATGATTGATAGCCTTGTTGTATCAAATGGAGTCATTTCAAGAGAGTGTTGGGAAAACAAAGTAGCAAATGATCCGGTGGTAACACATTTGAAGAGTTATATGATGAGTGGGTGGCCAAGAGAAGGTCAAGTAATGGAAGAACTAAAACCATTCTTCAAGGTGAAAGAGAAATTAAGTGTGGAAAAGAGTTTGGCTATGAGAGTCACAACATTTATCCCTCTATCTGAATTAAGGGGTGGGTTGGTGAAGCTAGCTCAAAAGGGGCACGTAGGAATTACAGGCACGAGGAAGAAATTACGGTTGTATAACTGGTGGCCTGGGATGGATGCGAATGTGGAAGTTATGGTTGAAAGTTGTGGTGTATGTTCTCGAGCTGAGAAAACTATGAGTGTGCAGAATACTCCTCTGTGCCCTGTGGATTTCCTGTCAAAGCTGTGGGAAAAAATTGGCATGAATTTTATTGGACCCGTTGGGGGCTTGAATGAAGGAAAGAGATTTGTGTTGGTAGTTGTGGATTATCATTCAAAATGGGTGTTGTATGAATTTTTAAGGGAACCTAACACCACATGTGTGATTATGTTTTTAAAGAAACTGTTTCAGTCAGAAGGTATCTCAGTTTTTGTGGTCACAGATAATGGGGTGCAGTTTGTCTCCCATCATATGAAATTGTTAATAAGAAACCTAGGGATCAAATATTTGATAACTGCTCTTTATAGTCCTCAAGGGAATGGGATGGTGGAGAGGGTGAATCGCATGATGAAAGAAACAATTCAATTGGCTATTGAAGCAGATGGGTCGGTTGAAGAAGCGATAGGGGATAGAATTTTGTGTTATCATAACACTCCCCATTCCACGACTGGAGTAACTCCTTTTGCGTTTTTGAGGGGAAGACACTCGTTTAACGAGTTGTCACCTATGTGGGTAATTGAGAAGTCTGATCCAGATAAAAATATTCCCAGTTTTCAATCTATAAAGGACAAAGTGGGAGGTTCACAGGCGAAGGCCAAGATTAGATATGACAAGATTAAAGAAGTGAAAGATATTGATTTCAAAGTTGGGGATAGTGTGAGGATAAGGAGACCTTACAAAGTGAAAGGCTCCAAGTTTTTTCAGGAAAGGTAGTTCAGGTGTCCAAGCATTCTGTTAAAGTTGAAGATGGGAAGTGGTGGAGTAAAAGAAAGGTGGCCAAAGTGGACAAAGGTGTGGACAAGGGTGCAGACATGCTAAGTTTCCAGTCACAAGATAAGGGTTCTGAAGATTATGAGAGTGGCCTGAGAAGAGTGAGTGATTTGCATGATGGTAGGATGTTTTATGAACCGGGAGTGTTGGATGATGTTAATGTTGTCGAGCAGGATGATGTTCTGAATCATACTCGTCGTGAAACATCCGGTGTGTTGGGCCATCACGATGTTGTGAGGGATAAGAGTCAGGACGTTGTGCGGGATAAGATTCAGGATACTGTTCAAGATGAGTCCCTTAATAGATACTTTCACAAAAGAGCTATTATCAGGCCCAAATATATGGATGATTATGTGTTAAAATAATTGATGTGTTGTTATCGTTGAAGAATGGAGATGTGTTATGTTCTAAAGGTTTTATTGTTAAGTTAAAACACGCTCACGAGCACCCTGTAACTTTGATCACGAGCGCTCTGGTTTCGAATCCGGTTTTCAGATCGGCGAAAGTGTTCTGTTGAAGCTGGTTGCTGAGACGCATCAGAGTGGCTGAGCGCTGGGGGACATTTAGACCCTCATTACAACCCTGGCGGTCGGTGATAAAGCAACGGTAATACCGCCAACAGGCCGGTGGTAAAAAAAAATGGAAATATGACCACAGCAGAAACCGCCAACACAGACAGCTACTTTAACACACTGACTGCCACGGCGGTAGCCGCAAGCACCGCGGCGGTAACCGCCAACAGCCAGGCAGAAGACAAGGTTCCGCCCACTGTATTACGAGAAACCAATCCACCAGCTTTTCCGGGGCAGTATCAACGCTATCAAAAGCACGGCGGAAACAGTACACAATAGGGAAACGACTCACCTCTGGACACTCAAGGAATAACCACGACGCCATGGAGCCTGAACTACAGGTGTTACCCATGCTGGTTTACCTCCTCCTACACCAGGAATACCAATGGCAGCAAACACGACCACGGTGAGTACTGCCCCTAGCACACAATGGAGGGGGTGAGGAAAAAGAGAGCGACACACACAGATACAACATGCAACACCACCACCCCCAACAACATACACACAAACAGATGCAACATTACATATCCACCTCGTGCCCCTCAGGAATAAAGCATGGACAAAAGGAAGTGAGTAAAGTCAGTGTAATAATATAAAGTTCTGGAAATATGTCCTCAAAGCACAAAACAGTATCTACAATATATACAAATGGAGGGACACTGCCCACTCCATAATGTCCGTGGGCCACAGGGCCATATCACATAGGCGAAGGCCCTACTTGACTCTTGTCTCAATGCGGAGAGAACACTGCTGGGGCATCAGGTCAAAAATACACAGGCACCTCAGTGGGAAGGGGAAGGGGGGCACCTCAGTTGGAAGATGGTTTAACGCTACTGCTCCTGGAGGGGGTCACATGTCCATCACTCTGTCCTGGGGAGTGTAAAGCCACAGTCTCTCTAGTGAGTGGTCTGCCCACTGCTTGGTCCTGGGGAGTGTAAATCCACAGTCTCTCTAGTGGGCGGTCTTCCCGCTGCTTGGTCCCGGGGAGTGCAAAGCCACAGTCTCTCTAGTGGGTGGTCTGCCCCCTGCTTGGTCCCGGGAGTGCAAAGCCACAGCCTCTCTATTGGATGGCTTCTCCACAGGTTCTGGAGGGGGCTTTGTGCCCAGTGTGCCTCATCCTGGCAAGGAGGGGGTGAGTGGATGCCTTCTTCCACTGGTTCGGGAGGGAGCTTTGTGCCCAGTGTGCTTCATCCTGGCAAGAAGGGGGTGAGTGGATGCCTTCTTCCACTGGTTCTGGAGGGGGCTTTGTGCTCACTGTGCTTCATCGTGGCAAGATGGGGGTGAGTGGATGCCTTCTTCCACTGGTTCTGATGGGGGCTTTGTGCCCAGTGTGCTTCATCCTGTCAAGGAGGGGGTGAGTGGATGCCTTCTTCCACTGGTTCTGGAGGGGGCTTTGTGCCCAGTGTGCTTCATCCTGGAAAGGAGGGGGTGAGTGGATGCCTTCTTCCACTGGTTCTGGAGGGGGCTTTGTGCCCTGTGATGCAGATCTTGGGGAGTGCAAGGTCACAGTGTCTATCTGGGTGTCACACCTATAGTTTCTGCAGGGGCCAGGATGCACTACAGCCCATGGAGGCACGACTACACACTGCCCGCCGGCGGTGACGGCTGCTCAGTGGTGGCAGTGCTGCCAGTGGTGGGGGGAGGCACCAGCCCTTCCCCTGCAGCCTTGGACGGCTGCCCACTGGGGCTGCTGCTGCTGGCAGTGGTGCTGGTGGCGGTGCAGGTGGTGGTGCAGGTGGCGGTGCTGGCGGTGGTCCAGGTGGCTGTGCTGGCAGCAGTGCAGCCGGTGGGGGGGGGACTCCAGTCCATCCCCTTCAGCCTCGGACGGCTGAAGTGCCATGGCTGGTGTTGATTGCTCAGATGCTGCTCCAGCACCAGGCTCCATATCCATCCTGCCTGCGGAGTCTGTGCCTTTGTCATTGCCCTTGGTTGCTGGTGGTCCCTTCCTACCCTTGGCAGCTGGTGGCCCCTTCCTGCCCTTGGCAGCTGGTGGCCCCTTCTTGCCTTTGCCAGCTGGTGGTGCCTCCTTGCCTTTGCCAGATGGTGGTGCCTCCTTGCTTTTGCCAGCTGGTGCTCCCTTTTTGGCTTTGCCAGCTGGTGCTCCAGTTTTGCCCTTGGCAGCTGGTGCAGGCACACTGGCTGTGTGGATGGGTGTCTCCTTGAGGCCTCTCACAACTGCAGTGGCTGCAGAAATGACAGTGGCCTTGGAGTGGGTGGCTGAGGTGCTAGCCTGGGCCCTGACCACCCTGGCTCGAAGTGAAGGGTGGGGCAGGGAATAGGTCAAGGGTGGAAAGGAAAAGCTTTTTAGGGACACTGGGGCTGGAAGAGGGTGAAGGTTTGGGAGTGGAGGAAGAGGGAATGGTGGTAGGAGGTGTCTGCTGTGTTTGGGTGCAGGTGCATGGGCTGGATGCTGTCATGAGGTGGATGGCTGTTGGGTGTCTGAGTGCTTTCGTTTGTGTACTTTGGGAGGAGGGGGCACAGACACAGTGGGAGAGGACACAGGGGACATGTGCATGGATGTGGGGGTGGTGACTGCTAGTGAGGGGCATGTAGTGATAGGCATGATGGTGATGGGGTACTGGATGAGGATGT
The DNA here is from genome assembly GCF_031143425.1 of Pleurodeles waltl. Classification (NCBI taxonomy): domain Eukaryota; kingdom Metazoa; phylum Chordata; class Amphibia; order Caudata; family Salamandridae; genus Pleurodeles; species Pleurodeles waltl. The sequence goes on along the minus strand of NC_090440.1, from coordinate 1,879,694,732 downwards.
AGTGCATGCAGGTGTGAGTGGAGACGCTCCTGGGAGGGAGGTGGACGAGGAGAAGGAGGGGGACACAGTGGAGGCAGTGGATGTTGGTGTGTCTACATCTGGATGGTGCTTATGTGGGTGCCTGTGGGATGAAGTGTGGTGCTTGTGTTTGCCTGAGCCACTTATGTGAGTTGATTTGGGTGCATGTTGGTCTGATGGTGTGCTTGGGATAGGCTGGGGTTGAGGGGAATGGGACTGGGTAGAGGAAGTTGGAGGGGTGAGGCTAGAGACAGGAACAATGGCTGCCATCAGGGAGGAGGCCAGAGCATGGAATGCTCTATGTTGGGCCACCACGACAGAGTGAATGCCCTCCAGGAATGCATTTGTTGTTGCAAATGCCCTGCCAGACCATGGATGGCATTCACAATGGTTGACTGCCCAACAGAGATGGATCGCAGTACGTCAAAAGACTACTCACTGAGGGAAGCAGGGCTGACTGGGGCAGGGCCTGAAGTGCCTGGGGCGAAGGAGATGCCCACCCTCCTGGGTGAGCGGGCACGGGAAACATGCTGAGGGGCTGCTGGGAGGGCAGTGCTGGTACAGGGGTGGCGATTGTACCTGTAGGTGGAGTGGCCACAGAGCTGCCCGCCACCACCAGGGAGCATCCATCGGAGGAGGTGTCGCTGTCCGAACTGTCCCCCCCCGTCTCCGCCGTGGTGCTCCCCTCACCCTCTGTCCCACAGGTGCCCTCACCGTCGGTGGATTCGGCCTCATGGGCCATGTGGGATGCAGCTCCCTCCATCGCCGGTGCCTCTGCACCTCCACCAGATGATGCCAATGCACACAAGGACAGGGTGACAAAACAAAAAGGGGGAGAAGAGACAGAGGATACACTTTATCAATGCCAGCAACAACACCACTGTTGGCGTTCACAACACACAGGGAACAGCCCTATGTACTAGGCCATGCACTACCAGTTACAATGCTAGACACCAGGCCATGGAGTACAATGCCTAATGCCAATAGCAGCACACCTGAAACCCACAGGACCCTCTCTAGTAGTAGATGCTCTCTAGCATATTTGGGGCTGGAGTGCATCAGAGCCTGCCCAACATGGAACCTACCATGACATGTTCGTCCTGGCCTAGGGGCACCCATAGGCCCACATCCCCCACCCAGATAACACTCCACCGCGCGCAAATTTTCTGATTCTGAAACTGTACTCACCCCCTTGTGGCTGCTGTGATGCCTTCAAGTGCCCATCCAGCTCCGGATAGGCCGCCGCCAGGATGCGGAACATTGGGGGGGTCAGGGCTCGATGGGCACCCCTTCCTCATTGGGAGGCCATCCCCAGCTGGGCCTCCGCCATCTTCCTTGCCCAGCGGTGCAGGTCCTCCCATCATTTGCGACAGTGAGTGCTCCGCCTGTCAAACAGGGTCCGCACATCCTTGGCGATGGCATGCCAAATACCCTTTTTCTGATAGGCGCTGACCTGCAGAGAAAGATGCATAGGAAATGGTATCAGCCATGCCATCCGGCCTGTTACACTCATGGCCCACCATATCCCTCCCGTCTCCTTACGCACAGACATTGACCACCATAGATGCAGCACTTTGCCCAGGACCCCTCAGCCACCCCCCCTTACACAAGGCTTCCACACACAGCACTCCATGCATTCATGCCCCATGCATTGTGCTCACAGTGTACTCACCTGCTGGTCTGGAGGACCATAAAGTAAACGGTACTGGGGTAGGACACCACCCACTAGTCTTTCCAACTCTTCCAAAGTGAAGGCTGGGGCCCTTTCCCAGACACTCGAGGCATGGTTGTTTCCAGACACAGGTCACAGCAGCACCTGCAGTGTAGGTCCTCTCCTGTTGAAGGTCAGGTAGCATTGAATGAACAGATAGAAAATGGGTGTCACGTCCACGGCGGTGCGTACCGTCACCAACGGTGTACATCACCATTGGCTACTGGAACCCATAGGGCCCAATGATAACCAATGAGGAGTTGCATGGCGGTCTTTGACCGCCTCCCGCAACGGCACACATCGTCAGCGGAATTACCTAATTGCCACTTGTCCCTACACACAGGTCAGGCGGCTGCCATTTCAGGGGGGAGCAGGCCATGGCACCTAACTGCGTCACAGCAGACATAGGCACATTTACGGGACTACACGTTAACATACTGTTTCTCTCACAACATGCAAGGCATTTTACTCTGAGGATATGTTTGAATATGACCAGCTGCTCACCGTTTTTCACCCTAGAATTCAACCGCTGAGGATGAATAGAAGATGGAGACATACCCCCATGTATAGACCCATGGTGGATCTGGCAACAATGGAGGACAGGCACATTATCCTCACCTACAGACTTGATATGGCCACAATCCAAGAGCTGTGTGCCCAATTGGAGCCAGACCTGATCTCAGTTATCCGTCACCCCACTGGGACCCCCCTCTTGTGCAAGTCCTATCAGTGCTCCATTTCCTGGCAAGTGGCTCCTTCCAAGTGACAGTGGCCATGGCAGCAGGGATGTCACAGCCTATGTTCTCTAACGTGCTGACCAGAGTGTTGTCTGCCCTGATGAAACACATGCGCAGCTACATTGTTTTCCCATGTGGAGGGTTGGGCAATAGTGAAGGCTGACTTCTATGCAATGGGACATATCCCCAACATCATTGGTGCTATTGATGGTACACATATTGCCTTTGTCCCCCCCCCGAAGAAATGAACAGGTGTAGGAAATTGAAAGAGCTTTCACTCTATGAATGTGCAGATAGTGTGTCTGGAGGGCCAGTACATCTCCCATGTGAATGCAAAGTATCCTGGGTCTGTGCATGATGCCTATATCCTGAGGAATAGCAGCATCCCATATGTGATGGCTCAACTCCAGAGACACTGGGTGTGGCTAATAGGTGAGCCCATGGTCCCCACCCAGTGTATGTTGATATGTGGGTGTGGGGTTGGCCCTAAGGGTGAGTGTCTGGCTAACAGGTATCCCTCAATATTTGCAGGTGACTCTGGTTATCCCAACCTCTCATGGCTACTGACCCCAGTGAGGAATGCCAGGACAAGGGCAGAAGAATGTTACAATGAGGCACATGGGCGAACAAGAAGGATCATTGAGCACACCTTTAGCCTCCTGAAGGCCAGGTTCAGGTGCCTCCATCTGACAGGTGGATCCTTGTGCTACTCACCCAAGGTCGTCTGCCAGATCATCGTTGCATGTTGCATGTTGCACAACCTAGCCTTGAGACGCCAGGTGCCTTTTCTGCAGGAGAATGAGGATGGAGTGCTCCTGTGGCAGTGGTGGAGCCTGTGGACAGTGACGAAGAGGAGGCAGAGGTAGAGGATGTGGACAACAGAACAACTATAATACACAGTACTTCCAGTGACACATAGGTAAGACACTAACCTCACCTTCCATTGCTGTTTTGTGAAGTGAATTTTCTCTGGGTGGCTGTTGTTTCCACTACAGAGGCCACTTATTGTACCCTTTAACATGTCTATTTGCAGATATTTGTGCCCTCCTGTGGCTCCTGGTGTATTGCCTGCAGCACATTACAGGTCATACATATGTATACATAACTGTACAGTCTATTTGCAATGTCTACAGATTGTTTAACAACTACATCCTTAATCATTTGACATACTCCATACTTGTTTTTTCCAAGGGTGTTTATTTTAGAGCTGAGAAGTAAACGGGGATGTGCAATGGCCTTGGGTCATGGTGGAGGAAAGTCCAGGATAGAGTACAGTCTATTGGTATCACAGGTGCATTGTCCAATGGAGCATGGGAAGTGGAGCAATGTCAGTTCAAGGTGGACAGGAAGACATAGTGGGACACAAGGGTGACAATCAGGAGAGTCTTATTTCCTGGCGGGGTCTTGGCAATGTTCTCTGGCTTCTGTCTGGATCGCAGGGACAGTTTGCGAGTTGTTTCTCCTTCTGCAGGGGGTGGAGTGCTGGTGGCCTGTTGTTCCTGTGGCGGGGCCTCCTGTCCACTAGCGTCAGCGGAGGTGGGAGGCTGTTTATCAGTGTGGCTAGTGTCAGGGTCCCGTTGGTTTGCAACTGCCTCCCTTATGGTGTTGGCCATGTCTGTCAGCACTCCTGCAATGGTGACCAGGGTGGTGTGGATGTCCCTCAGGTCCTCCCTGATCCCCAGGTACTGTCCCTCCTGCAGCCGCTGGGTCTCCTGCAACTTGGCCAGTATTTGGCCCATGGTCTCCTGGGAATGGTGGTATGCTCCCAGGATGTTGGCGAGTGTCTTGTGGAGAGTCGGTTCCCTGGGCCTGTCCTCCCCCTGTCGCCCAGCAGTCCTCCCAGCTTCCCTGTTGCCTGTGCCTCTGTCCCTGATCCGTGTGCCCACTGACCCCAGGTCCCTGATCGTCCTGTGTTTGTGGGGTTTCCTGGGGTCCCTGTAGTGGTGGACACACTGCTGATTGACGTGTCCTGGGGACAGTGGTATGGGCCCACTGGGTGGGTGCTGTGCTGGTGTTTCCTGAGTGGGGAGGCCCTGTGGTGGGATGGGACTGTGGCTGGGTAACCGACTGTCCAGAGGTCCCTGATGGGCCAGGTTGGTCATCCTGATCCAGGTGTGCAGAGCTGCTGTCATCACTGTTGGCCTCTTCTGTGGGGGGACTGGATGTTGCTGGCACCTCCTATCCGGTGAGGTTGTGTGGGGGTCCTGTGGGGATGTAAATGCAGTGTCATTGTTTCTGCGTGTGCCATCTTGTGCATGGGTATGTTTCCCTCTATGGTTGTTATTACCAATGCAGCTTTGCCTTGTGTGAGTTGTTATTTGGTTGGCTAAGTGATTGTCACTAGTGTGCATGCAGTGGTAATGGTTGTCCATGCAGTCCTGTGATGGGTGTCCATGCATTGGTGTTGCATGCAGGGCTTGGTATTGGGATTGGTGGGTTGAGATGGTGGGGTATATGGGAGGTGGTGGAGTGATGGGAGTGAGGGTGAGGGTGGGGGTATGTGATGGCATGCAGGTAGGAGGGTGAAAGTAGTAAAGATTTGACTTACCAGAGTCCTGTCCTCCTGCTACTCCTGCCAGGCCCTCAGGATGCATGATTGCCAATACTTGCTCCTCCCATGTTGTTAGTTGTGGGGGACGAGGTGGGGGTCCACCGCCAGTCCTCTGTTCAGCTATCTGTTGTCTTGCAACCACAGAACGCACCTTCCCCCGTAGGTTGTTCCACCTCTTCCTGATGTCATCCCTTGTTCTGGGGTGTTGTCCCACAGCGTTGTCCCTGTCCACGATCCTCCACCATAGCTCCATCTTCCTTGCAATGGATGTCTGCTGCACCTGTGATCCGATTAGCTTTGGCTCTTCCCGGATGATTTCCTCCACCATGACCCTTAGCTCCTCCTCTGAGAACCTGAGGTGTCTTTGTGGTGCCATGGGTGTAGTGTGTGTGGTGTTTGTGAGTGTGTGGGGGTGGATGTGTTGGGGTGTGTGCTGTGAGGTGCGTGGATGGTGTATGGGTGATGGTGTTCTGTGGCTCTGGTTCTGTGGGTGCTCCTGGTGTGTCTCTCTCTCTGTTGTAAATTATTTGTAGTGGTAAAGGGTCGTGGGTAATGTTTGTGTGTGTGTTTTATAGTGGTGTGTGGGTGTAGTGTGTGTGTAGTTTGAATTGTCCAATGTGGTGTTGCTTTGTTAGTGTGTGTGTATTTTGAGCGCAGCGGTATGTACCGCCAATGGTTTACCCTGGTTGAATGTCTGCCAAGGTGATTCATGGGTCATAATGCTGTGGGCGTAGTTCTGTACGCATAATGGTGTGGGTTTTGCTACCGCCAATTTATCACTGACCTTTGGGCTGATGGACTTGTGTGTATGCCTGTATAGTGGCGGATTTCTATGTGTGGGTCATAATACGGGTAGCGGTATACCGCTGCAGTCGCCGTTTGTTGGAGGCAGTCAGCAGGGTGATAAGCGGCACTTACCGCCAACGTCATAATGAGGGCCTTAAACCTTTATACAAAATAAAATACAAAATACTCACCCTTGCCTGCGGAGAGCTTCTCTTTTCGAACAGTTTAACAATTTCTTTAAGATTCCAGCCACCTTGGCAAGAAGGATTGTTGCATATAATATTCTGTTTACCAAAGCTTGTCATTGTAAGTGCCTGTTGGCAGCAGCGGCTGGTTTTAAGGAGTGTTAGGGGCGTTGCCCTAGAAGTTACGTGGGAGGAGGCAGGAGGAGCAAAAGGAAAATCCTGGCGAGATGCTCACCACAAAGCTAGCTTATAATCAAAAAAAGAGGCTGAGTTTTTTGGAAGGGTGGTCAAATATGCATGTGTTGAATGGGTGCAGATGTAAATCACCCTCAAGGCTCTTCATGATGGTAGGCATGACCATTTTAGGCCTGGCTTCATATGTTCACCCTGAGGAGTTGGCTGATGTGGCCCAAGGTGACAGGCAGTTTGTAAAGGCAGGGCAAGGCAGGTCAATGTAGTGGGTGGCAACCACAGGTACAAGGAAGGAGTGGGCACCACCTACCTTGTGGTTTAGATGCTGGGAGGGCAGGCTGTGGGATGAGACCTGCAACTACTTCTGTGCGCACATGTGGAACATTCCTTTCCCATGGTAGGAGCACTTAAGCTGCTTGTGTGTTTTCCCATTCTGTCTGCACCTTTGTGTTTATTTATTTATTCTCGGCGAGAGGCCTATGAAGTGCAGGACTTTGCTGCTGAACAGGGCACCTGGGTCTAGGCCGTCTAAGGCTTACAGTGTCAGCCCCGTTCTCACTCTCTTGTTCCTGATGAGCAAACTGCGGGAGAGTGTCTGAATCTTATCCCACTTCTAAGAGCAGCTGAAGCCTGGCCTTCTGACCCCTAGACCCTGGGTGATTTTCTTTGTTCACCACCAGCAGTGTTTAACTGCAACTGCTGCAGCCTGGACTCCAGGGATGTGCGGTGAACTCAGGTGAGAAATTCCAATTTCACCTTGTGATGCAACCCCTCACTGCCCACAGTTAAAACGTGAATAGGAGGTCTAATGTAGCTTTCTGTTGACAAAAACCCACATTATTTACTTGAAGGTCTAAATGGTATTTTCAATAGCTAGCTGGTTATCTCTTTGTCCAATGTTATATGTCATTCAAATAACTGACCACACGAGGACAGGTGTCCTCACGACACCTGCAGTACCTCATCTATGGCAGGCTGCTAAGTAATTCAACTTTGACCCTCATTTATGTGGCTGCTTCCATGTAAATTATGCCCTTCGTGTGTCTGGGTTTGATATCTCAATTTTTTTATATGGCAGGTGGTGCATAAAGAGCTCTACTGAGCCACGCAGGGACTGGTATTTTGCAAACCAAGCTATTCAGTCTCTTACCAGTGGTATCTTTTGGCATTTTCCAAATGACATTTCTTGAATCTTTTGCTGTAATAGATAAACTTGAACTCCCTTTTTTCACAAATTCTTGCATCACGTTTTCTTGAATTGTGTTATGTAAAGTACTGCACCATGTGACTATGTGCACCATGTGACCCTATTGTTTAATTTTTTTTTGAAAACCTTGCCAAGTGTGACACAACCCCTGAACAGTCCTTTTTCACTTAGGCATGGTTGCTGTGGTCACTTGCTCCTTTAACTTAGATGTCAGTTTTTTGTTCCACCCCTTTTAAGATCCACCAGCCAGCAGTGCCCGTTGTGAGGGACAATTTAAGCATCATTTCTTCAAGTCAACCATCATTCTAAAATGTAACCACCAGCTGTAATGTCTGCCCCGGCCACCATCGCTTTTTTTACTAAAAAGTGAACACCCGCCGCGCTGTATGCACAGTTTACTATCAATCACAAAGTTCACATTACTATTAGATTTCACTAACTTATTGTGCCACAAAGAAACGCAATATTGTGCAGAAAATGTTTCATTTTTGTGCCGCAAATTTTCCTTTTTGTGCCGCAAATTTTCTAAATCCATACACCAATATCCTGGGGGGGTCTTTTTAGAAGCAACCAAATTGATATAAGATAAATATAACATAATGTAAACTAAAATACCACAACAAACATTTGTCATGTACAGTACTACAAAACAGTAACGAGGTGGGTACAGGTGCTACATATTTTTCTGTTTAGCATCATCCGGAAACACACCTTCCAAAAACCACACCCATCACAACCCAATTACCACGCCTTCAGGAGGGGTGTCATCTAAAAGGAAAAAAACGGCTCCTTCAGATGCCAGTAGCACCTCGTCATGCGTGACACCTTTTGCAGGTTCAGCTTTTAAATCAATAGAACTTTACATTCTGGGCTGTATACTCTGTGTTTACCATAGATAAGGATCTCCACTCTAGAGTCAAAAAGGGCCACTTGGGAATTATAGAATTATATACGCAAGGTGATTTCATTATTTCACGCCTGTCAGGTGAAAAGAAAGTTATGTTTTTTTCTAGATTTTGTTTTTCAGGCTGCGCTGTTGGGTGTGACTACCTCATCTAGTCGTGTTTTTCATTGTATTGTCACATTTGACATTTTGTATTTCAAAACATGAGATTACAATTACAAGAAGAAAACGTAGCATGGGCATTTTAATAGTCCAGCTCTAGAGGGAATGAAATATCAAATAAATAAAATACAACACCGTCAGCAGAGGATTAAACAAACGGTAGCCCCGGCAATCAGAGCTAATTTACAATGCAGCTGCATCTGTGTATCGAAGATATGGCCCCTTTGCGCCTGCACAAATGGGAGACCTTGTTAATCTCTGTCACCCATTGTTGTTAAATGATGGTCCTCCCCCGCTCTTTAAAGCCTTTGTAGGGGCAAATGATCTGCTAGGCATTTATGAATTAGGTGAACAAAGAATGCCAAAGGCCCTCAATTTTAAGGTCGAGCGCATGCTGTACTCTATCCTCCATTCTCACTCTGACTCATCCCAAATCCTTTCTACTACTTTCATCTCCTAAATAACTCTGTCTAAGCTCTTCCCTCTGCTTCCACATCTAACTCACCAAACCTCACTTTACTACTGTGACCTCCCACATAACCCTACTAAATTCTCCCACATTTATCTCACCCTGCTACTATGCTCTCCCTAACCCTTCCACATACTCTTCCCTCCTCCATCCCCCTTTACTTATCCCAAGCCTTTGGGTTGAGTAAATTAAGGATATACTCCCAATTAACACTTCTGGATTTCTTTCCTCCTCCACCCCTCCATTACTCCAATCAATATAACAAACTCTCATATCCGCGGCTCAAATTAACTCATAATAATACTGGAACTGTACTCATTATTTCCCAATACTAATCCATCACTAATTCTTGTTGGGACCCAGAGTACCTTGCTACTCACCGAAAAGCGCTTTGACGCCTCGTCAGGGTTAGTAAGCGCTATGTAAATACGATTACAATACAATACAATACAATACTCAGCAAAAGGACTTGGATCCCACCTGCTGCTTACCATAGGTTGACTCCAGTGTTGCTCTTCTTTGCTGCCTCCTAATTGGCTTGCACAGCCAAAACATCACTTTCGTTTTTAGCTGAGAAACACCGGCCAAGTACATATTAATTCCTCTTGATTAGTGCCTGCCCGCTGCGATGCCTGTACTATTTCTTCTACCCCTTCCCATTCCCCTTGCCCTCTTTGCCTAGGCAAGTGCAGTGGCATTGCCACATCCCTCCACAGGTATGTGAGATACACGCTCTCCCCCTCACGTTACAGAATTTCCTACAGGGTATGCCCTCTCGCATCCGTGCAGCCTCATGCACTGCAGTCCATTTATTGTTTCTTTGAATTAAAACCCCAGGTGGCTCTCTAATGCTTGTTGCCTCTTGAAGGTGGGATGTTTGATATAGGTTTAAGGCCAGAGCTTGTAGCAGTTATGCCTTTGATAAGTGAGGTCATGGGGCTCCCCGGTATGTAAATACACCTTAAGCCGTATATCAAGTGGTGCCCGGCAGACTTCAAACAGGGCACTTAGGCTTCCCTCACTGCCTTTGTCCTACCCCTATGCTGCCCGTAGGCTGCTTCTGACGTGGTCTCGGCCTCTCTGATGACTCACCGCCTTATTATGGTTTTACAGAAAGGGGCAACTTTGAAAAAGAGCGCAGCATAAAGACAAAATACCTCCATGTGCTCTGACAGGATGGGCCTGCCTGGCAGGCCACTCACCTTCCAGACACTATTAGTATGTATCCGTTTCAACAGGCTGAGGCGCTGATCGCCATTGCACCCTCTCTGTTACAGGCCAAGAAGACCTGTGTGGAAAGAACCAGCAGAGAATTAACACTGCACATGAACACAGTCAAGATGAACATTAGGACATTTAAAAAAATGTGTTTAAAAGGTTTTTACATACATGCAGCGAGTAATACAATCTCGACCATTGTCGCTTTGAGGTTGGAAAACGTCTTTGGAGGGGCACCCAACTTACACCTGGCAGTGACAGGATTTCCGTCAGGGTACCTTTGGAGAGGCAATTTGCATGGAAATTTTATTACAAGACCGGAGGCTCATATTATGCCAAACTTTTCTTACTTTATTAAATAGCAGCCAAGAACTACAAATCCCAGAAACCCTGGGAAGAAAACTACAAAACAATATCACAATGGGGATGACCAATCTCATGACGAGCCTCCTCATAACAATCTTGACTGAGAGCCTCTTTTCTTGCTCCTCGCAGTCAAGATAAGTACTCTGCTCGCCGTTTTCTGTAGATATTATTCTGTTTTATTGATTAACTTTTATTGTATACTTTTTAATGTGTTGGTAGTTTGCGCTCTGTTATCGCGCTTTAGTCTGCTTTATGCGCATCCTCGCGTGTCCACCATTATCATGCGCTTGGTTATGGTCGCCTGTGGCCCTAATCAAACGTTCGTTAACGTTTATTTTTTGCTTTTATGAGGTATTCTTACCTTGCGTCGTTCCTCGCTCCTCCGTTTCCTTTCAGGAGTGCCACAGAGCGGAAAGGTGTCGCCTGCCGGCTTCCTTCTTTGTTTGCACCGCTACTATCGGTGAGGGCTTTCCTGTCTGCCCTTTGTTTCTCTGAGTCCCGCCCATATCATGCCCCCAGCCAGCCCATCTCCCTGTTAGACCCTCCCTTCCCTCATTTAGGCTGTTTTTTAACCTATCAGGTCTGGGTTTTTTGCTTGTCTGACAGGTTTGCCCTGTCTTTTGTTACTTCAAGTTTATATTTCAATTTTATATTTCCATGTTTTTACCTTTTGCACTGTAATTATGTCTGGGGATAAACAGACTCAGTCCATGAAGGACAATTTAAAATCCTTCTGCAAGGATTCTGTCCAACATGCTGTCTCTGTATCTATGTTAGATATCTAAAAAAACTTAGAAGCCTCCATATCCAGAATGCTGCAGAACCCCAAGGATAATCCTCCTAAGAGAGGAAAGAAACATGCAGCATCCCCATATGTGCCTCCGAAAGGTGTTTCTGTCAAGTTTGGGCCTCCACCCCGAGAGGCGAATTCTTCGGGACTCCCTTACTCCCCCCTTAATATCTTACATATAAGAGACACGGACAGTGATGGGGATGATGTCTTACAAGACACTATGAATGACGATGTATATGATGATGGGCCTTTGGAGAAAAGGCGTCAAATTTCTCCTTCTGTGAGTTCCCCTCATTTAGTGTCCGATGATCTTGTGGATCATGATGGTGAGCCCATGTTCGATCCTACGTCGATTCACCATCCTAATTTGTTGGAATAGTTTCCTTCCGATTATGTTTCGGACTACATCTCCTGTTACCTGAGGCATGCGCAAGATAAGACATCTAGAAGCAAACTGAAGTCCGAATGTCCTAGACATTCCCTTCCCTTTAAGGTGGCTGCTACCCCCTCTATTGATCCCAATATGTTGCTATTGTTCACCAAATTTGGAAAGGATCCCAAAAAAGGGGTTGATCGTGCCAGGTCGAACTGCCAGGACATACTTCTGGACCTAGTTGGAGCTCTGGCTAGGATTTGTTATCTAGCCGAGGAGGCAAAAATGGAGGGCACTCAAGTGAACCCAGAGGTACTTTCAAACTGGGCTTAACAAGCCATATGCATGTTAGGCAATGTCAACGCCTATATTTCACAGGAACGGTGCAAAAGCCTTCTGCTCAGGATTGACCCCAAACTCAGCTCTTTGGCTTCCAAAGAGGAAGGTCTCAATGCAGATGGCCTCCTCTTTGGTGATTCCTTTATCAAGGAAATGAGCAGAGATGTCTCGGCATTTAATTCTTTGGACAAAGCTCATTCGTCGATTAAAAGGACGTTTTCCCAACTTGTTTTTTGGAGGTGCCGGCAAAGGAAGGGGTCATTTTGCCGGCCGTTATTCATCAAGAGGACAATCCCTCAGGAGAGGCTCCTACATCGAAAGCAACCAACTCTACTTCTACCAGGGGTACAAACCCCAATTCTAACCCCGCCGGATCCGCGAAGGCCGTAACAGGGGATACAGATCCAAAGGAGACCAACTCGCAGGTAAGAACTTCCAGTTCTTGCCTTCCTCCAGTAGGAGGCAGACTGGACTTGTGTTTAAACGCTTAGCTTTCTATAACCTCAGAACCTTGGGTAATCCAGGCGGTTCAAGGCTACTGCATAGAGTTGTACCAGGTACCTCATCAGTCCTATCTGCCTCATCCTCTCCTTTTTTCCCGAGACCAACTTTGTCTGGTTCACGACCAAGTACAATCTTTACTGACAAAGCAGGCCATCGAAGAAGTCATTTACAATCCCTCCAGGTTTCTCAGTACCATCTTTCTAGTTCAGAAGAAGAACAAAAAACATTGACCAGTTATAAATCTGAAAAAGTTCAACAATTTCGTTGTATACCATCATTTCAAGATGGAGACTATTCTCCATCTCAGAGATCTCCTTCTTCACAATGATTGGTTGGTCCGAATAGATCTTCAGGACGCCTATTTTTCAGTGCCTGTCCATCCCTCCTTCAGAAAGTTTCTTCAGTTCCAGTGGGGGACTTATTTCTTTCAGTTCAAAAATCTTCCCTTCACCATTTCATTGGCCCCTTGGTGTTTCACCAAGATCCTCAAGCCAGTAGTAGCCTTCCTCAGAGTTCAAGGGATAAGGCTTATCGTCTATCTCGATGACTTCCTTATCATGGCACAGGACAAGTCCTCCCTTATAACTCAGTTAAAACTTTGTCGGGACCTCCTGTCTCGTATGAGATTTTTCATTAAAAAGTCTGTCCTAATCCCTTCCCAACGTCTCGAGTTTCTGGGTTTCTTAGTCAACACAGTGGAGTCTGTACTTCAACTTCCCCAACACAAGGTGTCTTTGATAAAGGAAGAGATTCGTCACTCTTTATCTCTCCCTTGCTGTTCCCTCAGATCCATAGCTCTTCTGGTAGGCCTTCTTTCTTCCTCCATTCAGGCCATCTTTCCCGGTCCTCTTCATTACAGGGCTCTGCAGAGGTTGAAAATCCGTCACCTTCGCAAAGGCCTGGCCTACTTGGATCCGGTCATCCTAGATTCAGAGTCCAGGGAAGAGCTTTCATGGTGGATGAGTCATTTAGACACCTGGAATGGGAGAACAATTTTCTCTGCCGCCCCAGATCTTGTCTTAGAATCAGATGCATGTCTAACAGGTTGGGGCGCAAGATGTGGTCTACTCTCGACTGGGGGTCCATGGTCCGTTCAGGAGTCCCCACTGTACATCAACTGTTTAGAGATGCTTGCAGGTTCCTTTGCTATCCAGTCATTTACAAAAGACAAGGTAATGTGCTAAATCCTTCTGAGAATGGACAATTTATCCGCAGTCAGGTACATAAATCGCTTAGGCGGAACAAGATCCAAACCTTTGGCACTTCTGGCCAAGAGTCTGTGGGAGTTTTGTCTCCACAGAAATATTTCGGTAAAGGCAGAATACCTCCCAGGCAAGTTGAACGTAGTAGCAGATTGGTTTTCTAGACATACCCAAGACTCAAGCGATTGGCATCTTCACCCTTCCATGTTCAAACTCCTTTCTTCTCTCTTCGGAACCATGTCTATAGACCTCTTCGCTTCAAGGATCAACTCTCAACTTCCTGCTTTCTTCAGTTGGAGACCAGATTTGTAAGCCTTGGCAACGGATGCTTTCCTACAAGTATGGCCTTCCTCTCTCCTGTACGCCTTTCCCCCCTTCCCGTTTATTGCTCGAGTCCTGGCGCAGGCCCGCAGACAATGTTCTTCCCTAGTTCTTATCACTCCATTCTGGCAGTCTCAACCTTGGTATCTGACCCTTTTGGAACTTTCTTCAGACCTTCCAGTATTGATACCTCTGTTTCCTGAACTCCTCTTGAATGCTCAGGGTCAACCTCACAATCTCATTCTAGAGGGCTCTCTTTAACTCATAGCTTGAAGAATTTCTTGGCTTCCTGCAGAACACCAGGAATTTCAGAGGAGGCTGTCCAGCTCATTCAACAATCCTGGGCTCCGGGTACTTCAAGAGTCTATGGCTCCGCTTGGTCAGTGTGGTGTAGCTGTTGTGTGGACAGGAATTCTGATCCCGTTTCAGCAGATGTTACCTTAGTGGTAAATTTTCTGGCTTCCCTAGCTTCTCAAGGTAAAACATACCGTACGGTGAATACCTATAGATTTGCAATCTCTTCAGAACATGTCATGGTGGATGGAAGACTGGTTTGGGAACACCTGTTGGTTTGCTGACTTTTGAAGGAAGTACGTTTTTCTAAACCTCCTCTTCCTAAATACAGTGTCATGTGGGACGTAGACTCCATTGTTCGTCTGCTTTTCTCATGGCCGTATAATGCTGATTTACCCTTGAAACATTTGTCTGCTAAATTGACTATGCTCCTCTGTTTAGTTTCTATCAAACGTGTTTCAGATGTCAAAGCTATGGATGGTTCCTCCTTTCAATTTTCTGCTTTACGTGTTTATTTCTAAGTGTTTAGATGTACGAAGACCAATTTGTCTTCTGTCCTTTATCCATTTTTTCCTTCTCAACCTAAATTGTGAGTAGGGAATTGTCTGAAAACTTGCGTTTCTTGAACTGCAGATCTCAGCGTTCCCTCCTCTACTCAATTGCTTATCTCCTTTCAAAAGCCTCACAAACCTGTCTCAACCCCCACCTTGGCTCATTGGGTGAAATGGCTAATGTCCTTGGCTGGTGTTCCTACACTCTCTTATGGTGCCCACTCAGTAAGAGGAGCTACGGCTTCTCGTGCCTTTTGGGCAGGGGCTAGTTTACAGGATATCCTCAGATCTGCAGAGTGGTCAAACTTTAGTACGTTTAGAACCTTCTATTGTAAACCTGTTGATCATCCATTGGACACTGTTATCTCATTGCTTTAAACAAGCATAATATGAGCCTCCGATCTTGTAATAAAATTGAGATTTTCCTAGCCTTGGTGTCAGAAAGGCTAGATTTTATTAAAGACACAAAGGAGAGTATTATCCCATCACATTTCTTTAACCCTCCCTGTTCTTTTTCGTAGTGGCCACGTCTTCAATCAATACCACCGCTTCCGGTTGATCGACTTGCGGTTGCTCCTGGCCTGGAATCTTCGCATGGAATTTCTTGCTTATCTGTTGGTTCCTCTCAGCTCTTCATGGATTTCTGCAAGGGTTTCTTCTCTGCTATCATGACTCTATATGTGGTTTTGTGGTTCCTCTGAGATTCTTCTTTCGACTGACTTTCACAAGAAAAGAGGACTTGGTGCTCTCAGTCAAGATTGTTATGAGGGGGTTCGTCATGCGATTGGGCAGCCCCATCGTGATGTTGTTTTGTAGTTTTCTTCCCAGGGTTTCCGTGATTTGTAGTTCTTGGCTGTTATTTAATAAAGTAAGAAACGTTTGGCATAATACTCGCCTCCGTGTCTTTAATAAAATCTAGCCTTTCTGACACCAAGGTTAGGAAAATCTCCATTTGCAATGACTGACTAAGTGGCATTTCACTCCATGAAAATGCCATTTTGCTGAGAGGTCAAACCACATGTCATTGTGACCTCAACTGCCTGTCCAAAAGATGGTGCACAGTTGCCAATTGACCCAGCTACCAGCCCTTAGCATGTAATCTGGCCTTGGAGTTGTCCCAGACACACAAGCTTTTGCTCGACTTCAATGCCCAGTCCCTCCCTCATAGGAGAACAGGGTAGAGGCGGCTCCCCCGCTATGACGGAGGAGCGTCACTCATCCACCAGCAGCAGCAGCTGCAAAACTTGAAAAATAAAAAGATAATAAACCATCTTTGTTATCGTTTTATTTTTCTAACGGTGGGGCCATGGGGGATGACAGTGTAGGAGGCTGGCCTGGCTCATAGTGGGTACCTGATGGTACTTACACCTTGTGCCAGGTCCAATTATCACTTATTAGTAGTGTTCTAGCAGCTTAGGCTGATAAAGGTAGCTATAGCAGAGCAGCTTAGGCTGAACTAGGAGACATGCAAAGCTCCTACTATACCACTTATATCATATAGCACTATATCATAAGAAACACAATACTCAGAGTTACTAAAAATAAAGGTATTTTATTTTAGTGACAATATGCCAAAAGTATCTCAGAGGATATACTCCCTTAGGAGCTAAGTAAAATACACAAAATATACACACAAACCAATATCAGGTAAGTAAACAGTTAGAAAAGTAGCCCAAACACTGTAGAACACAAAAGAATAGAATAGGACACAATAGGCCTAGGGGCAACACAAACCATATACTCCAAAAGTGGAATGGCAACCATGAATGGACCCCAGGCTTAGTGTAGTGTGTAGAGGGTCACTGGGAGTGTAAGAAAACACCAAGGGTGTCCAAGATACCCCACCCCAAGACCCTGAAAAGTAGGAGTAAATTTACCCTATTACCCCAAAAAGACAGTAAAGTCGAGATAGGGGATTCTGCAAAGGCAACAACTGACTGCAAAGCACTGAAGATGGATTCCTGGACCTGAGGGCCTGCAAATTAAGGGGACCAAGTCCAAGAGTCATGCAAGTGTCCAGGGGGGACAGGAGCCCACTAAACCCCGGATGAAGGTGCAAAAGGGCTGCCTCCGGGTGGAAGTACCCAAAGATTCTGCAACAACGGAAGGAGCCAGGAACTTCTCCTTTGGTCAGAAGATATCCCATGGTGTGCTGGAGGATGCAGAGTTGTTTCAACACAGAAATACTGCAAACAAGCCTTTCTAGCTGCAAGAGTCACTGTTGAAGATAACGGGTGCTGCCCGGGCCCGGGAAGGACCAGGAGGTCGCCCCTTGGAGGAGGAGACAGAGGGGGCGCTCAGCAACAGGGAGAGCCCATGCAGAAGCAGGCAGCACCCACAGAAGCACTTGAACAGCAAAAGAGGGTCCCACGAAGCCGGTGGTCAACTCAGTGAGTTGAGCAATGCAGGACAGAGTACTGGGGACCTGGGATGTGCTGTGCACGAAAGAATCCTTGCAAGAGTGCAGAGAAGCCCTAGCAGCTGCTGATCATGCAGTACACAGGATTACTGTCTGGCGTGGGGATGCAAGGACTTACCTCCACCAAATTTGGACAGAAGGACCACTGGACTGTCGGGGTCACTTGGATCCAGCTCCTGTGTTACAGGGACCATGCTCGTCAAGACGAGAGGGGACCCAGGGGACCGGTGATGCAGAAGTTTGGTGCCTGCGTTAGCAGGGGGAAGATTCCGTCGACCCACAGGAGATTTCTTCTTGGCTTCCAGTGCAGGGTGAAGGCAGACAGCCCTCAGATCATGCACCACCAGGAAACAGTTGAGAAAGCCGGCAGGATTAGGCGCTACAATGTTGCTGGTAGTCGTCTTGCTACTTTGTTGCGGTTTTGCAGGCGCACTGGAGCAGTCTGCGGTTGATCCTTGGCAGAAGTTGAAGAGGGAGATGCAGAGGAACTCTGGTGAGCTCTTGCATTCGATATCTGACGAGAAACCCACAGGAGAGACCCTAAATAGCTCTCAGAGGAGGATTGGCTACCTAACCAGGTAAGAGCCTATCAGGAGGGGTCTCTGATGTCACCTGCTGGCACTGGCCCCTCAGAGGTCTCCATTGTGCCCTCACACCTCTGCATTCAAGATGGCAGAGGGCTGGGACACACTGGAGGAGCTCTGGGCACCACCCCTGGGGTGGTGATGGACATGGGAGTGGTCACTCCCACTTCCTTTGTCCAGTTCCGTGCCAGAGCAGGGGCTGAGGGATCCCTGAACCGGTGTAGACTGGCTTATGCAAGGAGGGCACCATCGGTGCCCTTCAAAGCATTTCCAGAGGCTGGGGGAGACTACTCCTCCCCAGCCCTTAACACCTATTTCCAAAGGGAGAGGGTGTAACTCCCTCTCTCAGAGGAAATCCTTTGTTCTGTCTTCCTGGGACTGGGCTGCCCAGACTCCAGGAGGGCAGAAACCTGTCTGAGGGTTGGCAGCAGCGGTAGCTGCAGAGAAAACCCCAGAGAGCTAGTTTGGCAGTAGCCGGGGTCCATGCTGGAGCCCTGGGGATGCATGGGATTGGCACCCCAATACCATATTTGGCTTGGGAGGACAATTCCACAATCTGAGACATGGAACATGGCCATGTTCGGAGTTACCATTGTGAAGCTACATATAGGTATTAACCTATATGTAGTTCACACGTGTAATGGTGTCCATGCACTCACAAAGTCCGGGAAATTGCCCTGAAAATGTGTGGGCACCTTGGCTAGTGCCAGGGTGCCCTCACACTTAGTAACTTTGCACCTAACCTTCACCAAGTGAGGGTTAGACATATAGGTGACTTATAAGTTACTTAAGTGCAGTGTAAAATAGCTGTGAAATAACATGGATGTTATTTCACTCAGGCTGCAGTGGCAGTTCTGTGTAAGAATTGTCTGAGCTCCCTATGGGTGGCAAAAGAAATGCTGCAGCCCACAGGGATCTCCTGGAACCCCAATACCCGGGGTACCTAGGTACCATATACCAGGGAATTATAAGGGTGTTCCAGTGTGCCAATTAGAATTGGTGAAAATGGTCACTAGCCTGCAGTGGCAATTTTAAAAGCAGAGAGAGCATAAACACTGAGGTTCTGGTTAGCAGAGCCTCAGTGATACAGTTAGGCACCACACAGGGAACACATATAGGCCACAAACTATGAGCACTGGGGTCCTGGCTAGCAGGATCCCAGTGACACAGGCAAAAACAAACTGACACACAAGTAAAAATGAGGGTAACATGCCAGGCAAGATGGTACTTTCCTACAGACAGGCACAAGGGGTAGTAGTGTGGACTGTTGTCAGTGCGCATGTGGGTTTGGTTGGCCATCTCAGGACGGCCAAACAGGCATGCGCACTGAACTGTCTCCAACCCGAGCTGCATTGCCAGGTTGGAGACAGAAGGCACAGGCTCCCAGTCTGTCTGGGAGTGCAAATTGTGAGCACTAAGACCAATCCTGATGCTGCTCTCATGATGTCAGTAGCATGAGGGCAGCACTAGGATTGGTCGCAGGGCAGCCTGGGAGCCTGCAGTGAGTGGAGCCTAAAGATTGGCGATGCAGCAGCTGGAAGATCATCAGCCTTCCACCAAGCCGACCCCAGGAACACCCATGGACCTTTTTCTTGCCATCCCTGCTCCAGCACCCTCCAAGTACCACACAACGATCCCGCACCAAGATCAGACAGCCACCTCAAGTGCATACTCCTCAACACATGCCCCTCTTCAAGCATGCAGTAGTAAGTCTGGGCCCTCATCGACTCAACAGCCCCAGGCGTCTCCATCCTCAAGGACATTTGGATCACCTCCATCAATGCCCCAGACATTGTCACGGCCATCTCAGACAACTACAAAATCATCCACAAGGACAGAGCCAACCAGCTTGGAGGAGGCATTGCCATATTCTACAAGAACAACCTCCGCCTGACTACCGCCATTGAGTCACAGTCTCAGTCAATGCACGAGCACCTACATTTCCAGATCCAGACCAACCCAAACACCTCCCTACATGGCACACTCATCTACAGGTCACCCAGGCTCGACCACATTTCTGTGACCCCCAAGCACTCACCTCCTCCAACGACATCCTAGTCGGTGACCTCAATTTCCACCTTGATACCCTTGATGACCCCAACACCTCAAACCTCTTGGACAACCTCACAACCCTCACCCTCAAACAACTCGTCAACATCCTCACCCACAGAGCTGGACACGTTCTCAACCCCGTTTTCTCATCAGGGGATAACATCACCATCTCCCGCACCTCAGAAGACCATTGCACCGCCACAAGTGCATCCACTTTACCTATACAAAGAACACTGCACACCACCACATCCCGCCAAGCCCCCCCAGAAAATGCTGGGGCAAAGTCACAGAAGCACAGCTCACCAACACTCTCAACCGTTCCTTCCCACCAGATGCAGCGGATGCAAATGAAGCTGCAAGCAACCTACACAGCTGGCTCTCAAACTACGCCAACAACGTAGCCCCCCTTAAGGAAATCAGCAGGAAATCAACAGAGCAAAACATCCAAGTGGTTTATACAAGACCTAAAGGAATACAAGCGCACCTGCAGACTATTGGAACATAAATAGAGGATCAGAAAATCTACAGAAGACCGCACAGCCTACAAAAATGCAGTCACCACGCACCACCAGAACATCAGAGCCGCCAAAAAAGCTGCATTTTCAAGCACGCTTCAACACCACCACTCACAACAGCAAAGAGCTCTTCTCCATCATCAAAGAGTTCACAAACCCCGGGGCAGACACCTCATCCATCCCTCCCTCCCAAGACCTCTGCAACGACCTCGCCACCTTCTTTCACCGTAAGATCCAGGACATCTATGAATGCTTCAGAAAAAAAAGCCTGCCAGCACCGCTCACTGCCATGGACCCAGCCCCTCACCAGATACTGAACTCCAGGACCCCCATCACCATGGAGGACACCCAAAGACTGATGAACTCCATCCACTAGGGAACAACCTCGGATCCATGCTTTCATCACACCCTGAGCCTGGCCAATACAACCATTGCACCAGAGCTCTCCCAAACCATCAACCTATCCTTTGAGACCATCACATACCCCTCAGACTGGAAAAACACAGAAATCAGCCAGCTACCCAAGAAACGCACCGCAACTCTAGGGAGCTGAAGAACTACAGACCCATCTCTCTGCTCCCTTTCTCAGCCAAGGTAACAGAGAATGCCGTCAACCATCAACTCACTGAATTCCTCGAGACACACCGTATCCAGACCCATCCCAGTCTGGATTCAGAAGCAACCACAGCACGTAAACCGCACTCTTAGCAGCCACCGAAGACATACGCATCATACTGGACCACAGAGGCATTGCCGCACTCATTCTCCTCAACCTCTTTGCCGCATTTGACACCATCTCCCACTCCACCCTCTGCTACAGACTACATGATGCCGGCATCCGAGACAAAGCCCTGAACTGGATCTGGTCCTTCCTCACCGGTAGAACACAGAGGGTCAGACTACCACCGTTCACGTCAGAACCTAAAGACACTTGCTGCAGTGTGCCCCAAGGATCCTCACTCAGTCTGACGCTTTTCAACATCTACATGGCCCGCTTGCTAAGATCACCAAAAAACATGAGCTAAACATAGTCTCCTATGCCGACGACACCATACTGATCCTTTCCCTGTCTGAGGACTCTGCTCAAGCTGAGAGGAATTTCCACAATGGGAGGTGAGCAATTGCCGCCTGGATCGAGACCAGTTGCCTCAAGCTCAACTCGGACAAGACAGAGATCCTTGTGATCGGCTCCACCCCTTCTGCCTGGAATGACTCCTGGTGGCCCACCGCCCTGGGTAACAACCCCACCCCCACTGACCTCGCACGCAACCTGGGCATCATCCTGGACTCCTCTGTATCGATGACCCACCAAGTTAACGCCATCTCTTCATCAAGCTTCCATACCCTCTGTCTCCTGCTAAATATTTTCAAATGGATTCCCCCTGACACGAGGAAGACAGTCACTCACACAATCATGACTAGCAAACTGCACTACGGCAAAACACTCTATGCTGGCATCACCAAGAAACTTAAATCAAGACTACATAGAGTCCAGAATGCAGCAGCCAGACTCATCCTGGACATCTGCCAACACAGCTGAATCTCCTCCCAACTCAGAGACCTTCATTGGCTCCCAGTCAACAAGCGCATCACATACAAACTTCTGATCCACACCTTCAAGGCACTGCACAACATAGGACCGGCATACCTCAACCACGCCTCACCTTCTAAATACCCCACAGATGACACCGTTCCTCCCAGCTCGCCCTTGCAGCCACCCTCAAAATCCGGAAAATTACAGCAGGAGGAAGATCCTTCTACCTAGCAGCCCGGACATGGAACTCGCTTCCCCTCAAGCTCAGACAGACCGCACCACTGAAGTAGATCAGAAAGGATCTCTAGACCTGGCTCTTTTACTGAGCAGCACACCTACATTCAGCACCTTCAGACCCTATGGGTGATTAGCCACACTTTACAAATCCATGGTTGATTGATTGATTGATTGATGTGGCAGGCCAGCAGGAGGCAAGTAAGTTTATTTTTGTATTTGTATTTTCATTGTGTTTTTGTTTTGTGCCTCCACCCAGCCGAGCCACTTTGTGCCGACATCAGTAGTGACTGGAACAAGCCTGGTCTCAGTCGCATGATTTCAAATCACTGCTGCAGACTGATACAAGCACAAACATGTCAGTGTGCCGAGTCCTGTTTGTGTAACCAGTGTCTGAAGTGATGGACACAAAAGCCCCCTCGATGCATCAGTTAATGAGTCACACGGTTCTTTAGTTATGAGTTGGTCTGAACACTTAAACTGACAGCATCCACTATAGTCACATGTATGGGAAAAGCATGGCCAATGGAATAATTACACTATTTCACTTAAGTGGACTCGCTGTTGCCTCCGCGCTGTAATTTATCAGCACAAATTCGAGTTTTAGGGATTAAGAAATAAAGAACCCCCACGAGAATAAAACCTTAGTCTAAATCCAACAGCCATTACACATTCTATTTTTTACACTTTCCGTCAAATAAAAGTTCTTATGAAGCTATTGTACAAATTCAAAAGTTAATATGTGTTTCCTCGCACTAACATGACTCATTTCTGACTGTACTCCAGGGAGTTAATTCATGGAGTCATATAAAAGGCAGTTTAGTGTTCAAGAGAAAGAACACTTTGCGCATGCCCCAGTCTCATGCAAGGCTTGCTGCTGCTGTGTTTTGGATTGTCAGGTGTGTGTGTGTGCTGGGTATTTTGGGGCTGTATTTTGTATTGTCTATTACTTCACTATGTGTACCTCATCATATGTGTGCTCTTGGCTGAGATGTAATGAGGCATGGGGAAAGTGGTCAATTTTCCATGGTCCCCACCCTCCAATCACCCTCCTGAGCAGATGCTATTTCTGTCTCTATCGCGAACCTATCTATCTCAAATTATTTCCTTTTATTTTGCCTAACTTTGCCCCTTACTTTGCCTGTTTCCACCTTATGTCAGTGAAAGGATTTTTGGGGATCTGGGAAAAACATATTCCAGCGGTCTTTGTGTGACTCCATGTCAGAAACCTTAACTAGCATTTTATATTTGATGGCATCAAGTGGTTGCTTATGGTACACATGCTGCTACTTATTCAGTACCCTTTTCTGCCATTTTGGGTTTTACCCACCAGTACTTATTTTCTAAATCTGTGAATATTATCTCTTGCTGATACATATTTCTTACAATGTATTAGAAAACGACTTTCCTCTCACGTTACCGTTGCTTCACTTACAAATGCGTGTGGCCTCCTGTGTCCATGTTTGTGTACCCTCTTTTCTGTTTCCAGGCCGTTTTCACTTAACATGTGTTTGATTGTTTTTTTGTGAATCTTGTTTTGCTACTTTTTTTTAGGGTCGAGCACGCAAAGCACTCTGTCCCTGGTGTAATCTCTCTATGGGCTTTTAACCACGCCCATCAGTTTGGTTGGTTTGTGGGCTTGCCTTTTAAAATTCACTTGATTTAATTAGTGAAAGACATGCACACGTCATGCCTTTTCCAATGTTAGCCCTACTTGAGCGCACCGGCCAACTACTGAAAACATACGAGGCTCGATGTTTTCCATATGGTTTCTGGGCTACTTTTTCTTTTCATTTCGTAGGCAGCACAATCTAGCTGGGCAGTAATCGAGCACTTTGCATGAAATCGACCCTGTTACATGGATAATTTCACTTTTGCTGGTTACATGGATAATTGCTGATACGTTTCACTGCAATCAAACTTCTGTTTCATTTTGTGTTTCTGCTTCACGCTCATGGCAGCCGTCAGCTCGCTTAAGTGAAACTGTTTTACTTTTCAGTTTATATGGCAAGAAAAGTCCAGTTAGGAGTTTAAAATGCTAATAGCTCTAACTTGTTTATTCTTATTATGTGTCCCCAAGTTCCAGTTAAATGATTTGTACTATTCAATCTGTTCCTGTCATTGTTTTTTCAAGGTCAGCGTCATTTTTCTCAGCACGCTACTATTTTAACCACATAATTCCACAAATGCAAGACCTATTTCATTGCAAATGCTTGTTTACTAAGTCAGTCAGCATGCACCCCATACAGAAGACGTTGAGAAGTAAGTTTTTAGAGCTTCTAAGCCAGAGGTCGTCAATCTGTGGGGTGCAACCATCAGGGGGGCATGGAGTCTTGGGAACAGGGGGGGTGCACATTCTCCCAGCCTCACTTTGTTTTCGAAAAAGACAGCCAACCGTCTGATGTTAAAATGCTTTAGTTGAACTTTCATTCATTGAGTCTTTTGTGCTGTGAAACGAAGGCAGATAGACAGCTAAAGGAGCCTCCTACCAGGGTGCGTGCTGCCTGAATGAAATGCAAATGTGCGCTCAAGTAAGTCTGCAAATGTAAAGGGTCAAATATGCAAATGTAAAGGATGCTTGTGAGCTCTTTCTGGCTTTAATTGATTGAAGCTTTGTGATTACAAAGATTTGTTCTTTTTGAGTTTTAGTGCAAAGAGTTAACAACTGGGCTGTGAAGTGCATGCTTTTAATTGTAATTGTATTTACTTAGCACTTACTACCCCTGACGAGGTGTTGAAGGGATAGTTAATAAAACAAAATGTACTAGATATGGTCTGGTATTACTTAAATCTACATTTAAGAGGCACCATTTTATCTTAAAACTATTTGCACATTTTGTAGCGTCTATCTTATACTATGTGTCATGAGAGTATCAAATAATGACTTACATATTCACAGTGCTTTCTGTCACAGGCTGTGACCTTGTAGCACTAAAAATACACAGGTCACTATCCTCCACTGCACCAACCAAGACTTAATTTACAGACCTCTGCAGCACATTAACTAATAAAGGTTTCATAATGTGCTACAGTGCATTTCCCAATGAGAAGCAACTTTCCTTTATTTATTTTTCATTTAAGCAGGCTGTTATTTTATAGGTAGCTACCTGACGGTGAAAGACCTAAAAAATTTACAGAATATTTTGGGGCTTATTTTTCGGAGCATCACTTTTTTTGATGCTCTGGTGGCGCAAGGCTTTCAGTCGTACCTATGACCCTGCGAGGCTTGGCATGGTCTCACAGATATGGAGTAAGGCAAAGCAGCGCAAGCCACTGCGTTGCCTTACTCTGCATCAAGGAGGCATTCCATTGGTGTTGTGGTGGGTGTTCCCACACAACACCCATGGATTTTGACACTGCCCCAGATTTACAAAATCATGTAAACTTTGAGCAACGCCAAAAATGTACGCCTCCCCAGAGCACACATAATAAGGGGAAATGGTTTAAATTGTCCTTATTTTTTCTTCTTTCCATGTATGCTGCATTCTGCAGCACACATAGAAAGAGGAAAATGCCTCTCAGCATTGCTTTTGTGCAGGAAGGTGCCCCTTTCTGCAAAAAAACAATCCTGCATATGTTGGCGGTAGGCAGCAATTTGCGTGCCAGCGCAGGGGGAAAGGACAGAAATGCACTGTATTTCATAAATATGGTGAACTCCTGCCCTTTTACATTGGGATAGGGCAGTGCCTCAAGAAGACTTGCCACATTGCCCTACGCCAGTTTCTCATAAATGAGGACCTTTGATTTTAGCAACAACTTTGACCACGCCCCACACTCAGGGACCTTTGGTTTGCTAAACACTGTTTAATATTATTTGCCCACCATAAAAATTATTTGCTTTTGGAACTGTGGGGAGTTTATGGTTGTCAATGATAAGGAGTACTAGACATTTTTGTCTAATACTAAAGATTTTTGAGAGGGGGTTCCGGCATCAAAACGTTTGAAGACCTCTGTTCTAAGCTCTGCTGTTATCACTCTAAGGCACCACTCGAGGCCTTAGTCAACAGGCTGATCTCACTACAGGGGTGTGGAATTTATTGAAATATCTATTTGTCCACGGGACAGGCTGCTTCTCAAATCTACTTGTCCTGTAAAAAGATCTACTTGTCCCTTTGGTGCCATGTAGTGTGGCGCCAAATTATGGCAGCAATCTCATTATGTAGGAGCTCTGATAATAGCCTCTCTGATTATGCCAGGGCTACTACCATAGTAGGGCTTGAATACTTGCAGTTTCAATCCCTACTGTAGCAATTTCCTTATTTTTCCACCTTTCTGCAGATCTGCATACTGGGGCTGGAGGAAGCAGTAAGCAATAGTTCCAGGGCTGGAATGCCTTTGAGTCTGCAAACCTACTAACCTGCATGTTTTAAAGATTTTCACCAGCTTCTCTCTAATATTTTCCCATAATAAGAAAGGTTGGACATTTACTCCTGACAATGGCAGAATTAGAACTTCTTCCGGGGTTGGGAAGAAAGTGGCTGGAGGGAAAATGAACTTGCAAATGCTCAATAGATTTTCACATGAGAAAATCTAC
Source organism: Pleurodeles waltl (assembly GCF_031143425.1). NCBI lineage: Eukaryota > Metazoa > Chordata > Amphibia > Caudata > Salamandridae > Pleurodeles > Pleurodeles waltl. The sequence goes on along the minus strand of NC_090440.1, from coordinate 1,879,667,977 downwards.
ACATGCGTATTTACCCATGCTAAAATACAGTTCACAAATATTTTATAGGGGTACGACATATACCATGGGTGCACTTTTGTGACTTTCTTTAAGAATTTGGGGCCACATGTAGGTAGGTTCAGATTTGCGACCCGTAAATTGCGAGTCGCAAATCCGAATGTAGGATGGTGTCCCTGACACCATCTGTGATTCGCAAGGGCTTCGCAAATGCACACCTCATGAAAAATCATGAGGTGGGATGCAATTTGCGACCCCTTTGCGAATGGCGGCCTCACAGGGATGGTGGCCTGCTGGAGACAGCAGACCACCATGTCTGTGACTGCTTTTCAATAAAGCAGTTTTTTTTTTTTGTAATGCAGCCCGTTTTCCTTAAAGGAAAACGAGATGCATTACAAAATGTTTACAGTGACATTCACAATGGGGAAGGGGTCCCAGGGGGACCCCTTCCCTTTTGTGAAAGTGTTAGCACCCATTTGAAATGGGTGCAAACTGCGATTGGCTTGCGCCCGCGTTCGCAAAGCAATCCTACATTGCACTGCGAGTCGCAATTAGGAAGGGAACACCTCTTCCTAATTGCGAGTCGCAAACCTGTTTTGCGATTCGGTAACCAGGTTACCGAATCGCAAAACTGGGTTTGTGCATCGCAATGTGCTTTTTGCACGTCGCAAACAGCGAAAGTCGCTGTTTGCGACATGCAAAAAGCTACCTACATGTGGGTCTTGGTCCCTAATTAGGTCTGGTGTTAACAAAGACATTTTGTTTTTATTAAACTTCTATTTCTCTCTCTTTTGGCTGGCTTTACTGTGAGTGATCGCATTCTTCTCTTCCACAAGGAGCATATTGGCACACAAAGTAGTTTTGTTCAGTGTCAGGAACAACAGTGGCAATCAGTGACGTAACGAAACTGGAGGGTGCCCCTTTGCAAAGAACATGGAGGAGCCCCCTCTCCAGACTCACTCAGGGCAGGTGCTGTGCTGAAGGGGCCCCCTGGAGGGCGGCTGCGGGGCCTTTGCTATGCCACTGGTGGCAACGTGTGCTTTTGGAGTTCAAAAACGTTTTGGGTTTTTTTTGCCAGTGTTTGTTACAATGTTGAGGGCCTGGTAGCTCCCACAACAATAAAGTGTTACAAAAGCCATGTCAAAACAAGACACGCATTGATGAAACTAAAAGACTTATAAAAATATGTCAGATCAGTTGGCTTTGTCAGTGTTTGTTTATTTTCATGCTTCCCATAATAGTGTTGAAAATGGTTACACTGATTTTCCATTCGAAATATTTTTGGGAAATACTAGCATGCATCAAAACATTTTACTAAATGACACTTCATTTGCATCTAATCAGAGAGCATTCTGGGAGCATTATACTTAGCCTCATAGCCTAAACTTTTCAAACATGTGTATACACGTTTTTTTTTTCTTTGTACTGGAACCAACGTCAGTAGTGAAGTGTGACCTTAAAACATTTATTTACAGCACTCACCCTAATAATGAAGGTTTTCAAATAATGAACCATAAATACAAGTTCGAACAGCATTATCTTTTGGAAACACATTACCTCAACTGCAGAGAGTTCCACTCTCTGTAAACAGGCAGCCACAGGGTTTGTGCTGCAGAGGGTTGGGCCTACTTGTCCCAAGGACAAAGTGAACATAAAAACTTGTTGCCCTTGACCTCAAACAAGATGTCTCGGGCGATAGGAATTCCACATCCCTGTCACTAGATCCCACTTCAGATTATGATAAAATCTCCTTCCTCCTAGTACCTAGAAGCCAGGCAGCAATGAGTGACATAGCAGATATTTAGCAGTCCGAATTAAAAGAGGCACAATGGTGAGTTCAGAGAATTCCCTTTAGACTAGTGGGGAGGGAAACTGTTGGTCACGTCCCTGACAGAGCCCGATTGTGACAGGCTCTGTCAGTTCACCTCCACCAGTTTTTTATGGAAGTCCTGCCCTATGAGAACAGATTTTCAGATAAGAGTCCCCACATCCTCTTGCTGAAGGGAAGAGAAAGGAATAGGCTGGCCAGTCCTCATCTAAGGACATTATAACTAGAATGCGTAATTTGGGTTGTGTACGGGGTAACATGGCACAGGTAGAGAGATGCCTCCATGTCACCAGGATAACTCATTTCCATGGGGCTTTCTTTAATACATCATTACAGCAACTGTGGTAGTCAAGTTGGTTCACTTGAAGCAAATACTGAAAATCCCAGAAAACACTTGTTTGCTACCGGTACTATTACACTAGCACAGGATCTGCAGGTTCAGTCACTCAGTGGTGCAAAATGGCACCATAGCCATATTACTACAAATATGTGAAAACTGGTATGGGGACTTACATGCTAGGAGAGTGTATGATAAGGAGCTTTACATAGGAGACTTAAGTGGAAACACCTGGTAGTGTTTTACATGTTCAGAGGAGTGGGTAGATGCAATGGCAATTTAAATATTGGTGTCACTAGAGAAAAGGTCATGGCACTGTAGGAAAGTATCCTCGTTTTGGCATGTCACCCCCAATTTCTGCCTGATGTTGGTGTGTTTTGACTGTGTCACTGGGACCCTGCTAGCCGGGACCCCGGTGCCTATGGTTTATGGCCTGCTTGTCAGTATGTTTCACTGTTTTTAAAAGTATGCTTGACTGTTTCACTGGAGTCCTGCTAACCAGTACCCCAGTGCTTATGTTCTCTCTGTTTCCAAATTGATCACTACATACTGGTAACCCAGTATTTCACTCCAAATTGGCATACTGGTCACCCCGTATAAGTCACTAGTATATGGTACTTAGGTACCCAGGGCATTGGAGTTCCAGGGAATCCCTATGGGCTGCAGCATTACTTTTGTCACCCATGGGGAGCCCATGCAAAGGCTTCTACGGGACTGTCATTGCAGCTTGTGTGAAATGGTGCATGCACCATTTCACAGCCATTTACACTGCACCAGGTCATCTATAAGTCACCTATATGTCAGGCCTTCCAACCCTCAAGGCTGGGTGCAAAGTACCTGTGTGTGAGGACACCCCTGCACTAGCAGAGGTGTCCCCACATCATCCGACTTTGTGAGTGCGGGGATGCCATTTTGCGAGTGCACTGGACATAGGTCAATACCTGTGTCCAGCTTCACAATGGTAACCCCGAATATGGCCATGTAAGGTGTCTAACAGCTGGGAATGGTACCCCGATACTGATTCCAGTATTGGTTGCACAATCCCATGCACTCTGGGCTCTCCACAATGGACCCCCAGCACTGCCATACTAGCCATCTGAGGTTTTCCAGGCAGCCCCAGCTGCTGCCACCTCACAGACAGGTTTCTGCCAGCCTGTTGTTTGAGCAGCTCAGGGATGCAGAACAAAGCATTTCCTTTGGGAGAGGGGTGCTACACCTTCTCCCTTTGGAAATAGGTGTTACAGGCATGGGTGGGCCTCCCAGAGCCTCTGGAAACGCTTTGAAGAGCACAGATGGTGCCCTCCTTGCATAATCCAGTCTACACCAGTTCAGGGACCCAGAGTCCCTGCTCTGGCGCGAAAATGGACAAAGGAAAGGGGAGTGACCACTCCCCTTTCCTTCACCACACCAGGAGTGGTGCCAAGAGCTCTTCCAGAGTGTCCCTGGGTTTTGCCATCTTGGATTCCAAGGTGGTGGGGCATTATGGGAGCATCTGATTGGCCAGTGCCAGCAGGTGACGTCAGAGCCCTCCCCTGATAGGTACTTACCTGGTTAGGTGACCAATTCCCCTTTCAGGGCTATTTAGGGTCTCTCCTCTTGGTGTTTCTTCAGATTCAGATTGCAAGACTCCAGCAGGAATCCTCTGCATCTTTTACTTCATCTTCTACTGATGGAACTGCAGCTGAACCCTGCAGGAACTCTACAAACTGCAACAAAGAAGCAAAGACGACTTCTGCAACATTGTAACTTCAGCTTCTGCAACAGTTTCCAGGCCATGCAGCCTCCAAGGTCTGCCTGTCTTCAGCCTGCACCAGAAGAACCGAAGGAATCTCCCATGGTGTGATGGAGTCACTTACCTGCTTCAGCAGGCACCTCTCTACAGCATGACCGGATGACGAGTGTGGATCTAGCAACATGGGTGGTATACTAAAGTGACCCCAACTGTCCCAACGTCCAGCTGTCCAACTTTGATGGAGGTAAGAGCTTGCCTCCCCACGCAAGACAGTACCCGTACGCTGTGTGACTTGCAGTTGCCAAGGCTTGTGTGTGACCTTCCAAGAAGTTCTTCGTGCACAGCCCAGCTTAGGCCCCCAGCACTCCATCCTGTGATGCACAGCTTCCTGAGTGGATCTCCGGCGGTGTGGGATTGCTTTGTGTCGTGCTGCATGGGCCTCCGTTTGCACCTTCATTGTCCCCGTGCTGTGGGGCTCCTGTGTGCGCTGCCTGGTCTTCTGAGGGCTCTCTGAGATGCTGAGAGCCCCCTCTGTCTCCAGCACCTGGGTAAAAGCCACCAGAACCCTCCTGGTCCAGGCAGCACCATCTTCCGCCAAGCACGAATTTTGTGTGTGCCAAGGCTTGTTAGTGGAATCCAGTGACGCAAGCCAGACTGTAATCATCCATCCGGTGTGTGACATCTTCTGCACCCACCAGGAACCCGCAGCTGTCTTCTTGGGTGCATAACTGACTTTGCCTTCTCACAGGTAGTTATTCTTTTGCACCTTTATCCGGGTTAGCAGGAGCTCCTGTTCTCCCTGGACTCTTCAGTGCTTCTTGGACTTAATCCCCTTCTTCCACAGGTCTTCAGGTCCAGGAATCCATCATTGGTGTCTTGCAGTCTCTTCTGGTTCTTGCACAACCTTCTCTCATGACTTCTTGTGTTTTTCAGGAAACTTACTGTGATTTACTCCTGTTTTCCTGGGTTCTGGGGCGGGTTCTATTACTTACCTTTGGTGTTTTCTTACACTCCCAGCACCCCATTACACACTACACTTGCCTAGGTGGGAAACCGACTTTCGCATTCCATTATTTTAGTATATGGTTTGTGTTCCCCCAGGCTCTTTGCAACCGATTGTGATTTTCACTATTTACACTGTTTTCTAACTGTTTACTGACCTGTTTTTGGATACTAGTGTATATATTGTGTATATTACTTACCTTCTAAGGGAGTTTAGTCTCTAAGGTATTTTTGGCATTTGTGTCATTAATATAAAGTACCTTTACTTTTGTAACACTGAGCATTTTCTTGTATGTGTGTGGGCACTGTGTGACTACAGTGGTATTGCAAGAGCTTTGCATGCCTCCTAGTTCAGCCTTGGCTGCTCAGCTACCCCTAGACAGCCGGTCTTCTAGACACTGACTACATTTCACTAATAAGGGATAACTGGACCTGGTATAAGGTGTAAGTACCTTTCGTACCCACTACAAACCAGGCCAGCCACCTACAGGCACATTTGTGTTTTACAAACTGAGTAAAGTTTAGTTGAAAATGGCCTTGAGAACAGGAGTCTGTGAAGTTTTGAAATCTCTCAACTCCTAATTTCACAACATTGAAAAAGAACTGAGGAGGTCTTTACATGTGAAAAAGTTGGTGTGAAGTTCTATGTGCCGACCGGTGCCCCTGGGAGCTGTTTAGCACACCACTGAAAAAGCCCCAACAGTTTCTCCTACTCCATCCCCGCACTGTCCCTTTTCCCTTATTCCTGAGAAATTTGAACCCACTCATGCCCTTCTCCCCAATCATTTGCCTTGTGAAGCCCCCGCTCCTACCCACACACCATCCCAGCACTCTCACCTTCACAAAACATGGGTTCCTCCATTGATTGCTCCCACTCCCGCCCTGTCACGTCGTGCCTTCACTGAAGCACTGGGAGGGTGAATGCTCACAGGAAGTGTGACTGTGTGCTGTGGGATGCCTCATTCTGCAGCCATAATTTATCCTTTCTGTCTGGACGGGCTGGCAAACTTCATTTTGTGTGTAGCCGAAGTCTAAAAAACCTTCCTATGACTTTGTCATATGCGATACACCCCTATTAGCAATATGTGCTTTACATATTGTGATGCAATGTGAGTACCTGCACTTTATTGTGTGCTGTACATGCAGGGGGTAAGCGCACAATATTGATGTGGCAGTGGTTGGAATTGGATGGACAATGTTACTCTCTGAGACAGGGCCCATACATTCCCTGTTATCTTGAGTATCTTGAGTATCACCCTGGCTTGTAATTCATGGTGGCCACTCAAGTAGGCACATTTTCCAAGTTGCACATTATTTTCTACATTAGCCTAATTTTATGGAAATTCTTACTTATTAATAAACAAAATCATTAATAATTAATTCAGCTTTCACAATTCCTCCTCTGATGACTAAATTTATCATCACACTTTGCATCCTTTCATACAAAATTTTTGTTCACCCAAAATTTTGTTTCTCCATAACTCTTAGTTCATCTTTCATTTTTCCACTTGTCTCTAAAATATTTCTCCATTTTAATTTCTTCCCTCCTCTGACCATTCTTCAGTCTCTTCATTTAGATCACATCATACAATTTATAAATTCCCCATGTTCCAAATATACAAGTCACAACAATCAATATTATCTGTAGTATTTTCAAAAGTATACCTTTCCCTAGGTTGCCAAGCCAATTTTCCCCAGATGCAAAACCTTTGCCAGCCTTTTCCCAAACTCCGGGGTCTTCCAATTCTGAAAATCTGAGCTATTATTAGCTAAAGTGTTAATAAGGCTTCTAACTTTCTTACCATTATCCGAAATGAAAGTACAACAATGTTGCACTTTCACTAATTTACAAACTCCTCTCTCCTTTGCTAAGAGGATATCTAGCACAAGGCGGTCCTGAAAAGTCATAGATCTCACCACAGCCATTTCTGTATCCATTAGGATCATGGCTCCTGAAAAACTAGTCAACATGTTATCCACAATAGTAGACAACGTTCAAATTTTTACTGAAGTCAAAATAACTGCTACTGACCGAACAATTGCTCCAAATATATCTCCAACTATGCCTCTTTGATCTAGCATGATATATTCCATGCAGGTTCTCAAGTTGATAAATCTTTGGGAAGACTATCCCCAAGTAACAAGTGCCATACCATCCTCTTTGAAGACGGAAAGTCCACAGATGTAATGAACCACTGGAATCTCTGGGTCTCGTCAATTTAACATAAAAGTCCATTTACTCTGGAAAAGGAACACATGTCTACATTCACTCTTTCTCACAAATAATGTGTCAGTTCTAGATTTAGACCTATATACACAAAGCTTTCCTACGTGTTGTGCATCTAAAGCTAATTTCCTTTGTGTTTTGATTTCACTAAATGCATAGTGCAGAGCGACCTTTGACCCTGTCACCAGGCAGGTCGCTCCCCCCATCTGCCACGCAGCCCCTGTGGGTTGAACCTCCGTTGCCGCTTTTGCCGCCTGACTACTCGCTCCCTTTTTTCTGTACCCCTGCGCTTGGCTTCTGTGCCACTTCGTTTTTTCATTCTGTGCCCCTGTGTTTTGCTTTCTGTACCCCTGTGCTCTGTTGTCCCTCTCCCGCCGTCTTTTCCCACCGTCTTTTCCCGCCGGTTTTCCCCCGGGTTTTCCCCTGGGTTTTTCCCCGGGTTTTTCCCTTGCTGCTGAGCCCCTGCTGCCCCGCCCCCTTCACTCCCATTGGCCGCCCCGCTCCCACCTCCCAGCTGCTCCTCCCTCTCTCTGCCCTCATATGGAGGCAGCGAAGCGGGCGCGCCGCTGGCGTGCTGAAGGCGCGCCTAAGGCAAACCCGTCTGCGCCCGTCCGCGCCTGGACCGCACCCAGCACCAGAACCCCTGGAACCCGCAGCCCCCGCAACGCCAGACTGCACTACGACGCAAGCACCCTCCACGCACTCAACACCAGACGAGACCACCCCTGCTACCGGGCCACCCCGAAACGCACCCAGGGGCCTTTCACCTGCCAGAACTGCAGATTCACCAGCATCCAACCCTCCACACCACCAGCCAGAGAACCCAACCACCTCCGCTGCATCCTCCTCAACACCCACTCCGCTCGCAAGCACGCCATCGAACTTTGGGACCTCCTAGACTCCACCGCCCCCGACGTCACCTTCCTGACGGAGACCTGGCTGAACGCCACCTCAGCACCAGACATCGCCATAGCCATCCCACAGGGCCACAAGATCTCCCGCAGAGACCGCACCAACGGAGTGGGAGGAGGAATCGCCGTCATCCACAAAGACTCCATCAAAATCTCAACGAACACCGATGGCACCCTCACCACCGCCGAGCACATGCACTTCCAGATCCACACCGACCCCAACACCACCCTCAGAGGAACTCTCATTTACAGACCTCCCGGAACCCGCCCACAGTTCAGTGACACCATCGCCGACCTCATCAGCACCCACGCCCTCGCTTCCACGGACTACATCCTCCTCAGGGACCTGAACTTCCACCTCGAGAACAACAACGACGCCAACTCCACCGCCCTGATCGACAACCTTGCCAACCTCGGACTCAAACAGCTCGTAACAACACCCACTCACGCCGCTGGACACACACTCGACCCCATCTTCTCTGCAAGCCCCCACGTCTCTTTCAACCACACCACCGAACCACACTGGACCGACCACAGATGCGTCCACTTCACCTTCAGAAAACCCACCACACACCACCGCACCCAACAGCTACCACGCTGCTGCTGGGGCAAGGTCACCGAGGACCAACTGACTACCGCCCTCGCCCTGAGACCACCCACCGACCCAGACACCGCCGCAACCAGCCTCACACAGTGGATGAACGACTGCGCCAACACCCTCGCACCTCTCAAGACCTTTACAACCAACCATACCAACAAGAAAGCAACCTGGTTCACAGAGGACCTACGGATCTCCAAGCACACCTGTCGGAAGCTGGAGAAGAAATAGCTCCACGACCGAACACCAGACAACCACACAGCCCTCAAGAGCGCCAACCGCAGACATCACCAACTCATCAGGACCGCCAAGAAGACCACCTTCAAGGACCGCCTAGACAACAACGCACACAACACCAAAGAGCTCTTCAGCATCGTGAAAGAACTCTCCAACCCCAGCTCCATCACCAACGACATCCCGCCATCTCAAGACCTGTGCGACTCCCTGGCCACCTTCTTCCACCGCAAGATCACTGACATCCACGACAGCTTCAACCCCGACCCCCCGCACCCACCACCGAGTCCACCAACCCTGCGACTACCACTCGCACCAGTCGCCTGACCGTCTGGTCCAGCATCAGCGACGAAGACACCATCAAAACCATGAACTCCATCGACTCCGGATCCCCATCGGACCCCTGCCCTCACCACGTCTTCAACAAAGCCAGCGCAGCCATCGCGCCCTACCTCTGGAAAACAATCAATTGTTCCTTCGAGACAGCAACCTTCCCAGAAAGCTGGAAGCACGCCGAGATCAACGCCCTTCTGAAGAAGCCCAAGGCGGACCAAAAGGACCTCAAGAACTTCCGGCCCATCTCCCTGCTCCCTTTCCCGGCAAAAGTGACAGAGAAGATTGTCAACAAACAGCTGACCCGCTACCTCGAAGTCAACAACATCCTGGACCCTTCCCAATCCAGTTTTCACAGTAACCACAGCACCGAGACCGCCCGCATCGCCGCCACTGACGACATCCGGACCCTGATGGACAAAGGAGAAACAGCTGCCCTCATCCTCCTGGACCTATCAGCAGCCTTTGACACGGTCTGCCACCGCACCCTATCAGCACGCCTCCATGACGCCGGTATCCAAGAGAAGGCCCTGGCCTGGACCACATCCTTCCTCTCCGGCAGAACCCAGAGTGTCCGCCTCCCACCCTTCCGCTCCAAAACCACCGAGATCATCTGCGGCGTCCCACAGGGATCCTCCCTCAGCCCAACACTGTTCAATATCTACATGGCCCCCCTCGCCCACGTCGCACGACAACACAACCTCAACATCATCTCCTACGCTGACGACATCCAGCTGATCATATCCCTCACCGAAGATCCCCACACCGCCAAAGCTAACCTCCACCGAGGAATGAAGGCCGTAGCCGACTGGATGAAGGACAGCAGACTGAAGCTGAACTCAGACAAGACGGAGGTCCTCATTCTCGGACCCACCCCATCAGCCTGGGACGACTCTTGGTGGCCCACGTCACTAGGCACAGCCCCGGAACCCACGGACCACGCATGCAACCTGGGGGTCATCCTCGACTCCACTCTCTCCATGACCAGGCAAGTCAACGCAGTCTCCGCATCCTGCTTCAACACCCTCCGTATGCTCCGCAGGATCTTCAAATGGATCCCCCTCGACACGAGAAAAACCGTTACCCAGGCCCTCATCACCAACAGACTCAACTACGGGAACGCCCTCTACTCAGGAACTACAAAAAAGCTCCTGAGACGACTCCAACGCATCCAGAACGCCTCGGCCAGACTCATCCTCGATGTCCCCCGCCGCAGCCACATCACACTCCACCTCAGAGGCCTGCACTGGCTCCCCGTCAACAAAAGGATCACCTACAAGCTCCTGATCCACGCACACAAAGCACTGCACAACACCGGACCCACCTACCTCAACAACCGACTCAGCTTCCACACCCCCACCCGAAGCCTCCACTCAGCCAACCTCGCCCTCGCCACAGTCCCCCGCATCTGAAAAACCACCACCGGCGGCAGATCCTTCTCCTACCTCGCCGCCAAGACCTGGAACACTCTGCCCACCATCCTACGACAGACCCAGGACCTGCTGGCCTTCAGAAGACTCCTCAAGACCTGGCTCTTCGACCAGTAGCACCCACCCCTCCCCAGCGCCTTGAGACCCTTGCGGGTATGTAGCGCGCTTTACAAATGCAGTGATTAATTGATTGATTGATAGTCATTTCTAAATGTCCTTTTCTCTAAGCCCTTCTCTAACGTCTCCTTAGGTGCCTTTCTCCTATCATCAGTCTAATCTAAGAAGCTCTTTTCTACTGGTGTTAGCAAGCATGCAAAGTTGTTGCGGTGGTCTTAGGCTATCCCAAATGTTAATGTAGGCTCAAAGAACCATCTCACTAGTTCCATATTATTTTCTTTAGCTACTCTACTCCAATACTTAATTATAAGAACAAATGAAAATACTACATCATGATTCGAAAAGAAATATTGAATATACTCTTGATTATAGAACCTTGTTAGTAAAAGACTGCAATTAATCCCATACGTTAGTGGCAGACTATGAGAAGTAACCCCTTCCTCTGCTGGTGAAGGAATTTGCATGCACACATAACACTCTCTCGCATTCATTGTTTCAACGTATTCATTTAATAAGCGATAGAAGACGTTAGAAGAGAGATCTCGTTTTGAGTGGTCTAGATGTAAATATTTCTCATCCCTATTAAACTTTTCTAATCCTGTAAGTGTAGTAGCTGTCTCTAAAGCAGAAGCATTGTTGACCATAGTCTTCTCAATAAGACTCACACTCACAATCAACATCGAACTCACTATCAGGCATGCGATTGCTAAGCCAATACCTGTCTACCTACAATATATGTCCTCTCTAATTTGCTTGTTAGGGTTATTCATGGTCTGTAAAGAATTAGAAAGTAGACAGAACTAAAAAATTATAGCTATGCAGCAAAACAAAATCTCCACTTGCACAGCAGACAGTGAAAAGCGCGACGTTTGCAACTGCACCCATCGCACGGCCGCAACACAGCTGGCTCCATTGGGAGCCAGCTCCCATGTTGCGGCCGACATCCCCGCTGAAGATGTCAAAATGGGCACGACGGTTACACCTTGGCGGGTGGCGGTTGCTGCCAGCCAAGGTTGTAATGAGGCCAATAATCTTAATTTCTTATACCACAGGGACAAACCATCCAACTCTTTTAACAACCTGGGAAATACTAATTCCCCCTGAGGAGACTAACCATTGGGCTGTGCTATCAAACTGGGCTAATGACAACTGAAAATGATGGTGTCCTCTTAAGGAGACTAACCATCCAACTCTGCTACCAAGAACTGTGAGTACATCTGACCTTATTTGTTCTTTTATCCTTTTTTTTAAAGGGGACACTTTAGAGGTTTGATAGACCTTTTGACTGCACTTAGAGGAATCTCACTATCATTACACCCAACCTGTCTCATGAACAATTTAGGACCCACAACAAAGAAACAATTGATTTGTCGAACTGTAGTCAGTAAACGTCACGCACCATGACCCATGTGGCCATGAATAACCACACCTTTTAGTATACATTTTATTTCCCCATATTAACAATGCTAAGAACACGTATATTAGTCTCAATACCAGTTGATCAACATAGATGAATAACACTGGCAGACCAAATCTTCTAAAGAATCTCAATTTAACTAAAGCATTCACAATTAAACCTTTAAGAGTTACAGTACAAATCAATAATAACAGAAGCTGTGCAATAGAAATAACATACATCTGGTCTCAGCAGGTGAACAAGATAAATTCTTAATTAATCACATTGGTCAGTATTAGAATTTCTCAGTAACACTCAAATTTGAATAGCATGTTTGGACTTCATGCAAAAGCAATTATGACTCTATCAAAATAGTTGTTGGTACCTAGAAACAAAAGAGCACAAAAAATCTACAACAACAATAGCATTTCATTATACCTCTCCTCGATGGATAAGCGAGCTGTGATTCTCTTCATAGTTGGACATCCGTCTGGTCAGCATCGATAATGGGCAGTGAAAGGGAGTGGCTCAGACATGGTGGGCTCTAAGCTATCTGATTCATTTAAGTTCAACAAGTTAAGGAATCAGCATTTGCACAAATTTACTCTATGAGGATGGTTATAAAACCAAAGATCAACAGGAACTCTTCAGCTCCTCAAACAGAATAAAACAAGGCGCAAGGGGAAAAGAATGGGACAATAGCAAAATGACTAAGGGCTAACAAATGGCTAAATGGCTAATGGGAAAATGGCTAATGAAGAAATGACTAATGAAGAAATGGCACAGAACTTTGCCTGCAGGCAGGCTAAGTTAGAATTCCCTAAAACATCTTCCCACATCGCCATTGGTCAGTAAATCATATGTTTATAGTTGATCCAATGGAAACTAAAACCCAAATCTAAGATATAACTAAACTGTCTTTCACACGTCGATGATTGGCTCTTCTTCTCCTGTTCCCATCGTCAGGCTCGTCAGGTATCTTCTTTGTTGCAATCCACACTCCAGTCAGCGCACCCATTGTTGAATCCTGGGAACATGGCTGTCTCACACCTCAAGTTAACATTTGTATCTTTTTTAGTACCACATAGTTCTACAAGTAGTTCTCATGGGAAAGTTAAAGACACTTGCAACTTGTTTGGTCAGCACAGTGTGAACAATGAAGTAAGTCATTTTCTGGTCATACATTTGCCACTATTTTATTAAACATTTTAGCTAGACAGGAGGTTTTGCAGACTAGGTCCAGACCTCGCCAACTTATGGCCTACAGTTAATAAAATCAAATACATAACATAAATCCATTAGTGTGACATACTACTACATTTTCCCTCCACATGTGCACTATAATTAATAATAATATGCATCCACTAAACCATTTACGTAATTAGTGACGGCCACTCAAGTGGGCACATTTTCCAAGTCACACATTATTTTCTACATTAGCCTAATTTGATGCAAATTCTGACTTATTAATAAACAAAATCATTAGTAATTAATTCAGCTTTCACATTACTCATATGAAGCAAGAGCATTCTCTGCACCAAATGATTTGGCTTTTTAACCGACTCATTCATGGCTTTGAGACATGAGCGATTCTGTCATACTGCCTGAGGTATGACCTCACCTGTATGGCCAACTGTACTTATATGGTTATAACCATACTTGGTAGGCAGTGTTATGAGGCTGTCCTAGTAAACAGCCAGAAACTGGAGCGAGGGCATTTGTTGACAGCCAATAAATGAATAAACCCCTGCTGGGGTTAGCATTATTTTGTGGCTTGGATAGAAATAGAAAAGGCTCCCCAAGTGTCAGCTACACTGCTAGTATATGTGAAAACTGGGATCTACATCTACCCCTCTTCTGCAGACGAAAGAGCCTGGCAGGCTTAATGGCAGATAATTAAGTTATGCATTAAGAAATATGTAGCTGTTTAGACAAAATATTGAAGAAACAATATTCTGTGGGCAAAATATTGTGTCAAGAATATTGAGGACAAAAATATAGTAAAGGTAAGTTTCTATAGGTAAGCAAAGTTTTACTATATATAACTCCACACATATATCTCCAAGGTACATAGATTTGGAGGTAAGAATAGTAAATCTATACTTAGCCATTTGCCATTTGCACTTACCTTGTCAATAGTTTCGTCCCCAATATTTTGACCAGTCGTGCCTGGTGTCAGGGCTGCGTGGTGGGGTGGGGAAGGGAAGGGGTGGCAGGGGACACAAAACAGAAACAGATATAAAAAAAAAACGTCGCTCTTCAGGCTCCACTACAGGGACAAACTCCCACCCTGTCCTCCGATTGGTCTGAGCACCCTCAAATTGCGCTCCCAGGCAGATTGGGAGCCTGTGCCTGGTGTCTCCTGCTGGCTCGGGTTGGAGACAGCTCAGTGCCCATGTCAGTGTGGCCAGCCAGAGACAGCCGGCCAAACCTACATGCGTACTGACAGCAGTGCCACCACTCGTCCTCCCTGCCTGTCATCCCCATGGCCCGCCCTTTTGAAAAATACAACGATAATATACTTGGTGTATTATTGTTTTACATCACAAGTTTTGCAGCTGCTGGCGGCTAGGAGGGGGAATGGGTGGAGCTTCTCCGCCATAGCTGAGGAGCCGCCACTGAGTTTGACATATTGGTGGTCATTATGACCCTGGCAGTATTATAACCGCAGGGCCAAAACGACGGGAGCACCGCCAACAGGCTGGCGGTGCCTCCCGGCGTATTTTGACCGCGGCGGTAGCGCCATGGTCGCACCGCCAGGGCCGGCGGTTTACCGCCACAATGGGCCCGGCGGATGTAATCCGCCAGGGCAGCGCTGCTTGCAGCACAGCCCAGGGGATTACGAGTCCCCGACCGCCAGCCTTTTTCTGGCGGTCTGAACCGCCAGGAAAAGGCTGGTGGTACGGGGAGTCATGGGGCCCATGGGGGCCCATGCCGCTGGCATGGGCAGTGCAGGGGCCACCTGAGAGGGCCCCATGCGGCTTTTCACCGTCTGCTGTGCAGACAGTGAAAAGCGAGCCGGCTCCTATGTTGCGACCGTGGTCCCCGCTGGGCCAGCGGGCGGAAACCAGGTTTCCGCCCGCCGGCCCAGCAGGGATCTCCAAATGGCCCAATGTGGCCGCATGGCGGTCAGATCTTTGCGGGCGGCTGATGCCGCCCGCCAAGGTCGTAATGACCCCCTATGTTCTGTACACACAATACTTTTGTTTCCAATATTGTCTGTGATCTATGTACGTATAAATGCCCTGTTGTTATGGCCTGACATCATGGAGTCCTCTCAACGCATGTGCCATGTGACATTAAACAAAATTTATAAAATGTTGGCAATTCAACCCCTGAAGTGGATCTTCGGACCTCCGTGTCCTGCAGGATATGCTTGCCTATAGAAATGAATGCCAATAGTACTTGTTTACTAGGTATACTGCCCTATTCTCTAGAAGCCCAGATACTTTATCTTTTTGTAATTTTGTTAAGCCATCATCCAGTAGGGAACACTACGTGGATGAGTACCCAATGGATTTATTTACAGCACATTACATATACATGATTGTTAGAAATGGGGTCTCTAGTTGGCAAAGGTATACACCCTTGTCTAAGTAGGGACCACAATCCTAGTCAGGGTAAATCACACACAATCCAAATTATCCTGTACCCACCCTCTGGTAGCTTGCCACTGAGCAGTCAGGTTTAACTTAGAAGGCAATGTGTAAAATATTAATACAATAAATGATACAGTAACACAGTGAAAACACCACAAGCCTACACCACACAAGTTTAGAAAAATAGATAATATTTATCTGAATAAAATAAGGTAAAAAAGATAAAGATCCAATAAGCACAAGTTGAAATATCACTTTTACATACAAGGTTTGAAAGACTCTTAGGCCCTCATTACAACCCTGGCAGTCGGTGATAAAGCGGCGGCAACACCGCCAACAAGCCAGCAGTAAAAAAAATGGAATCATGACCACGGCGGAAACTGCCAACACAGACAGCCACTTTAACACACCGACCACCAAGGTGGTAGCAACAAACACCGTGGCGGTAACCGCCAACAGCCAGGCGGTAGACAATGTACCGCCCACTACATTACAACAGTCCTATCACCACCTTTTCCGGGGCGGTACCAACGCCATCAAAAGCACGGCAGAAACAGTACTCTGAAGGGAAGCGACTCACCTCCCGACACTCAAGGAAGAACTACGACGCCATAGAGCCCGAGCTGCACCTTTTTCCAATGCTGGTGTACCTTCACATACATCAGGAACACGAACGTCGGCGAAGACGATAACAGTGGGTACTGCACTTAGCACACAAGGGAGGGGGTAGGAAAAAGAGAGTGACACACACATGCAACCCGCAACACCCCCACCCCCAACACCATACACACAAGCAGATGCAACAACATTACATATACACCCCGTAACCCTCAGGAATAACGCAAGGACAAAAGGAATGGAATAAAATGAGTGTAACAGTACAGTTTTAGATATATACTTCCTTAAACAATAAACGGTATGTACAATATATACAATATATACAAAAGGAGGGACAATGCCCACTCCAAAATGTCCCGGGCCATAACACAGAGGCCAAGGCCACACTTGACTCCTGCCTTGCAGAGAGAACACTGCAGGGGCATCAGGTCGAAAAAACACAGGCACCTCAGGGGGACTGGGAATTGGGGGGCACATCAGCCGGAAGATGGTACAATGCCACTGGCCTGGAGGGGGCTCCATGCCCACTGCTTGGTCCTGGGGAGTGCAAAGCCACAGTCTCTCTAGTGGGTGATTTGCCCACTGCTTGGTCCTGAGGAGTGCAAAGCCACAGTCTCTCTAGTGGATGGCTTCTCCACTGGTTCTGGAGTGGGCTTTGTGCCCAGTGAGCTTCATCCTGCCAAGGAGGGGGTGAGTGGATGCCTTCTTTCACTGGTTCTGGATGGGGCTGTGTGTCCACTGTGCTTCATCCTGGATGGGGCAAGGTCACAGTCTCTCACCTGGGTGTCACACCGACAGGTGTTGCAGGGGCCAGGACGAACTGCAGCCCATGTAGTCACTACTACACACTGCTCGCCGGCGGTGACGGCTGCTCAGTGGATGTCAGTTGCGCTGCAGGTGGTGGTGCTGTCAGTGGGGGTGGTAGCCTCCAGGCCTTCACTTGCAGCCTCGGACGGCTTCCCACTGGGGCTGCTGGTGCTGGTTGCGGCGGGGAAGGTGGCGGTGCTGGCCGCGGTGCAGGTGGCGGTCCTGGCCGCGGTGGTGGTAGCCTCCAGGCCTTCACCTGCAGCCTCGGATGGCTGCAAACTGGGGCTGCTGCTGCTGGCAATGGTGCTGCTTGGGGCAGGTGGCGGTGCTGGCTGCAGTGGTGGTAGCCTCCAGGCCTTCACCTGCTGCCTCGGATGGCTGCCCACTGGGGCTGCTGTTGCTGGCAGTGGTGCTGCTTGCGGCGGGGCAGGTGGCGGTGCTGGCCGCGGTGCAGATAGCAGTGCTGGCCGCGGTGGTGGTAGCCTCCAGGCCTTCACCTGCAGCCTCGGACTGCTGAAGTGTCATGTCTGGTGTAGTGTGCCCCTCCCTGCCCTTGGCAGATGGTGGTGCCTCCTTGCTTCTGCCAGCTGGTGTCTTCTTCTTGCCCTTGCTGGCTGGTGGTGCCTCCTTCCCCTTGATGGCTGGTGCTGCCTCCTCCCCCTTGCTGGCTGGTGTCCCCTTCTTGCCCTTGCTAGGTGGCGGACCCTTCTTGGCCTTGGCAGGTGGTACCGGGCTGGGTTCTGGCCACCCTGCCACGAGGTGAAGGATGGGGGAGGGGTAGGGAATAGGTCAATGTTGGCGAGGAACAGCTTCTTAGGGACACTGGGGCAGGAAGAGGGTGAAGGTTTGAGTGTGGAGGAAGGGGGAATGGTTGTAGGAGGTGTCAGTCTGCTGTTTGGGTGCAGGTGCATGGGCTGGATGCTATTGTGAGGTGGATGGCTGTTGGGTGTCTGAGTGCTTTCGTTTGTGTACTTTGGGAGGAGGGGTCACAGACACAGTGAGAGAGGGCACAGGGGACGTGTGCATGGATGTGGGGGTGGTGACTGCCAGTGAGTGGTGTGTAGTGATAGCCATGCCGTGTGATGGAGGTAGTGGATGAGGATGTAGTGCATGCAGGTGTGAGTGGAGACGCAACTGGGAGGGAGGTGGACGATGAGGAGGAGGGGGACACAGTGGAGGCAGTGGATGTTGGTGTGTCTGCATGTGGATGGTGCTTGTGTGAGTGCCTGTGAGATTAAGTGTGGTGCTTGTGTTTGCCTGAGCCACTGGGTGGGGTTGAAGGGATTGGGACTGGGTAGAGGAAGTTAGAGGGGGGAGGCTGGAGACAGGGACAATGGCTGCCATCAGTGAGTTGGCCAGAGGCGGGAATGATCTCTGTTGAGCCGACACGCCAGAGTGAATGCCCTCCAGGTATGCATTTGTTTGTTGCAAATGCCCTGTTACACCCTTGATGGCATTCAGTATGGTTGACTGCCCAACAGAAAGGGATCTTAGGAGGTCAATATCCTAGTCACTGAGGGCAGCAGGGCTGACTGGGGCAGGACCTGAGGTGCCTGGGGCGAAGGAGCTGCCCACCCTCCTGGGTGAGCGGGCACGGGAAAAACGCTGAGGGGCTGCTGGGAGGGCAGTGCTGGTATGGGGGAGGTGTCGCTGTCGGTACTGTCCCCTCCTGTCTCCATCGTGGTGCTCCCCTTGCCCTCCGTCCCACTGGTGCCCTCACCATCGGTGGATTGGGCCTCCAGGCCCATGTGGGATGCAGCTCCCTCCGCACCGGTGCCTCTGCTCCTTCGCCAGATGATGCTAATGCACACAAGGACAGGGTAACATAACAAAAATGGGGGGAAAGACCGAGGATACACTTGGTCAATGCCAGCAACAACCCTATCGTTGGCAGACCCAACTCACAGGGAACAGCGCCATGCACTAGGCTATGCACTACCAGTTACAATGCTAGTCACCAGGCTATGGGGTACAATGCCTAACGCCATTAGCTGTACACCTGAAAACCACAGGACCCTGCCCAGTAGTAGATGCTCACTAACATTATTGGGGTTGGAGTGCATCTGAGCTTGCCCATCATGGAACCTACCCTGCCATGTTCGCCCTGGCCTAGGTGCACCCACAACCCACATACCCCACCCAGGGAACACCTTAACGCATGCAAAGTCATGATTCTGACTCTGTACTCACCCCCTGGTGGCTGCTGTGATGCATTCAAGGGCCCATCCAACTCCGGATAGGCCACTGCCAGGCTGCAGAACATCAGAGGGGGGCAGGGTACGATGGGCATCCCTTCCTCTTCCTTGCCTAGCGGCGCTGGTCCTCCCACTGTTTCAAAAAAATGGCTCAAAAAATCAAAATATCTTGCAGAACCAAAATTGATCTCTATGGAACTCATGGCCAACAAATGACCTTGCTAGCAGGCTTCCAGACCCCTGTGAATATCAGTATCCTACAATGCAAACCAGCAAGTACCTAAATCAGCACACATGGCTTCCCCTTTTCAACATTTGGACCTGCAACTGTGCTCATGGAATCTTCAAGGCCTCAACAACCTCCTGGCCAACAATGACGCAATCGAAGAAATCTGCAAAAAAGACCTAGGCCCTCATTACAACCCTGGCGGTCGGTGTTAAAGCGGCAGTAATACTGCCAACATTCCGGCGTTAAAAAAAATGGGATCATGACCACGGCCAACAGCCACTTTAACACTCTGACTGCCACGGCAGTAGCAACAAACACCGCAGCGGTAACCCCCAACAGACAGGCGGAAGACAATGTACCATCCACTTCATCACAATACGCCTATCTGCCAGCTTTTCCGGGGTGGTACCAATTCCATCAAAAGCACGGCAGAAACAGGACTTGGAAGGAAAACCACTCACCGCTCGACACAAACGAAGAACCAGGACGCTATGGAGCCCGAGCTGCAGGTCCTGCCCATGCTGGTCTACCTCCTCATCTACCAGGAATACGAAAGGTGGCGGCGACGACCATGGTGAGTACTGCACCTAGTACCCAGGGGAGAAGGGGAGGAAAAAGAGAGTGACACACACACGCAACACCCCCAACCCTACCATCACCCACTTCACCATACACACAAACACATGCATCATCATTACATTATACCCTGTAACCCCCTGGAAGAATGCAAGGACAAAAGGAATAGAGTTAAATCAGTGAAATATTAGAAATAGGCAGATATACGTAATAAATAGAAAAACAGTATTTACAAAAATATACAATATGTACATAAGGCGGTAGGTACATTGTCCATTCAAAATGTCCGTGGGCCACTGGGCCAAAAATCATGGGCCAAGCCCACACTTGACTCCTGCCTCAATACGGAGAGAACACTGCAGGGGCATCAGGTCGAAAACACACAGGCACCTCAGGGGGATGGGGAAGTGGGGGGCACCTCGGCCAGAAGATGGAATTACCGCCACTGCTCCTCGAGGGGGCTCCATGCCCACTGCTTGGTCCTGAGGAGTGCAAAGCCACAGTCTCACAAGTCTCTCAAGTGGGTGGTTTGCCCACTGCTTGTTCCTTGGAAGTGCAAAGCTACAGTCTCTCAAGTGGGAGCTTTGCCCACTGCTTGGTCCTGGGGAGTGCAAAGCCACAGTCTCTCAAGTGGGTGCTTTGCCCACTGCTTGGTCCTGGGGAGTGGAAAGCCACAGTCTCTCTAGTGGGTGATTTGCCTACTGCTTGGTCCTGGGGAGTGCAAAGCCACAGTCTCTCTAGTGGGTGCCTTTCTCCACTGGTTCTGGATGGGGCTTTGTGCCCAGTGTGCTTCATCCTGCCGAGGATTGGGTGAGTGGATGCATTTCTCCACTGGTTCTGGAGGGGGCTTTTCTGCCCAGTGTGCTTCATCCTGCCAAGGATTGGGTGAGTGGATGCATTTCTCCACTGGCTCTGGAGAAGGCTTTGTGCACAGTGTGCTTCATCCTGCCAAGGATTGGGTGAGTGGATGCATTTCTCCACTGGTTGTGGAAGGGGCTTTGTGCCTAGTGATGCAACTATTGTGGTGTGGCAGTTCACAGTCCCTCACCTGGCTGTCTGAGGCACAAGATTTGCAGGGACCAGGTTGCATGATAGTTCATGGAGGCAGGGCTAGACTCCATCCGGCGGTGGCTAAGGCTGCAAACTGGTGGTAGTGCCGGTGCAGGTGGGGATGCTGCCAGGAGGCTCCAGCCCTTCTCCTGTAGCCTCGGACGGCTGCCCACTGGGGCTGCTGCTGCTGGTAGTGGTGCCACTGTCAGTGGTGCAGGTGGCAGTGCTAGCTGTGATGCTGGCCGTGGTGCAGGTGCCGGTGCTGCCAGTGGTGGGTGGAGGCCCCAGCCCTTCTCCTGCAGCCTCGGATGGCTGCCCACTGGGGCTGCTGCTGCTGACAGCAGTGGTGCTTGCAGCGGTGCAGGTGGCAGTGCTTGCATCAGAGCTAGCAGCGGGGCTACTGGCGGTGCTGGCCACAGTGCAGTTGGCGGTGCTGGCGGTTGTGCTGGTAGCCACCAGGCCTCCATCTGCAGCCTCCGACTGGCTAAAGTGCTTTGCCTGGTGTTTTCTGCCCCTTCCTCACCTTGGCAGATGGTGGTGTCACCTTAGGTCTGGCAGGTGGAGTCTTTGAGGTGGCCTTGCTGGGTGGTTGGTGCTCCTTCCCCTTGCTGCATGCTGTCCCCCTATTCACCTTGGCAGGTGGCGGAATGGTTTTGTCCTTGGCAGGTGTTGGTGGCACACTGGCTCGGCTGACAGGTGCCCCCTTTGAGCCTCTGTTAGCTGCAGGAACCACAGCGGACGTCGACTTGGTGGCTGAGGTGCTGGGCTGGGTTCTGGACACCCTGGCCAGAGGGGAAGGACAGGGGGGGAGGTAGGGAAGAGGTCAATGTTTGCCAGGAAAAGCTTCTTAGAGACACTGTGGTGGGAGGAGGGGAAGGGTTTGGGAGTGGAGGAAGAGGGAGTGGTTGTAGGAGGTGTCTGTCTGCTGAGTTTGGGTGCAGGTGCATGGGCTGGATGCTGTTGTGAGGTGGATGGCCGTTGGGTGGGTGGGTGCTTGCGTTTGTGTACTTTGGGAGGAGGGGTCACAGACACACTGGGAGAGGACACAAGGGACGTGTGCATGGATGTGGGGGTGGTGACTGCCAGTGAGGCGTGTGTTGTGATGGGCATGCTGGTGATGGAGGTAGTGGATGAGGATGTAGTGCATGCAGGTGTGAGTGGAGACGCTACTGGGAGGGAGGTGGATGACAAGGAGGAGGGGGACACAGTGGAGGCAGTGGATGTTGGTGTGTCTGCATGGGGATGGTGCTTGTGTGAGTGCCTGTGAGATGAAGTGTGGTGCTTGTGTTTGCATGAGCCACTTTTGAGTGTTGATTTGGGTGAACGCCGGTCTGAAGGTGTGCTTGGGATAGGTTGGGGTTGAGGGACTGGGAATGGGTAGAGGAAGTTAAAGGGGGGAGGCTAGAGACAGGGACAAGGGCTGCCATCAGTGCTGAGGCCAGAGCCTGAAATGCTCTCTGTTGGGCCGCCACGCCAGAGTGAATGCCCTCCAGGTATGGATTTGTTTGTTGCAAATGCCTCTCGACACCGTGGATGGCATTCAGCATGGTTGACTGCCCATCAGTGAAGGATCTCAGGAGGTCAATAGCCTCCTCACTTAGGGCAGCAGGGCTGACTGGGGCAGGGCCTGAGGTGTCTGTGCCGAAGGAGATGCCCACCCTTCTGGGTGAGCGGGCACGGACAGCTGGGTGGGGTGCAACTGGCAGGGCAGTGATGGTATGGGGGTGGCGGAAGATGTCAAAGAATGGGTGGGCCCACTATGGTCCGCCACCACCAGGGAGCTCCCATCGGAGGAGGTATCAGAGTCACTACCTCCAGTGGTAGTTGCCTCCCCCGTGGTACTCCCCTCACCCTCCAACCCACTGGTCCCCTTGGCGTCTATAGACTCTGCCTCCTTGGAACCATGGGCCGCTGCTTCCCCACTCGCCAGTGCCACTGCTCCCTCGCCAGATGATGCTGATGTATACAGACAAAACAAGAGTACAGGGGTGGGGAGACAAAACAGGAGAGAAAAATATTAATACCTGATTGGAAGTACATATTTGGTTCACTCATACACCCGCCCTGATAATACACAAATATGCAGCACTTACACCTATAGTCATGCCTATGCCCCTGAGTAGTGGCCACAACCCAAGGATACAACCATCTCCCGCATTACCGAAGGACCTGAGGAGCTGCAGACCTGCCCCTTATCAACCAATTGCCCATGGCTGCCATATTGCTATAAGACACCAGACATAGTCCCTGCCACTAGACAGCATACATACTACAGCACCCTCAGACATCCATCAAGGAGGCATAAATTGGTCTCGGTACTCACCCCTTTGTGTCTGCTGTGCAGCCTTCAAGCGCCCATCCAAGTCGGGATATGCAGCCGCCAGAATGCGGCGCATTAGGGGGGTCAGGGCCCGACGGGCACCCCTTCCTTGTTGGGAGGACTTCCCCAGCTGGGCCTCGCAGGTCTTCCTGGCCCAGTGCTGCAGGTCTTCCCACCGCTTCCTGCAGTGGGTGCTCCGCTGGTTGTAGACCCCAAGGGTCCGCACCTCCATGGTGATGGCCTGCCAGAGTCCCCTCTTCTGATGGGCGCTGACATGTAGGGGACACACAGAAAAGAGAAACAGAGGTCAGACAATGCCCATTTGAAACCTCTGGCTATACATTCCCTATGGGACGGACACTTTACAACATCATTTCACCACCTCACTCACGCTGATTGTCAGACATTCAATACCTGTGCAGTGACAAATGCATACAGGCATCCACCAGCATCACACACTTCCATGCACCTCATCCGCCTACTCACCTGCACCTCTGGCATACAGGGGTAGTACCCCGTCCACCAGCTTGTCCAGCTTATCCGTGGTGAAGGCCGGGGCTCTTTCCCCTGTGACTCGTGCCATTTGAGAAACCAGAGTCAGGACACAGCAGCACACTCAGTGGAGTACTTGCATGCACGGAATCTGGGAGACAAGTGAACCTCTGGTGACGAAAAGGCGTACGCTACGCGGCGGTATGCACCGTCACCGCTGACGGCAATCATGATAGGCCCATATCCCCCATTGACATCCATGTTAACCAATGAATGGGTGCACGGCGGTGAACACAGTGTTTAGAAAAATATATAATATTTATCTGGATATTTGCAGGTCAAAACAATCAAAGATGCAATAAGAAAATGTAAGGATATCACTGAAAAGTGATATAAAGTGTCTTAATTCTTTTAAAAGCAAACAAAGTCCCTTTCAAGCACAAAGTACCTGGTTTGAGTGAAAAATGTCCACAAAAGGCTGCAGAGGAGGAGAAGCGTGGAAACAAAGGGGTGTGCATCGATTTCTCGGGCCGCACATGGTCGATGCGTCGTTTAGTTTCCGCGCAGGGTCGGCTGGGCGTTGATTTCCGGCGCTCGGTCGTGGATCCTCTTCGGGTTGCGGGGTTTTCAGACACCCCGGGGTCTGTGCGTAGAATCCTGGGCTTGTTGGCAAAGCTCTGCATCGTTCTGGTGGGCGGTGTGGGGAAATTTCTCCCTCACAGCAGGTGCTGTGTCGATTTCCCGTCTGGAAGTCGGCCATCTTCGTCCCAGGTCGGGTCTGGTGGGGTATGCGTCGATCTGGTGGGCGCTGCGTCGATCTTTTCCTTGCGAAGTCGAGCGGCGGTGTCCCGGTTCGGCATGCGGTGAATTTTTCACTGCAGAACAGGCTGTGCGTCATTTTTAGCAAGCTGTGCGTCAAATATTCGCCGCACAAGGAGTCCAGTTGCAAGAGAGAAGTCTTTTTGGCCCTGAGACTTCAGGGAACAGGAGGCAAGCTCTATCCAAGCCCTTGGAGAGCACTTCTTCACCACAGCCAGGGAGCAGCAAGGAAGCAGGGCAACAGCGAGGCAGCAGTCCTTCACAGAAAGCAGTCAGGTGAGTCCTTTGGGCAGCCAGGCAGTTCTTCTTGGCAGGATGCAGGTTCTGGTTACAAGTTTCTTCTCCAGGAAGTGTCTGAGGTGGTAGGGCAGAGGCCCTGTTTTTATACCCAAATGTGCCTTTGAAGTGGGGGAGATTTCAAAGAGTGGCTTAGAGGTGCACCAGGTCCCCTTTCAGTTCAATCCTGTATGCCATGGTCCTTAGGGAGTATGGCAGTCCTTTGTGTGAGAGCAGGCCCTCCACCCTCCCAGCCCAGGAAGACCCATTCAAAATGCAGATGTATGCAAGTGAGGCTGAGTATCCTGTGTTTGGGGTGTGTCTGAGTGAATGCGCAAGGAGCTGTCATCTAAACCCAGCCAGACGTGGATTGTAAGGCACAGAAAGATTTAAGTGCAGAGAAATGCTCACTTTCTAAAAGTGGCATTTCTCAAATAGTAATATTAAATCCAACTTCACCAGTCAGCAGGATTTTGTATTAACATTCTGGCCATACTAAATATGACCTTCCTACTCCTTTCAGATCAGCAGCTACCACTCCAACAATGTATGAGGGCAGCCCCAATGTTAGCCTATGAAGGGAGCAGGCCTCACAGTAGTGTAAAAACAAATTTAGGAATTTTACACTACCAGGACATGTAAACTACACAGGTACATGTCTGACTTTTACCCACACAGCACCCTGCCCTAGGGGTTACCTAGGGGACACTTTAGGGGAGCCTTATATGTAGAAAAAGGGGTGTTTTAGGCTTTGCAAGTACTTTTAAATGCCAAGTTGAATTGCCAGTGAAACTGCACACACAGGCCTTGCAATGGCAGACCTGAGACAAAGTTAAGGGGCTACTTGAGTGGGTGGCACAATCAGTGCTGCAGGCCTACTAGTAGCATTTAATCTACAAGCCCTGGGCACATATAGTGCCTTCTACTAGGGACTTATAAGTAAATTAAATAGTCCAATTGGGTATGATCCCATGTTACCATGTTTAAAGGGAGAGAGCATATGCACTTTAGCAATGGTTAGCAGTGGTAAAGTGTGCAGAGTCTAAAAACCAGCAAAAATGAGGTCAGAAAAAGTGAAGGAGGAAGGCAAAAAGTCTGGGGATAACCCTGCAGAAGGGCCATTTCCAACAATCAGGATGACAGGGGGCTGCCATTTTGCAGGTAAAACACAGAGATTTTTAGCTCATGGGCCCCATGCAGGCCCTATAGACCACAGCCCTCGTTCACATGCAGAAATGACAATTTACTCACCACAACAATCCAGATGTATCAGTTAAGACATGTCACTTCAGTTGTACATCCTACACTGCTTCTGTGTAACCTACATGTTGGACACCAGTGTTTAATACACCACAGGTTGTGCAAATGAATTAGTGTCCTTCACATGTGTTCTCTACTCCTCCTACGTATAGACCTATGTGCGAGGGAGGGCCCCATCTGTGTGAAGACCTCTTGTTGATTTGGATACCATGGTGGAACGTCACATCATTATCAATTACTGACTCACTCGTTCTACTAGCCATGAACTTTGTGCATTACTGGATTCTGTACTGAGACCAGCAAATCAGAATCAGCATGCCATCCCTACTGAAGTGCAGGTGCTCTCTGTACTCCATTTCCTGGCCACGGGCTCACTTCAGGTGACAGTGGGCATTGGTGCAGGGTTTTCACAGCCAGTGTTTTGCCTTATCCTGTCCAGATTCTGAATGCATTTGTACAACACCTGCAGACATATGTGAAGCTTCCCCAAAGTGCTGAACTACCTGCCATCAAGTCAGAATGTTATGCCTTTGCCAACATTCCCCATGTGCCATCAATGGCACCTACATAGCTCTCATCCCCCCAGGAGTAAGTGAACAGGTGTACAGAAACAGGAAGAACTTTCACTCCATGAACATACAATTGGTGTGTACTGCAGGCCAGTACATTTCACATGTAAATGTCATGTTCCCTGGATCAGACCATGATTCATTTGTGCTGAGGAACAGCAGTGTGCCACATGTGATGGAACAACTACATGGGGATAGAGGATGTATCATAGGTGAGTGTGTTTGACACTTTTACTAGACATAGCTGACAGTCAGGGTGGTGTATGTCCAGAGCAGCTTCCTCTGAGAGGGGATGAGTGTGATGGTGATGATGAAGAGGGGGAAGATGTTCACTCCAGGAACCAACTGATCCAACTATACTTCCAGTGACTATGTGGTACTGTTCACTGATGAAGTTGTCTGCACTACATAATGTCAGTCTGACTTATTCACTATGGGGATGTGGGGTCTGTAGCCATTGACACTTTTAGATGAATTTCAGGTGCCATGTGACTTGATAACCAACATGGTGTACATTTCTGTTCACTCCACACAATGTTGTGCGTGGGGTGCCATTCCTGCAATAAAGCTATGATTTTTATATTTACTGGCAAATGCATTCACACTTACAAATGAATCAACATCATGACAGGGGACATTGAAATTTGTGTTTTAAGAGTTATCAAGGATACATTGGTGCTCTTTACAGTGATAGGGAGTGGGCTGATGGTGGATGTCCATACTGGCTACATGGTCTCAATGAGTGGTGGCAGTGGGTATTGGTCCATCTGTACCTTGCAAGTTGTTGGTTTGCTATTGGCCTGGGAGGATGGTGGCACAGTGGCACATTTGGGAGACAGTTCATGTCAAAGTCACGTCTTTGAGGGTGCCTTGGTCTTGGCAGGTGTTCCAGTGCCATATCTGGGTCTGAGGGACCGTTTGAGTGTATGGTGCTGGGCTGTACAGGTAGTGGTGCTGTTCTCCTGTGTGTCCTCAGACTGTGATACCAGTCCACTTGCTGCTGCTGATATTGATGGCTGGTCAGTGTCCTGGGCAGTGGTAGGGGCTTCCTGGTTTGTGGGGGTCTCAGGCTGGGTTGGGTTGTGGTGCTGCAGCACCCCTGCAATAGTGGCCATGGTGGCATTGAGTTGTTTCCCCTGCTCGATGGTCTCTTGGTGTTGGGCTATCTGCAGCCTTTGACTCTGCTCCAGGGTGGCCAGGATCTGGCCCATCCTGTCTTGTGTATGGTGGTATACTCCCAGGACCTCAGAGATCACCTCCTGGGCTGCAGCATCCATCCTTTGGCATCCCCCCTGTGCCACCGATGCCCTCCCACTGGGCCTAGCCCCCTGTGCCTGTGTCCCCTGCACAGGTCTGGTGGGGCCACTTGTACTGGTGCCATTGTCATCCTGCCTGTTGGTAGGTGGAGACTGTGGCCTCTGTACCTGTGTTCCACCAGTCTGTGGACTGGATACACTGGTGAGGGGTTGATTGGCATGTGCAGATGTGGTTGCATGGGTGGTAGGGGTGTCAGTGGTGTCCTGGGTGGGGCTGCTGGATGGTGAGAGTACAGGACTGTTTGACGGACCAGGGTACTCCTCAGTGTACACGGTTCCCTCTCCAGTGTCCTGAGTGGTGCCTCTGTCTCCATGTGTGGCGCTGGCACTCCTTGGTTTTTCCGTTAGGATGGCATGGGTGGTGGTGCCTGGGGGGAGGAATGGACATGTATGTTACATTGACTAATTTGGATGAGGGTGCACAACTCTGGCCTATTTAGTGCAGTATATTCCCCTGTTGGGCCATGCAGGGACCTTTTGTAGGGTTGCAATTGCGTTTTTCATGGGATGTGGTGGTGCATTGTGGGTGGTGTGGTGCCGTTGTGATACCTTGCAGGGGTGGGTGGCTGTGCACAGGGGGAGGGATGTGGGCATGTTGGTGTGTTTGTGGGCATGCAAGGTGACTGGATGGGGTTATTGTGGACTGGGTGGGGTAATGGTCCTGGTGGTAGTTGGAGGGGTGGGGTGGTGCATGCATTACAGGTGTGGTGGATATGGGGTAATTGTAGATGACTCACCCAAGTCCATTCCTCCAGTGAGTCTAGTGAGGCCCTCAGAGTGAAGGATGGCCAGTACTTTTTCCTCCCAGTCGGTGTATTCGGGGGTGTAGGTGGCGGTCCTCCACCAGTCTTCTGGGCAGCAATGTGGTGTCTCGATGCCATGGACCTCACCTTCCCGCGCAGGTCGTTCCATCTCTTGTGAATGTCGTCTCTCGTGCGTGGATGGTTTCCCACTGCGTTGAGCTTGTTCACTATGGTCTGCCATAACTCCATCTTCCGGGTGATGGGTGTGTGCTGTACCTGTGCCCCGAAGTTTTGTGGCTCGACCTTCAGTATATCATCCACCATTGTTCGTACCATTCTTTCTGTGAAGCGTGAGTGCTTAGGGGGTGCCATGGTGTATATTGTGGCGTTCAGTGTCTGCGTGCACTGTTGTCAGTCTGGCTTATCCTATTGGCATTGCAAAGGATTGTGGGGTGTGTATGTGAGTGTTTTATAGTGTGGTGAGTGTGTGTCAGGTGTGTGGGTTTCAAACTTGCCAATGTGTGCATTTCCTGTTGTTGGGTCCCATTGCTGGCCGTGGCGGTCTGTATTGCCAATGGCCCTTCGGCATCCACTAACCGCTGCGGTGTTTTGTGCTTCATTATTTGGGGGGCAGGGGATTTGTGTGCTTGGCGGTGGCGGGGCGGGATGTGCAGCCTTTCAGCCGACAAGGCCCTGGCGGTGGCTGGTGGAAACAGAGATTCTGTTTTTGAGATCTTTATATGGCGGTCTTCTGTTCACCGCCGCCACGGCGGACGACGGTGTTTACCGCCATGTTCATAATGACCCCTTTAGTCTCAGTCCATGCCTTTCCTCCTAAGTTTGCAGGTACACACATCCATTGTCTCCTGTACGCAGATGACACATTGCTATTTGATCACACTGTGGTGGGGCTGCAGCATTCATTGAAGGCCTATTCAGTGTACTGCAAGAAAAACAAACTATCGGTCAACCATTAAAAAATTGAAATTATGGTATGTGGTGCAAGAAGAAGCAACTCCACCCCTACATTTAATTTTACCATGAAAGAGGTAGTTCTTGAGCAAGTTTCAAGCCTATAGTACGTGGGCTTTCATTTTAATCAATGCAGGTCACGTATAACACAGCTCTCAGCTTTAAAAGGAACCTCCTTGACCATGATAATGAGCTTCAAAAAACTGTCAATAAAGATGTGCAGCCCAAATCTCACAGTTATATGTAAAGTGATTGATGCCAAGCTTATGCCAACCTTAACCAATGGTTCAGTGATATTCAATGACCAAATCAACTCATGACTGGATAAGGCACAAACATAATGTTATTGAAGCATGTTTTGTCTCCCAGTCTCCATCCCATCGTCCTAAATTTGATTTGGAATTTGGACTGATCAAACAATCTATTATGATGAAAACTCGACTTCTGGGGTACTTCACCAAGCTTAAAGTGCACACTAAAGGATCTCTTAAAGATTTGATTAGGCATGGCATAAAGAATGAAAAATCTAGATGGGAGTCCAAGGTGAGAATGGGGATGGAACATTTGGGAGCCAAAAGTATCTTTGAACAAAATCTGCCTCCAAAATCAACTTTTTTCAGACACTTGGGCATCACCCAGTGCAACAATGCGGTTATCGAATGCCTAAGCGGCGCTGATGTTCAGCCCGCAGCTAGATCTATGACATTTCTCAGAGAGGCATTCAAGTTATTGAATTCGAGCTCTATCTAAATAGACAGCTGCTGACATGAACTTGAGCAAAGGCTGCTGTCCGCCCCTTGCCCTTGCACCCCAGCCAGGTTCAATGTGGATTAGGTGTTACAGGCAACTTTTTCAACACACCCTGCACTTTATGATTTTAATAAGTGCTTGGACAGCTCACCCAATTTCTCTAACATAGTTGCACAGGGCCACAATTTCTATGGTTACTGCTACTTGTAATTAGCTAAGCAATCGAACCTTGTTCAACTTGAGTGGGGACCTGGTGAAGCAGAAACTCCTGGGCGATGTCTTCCCATTGGCCACGGCTTAATTCAAAGGCCACATACCCCCGAATTTCAGGTTGTATTGACTAATTGTTTTTATATGATTTTATCCTGTTTTGAACTGTGTATGGTGTTTTATGGCACATTGTTATGGTTCTAAATAACTAAAACAATATTCTTTTAACTTACTTACTTGCACCCAGTAGTATATGCATTAACTTTCTCAGCTGCCCGATGGCTAGCTTACACTCGGCTGTCTGCCTGTTCGCCAGCTGAGCCATGCCTTGTAGATACCTTGACACGTCAGGCAGGCTTTGGCAGGTAGCACCAGGGAATACACAAATTCAGCTGCTTAAGCAATTCCTTATAGCAATTTTCATTTCTGCCCTAGTGCAAACAGAACACTAATTATAGTTTCCCTTCAGAAGGCTCTGGGTTAGCACCTTCTGCCATGACATTGTATTTACAAACCGGTAACGACAACTAAATAAGCACCAGCACTCCTGGGCAAACCTGCCAGGTACCGCCAATGCTCGCATAGTTCCTTCTGTATTCTGGTCCCACTCTAGCCTGTATGCCCATATTCCCTCAATGACATTTGTGTGTGTTTAAAGGAGCATACAGTAGATTTGTACAGGTTTCTGCAATGAGCCACCGGGCATATTTTGGCCAAGTTTGTTCCTGCTTGCAATATCATTATGGGTGTTGGGCAGAAGTCAAGACAAATACCCTGATTCTCATGTGACTTACATATGTCTACTGTTCATCCTGTTTTATGTATCAAAGATGCACTTTTGTCACAGGCAGTTGCAAGATTTGGTGCCACAAAATAGTTGTGCTCCTAGTTATTGTGGCACGGTATGGAGTATTGGAATGTTTCATTAGTTCCCCTCCAGAAATGCCTTTTAATCTTATGACTTTTTTTTTTAGCTTTACACTTCATAAAATGCAATAACCTGCTCCAAAATGAAAAAAAACAAGGGTTCTAACAAGCAATGTAAATTCATTTATAATTACAATTAATTACCCTTCTGTACATTAACAATAATACAAACTGAAATAGAAAGCCTCCTTTTTAATAAGAAGCTAAGTCACGTTAAAAAGGTATAAACATTCTACATATTATATAAGTTAGTTTAAACACTATTATACAAACGTAACATTTTATGAAGGTTTCTGGACCTCACAAGTATTAGAAGAATTATTAGGACTTTTTCATTGGAAATTAATCACCAATAGTCACAAAATTATCTTATTTGTTAGTTTGTTGAAAAGAGGTAGAATGGACTACAACTAATCTATGATCATGATACACCATATTCCACCACATCATGAAGGAAGCATTTTTTAAATAATTAGGATCACTTCTAAGGTGCTGGCTAGTAATAAATCTACTAATTTACTTCTTACATGTAAATTTGACAATAAATCACCACCAGGAGAAGACAGACTGGAGAATAAATTACAACGATATAATTTATTTTATCCTAAACATTTCACCTAGGAGTTTGTATTTGTGACCCATTGAATGCATGAGATCATTACCAGCATATTTCTTTGCTTAAATGATCAATTAAAAGACAATTATTGATTGTGTAATTCTTGCTGAGCATGCAATAGAATGTATCTCTGGCTGTATTTTGTTGCCAACACCACAGCGATACTGCCAAAAGACAATTTAGATCTTCCTCCCAGTGAAGCTTAACTTTCAATTTTTTTGTATTGTCCACAGAGGTTGTAGATGACTTACATATATATAAGATGGTTTCACATCTAATGCATGTTGCAACATAATGTTAGATACATTTGAGACCTCACTACCTTGTAATTAATTTAAAATGAAAAAACATGTTATAGAAAGTTTGAAGTATGTTTTATTGCTTCTCAAAGAATCAGTAAGATCTGAAATCTTGAAATGAAAGCACATTATTACCTTTAACTAATCAGAACACACAAACAATCCCTTGTAACCTTCCATTTCTTCCAGTAAATAATTGTAGTTTGTACTTCAATATTATGACTATACCATATAAAAATGACCATATATTGTTGTTCTTTAAAACATCCCCTTAGGAGTTAATGAAAAAGTATAGATCTCTGAGATAAGTGTGCTGTTTCTTTAAAAAAGGATTGATACTGGACCTTTACAAATTATTAAAAGTTCTATGAATCAAACTCAAATAGGGTGATATTTAATAAAATCAGGTAAATTTACCACAAAATTATACTTTGATATCTTAAATTCTTCCAGAGAAATTCTTATTTCAATTTTATGAAACAAAAAGTAAAATAACTTTTAACCATATTTTTTTTAAAGAATTAAAGAAACCATCGAGAAATCTAATCGCTACAAATGATAAACCAAAACTTATATTTGGAAGAAACATCATCCTAATAGTGTTTTCC
Source organism: Pleurodeles waltl (assembly GCF_031143425.1). NCBI lineage: Eukaryota > Metazoa > Chordata > Amphibia > Caudata > Salamandridae > Pleurodeles > Pleurodeles waltl. Next base: position 1,879,634,584 of record NC_090440.1, on the reverse strand, counting down.
CTACTGTATCAAAATAAAAATATATGGTCAGTTTCACTACTAAAAGTTAGTTATAATGTCATCTGAATTGTATTTACTTTAATTGTCTTACTAATTGAATCAGGCTACAAGATCACTAAATATTTCATCCTAGACCTATTACATTATAATCCATATATTGGTTGAAGCAAAAGGCATTTTTATGGTAAAATCTCAAACTTTCCAAAATATAATTTACTGTCTGAAACCTTCAAAAACTCTATTAACTCCGAAAGAATGCTGAAAGTGTCATACTAAGTTTAGAAACATATAACAGTGTCAGCAGCATAAGCCAAGAACTTCACTCATTATCTGCAAGCTTAAACCCTAATAAAGAAGTGGATTTTCTTGACTTCTCCAAAAGGGTTCCAACGCTAACATAAACACTCATGGGGTGACGGGGCAGCACTACAACTCTAAGGAAATTTTATAGTACAACAATACATTTTAATATTTTTGGCCAAAAGTCATGACATGCTAGAGCTTTCATTATACAGTTCCAGCCAACCTGATTGTAGGAGGCTGGCCTGGCTTGTAGTGGGTACCAGAGGAACTTACACCTTGTGCCAGGTCCAGTTATCCCTTATTAGTGTAGAAGAGGTTTCTAGCAGCTTAGGCTGATAGAAGGTAGCTATGGCAAAGCAGCTTAGGCTGAACTAGGAGACATGTAAAGCTCCTACTATACCACTGGTGTCATATGCACAATATCATAAGAAAACACAATACACAGATATACTAAAAATAAAGGTACTTTATCTTTATGACAATATCCCAAAAGTATCTCAGTGAGTACCCTCAGTATGAGGATGAATTATATACACAAGATATATGTACACAAACCAAAATTATGCAGATAATAGCAAAAGGAAGTAATGCAAGCAATGTAAAGTTACAGTAGATTCCAATAGGAGCACATAGGTATAGGGGCAACACAAACCATATACTCCAAAAGTGGAATGCGAACCACGAATGGCCCCAAACCTATGAGAGCTTGTAGAGGGTCACTGGGACTGTAAGAAAACAGTGAGGGTTAGAAAAATAGCCCACCCCAAGACCCTGTAAGGTAGGTGTAAAGTGCACCTACTACCCCCAGAGAGCACAGAAGTCGTGATAGGGGGATTCTGCAAGGAAAACAAACACCAGCAATGCAACAACAGTGGATTTCCGGACCTGAGTACCTGTAAGACAAGGGGACCAAGTCCAAGAGTCGCAACAGTGTCGAGAGTGGGCAGGAGCCCAGGAAATGCCAGCTGAGGGTGCAAGGAAGCTGCCACTGGGTGAAAGAAGCTTGGTGTTCTGCAAGAACGAAGAGGACTAGGAACTTCCCCCTTGGAGGATGGATGTCCCCCGTCGTGAAGAAGCTTGCAGAGGTGTTCCCATGCAGAAAGACAGCAAACAAGCCTTGCTAGCTGCAAGGGTCGCGGTTAGGGTTTTTGTATGCTGTTGTGGCCCAGGAGGGACCAGGATGTCGCCACTTGGATGAGGAGACAGAGGGGGCGCCCAGCAAGTCAGTGAGCCCTCACAGAATCAGGCAGCACCCGCAGAAGTACCTGAACAGGCACTTAGAAGAAAAGTGAACCAGAGTCCACCCGAAGTCACAAAAGGGAGTCCCATGACGCCAAAGGACAACTCAGAAGTTTGTGCACTGCAGCTTAGAGTGTCGGGGACCCAGGCTTGGCTGTGCACAAAGGAAATCCTGGAAGAGTACACAGGAGCCGGAGCAGCTGCAAATCATGCGGTACCCAGCAATGCAGTATAGCGTGGGGAGGCAAGGACTTACCTCCACCAAACTTGGACTGAAGAGTCACTGGTCTGTGGGAGTCACTTGGACAGAGTTGCTGAGTTCCAGGGACCACGCTCGTCGTGCTGAGAGGGGACCCGGAGGACCGGTGATGCAGTCTTTTGTTGCCTGCGGTTGCAGGGGAAAGATTTCGTCAACCCACGGGAGATTTCTTCAGAGCTCCTGGTGCAAGAAGGAGGCAGGCTACCCCCAGAGCATGCACCACCTGGAAACAGTCGAGAAAGCCGGCAGGATGAAGCGATACAAGGTTGCTAGTAGTTGTCTTGCTACTTTGTTGCAGTTTTGCAGGCGTCCTGAGCAGTCAGCGGTCGATCCTTTGGCAGAAGGTGAAGAGGGAGATGCAGAGGAACTCTGGTGAGCTCTTGCATTCGTTATCTGGTGAGATCCCCAAAGCAGAGACCCTAAATAGCCAGAAAAGGAGGTTTGGCTACCTAGGAAGGAGGATTGGCTACCAAGAGAGGTAAGAGCCTATCAGAAGGAGCCTCTGACGTCACCTGCTGGCACTGGCCACTCAGAGCAGTCCAGTGTGCCACAAACGCCTCTGTTTCCAAGATGGCAGAGGTCTGGGACACACTGGAGGAGCTCTGGGCACCTCCCCTGGGAGGTGCAGGTCAGGGGAGTGGTCACTCCCCTTTGCTTTGTCCAGTTTTGCGCCAGAGCAGGGCTGGGGGATCCCTGAACCGGTGTAGACTGGCTTATGCAGAGATGGGCACCATTTGTGCCCATCAAAGTATTTCCAGAGGCTGGGGGATGCTACTCCTCCCCAGCCTTCACACCTATTTCCAAAGGGAGAGGGTGTTACACCCTCTCTCAGAAGAAGTCCTTTGTTCTGCCTTCCTGGGCCAGGGCTGCCTGGACCCCAGGAGGGCAGAAACCTGTCTGAGGGGTTGGCAGCAGCAGCAGCTGCAGTGGAGACCCCGGAAAGGCAGTTTGGCAGTACCCGGGTTCTGTTCTAGAGACCCGGGGGATCATGGAATTGTCCCCCCAATGCCAGAATGGCATTGGGGTTGACAATTCCATGATCTTAGACATGTTACATGGCCATGTCCGGAGTGACCATTGTGACGCTGTACATAGGTAGTGACCTATGTACAGTGCATGCGTGTAATGGTGTCCCCGCACTCACAAAGTCCGGGGAATTTGCCCTGAACAATGTGGGTGCACCTTGGCTAGTGCCAAGGTGCCCACACACTAAGTAACTTTGCACCCAGGTGAAGGTTAGACATATAGGTGACTTATAAGTTACTTAAGTGTAGTGGTAAATGGCTGTGAAATAACGTGGACGTTATTTCACGCAGGCTGCAGTGGCAGGCCTGTGTAAGAATTGTCAGAGCTCCCTATGGGTGGCAAAAGAAATGCTACAGTCCATAGGGATCTCCTGGAACCCCAATACCCTGGGTACCTCAGTACCATATACTAGGGAATTATATAGGTGTACCAGTATGCCAATGTGAATTGGTAAATTTAGTCACTAGCCTGTTAGTGAAGAATTTGGAAAGCAGAGAGAGCATAACCACTGAGGTTCTGGTTAGCAGAGCCTCAGTGAGACAGTTAGGCATCACACAGGGAACACATACATATAGGCCACACACTTATGAGCACTGGGGTCCTGGCTAGCAGGGTTCCAGTGACACATAACAAACATACTGACAACATAGGGTTTTCACTATGAGCACTGGGCCCTGGCTAGCAGGATCCCAGTGAGACAGTGAAAACACCCTGACATATACTCACAAACAGGCCAAAAGTGGGGGTAACAAGGCTAGAAAGAGGCTACTTTCTCACACTGATTAAACATCATTTCTGCATCTAATGTAACAGGAGCCATGGTTAATTTATAGTCACCATGTATGACTTTTAAGAGAGTCCTAGAATTATAAAAAAACAAATCTATTTCCAAACCCTGAATATGCTTAACCAATCAAATCCAGTAAGAAACCTCCATTTTCAATTGCCAAAGGATTTGCCATATTAAGTTCCAAATTTATGAATGAGATAGGTTAGACAGCTATTGTTTTTGGGGATTGAATAAATCACTGCCTCTGAAAAGGACCTTCATATTTTTCTATGGTGACAAACTACTTAATAGTAAAACAACCCAGGAATTGGAATTTTGCAGGAAGGCATTACAGAGATACAAATTGTCTTTGGGGTTTTGCCCTCACAGAGCTTATTGAGTGTTGTATAAATCACCTACTATATATATTTCTCTAGAGGTGACATTTATTTTACTTTGTTTAATTTCTTGTAGAGGGAGAATATAATTCTCTAATATGTTATCCAAAGTATAATTGTCAAGGTGTATAATTAATTGTAGTAATCTGCAAAACACTCTGCTATAATTTCACGCATTTCTTCTAAGTTTATCAAATATATCTTTTAATTTGAAAGGTTTTCTTCATTTTAAGGTAATTAGCTAATAGCTTCCCCAATTCATGGTGACTTCAATTAAACGGTTGATATACTTCAATAGGAATGCATGTGTGATACAGGATGATTCTTTGTTGTAATGGCACCTCAAAAAACAAATTTGAACATGGCAGACAGGCATACTGCTTCACGCAGAATGAATGCACAAATGTACAATTATCATAATTCAGTAGCCCACAAAGCACTAAGATGGGGTCCCCAATCTAATTAAATGAACTTCTGGATGAGCATGATTCAAACTCTGTTACCACTCATCCACTCAAAACTCCAAATAGTCACAATGGTCTCTGCTGCTGAATACATTAGATGGGACAACTAAAGCACCAAGTTTCAAACAAATAAACTTGAAGTTCAGATTGATCTTTTACACACTCTCACTACCTATGTAGTTGGAATAGATACCAAATTAGACCACTCCAACAATCTCGTTCATTGCGCCAAGACAGAAGCGGTACCTATTAAAGCAACTTGCAATTGTGCTATACACCAATAATTATGAAATTGTCAACCCTTCCGAGGATACTGGAAGTTATGTTGCATGAAATTCAAACTGTAAGCAAACATGAAAAACTTGCAAATTTGCACAGTCCCTGACCAGATGCAGCAAAATGCATTGTACATCCAGATGGCTCCAGCAACCTTTTCTGAAACAATCCATGAACCCCAATCAAGCAAATAGAAAAAGGACAGGGCAGCAATCACATAAAATTGTTAACCCAACAGAAGGTCTTCATGCACAGTCCCCTGGGAAGGGAAGATATCCTCTGTTATGAACACAAAAGGACTTAGTGGTAGAAACAAATGGAGAAGTGTCACCAATACTGTTGCGCCGCGAGCCGCTGCGGCGCAACCCAATGAAACCGCGGCAGCCCGCGAGCGGGACGCGGCACCCGCGGCGGCCCTTTTCTCCGGCTGCGCGCTGTATTTAGAGTGCGGCAGGGCCGGAGACCCAGAATCGGGTCGCGGTCCTCGCTGCGCTCAGCGCGCGAGGTTAATTCTGTCCTAGGGTGCCCGGGCCCACCTCCATAGTACCACTCACCTGTCACACGCTCGAGATCTTCCTGAATATACATGCCTAGTTTATAAAGCATGCCTTTCTCCTTCCCAGCATGCTGTGCACTTCCCTTTTTCCCTGCATGCATTGTTTCTCTTACACAGGAGCATGTTTTCTATTTTTAGTTATGGCTTCTTCCCAAACCAAGATGGTGGTGTTACTTCTTCCTGTTTATCACTTCCTGTCTAGGGGTACATAAGGGGAACCTTTCTTTCTTCTCATTGCGTTGCAACACTTCAGCGGTGGTGGTCACGCTCCTGCTGGTTTTCTTTTGAGATGCCAGTCGTTCTTGTTCTGTCTTCAGTCTTCCAGACTTCCAGGATCTTGAGTTCTAATCCTTGTGTCCTCCATCTGTTTCAGGGAGTTCCTGTTGGAGGTTTTTTCCCCCTTGGGGTTTTTCCTCTGGGACTCCTTCTGGAGGGCACAGACTGTAGTGGCTTACTATTGTCAAACAGCACTGTGGCTACTGGAAGGGGTCGCCCCTACCTCGGCCAGAGCATGACTTGCAGGAACCGGGGCCGCTCACCATCCCTCTCCAGTATCGACGGTAAGCCCAGGGTGAATTGTGACAAATACATCATACAGAATCAACTTAGTCCCAACCAGCCACTATTAAATGCTTAATACAAATAGAGTAAGGCCCGCAACGAATAATTAGAGATGGTCGTAACTTTGGGTACACTGTTTCCAATATTCAAACTTCCACTAAATAAATAAACAGTCATGACAAACAACGGGCAGCCTGTGTCAAATGACAAAGAATTAAGTGCAGACCTAAAGCAAATTGAAACAAAATGATTAATAGATAAAAGTATAAAAGCCAACATCCTGACAAAGCAAGATATAATCCAAAACATAATCCTGAGTGACACCTTAAAACAATTTAATCGAAGCAAATGGAAAACAGCTATTCCTCAATCAAAACTCAAACAACTCATTTGAATAATGTAATGACATTGTGAAAACAACTATTGGCAAGCATAGGACCTCATTACGACTTTGGCAGTCCAACACACAGACCACTAAAGCCAAGGGGATGAGACAGCTGTCATACTAATTGCCTCACCCTGTCGCATTCTTAGGTTTCCACTCAGCTGACTAGCAGAAACATCGAATTATGACATTTCCGCCGGTCAGCCCGGCTGAAACAGTGCCACTGCACTGGCCTAGGCTCCCTGTCGCACAACAACACCCTTAGAATATGCAGTGTCTGCAGAGCAGACAGTGCGCATTCCGAGGGTGCTATCACTTTGCACTGTGCCGTCACTATATAGGAGCACCTTTGATGTTATGATATTATGATGCTATGATACATTGAATACAAACATTTTTAAAGGATTTCCTTTCAAGAGGGTTTCTAATAGAATAACAAAAAAAGAAAAAAAGAAGAGCCGTGGAAGTCAAGGGGGACACTTCCCCCTCTGGGACCATTTATGTCTAACATTAAGGTTTATAAAACCTGCAGGGGCAGAGTGAAATTCCTTGTTCTGTGAACAAATGGGGCAGGCCTGAACATAATCATGCACATCTTTGGACAGTGTTGGCCACCAAACCCATCAGTGACAGTTAGCTAGAGTCTTGTGAATTTCAGGGTGACCAGATAATGGGGTGTCATCCCACCACATTAATGGTTCTTTTCTTAATTCCTTTGTGGGAATATATAAAGTGGCTCCATGGTAAGGAAGATGATTATGGATATGGTTATCCTTGCCAGTTACCCAAGAGGCTATGTCTTCCTCACTCACTTTGTTATCAAAGACCTATGATATGTTCAGGAGCTGTGATGTTCTGAGCTGTCTGTTCTTGGGAGTTCTGACTTGACTAACCCTACTTAGTCTGTGTGTACATGGACGATAGGTGATGATGAAATTGTATTCACTGAAAAATAATAATCACATTACTTGTCTAGGATTCAATGCCTTTGAAGACCGTAGGAACTGAAGATTCTTATGATCAGTGTATATAATAATGGTGTGTTGAGTCCCTAGCAGATATTTCCACCACTCTTGGGAACATAATTTAATTTCTAATAATTCCCAGTCAGAACCCGCATAGTTCAATTCAGGTGTCAATTTTTGGGGGGAGAAGATGGCAACTGGATGTGTGTCCTGTTGTCCTGTTGTGCTGTCATGTTGCGACAGAATACCACCAACTGCTACCTGAGAAGCATCTCCCTTACAAACTAAGGCTGCGTAGAGTCTGGATATCTAAGTACCGAGGCCGTGGTAATATTCTCCTTAAGTAAATTTAATGCATCATTAGCTTCCTGGGGCCAAACAAAAGGCACCTTCTCACGTAAAAGTCTTATAATAGTACTTGCAATGTCAGAACAATGGGTGATAAATCATCTATAAAAGTTTGAAAAACCCATGAAACTTTGTACCTCTTTAAATGTGGTTGGTGCTGGCCAGTCCAATGTTGCCTGATCTTTTTCTTATCCATAGTTACAGTTACGCCCTATGGACATAATGTGTATCCCATGAATTCAACAGATTGAGTATGGAATGTACATGACCTATGTGTTCTGTCATGTTTTATGAATACATGAGGATGTCATTGATGTATACGACCATGCAAACAGCCAGTAGCTCTTGCGGAACCTCATTTATAAAGTACTGGAATACTGTGGGGGCATTTCTTAACCAAATGGTATGACTGTGTAGTAAAATAATTCAAACTTAGTTGTGAAGGCTGTTTTCCATTTATCGCCTTCTTTTACACAAATGAGATGGTATGCACTGCGCAGATTTAATTTAGTGTACACAGTGGACATCTGAACTTGACCGAGCAAGACTTGCATTAATTAGAAGTAATGGATAGCTGTCCGTTATAGTAACTTTATTTAGTGTCCTATAGTCAATGCATGCCCCTAACTAGCCATTCTTCTTTGGAACGAAGAAGAGTGATGAAGATGCAGGGGAGGTTGAGTGATGGAAGGATTCCAGTGTCAGCAGCTCATCCATGTATTTTTTTAGATGTTTAGTCCCAGGTTCAGAAAGAGCGTAGACATGACTGCAAGGGAGTGTTGCGCTCTGAATTGGGTCAATGCAGCAATCATATTCCCTATGGAGAGCTAGTTGCCTAACCTTTTGTTCATAAAAGCTTCTTGAAAATCCTAATATTCCACAGGAAGTTGCATCATAGATTCTTATTTTAGGGCCACACATGTCAAAGGGGATAGAACTTGCTGAGGCTCTTTATAATAATGGGCTCAACAAATGTGGGAACCTAGGGTGACAAAGCAGAGGAACCAATCAATAAGGGAATTGTGAAGTTGAAGGTGAGGAACTCCTAATATTGCGCTAAAGTTGGGTGTATCAATGAGATCAAAGGTCAAGATCTGTGTATGCTCATTCTCACATAGTAGAGTTATTGGGGCTGTTTCATATGTGATTATCCAAGAAGAGACTTTGGAGCCATCCACAGCTCTAACCAGTTGAGGTTTGCATTTCTTAATACGTGGGATATGTGGGGAACTAGCCAAGGTTAGGACTAAGAGGTTTCCAGTAACCCAAAAGTCTAGGAGTATAGGTAATATATTCCACTGTTGTGATAAAAGTCTTAAGGTGACTAGTATTGTAAAATGTTGTGGAATTTTATATTTAGTGTTAGTTATGTAATGGGGGGGGTCTGTTCTAGGACCACACCCGACTGGTTGATCCTGTGTCAGGCAGGCTTCCTAGTTTTCCTGCATCAGAAATCACAGCAACATTCTTTCTAATTGCTTTTGGTTGGACAGTGCACTTGTGAGCAAAGTGCCCTGCCTTTTCACAATACAAAAATAGGATAACGTTTTTTCTACAGTCTTTTTCCTCAACAGTATGCACAGGTTGTACATTATCTTGATTCTTGGACTCAATCTCTTTTCGTTGGGGATGTACTACTCACAATTTAGGTTCTCCCAGAGGACGTTCTACCTTGCGTTCAATTAACCTATGATCTAACAACTAACAACTAAATTAATGAATTCAGAGCAATACGATGGGGGTCCACAATGTGTGCAAAGGAATCCTTTAAGTCATATCTTAGTCCTCTATAAAAGAGGGAGGTTCTCTTCTCTTATAGCCACTGGGTTTCTGTAACCAGCCTAAAAAAAGTTGTAATGTAAGTCAGAAGATCCTTATTGCCCTGTCATAAGTTTAATAACTCATTATCAATAGCCTCAACAAAGGTGTGTTTAGCAAAGAGACAGTGCATCGTCTCTTTAGACCTCTGAAATCATGTAAAACCGAGTCATTATTTTCAATGAGTTGAATATCCCAGTTAGCAGCTGTGCCCTCGAGCTAGGACATGATAAAGGCAATCTTAGCTGTGTCTGAAGGAAAGACTCCTGGTTTTACACTAAATTGCAACTATCACTGACCCCAGAATGCATTAAATGTATTTCTAACCCCATAGAACCTTTCTGGCGGAGCCAGAGGCACAGGGCCTGAGTTTTTACAGTGACGTACACCAGTTTAGCAGATCCAGTGGGAGAAGTACTGGTGGGATATCCCATATTGCCAAAATGTGCAGGTTGTAGAATGGGATGTGTACCTTTGGAAGTCACCCCTGCATCAGATTACCAGGATGAAAGGCAGGGGCAAAAACAGACTAACTAATCAATGAGTGACTTATTTTCCTTTTGCAAGGATTGAACTTCACTTTGTACATCAGATAGTGCCCTTGCTAGTTCTAATGCACTTGATGTGACTTCTGACAAGGCCTGGGCTAGGTCTTAACCATGTAATTGCTTGTCAATATCATCTGAGTGGTGGAAAGCGTGAGGCTTGGTCTTCTGTCATGCACCCACCTGGTTCCAAACGCAAAGACAATACTGGACCTCCTAGTCCCCCGAATGATCAAGGAACCACAACCCTTAAATCATACACCACCCTCGAAGCTAAAGGGATTTGGGATAAAACAAGAAAAGACAGACTTGCATCACTGGGTCTGCTCTGCTGCTTTGCAACACTGCATAGGAGGGTCCGTACTCTCCGGACATTTTTGGTGCTGATGAGGGTGCAGTACATTAAACAAAGCAAGAGGAGTTGTCTACCAACAGCTCTGAGCATATAGGCCCTCATTACAACCCTGGTGGTCGGTGATAAAGCAGCGGTAATACCGCCAACAGGCTGGCGGTAATAAATGTGAAATTATGAACACGTTGGAAACCGCTCCGACAGACAGCCACTTTAACACACCGACCGCCAGGGCGAAATCAACAGGCACCACGGCGGTAACCCCCTACAGCCAGGCGGAAGACAGTGTTCTGCCCACTGTATTATGAGACACCAATCTGCCACCTTTTCTGGGGCGGTACCAACGACATCAAAAGCCTGGTGGAAACACTGCACAGAAGGGAAACGACTCACCTCTGGACACTCAAGGAAGAACCACGCCACCATGGAGCCCGAGTTGCATGTGTTCCCCATGCTCTTCCACCTTCTACTCCACTACAAACACCAATGCTGGCGAAGACGACCACGTGAGTACTGCCGCCTAGCACACAGGGGAGGGAGGGAGGAAAAAGAGAGTGACACACACACGCAACACCCCCACCCCCAACACCATACACACAAGCACATGCACTAACATTACATATTCACCCTGTACCCCTCAGGAATAATGCAAGGACAATAGGAATTGATTAAAGTGAGTGTAATAAGATAAAATACTATAAATATGTGCATCCAAATGAACAAGTATATACATATTTACAAATGTAGGGACACTGCCCAGTCCTCAATGTCCGTGGGCCACAGGGCCAAATCAGATAGTCCAAGGCCCCACCTCACTCCTGCAACAACACGGAGAGAACCCTGCAGGGGCATCAGGTCGAAAATAGCCAGGCACCTCAGGGGGACGGGGAATGGAGGGGCACCTCAGACGGAAGATGGTACAACCCCACTGGTCCTGGAGGGGGCTACATGCCCATTACTCTGTTCTGGGGAGTGCAAGGCCACAGTCCCTCAAGTGGGTGACTTGCCCACTGGCTCTGGAGGGGGCAACATGCCCTGTGCGTGGTCCTGGGAAGTGCAAGCCCACAGTCTCTCAAGTGGGTGACTTGCCCACTGCCTCTGGAGGGGGCAACATGCCCTGTGCTTGGTCCTGGGGAGTGAAAGGTCACAGTCTCTCAAGTGGGTGACTGTGGAGGATGGGGTGAGTGGATGGCTTCTCCACTGGTTCTGGAGGGGACATTGTGCCCAGTGAGCTTCATCCTGCAGAGGATGAAGTGAGTGGATGGCTTCTTCCACTGGTTCTGGAGGGGGCATTGTGCCCTTCTATGCAGATCTTTGGGAGTGCAGGGTCACAGTCTCTCAGCTGGGTGTCAGACCCACAGGATTTGCTGGGGCCAGGCCGCACATGGACACAGGACTTCACACTGTCCGCCGGCAGTGATGGCTGCTCAGTGGTGGTAGTGGTGGTGCTGCTGGTGGAGCTGGCAGTGGTGGGGGAGCTCCAGCACATCCCCTGCAGCCTCAGACGGCTGCCCACTGGGGCTGCTGCTGCTGGCAGTGGTGCTGGTAGCTGTGCTGGTGGAGGTGCAGGTGGCGGTGCTGGCAGTGGTGGGGGTAGGCTCCAGCCCATCCCCTGCAGCCTTGGACAGCTGCCCACTGGCACTGCTACTGCTGGCAGTGGTGCAGGTGGCGTGCAGGTGGCAGTGCAGGTGGCGGTGCTGGCAGTGGTGGGGGAGGCTCCAGCCCATCTCCTGCAGCCTCGGACAGCTGCCCACTGGGTCTGATGCTGCTGGCAGTGGTGGTAGTGATGGTGCTGGTGTCGGTGCAGGTGTCGGTGCTGACAGTGGTGGGGGGAGGCTCCAGCCTATCCCCTGCAGCCTCGGACGGTGGTGGGGGCTCCGACTGAGTCCCTGCACCAGGCCCCTTGTCTCCACTTCCTGCTGTTGCAAGCCCCTTGACCCTCCGTCCTACAGCTGAGGTGCCTGGGGCGAAGGAGATACCCACCCTCCTGGATGAGTGGGCACAGGAAACTCGCTAAGGGGCTGCTGGGAGGGTGGTGCTGGTACGGGTGTGGTGGCTGTACCTGTAGCTGGGGTGGATCCAGAAGTGTCTGCCACCACCAGGGAGCTCCCACCGGAGGAGGTATCCGTGTCTGAACTGTCCTCTCCTGTCTCCGCCGTGGTGCTCCCCTCGCCCTCCATCGCCGGTGTCTCTGCTCCTCCACCAGATGATGCTAATGTACATAAGAAGGGGGGGGACAGAAAGGATACACTTGGTCAATGGTGCCAACAACACCACCGTTGGCGTACACAACACACTAACACACAGAGAACAGCCCTATGCACTAGGCAATGCACTACCAGTCACAATGCTAGTCACCTGGCCATGGATAGGGACACCTAACGCCAATTACAGCATACCTGAGAGCCACAGACCCCTGCGCAGTAGTGGATGCCTACTAGCTTGGTTGGAGGACTTTCACATCAGAACCCTGCCCAACATGGGACCTACCTCCAGTGCCAGGCCTGGCCTAGGGGCACCCAGAGGGCCCACCCCACCCACCCAGATACCACCCCACCAGGCACAAGTTGTATATTGGGTACTTACCCCCTTGTGGCTGCTGTGATGCCCCCAAGCGCCCATCCAGCTCCGGATATGCCACCGCCAGTATGCATGCCATCAGGGGGATCAGGGTTTGACAGGTACCTCTTCCTTGTTGGGAGGCCATCCCCAGCTGGGCCTCCGTGGTCTTCTGTGCCCAGGGTCGCTGGTCCTCCCAGCGTTTTCAACAGTGGGTGCTCCACCTGCCATAGACCCCCAGGGTCCTCACATCTTTGGCGATGGCACGCCATATACCCTTCTTTTGATGGGCGCTGACCTGCTGGGAAATAGACACAGGGAAAGGTATTAGTCAGATTGTCCTGTATGTTACACTCCTGGCCCACCATGCCCCTTCCCATCCCCATTAGAACTGACATGGCCGACCATACATGCTGCACGCTGCCCAGGGCCCATCCACCACCCACCCCCTACATGAGGCCTTCACACACAGCACTCATGCATTCACGCACCATGCATCGTACTCACGGTGTACTCACCTGTTGGCCCGGAGGCCCATACAGCATTCGGTACTGGGGTAGGAACCCATCCATCAGTCACTCCAACTCCGCCAAGGTGAAGGCAGGGGCCCTTTCCCTAGTCACACGAGCCATGGTCAGTTCCAGACACAGGTCACAGCAGCACATGCATTGTAGGTCCTCTCCTGTTGAAGGTCAGGTAGCAAGTGAGGAATTAGATGGAAAATGGTAGTGACGTCCACGGCGGTGCATACCGTCAGTGCCGGCATACATCAATATTGTCCACTGTACCCATAGGGCCCAATGTTAACCAATGAGGAGTTGCACGGCGGTTCTCGACCGCCTCCTGCAACGGCACACAACGTCAGCGGAATTACCTAATTTCCATCTGTCCCTTGATACAGGACAGGCGGACACCATTTCAGGGGGGAGGGGCCCTGGATCCTAACTGCGTCACAGTACACAAATGCACCAGTTGGACATCTCCAACAAAATACTGTTACAATCACAACATGCATTGAACTGTAGTGGTTGGAATTAAGAAATTAAGAGATAATGACCAGCTGCTCACTATTTTACCCCATAGTTTGCAACTGCTGCGGATGAATAGGAGATGGAGACATCCCCCCGTGTACAGACCCCTGGTAGACTTGGCAACAATGCAGGACAAGCACGTTATCCTCACCGATAGACTTGACAGGGCCACAATCACGGAGCTGTGTGCCCAATTGAAGCCCGACCTAATCTCTGCTATCCGTCACCCTACCGGGATCCCCCATCTTGAGCAAGCGCTATCAGTGCTACATTTCCTGGCAACTGGCTCCTTCCAAGTGACAGTGGTCTTGGCAGCAGGAATGTTTCAGCCAATGTTCTCAATATTGCTGACCAGAGTGTTGTCTGCCCTGATTAAACACATGTGCAGCTACATCGTTTTTCCCCAGGTGAAGGATTTGGCCACAGTGAAAGCTGATTTCTATGCAATGGGACATATCCCCAACATTATTGGGCATTTGTCCCCCCTGGAAAAATGAACCTGTGTTCAGAAATCAAAAGAGCTTTCACTCCATGAATGTGCAGATGGTGTGCCTGGCAGACCAGTACATCTCCCACGTCAATACAAAGTATCCTGGGTCTGTGCATGATGCCTTTATCCTGAGAAATAGCAGCATCCCAAATGTGATGGCTCAACTCCAGAGGCACAAGGTGTGGCTAATAGGTGAGCCCTGATTCCCACCCAGTATATGTTGGTGTACGGGTATGGTGTGGGCCCTGAGGGTTAGTGTGTGGCTAACAGTTGTCCCTTGATATTTGCAGGTGACTCTGGTTACCCCAACCTCTCATGGCTACTGAACCCTGTAAGGAATCCCAGGACAAAGGCAGAGGAATGTTACAATGAGGCACATGGGCAGCAAGAAGAATTATAGAGAGGACCTTTGGCCTCCTGAAGGCCAGGTTTCGTTGCCTCCATCTAACAGGTGGATTCCTGTGCTACTCACCCAAGAAAGTCTGCCAGATCATTCTGGCATGCTGTATGTTGCAAAACCTTGCCTTGCATCGCCAGGTTCCTTTTCTACAGGAGGAGGAGGAGGCTGGAGGTGGCCGTGTGGCAGCAGTGGACCCTGAGGACATTGAAGATGAGGAAGTAGAGGATGAGTATGAGGACAACAGAAGTGCAATTATTCATCATTACTTCTAATGACACATAGGTAAGACAGTGTAACTTCACATTTAATTGACAGTTTTGTGTTTGAGATTGTCACTGGCAGGCTGTTTTTCCCACTTCTATGGCCACTCACTGTACCCTTTGGCTTCTCTATTTGCAGATATTGGTGCCTCACTATCGCTCCTGGTGTGTTGACTGCAGCCAACTACAGGTCTTTCCTATGTATACATTACTGTACAGTTGAATTGCAATGTTTAAACCTTTATAAACAAATACATACTTAAATCATTTGACATACTCCATACTTGTATTTTTTTCACAGGGTGTTTATAGAAGTGCTAAGAAGTAGAGGAGGGGTAGTGGAATGGGCTGGGGTGATGATGGAGGAAAGTCCAGGATAGAGTCCAGTCTATTTGTATCACAGGTGCATTGTCCTAGGGGGCAGAGGAAGGGGAGCAATGGCAGTTCAAGGTAGACAGGGTGACGGAGTGGGAAACAAGGGTGACAATCAGGAGAGTCTTATTTCCTGGAGGGGGTCTTGGCAATAGTCTCTGGCTTCTGCCTGGATCGAAAGGAACGTTTGCGGGGTGGTTCTCCTTCTGCAGGGGGAGGGGTGCTGGTGGCCTATTGGTCCTGTGGCAGGGCCTCCTGTCCACTAGCGACAGCGGAGGTGGAGGGCTGTTCATCAGTTTGGCTAGTGATAGGGGCCCGGTGGTGTGCCATTGCCTCCCTCATAGTGTTGGCCACGTCTGCCAGCACCCCTGCAATGGAGACCAGGGTGGTGTTGATGTCCTTCAAGTCCTCCCTGATCCCCAGGTACTGTCCCTCCTGCAGTCACATGTTCTCCTGCAACTTGACCAGTATCTAGCCCAGCGTATCCTGGGAATGTTGGTATGCTCCAAGGATCGTGGTGAGTGCCTCCTGGAGAGTCGGTTCCCTGGGCCTGTCCTCCCCCTGTCGCACAGCAGTCCTCCCAGCTTCTCTGTTGTCCTGTGCCTCTGTCCCCTAAACCGTGTGCCCACTGACACTGACCCCAGGTCCCTGATCGTCCTGTGTTTGTAGGGTGGCCTGGAGTCCCTGTAGTGGTGGACACACTGCTGATTGACGTGTCCTGGGGACAGAGGTATGGGCCCGCTGGGTGGGTGCTGTTGTGGTGTTTCCTGAGGGGG
This sequence comes from Pleurodeles waltl, assembly GCF_031143425.1. NCBI lineage: Eukaryota > Metazoa > Chordata > Amphibia > Caudata > Salamandridae > Pleurodeles > Pleurodeles waltl. Next base: position 1,879,618,432 of record NC_090440.1, on the reverse strand, counting down.
GAGGCTCTGTGGTGGTGTGAGACTGTGGCTAGGTAACCGACTGTCCGGAGATTCCTGATGGGCCAGGTTGGTCATCCAGATCCAGGCGACCAGAGCTGCTGTCATCACTGTGGGCCTCTTCTGTGGGGGGACTGGATGTTGCTGGAACCTCTTCTCCGCTGACATTGGCTTGGATGCCTGTGGGGTTGTATTGCAGTGATATTGTTTCTACGTGTGACATATTGTGCATGGGTGTGTTGCCCTCTATGGTTGTTATTGCCCTGGCAGATTTGCCTTTGTGTGAGTTGTTATTTGGTGGGCTAGGTGATTCTCTCCAGTGTGCATGCAGTGGTGATAGAGGTCCATGCAGGTCTGTGAGGGGTGTCCATGCATTGGTTTTGTATGCAGGGCTTGGTATTGGGATGAGTGGTTTGTGATGGTGGGGTATGTGGGAGGTGGTGGAGTGATGGGAGTGAGGGTAAGGGTGGGGGTTTGTGATGGCATGCAGATGGGGGGGTGATAGTAATAGAGAGTTGACTTACCAGAGTCCAGTCCTCCTCCTACTCCTGCCAGGCCCTCAGGATGCATGATTGCCAAGACTTGCTCCTTCCATGTTGTAAGTTGTGGGGGAGGAGGTGGGGGTCAACCGCCAGTCCTCTGTACTGCGAGCTGATGTCTTGCTGCCACGGAACGTACCTTCCCCTGTAGGTCGTTCCACCTCTTCCTGATGTCATCCCTTGTTCTGGGGTGCTGTTCCATGGCGTTGACCCTGTCCACAATCCTCCGCCATAGCTCCATCTTAATACCAATGGATGTCTGCTGCACCTGTGCTCCAAATAGCTGTGGCTGTACCCGGAAGATTTCCTCCACCATGACCCTTAGCTCCTCCTCAGAGAACCTGGGGTGTCGTTGTGGTGCCATGAGTGTAGTGTGAGTGGCATGGGTGAGGGTGTGGAGGGTGATGTGCTGGGGTGTGTGATGTGAGGTGCGTGGATGGTGTATAATTGATGGTGTTATGTGGCTCTGGTTGTGTGGGTACTCTTGCTGTATCTCTCTCTGGTGGCAATGGAGTGTAGTCGTAAAGGGTTGTGGGTAATGTGGGTGTGTGTTTTATAGTGGTGTGGTTGTGTGGGTGTGGTGTATGTATGGGTGTCAGGTGTGTGTAGTTTGAATTATCCAATGTAGCGTAGTTTTGTATGTGTGTGTGTATATTGAGCGCAGCGGTATGTTCCGCCAATGGTTTACGGTGGTTGAATGTCTGCCGCGGTGGTTCGTGGGTCATAATGTGATGGGTGTAGCTCTGTTGGCGTAATGGTGTGGGTTTTGCTACCGCCAGTTTATCACTGACCTTGAGGCTGGTGGACTTGTATGTGTGGCTGTATAGTGACGGAATGGTATGTGTGTGTCATAATATGGTTGGTGGTTATCCACCGCGGCAGCGTTATGTTGGCGTCAGTCGGTATGATGGTAAGTGGTACTTACCGCCAATGTCATAATGAGGGCCATAGTGTTTAAACAATTATTTACACTAATATACACTTACAAGCTTCATCACAAATACTGATTAAGTGCAGGGATAAATCAAAAATAAGCTGGAGTTTCTGGCACTCCCAGGAATGTCTTAACCGACAATAGTCAGTTCAAACTTGTCAAGAATTACTGATATGAATACCTTCAGTTCTGATGCAATTAAAGTTTGGAGCACCACTAGTAAAAGTGTCCAGAGCAGTGGAACTTTAAGAATCGTTGAACACAAAAAAATGTCTGATTTCCAAGAACATGTTTTTACTTTCAAAGAACTTGTCTTAACTTAAACTTCTCTATGAATTAGTGCTCACTAAACTGAGGATTAAGGATTTAGCCTTGTCTTTAATTCTTCAGCTGGAATCTGGAGGCTGTGGTGCAAGAAGCCAAAGAGGAGATGGAATCGTGGCACTGGATATGAAAACATAGGGAACATCCCAGGAGTTAGGATAACAGGATCAGCAGCATTGCTTGGAAGACTACAGCTGGAGGGTTCAGGGCAACTCAGAAGGTGAGTCCAGGGAAGATGTTTGTGCCAGACAGGAATGAGGCCAAGCCCAGTTTCAGGTTTGGACGTGTTATATATAAACAATGGGAGAGACAGTTCCAGAAAATATGTGGCTCCTGTGGGAGACTGGAAAGTTCCAAAGGACCCCTGGAAGAGAGCATGTGTTAAAATAATGGCTATGACCTTTGCTGACGGCAGGTGCAAGTGACAGTTGGAATCAATTAACCATATCAGACAGAACCAAAGATCATTATGGGTGGTACAGGAGGTTCAAGAGTTCAAGAGCTTTGGGTGGAGGATCATTGGTTGCAGGAGGCCATGAGGTGCCACAGATGAAAGATAACATGAGCCCTGTGCGTAAAGCCCACAGTATACAGGGCTCAAGAGGGGGTTGTGACACATTGAACATCTGTCTGCCCCACTACTTAGCAGTGTTTTCGACAAGCCCTGTGATGCTTACTCCTCAAGGATAGCCTGTGGTTGAGGCATCTTTCCTAAAAAATGAACCCTTTCTGGAAGACTCCTTGATCAGCCCCCTGCCTTCCACTTATCTCAGCACTGCCGTAATTCGTGCTGAACGGCTTTCTGACCTGCCGTTATATAGGGCTTTGGTTCTGGTCCTAGTTGCCTGCATTACATTGAGGTGACCCAACAACTTAGGAGTTCTTTCCATGCATGTCTAAACAGAAGGCCAAGTGACAACTATTCTTCCTGGAGGTTGTTTCTAAATCTAAAATGCAGGCTGCGATGATTGTGAGAGACAAGTTCTATGATACACTGCCCATATACTCTTCTGCTATGGAAATTTGATACATTAAAACGTCTATGGGCTCCATAAATGAAGCAGTGTCCAAAACGGCTTTGGAGGTGAAGTCCCTGCAGTCCGACAAGACTTCCTTCCACCACAGACTGGAAGACAAGAAATCCAGGCTGAATGATAGGGCTGGATAACAGGCCAGAATGGTCATCTGAGACCTGGGCCCTGAAATGCAAGGCACATGGATTTGGAAGACCGGATAGGTGAGATAACTTCTGTATCATGGGTATACCAGACAAATGGAAGGGACCAACATGATAGCGTTCCCCAGCACCTTCATACCACAACTCCTGGAGCCGATGTTCATGGAGCTGATGTTCAGCTCACTGTTGGAAATACATAGAGCACACATGGTCAGGTTTCAGGCTCCTTCTACTTCTCAAACACCCCAACCTATCTTGATGTGACTTTTACAGCATCAGCAGGTATGACAGATTATCCTGGCAGCTAGGAAACATGGCCCCTAACAATGAGAAAACCACCAAATGTTTCTGTTAGTGGATTTCTTTCAGGACACTAACCACAAACATAGACAGTTCATGACACTACAACCCCATCTCTGGCAATGTGAGTGAAACTATGGCCTTATGGAACCAGCTGTGATGCTCATTACAGTCAACAGCAGGAGAAGCACATATAAGAAACCAGAGGACCTGGAACGATTTTTGGATGCCTTGGAAACATAAATGTGGATACTCATGGTCCCACCAATCCTCCTGCGATGTCCCCACAGATCAGCAACCGTCTAGCTACCGACCACTTAACAGATGACTCAGGGGATCTATAATACCAAACAGTAAATACAACCATGATATGGTAGCACTGGACCAAGATCTTAGCTTCTTAAACACCCCGTGGCCCGCAGGTACATAAATGTAGCCCATCATAGGGACCCTGAGAATAAACATCACCAATGTACCTACCTGCACCTGCGCTTGCGCCTGTGATGGGAGACTCCGCGGCCTAAAAGAAATGTACAGAAGCTGATTGTCTCAAATTTACTGCTCTCACAATTCGACTTACATTGGCATTCAACTCGACCCCAGTCCTCTATTTCTTCACAAACCACTTAAGGAAAAGACTGATTTAAAACCATGTATACCTCACAGGTGGGTACAAAGAAGTCATGAGCAGCCATGGCCTTGGTGACATGAACTACAATGGGGAAAGTCTTGCAGATATCTGTGCCTTGAACAGTCTGGTGATAGGCAGTAGTGTATTTCCACACAAAAGAAAATGCAAGGCAATGTGAGTGTCACCAGACCATCAAAAGAGAATCAGATCAACCATTTCTTCATTGCCAAGAAGTACCAGAGGTCTCTGCAGGATGTAAGAGTGATGAGAGGAGCAGATTTTTTGTCAGACCATCACCTTGTCGTGGCCAGGCTACAGCTAAAGCTGAAGAAAGCATGGATGGAACCAATAAACCAACACCACTGATAACATCACCACTCTCTACATCCACAAAAATGGGGTGACTACTCAGTAACAAGTCTCAAGACCTTCAAAAGTTAGAAGATGGCAGAAACCATGTAGAAAATCAATGGAGGAAGATAAAAGAAACAGTGACATCAAACTGCTAAGAGTTATTGGTTCCAATAAACACCAGCATAAATAGTAAATCTCCACTGATACTCTCTGCCAAATTATAAGAGAGAAAGGAAAAGAAAGCTGCAGTCAACACCAGCCAAACAAAAGCAGAAAAAGCGAATACACCAAAACCAACAAGGAAGCAAAGAGAAGCTTAAGAGCAGACAAACATTCATCCATGATCTTTCCACAGAAACCCAGAAAACAGCAATCCATGGAAATTTGAAAGAACTCTATGACATAACAAGGGCATTCTCTGGCTGATACAGCAAGCCAGAAGGACCTGTTAAAGACAAAGCTGAGAAGACAATCATGGGTAACAAAGGCCAACAATGAAGATAGGTGGAATGCTTTCAAGAACTGCAGAACCAGCATATGTCACAGCCACCACCAGACATACAGCCAGCTGACAAAGACTTGCCAATCAACTGCAGCAGGTCAACCAAGGGAGAAATACGGCAAGCTATCAAACATCTGAGAAATGGGAAGGTAGTAGAACCTAACAACATTCCTGCAGAGGCACTGAAGGTAGACACTAAAACAGTAATAAACATGCTGTACACCATATTTGGAAGGATCTGGGAAGAGGTGCCACAAACTGGAAGTAGGGTTATCATATCAAGATTCCTAAAAAAGGAGACCTGAGTAACTGCACAAACTACAGAGGGATAACTCTTCTGTCAACCCCAGGCAAAGTGTTCAACCGAGACATCCTGAAAAGAATGAAGAAACAAGTCGAAACTCAGTTGTGAGACTAGCAAGCTGGCTTCTGCAAAGATAGATCCTACACAGACCAGATTGCAGCACAGAGTATCATCATCATATGAGAAGGCATTCAACAGCATGAACAGAGAGACCCTTTGGAACTATAGTGTGCAAGGTAAATCCATAAGAATCACCAGGCACTCTTATGAGGGAATGACCTGCAAAATAGTCCATGGAGGAGAACTCCCAGAAGCATTCCAGGTGAGGACTGGAGTTCACCAATGTTGTTTGCTCTCACCTTTTCTCTTCCTGCTGGACTTAGACTGGATCATGATCACAGCCACAAGGAGAAGAAATGGGATAAAGTAGGCACATTGGACTCAGCTCAATTACCTGGACTCAGCATCTACAGGGGGAAAACCAAGATCCTGAAGGCTAACACGTCCAACACAACTACAGTCACCACCGCCCTCGCCATCGCCGCCCCCACCATCGCACACAACGAGGACCCAAACATCTCAGAACGCACCTTCCACAAATAGATCGCCGACTGCGCCAACACCATTGCCCCCCTCAAAAAAAAGCAACAACACCCACGCAAAGAGAGCCAGCTGGTTCACCTCCAACTCCAAGAATCGAGAATCACCCGTTGCCTCCTCAAGAAAATCTGGAGAAACACCAAATCCCCAGAAGCCAACAGCAACTTAAGAGCCGCCACCACCGCACACCACCAACTCATCAGAAACACCAGAAAGAAAGCTATACAACACTGAATCTCTTCACAAGCACACAACAGCAAGGAACTCTTCAGCATCATCAAGGAGTTCACCCAACCCAACAGTGAAACAACGGACATCCCGCCCTCACAGGACCTCTGTGACAGACTCAACACCACAAAATCAAGACCATCTACAACAGTTTCAACAAGGACAACCTCCGCTCAGAACCCCGCCTACCAAACCCCGACACCAACAAACCAACAATCTCTACCTTGACACCCCTGTCCACCGAAGGTGCGCTGAAAACAATGAAGTCCATACACTCCATGGCCCCCACGGACCCATGCCCCCATCACATCTTCAACAGAGCTGCAGACAGCATCGCCCCCAAGCTCCACCTCACCATTAACCGCTCACTAGCTGCCACCACCTTCCACAATGACTGGAAACATGCTGAGAACTACTAGCTCCTCAATAAATACTCGGCAGGCCCCACCGATCTCAAAAATCTTCAGGCTCATCTCCCTTCTTCCATTTCCTGCAAAAGTCATTGAAAAAGCAGACAACAGCCAACTCACCACGTTTATTAAAGCCCACAACATCCTCAACATCTCCCAATCTGGATTCAGGTCAAACCACAGCACCGAAACAGACCTCCTGGCCGCAACAGATGACACCTGCTCTCTACTGGACAAGAGAGAGACGGCGGCACTCCTCCTACTAGACCTCTTGGGGGCTTTCAACACAGTTTCCCATCACACTCTGATAAGAAGGCTCCACAAAGCCGGCATCAGAGACAAGGCCCTCGACTGGATCCAATCCTTTGTCTCCAGCAAAACACAACGAGTGAGACTCGCCCCCTTCCTTGCAGATCCCACACCCACCACCTGCGGAGTGCCCCAGGGATCCTCCCTCAGCCCCACGCTGTTCAACGTCTACATGGCCTGCTAGCCACCCTCGTCAGAAGCTATGGAATAAACATCATCTCCCACGCCGACACCCAACTCATCCTCTCTCTCTCCAACGAAACTGACAAGGCCAGACACAACTTCCACAAAGGCATGGAAGCAGTCGCCAACTGGATGAGAACAGCTGCCTTCATCTCAACACAAACAAGACAGAATTACTCATCATGGACCCTCAACCCAACCCATGGAGCGACTCCTGGTGGCCACCCATACTTGAAACCCACCCACCCCCACCAGCCAAGCCTGCAACCTCGGAATCATCATAGACCCCGACCTCAGCATGAACCATCAAATCAACTCAGTCACCTCCACCTGCTTCTGCACCCTCTGCCTCCTACGCAAGACCTTTAAATGGATCCCCCTCTAACATAAAAAGACCATCACACACGTTCTCATCACCAGCAGACTGGACTACGGCAATGAACTCTACACCAAAATCTACTAAAAACTCACCTGCAAATTGCAAAACATCCAAAACGCCGCTGCCAGACTGTTCCTCTACCTACCCCGACACTGCCATATCTCACAACACCTACGTACACTGCACTGGCTCCCCATAGAGGAAAGAATCACTTTCAAGATCCTCCCTCACGCACACAAAGCACTCCATAACACCGGACTAGCCTACCTGAACCAGCGACTCAACTTCCACATACCCCACAGGGCCCTACGCTCAGCCCAGCAGATGCTCCTCCTTCTACCTTGCTGCCACCGCCTGGAACGCTCTACCCATCCACATAAGACAAACTACCTCCCTCCTCAGCTTCACAAAGGAACTGAAGACATGGCTTTTCTAAATCACCTCATCGGTAGATGCTACACGCCCCCCTCCCCCTAGCGCCTTGAGACCCTAACGGGTGAGTAGCTGAGCTTTAAAAACACTGATTGATTGATTGAGTCACGCTGGCAGGTGATGCACTAAAAGGGGTGAAAGGCCTTCAGCAACCTGGCAGTGACATAGACAAGCAGGGTGGCACAGACCAATGTAAAGGCAAGAATCAGCAAAGCAAGGCTGCCTTTATTCAGCTAAAGAAGATCTGGAGCTCCATGGACACAATGCTCCAATCCAAGATCAGGCTTTTTAACACCAACATAAAATTGGTCCTTCTGTATGGAGCAGAGACCTGGAAGACAACAGTGACCACCACCAACAAAGTCAACACCTATCTGAGAAAAATCCTCCAAATTCACTGGTTATACACCATCAGCAACAATGGCCTACGGCAGCAGACTTTCCAGCCCCCTACACATGAAGAAATCATGAAAAGATGCTGGGGGTGGATAGTGTTATGAGGAACAGAGATCCCTAATCACTAATAGAACAAGTAGTAAAGTAGGGGCGTAAATAACACCCATATTTCCTCCAATCAACTGTTAAAGTAACATTTACTGATAAATACAATTAAAAGTTAAAGCCTTGGATTATGGATATGTGATCCCTTGTAATTGATCTATGTATGATATATGTGGGATTCACTCTGACAGTGAGTGCTACTTACATGTGCTGCATACATTTACTCTGCATGCAGCCTTCATCACTTGGGGGTATATTTACAAGCCCATATTGTAGTGCAAAGAGTTACAAAGTGGCGCAACGCACACAAGGATTTTGGCCTCGTTGGGCCAGATTAGCGTAAAACAAATGACGCTAAGGTGGTGCAATGTAGCGCTAGGGGCTTATAAATATGCCCCATGCTTTCTCATATTCCATCACAAGCACCCTTCACAGTTGGTGGAAAACCAAGTTAGGATTGATCTATGGTCTGACTTACTTGAGAACAATGGTAAATCACTACAAGAGGCCAGTCTCAAATTCAGCTACTTGAAGACTCTTCATCAATGGAACTGGTGATCAACTAAACTCCATAAAGCAGACATACATCCCAACTCCAAATGCTGGAATGCTCGGCCTCTGACTGCCATAGCATAGCTATATTATGGGATTGAATGTAGAGCTCTCTTACTTTACTGGAGGCAAATATGGAATTGAGCCTGTGTACGAAATTGGGTTACTAGTTGGCGTGGGGAAACCCTTCTCAGGCGGCAAATACAAATCTTCTTAGGTTGAAGTCACAGCCAGACCCTAAACTAACTTGTGCACAACCCTAGGGTAGCTTAGCACAGAGCAGTCAGGCTTAACTTAGAGGCAATGTGTACTGTATTTGTGCAGCACTTCAAACAGTAACAAAGTGAAAACACACCACAAAAAGAGCCCACAAGAGTTAGAAAAATAGAGTAATTTATAACAAATAAAACAAGACCAAGACAACAAAAATCCAATCAGAAACTGAGATATTTAATTTTTAAGATTTTAGTAAAAATCGATCCAAAAGGCATAACACACCAGTTGTGGATATCTGGTCGACCTGGACAGGGACAAAGTCACAAGTTCAGGCCGATGGCAAGGAGTGCAGGCTGGCTTTCAGGACCCAGTTGGGCCCTCTAAATAGAGTACCTTAAATTCTGGTTTGTGGTGTGTTGCGAGGATCCGCATCGATGTGTTGAGCAGCTGAAGTGATGCATCAGTTCTCAGATGCAGCAAAGCTACAGTGAAGGCCTTGCTGAGCCGTCGTCGAAGATCCCTTAGATGAGGGCTTGCGTTGGAAACTCTGAAGTTGAGGATGCGTTGAGCAGTCGGAGAACTGCATTGGTTTCAAGTAGCTGCGATGCTGAAATGCTGAGTCCAGTGGCGTCATTTAGGCTGCCATTGCAAGAGCTCTGAGGTCCTGCACTGAGGATGCATCACGCCATGACGGTTCTGATGCAGCGAAAGGCTGTGATGCAATGCGAAACTTTGCGGTTGTTCCTATCCACACAACAGCAGCAATGCACCTGTTCTGCTCGGGATTGTGCTGCGCAGCAGAGGAGATGCATCAGTTCCACTGGATCCACAGAGGCTGGCAGAGCACCTTAGGCCCACATCCAAGGGTCCAGAACTGGGGTGGTAGGCTCCCAGATGGCAGAGCCTAGGTGCAGAAGCAAGGTTTTTAGAGCCTTCTGTCCCTGAGGCTCAAGTCAGGATGCCAGCCAACTACACCTTGGAGACAGGCTGGGGATTTGGTGTCAAAAGATATAGATCTAGGCCTTCTCACCTAAGCAATAGGGCAGCAGGCAGAAGGTCATCACAGCAAGGTAGCAGCACAGCAAGGCAGGAATCCAGCAGGGAAGCAGTCTGTCAAAGTGAAAACCCTTCAGCAGCTCAGAAGTTCTTCTTCTTGGTATCCACAGGTCCAGAAGTGTACTGAAGGGTTGGTGTCTGATTTTCAATAATTATACATGGTGCGCTTCCTCTGGAAGATGGGAGAAGCTTCTATAAATTCACTTTGATGTCCCTAGGCATCCTGCTTTCTCTGTTCTGGATCTAGACTAATAACAGGGGGAATGCAGCCGTTTGTGTGGAGGCAGTACACTGCCTTTTCAGGTGTAAGTGGGGCTGTGCCCAGCTCTGTCCTCCCATACTGCCACTGATGGCCCATCCAGGCACACCTAAGCTATCTATCGTGTATGGCTGTCTAGAAGAAACATACAAAGCCCAACTGTCAGCTACAGTCAGTCCTGTAGCCTATAGACAGGCTACATGCACTAAATGGCTAAGGCAGGAAAATGCCAACTTTCTAAAAGTTGTATCTTAAAAATCATAATTTAAAACTTGACTTCATCATGAATTATGATTTCTAACTGCAATTCCAAAGATTCCAATAATGGAGGGGTTCCCTGTTACCATTTGGAAATTACACCTTATTAAATGTAATAAGGTAACTCTAATGTTATCCTATTGGACAGATGGGCCTTGCAGGAGTGAAAAACAAATTTAAGAATTTTCAATACCAGGACATGTAAAGCCTAAAATTGCTTCTCCTCCTTTTAAATAGATTACAACCTGGCCTACAGATCGAAATTTCAGTTTTAAAACGCACACACAGGTAGTAATGGCAGGCCTGACACATATTTACAGGGCTACCTAAGTGGGTGGGCCAATCAGTGCTAAAGGCCCACTAATCGCTTCTAATTTAAAGGCTGTGGACATATGTAGCACCACTTTACTAGGGACTTACAAGTAAATTAAATATGCCAGTTCTATAGTGTTTTAAGGAGAGAATACAAGCACTTTAGCACTGGTTAGCAGTAGTAGAGTGCACAGAGTCCTAAAACCAGCAAAAACAAAATAGGAGGAGGAAGGCAAAAAGTTTGAAGTGACCCCTTGGCCAGGTCCAACACTCTGGAATGAACTGGGGGTGACATCGGCTTTAAAGAGTCACCTAGCTGTACTTCATGAGACCACAGATTTACATTCCTTGCCCCACCACTTTAGCAGTAGCACAAGTAGAAATACTACACCACTGTAAAACTGATCAGCTATTCTCCTAAAACACAAGGCTTGCTGACATGCACACAATATGAAAACCTAATATAGAAAATAAATGTCCAGATGCACAAAAATGAATCCTGACCATTCCTGCATAATGCCAGTAATGACTAGACAGCACCCATTGAAAGACACACACATCCTGACATAACCAGGTCCAAGGCATTTAGGGGCACATGTACTTACCATTCGCAGAATCGGACCGTTTGCAACAGGAAAAAAATATTTTGGTATGTACAGACCCTATTTTGCGATTTGGTAATCTATTTACTGAATCGCAAAATAGGTTTGCGAGTCGCAATTAGGAAGGGGCATTCCCTTCCTAATTGCGAGTCACAGTGCGATGTAGCATTGTTTTGTGACTGTGAATCCGGTCACAAAATAATTGCAGTTAGCATCAGTTTCAAACTGGTGCTAACCCATTCGCAAATTGGAAGGGGTCCCTCTGGGACCCCTTCCCCTTTGTGAATGGCAGCGAAAATATATTTTTAGAGCAGGCAGTGGTCCCACGGATGCACTGAACATCGTACCTTAATGCTGGTTCCTTAGTGATGCTAAGTCCCACATTGAGGATGCATCATGCAGAAGAGGCGATGCAAGGTCTTGATGAGGAGATGTAGCACACAGAGGCAGTTCCAGGGAGCCGTGAAGTGCAATGCAATGTCTTTCTGTGGAGTTTTGGTGCACCACGGCAGTTCAAATGGGCTGCATTGGGTGAGGCAATGTACTTGCATTTAGATGCTTCACCCAACAGCAATTCTGATGGGCTGTGATGGGCAATGTGAAGTCCTTACATTGGAGAAGTCTGCAAAAGCAGAATCAATGCATCGGTTCTGAGGGTGATGTGTCGAGCATCAGATTGTGCTGACTCCACAGATGAGCTGGCAGAATGCCTACAGGCCCTCTTCCAAGGGTCCAGGACTGAGATGGCAGAACTTGGGGTGGGAAGGATTCACAGATGACAAAGCCCTGGTGCTGGGTTTAAGGTGGTTGAAAGCATGTTCTGTCCCTAAGGCTTCTGATCAGGAGGCCAGTCATCTAGCCCTTGGAATCAGTCTAAGATCTTGGGTTTAGAGATGAAGGTCCAGTTATTCTCACCCAAGCAAGAGGGCAGAATACAGCACTTCAGCATGACAGGGCAGCAGTTCTTCTGGGTAGCAGTCCCACAGAGTGGCAATCCTTTCAGCAGCACATCAGTCCTTCTTCCTGGCAGAGTCCACAGGTCCAGAAATGTACTTGAGTGTTGGGTCTAAGGGTCCAGTATTCATACTTGATGCCCACTTTGAGGTAGAGACAACTTCTAGAGGTTTCCACCCCCGCCCGAGATACTGGGAATCTCTTTCCTCCATATACTTGCCCCAGCTTGTCTAGGGGTCAGAAAAGGCTAGTGACATACCCTTTGAGAGAGTGCTCAGGCAGCTCCTTTATGATGAGCAAGTGTGGTAGGTAACAGCTCCTTCCCCTCGTTAACTGAGAGTGTCCCATCCTGCCAACACCCAGCTTCCCTTTGTCTCACTCTCTGGGAGCAATACACAAGGACCAACAGTCAGCTACACCTATACATGTCACACAGGAAGAGGATGCGGGCACCAAGTGGTTAGGACAAGAAAATGCCTACTTTCTAAAGGTACCATTTCCAGAATTGTGACTGAAAATCCAACATTTTCAATGTTTAGATTCTGAATTTGACCTGTATACCTACTACCAATTGGAAGTTACAGCTTATTGAATACAATAAGATAACACCAATGTTATCATATGTAAGAGGCAGGCCTTGCAGTAGGGAAAAATGAATTTAAGAGTTTTTTACTACCAGAACATGTCAAACTTAAAAGTACATGTCCAACATTTTAAATACACTGCACCCTGCCCTCTGTTCTGTTGAGGGCTTACCCTACATGTGCCTTATGTGTATTTAAAAGGATTTTTTTTATTTTGCCAGGTGGACATGGCAGTCTAAAACAGCACACACAATGGCAGAACTGAGACGGATTTAAAAGGCTACCGAAGTGGGTAGCTGTGAGAAATACAGTTGTTTGCTGACTGGAGTGTGATCCCTGTTCAAGCAACAGCCACAATCCCTTGCAGGGTGACCCACAAAAAATCACTAAATTAACCTGTGCTTACCCTAGGTAGCTTGGCACAAAAAGCAGTCAGGCTAATTTCGAGGCAATGTGTGATGTATTTGTGCATACAAACAGAAACAATGTAAAAATACAACATAAGAAAAATCCCACACCAATTTAGAAAAATAAATTACATTTTAAGAAATTGTTTGACACCAAAATGGCAAAAATGCGATCAGTAGAAGCGGGGTTCTGAATTTTAAAAATGTTTTTGTAAAAACTAGCACCTAGGAGATCAAAGCACCAACTGTGGTCATCCCGTCACTTGAGACTGGGTAAAGGTGAAAAAATATGGCTGACCACAATGGAGCACAGTTCAGACACAAGAAGTGGATTTTGCCTGATCAGTGCTTACCTACAGACTTAGATGAATTTCTGAGAAGAGTGTTCTGAGAAAGATAAAGTTTAGCGGGGCAAGGCTGCAGGAGCTTCATCGTCGGATAGCCATGGCTCGAAGTCGCAGTAAAGATTTCTATGTTGGGACTTAGGGGGTCATTCCGACCCTGGCGGTTGACTACCGCCAGGGCCGGGGACCATGGATGCACCGCCAACAGGCTGGCGGTGCATCCATGGGCATTCTGACCGCGGCGGTACAGCCGCGGTCAGAAAGGGAAAACCGGCGGTGTCCCGCCGGTTTCCCGCTGCCCTAGGGAATCCTCCATGGCGGCGCTGCAGGCAGCGCCGCCATGGGGATTCCGACCCCCTTACCGCCAGCCTGGTTCTGGCGGTTTTGACCGCCAGAACCTGGCTGGCGGTAACGGGTGTCGTGGGGCCCCTGGGAGCCCCTGCAGTGCCCATGCCAATACCAATGGCATGGGCACTGCAGGGGCCCCCTAACAGGGCCCCACCAAGATTTTCAGTGTCTGCCAAGCAGACACTGAAAATCGCGACGGGTGCAACTGCACCCATCGCACCCCTTCCACTCCGCCGGCTCCATTCGGAGCCGGCATCCTCATGGAAGGGGGTTTCCCGCTGGGCTGGCGGGCGGCCTTCTGGCTGTCGCCCGCCAGCCCAGCGGGAAACTCAGAATTACTGCGGCGGTCTTTTGACCGCGCAGCGGTATTCTGACGGCGGGACTTTGGCGGGCGGCCTCCGCCGCCCGCCAAAGTCAGAATGACCCCCTGAGTCTCTTCTGAAATAGAAATAGAAAATCTCCAGCGGGAAGAGGCAGAGAGTTGTAGCCAAAGAGAGTTCGACATAGCAGGATACCCCTTTGAAAAAGAACCACTGAAAGGGATTCGTTGCTACACAGAAGAACATAGCAGGAGAAGCCGCAAAGTCAATCTGACCGGCGATGCCCTTGGGCAGATAGGTGAACGGGTTGGTCCTGGTCTTCTTCTGGTTCTCAGAGGAGCTTTAAGCCAATTTTGGATTTTTGATATCTGATCACTTTCAGCACCTCTTTTAAAGGTCCAGGACTGGTGGGGCACTACTTGGAGAATCATGACTCACTCAGCCTGGGTTCAGGTGTGGGTTCAAGTTGAAGGGTACTTTTAGTGTCATTGAGGATCAGATCAGGAGGCAAGCAAACTAGCCCTTTCGAGACATTCTGGGGGTCCTGGGTTCAGTTTGCAAGCCGAGTCCTTTTTCTTTAGGCAAGAGGGCATCAGGGCAGAAAGGCAGAAATCCAACAAGGCAATACTGGATCAGTAGTGTAGCAGAGTGGCAGTCCTTTCAGCAGCACAACAGTCCTTCTTCTTAGAAGAGTATATCCACAGGTCCAGAACTATACTGAAGAGTTGGTGCTTGAGGTTTTCTTTTTGTACTCTGGTGTCCTCCTTCTGGAAGGTAGGAGAAGCTACTAGACAGTGTCTTTGATGTGCACAGAACTTCCTGACTCCCCTGCCCTGGCTCCAAGTTGGCTGCAGTGACAATTTGGAGATGTAAGGCCCTTTGTATGAATGCAGAACACTCCCTATTCCATTCTAAGTGGGGCTGTGCTCAGCTCCACTCCCTCATCCTGCCAGCAGATGGCCTACTGAGGCACACCTATTCACAAAGTCTAACTGTCAGTGACACCCAGTCATGTTACCCAAGACAGGCTACAGGCCTAAAAGAGCTAAAAGTAGGAAAATGCCAACTTTTCAAAATTGTATACAAAAACCAAAATTTACCATTAAATAGGGGTTATCACTACAAATCCAAAAACATCAAACATGACTTAGCTACCTCCTCCCAATTGAAAATTGTAGCTCACTAAATGTAATAAGGAATCTCCAATGTTATTCTATGGTATTGGTTGGCCTCACAGTAGTGAAAAATGTAAAATATAAATATACTTGCCCAATCTTTTAATTACACAGCACGCTGCTGCCTAGGGCCTATTTTAGAGATCATTTATATGTAATAAAACCAGAGTTTAAGACTTACCAAGGGCGTTTTAATGCCAAATTGACATGCCAGTCTAAAACTACATTCAGGCTGCAGTGGCAGGCCTGGGATTTGTTTTAAGGTGCTAATTAAGTGGATGGCACAATAAGTGATGCAGGCCCACTTATTTTATAGGCGCTGGATATATGGTATGCCACTACAAGGGACTTACAAGTAAATTAAGTATGCTAGTTGGGTTTAAGCCAATTTAAACATGGCTTAGGGGAGTGAGCACAAGCAATTTAGCACTGGTTAGCAATGGCAAAGTGCAAAGACCAACAAAAATAAGTGCAGCAAAATTGACGATTAGCAGTAAATCATTTGGGGAAGACCACCCTAATGCTGACAGGTCTACTAGTGATACAATGGGTCCTGCAGGCTCACGAGTAGCATTTAGTTTACAGGGCCAGGGTACATGTAGTACCACTTTACTAGGGACTTACACACAAATTACATGTGCCCATAGGGTGTAAGCCAATTCTACCATGTTGAAAGGTGAGAGTGCAAGCACTTCAACAATGGTTAGTTTTGGGTGTCATCTCTGGCTGCTATCCAGCCACAGTCTATGCGTAAAGAGATGTTTCTCATTGCAGGTTGCACTGAGACTATCTGCAAATTGGGCAGCCCACAAAATGGGCAGAATAAAATAGGAGGTTCTGGCAAATGGCTCTCATCGGCCTCCCTGAAGATGTAATCAGTGATAGCCAAAAGGGCACAACTGACAAAGAAAGTTTCTCACCTAGAACAACCAAAACTGTTGTCCCACCATCCACCCATAGTATTCAACAAATGGCAGTGCTCAAGAAGGTTGGGGAAGTTGGTTCTGCTGAGGATTATTTTCTGGCTCCATGGATGCATTTTCTTTTTCAGAGTTGGGTAGGTGGGAGGATGGGTGGGGGCAGTTATAAAGGGGAAAGGAGGAACCCCAAGCACAACTCTGTTCTTTTGTGTCTTTTTTAATGCTTTGACCTATTGTTTTTATTTACTACTGCTTACACTTGATTATGTAATATGTTTGCTTACATTGGCCTTTCCAAGTGCTAATGATCAAAGTACAGATTCTCAATGTCCTGACATTTCACAGAGGGGTCTTCCTTTCTGTTGGACCTGTTCCTTTTTGAAGGGTTGTCACCAAACTTTTTGCCTTCTTCCTCTTATTTTTTCTGGCCTGTTTTTGTTAGTTTTAGGACTCTGGGCACTTTACCACTGCTAACCAGAGCTAAAGTACATATGCTCTCCGTGTAAAATGTATTGGCGATTGGTTTCCATGATTGGCGTATTTGATTTACTAGTAAGTCCTTAGTAAAGTGCACTGTATGTGCCCAGGGCCTGTAAATCAAATGCTGCTAGTGGGCCTGCAGCATTGATTGTGCCACCCACATGAGTAGCCCTGTAAACATGTCTCAGACCTGACACTGCAGTGTCTGTGTGTGCAGTTTTAAACTGTCATTTCGACCTGGCAAGTGCACCCACTTGCCAGGCCCAAACCTTCCCTTTTAAGTACATATGTCTCCCCTAATGTAGGCTCAAGGCAGCCCCCTGGGCAGGGTGCAGTGTATTTAAGAGGTAGGTAGTGTGTTTTACATGTCCTGATAGTGAAATACTGCTAAATTCATTTTTCACTATTGCAAGGACTATCTCTCCCATAGGGCAACATAGGGATTGTCTTGAAATATCTTTTAAGTGTAATTTCCCATTGGGAGCAGATAGAGATGTGGAGTTTGAGGTCTCTGAACTCACAATTTAAAAATACATCTTTTGGTGAAGTTGTTTTTCAACTGTAAGGTTGAAAATGCCACTTTTAGATAGTGGGCATTTTCTTGCTTAACCATTCTGTGCCTCTGCCTTTCTGTGGAATAGACCTCAGAATGACAGTTGGGCTGCTTGTGAATTCACTCTAGACAGTCCCATAATAGATCCTGATAGATCTTCCTGAGCTATAGTGGTGGGAGGAGCTGAAACTTGCACCGAAATAGGACTGTGCCTGTCCTTACACAATACAGTTTCCAACCTCCCTGAAGTGTGTTTGGAGCCATGGTAGGAAAGGCAGGTTCTTGGGCATTACAAAGACTTATTTTTGAAGTTTGCCTGTTTCAAAGACAGAAATGGGTATAAGTACTGGGCCTCGGGCCTCTGACACCACAAAGATAGAATCTTTCTGGACTGAGGTCATTTTGCCAGGAAGAAGAGTTGGTTGCTGTAGGAGGGACGACTACCACTTTGCCTGTTGCTTTGTTGTGCTGGCCTGCTGCTTGCTGCGTCTGACCTGGGAGTGAAAGGATTGGACTTTGCTGTCTACATCCTGATTGGATTGAGCTGGCCTCCTGTTAAGAAGTATCAGGGATATTAAAGACTTTATCTGCCAGCACCTGGGTTCTCTTGCTGAGAGTCCTGACTTGACAAGTGGGGCCAAATCCAGTTCCTGGGTCTTTGAGAGTGAGTTCTGATGCAACTAAGAAGAAACCAAACACATGGACTCCTGAATGAGGCCAGAACCAGCGTTGCTACCCTGCACCTGAGCCATGGTCCCTGCTGAGTTCATCAACTGTGACCGACATTGCAGGCCTGATGCTGCCACAGCGCCTCCGAAGTCATGCCATAGCGTGAGTAACGAGGGCCGTGTCACAGACGCATATGACACCTGACTCTGCTGCAGCACTGGTGGCCCCGTGGTGTAATCGCGACACCGCAAAGTCGAAGCCTCGCGTGTAGACCTGCTGGATTCATCAACCCAGCTGGATCGTAAGAAACCAACAACTTGCCACAGACGCTGCATCACCTTCCCTGCAACCACAAGAAACCAATGCCTTTCCTCCCCTGCATAGCAATAGGAAACCAGTGCCTCACCTGTCTAGTAGCAGTAAACAACCAACGATGCGCTGGCTCCAGCAACGACTCACCATCTCGACTCTAGGCAACATCTTTGTTTTCTCATTGTTTTCCAAGGTACTGTACCTGGGGTCGGTGCAACTCTGTGACCGGCCCGCACTCCCTCCCAAGTGGCGTTGGACTGTTGGGAACAACTCCATTGAGATGCTGTAATAGCCCCCATTGGAGCTAATGTGTTTTAAAGCACTTTACTATGATTTAGTCTTTTAAAATTTGTATCTCGTATGTTGGATTTGTGTCATTTTCGTCTTGTTTAACTCAGATAAATATTGGCTATTTTTCTAAACTGGAGTCCTTGTGTGATGTTTTCACTGTGTTACTGTGTATGTGTACAAATTATTTACACATTGCCTCTGAGATAAGCCTGACTGCTTGAGCCAAGGGGGTGAGAAGGAGTTTATCTTAGCTGTGTGACTGCCTTAGCCTGACTAGAGTGATGGTCCCTACTTGGACAGCGTGCAAACCACTGCCAACTAGACACCCCATTTCTAACATTGTCTTATACTTGACATGCTCCGCCATCCTTTGAACTCTGCCTCTATGATTAACCACAAAATGATTGCCTGAAATTGTTTCATTAAATGTTAATAGGGCCCACCAACCTGTGGAAAGGAGTGTTCTTGCAAGAAACTAAAATTACAGACAAAGATATAACTACTTTTGATTGTTGCTGGGTAGGGCAGATACTATGTTCTTCTTCCATTAAGAAGAACAGTGTTCTCACAGTCCTAAGTAAGCATCCAACATTTCTGTTCTAGAGACCCACACATGCAAAGACAGAAGATGGATCTTTAATAAAATGGTGAAAGACGGTCAACAACTTTACACACTCATTATTTATGCTCCCAATATCAACGATGTAAAGTTTTGAAATCTTCTCAATGACTTAGTAAATGAAACTCCTAAAGATGCTAAAATTGTTTTGGGGGGAAACTTTCATCTCCCCATGGGTATAACCTTGAACAGACTATCTAGTTCACAAGCCCAGCCTTAACCATCACATAAAATACTTCACAAAATGTGTGCTAGTTTTGCAGTGAAAGATCCTTGAAGACTTCAGCATCCGGTAGAAAGGGATAACATCTTTTTTCCTATCCTCACCAAACTAACTCTAGAATCGGCTATCTTTTAATCACTGATAACATGGTTAGTACCATGGTTAATTCCACAATTCAACCCAGAGTTATCTCTGAACACTCAGCTACTACACCCTTGCATGATTGGTATATGCCTGCTAAAAAAGGCAAAAATGGGGGCTTGGATTCTGAAATCTTACAAAACGATTCAGACTGCGATTATAAATTATTTGAAAGACAATTCCAAGGAAGAGTTCCATCCACAGATACGATAGGATACCTTTAAGGCTACGATCAGAGAAATGTTAATACAAATACAGGCCCAAATGAATAAAGAATAGAATAAACAGCTAGACCTTTTAAAAAATTAGATTAAAACC
Source organism: Pleurodeles waltl (assembly GCF_031143425.1). Taxonomy (NCBI): domain Eukaryota; kingdom Metazoa; phylum Chordata; class Amphibia; order Caudata; family Salamandridae; genus Pleurodeles; species Pleurodeles waltl. The sequence continues at coordinate 1,879,598,415 of NC_090440.1, read as the reverse complement.
CTTGAGACTCAATTTAGATAAGAGGAAGGTAGTGTGATGCAAGACCTCCTAAATATCAAAAAATATAAGTGTGACAAAGTCATAAGCGAGCAAGGGGATCAAAGGGTAACAAAACAAAACTGTACCAACCTTTGCAAAGGTGACAAGGCTGGAAAACACCAGTGCACTCTCTAAAATATAAACATTAAAAAAATCAGGTCATTGCTATCAAAGATAAAAAGGGGAGGTGCATTCTCACACTCAAGAAATTTCTTGTACCTTTTTAGAATACTACAAGGATCTATACGTTGATACATTTGTTGATCCAGAGATAGGACATGTAGCTAAACAACTTACGTTTATGTAAACTCAATGGTGAACAAACTTGTCTCTTGAACAAAGAACTCACTTTAGAAGTATACTTGTTTATCACACACTTCAAAGTATGGGAAAGTGCCAGGCCTAGACTTTCTGATTGCATAGTCCTAGATCTAGATCTTCTACTGGGAAGAGCTAAAAGATCTACTAATGGACCTTCTCACGCAATTTGAGACGTCTGGTGAGATCAAAGGTCCATCAGTTGAAGCAATAATAACTCTTACTCCAAAAGAGGACACATATTTAAATCTACCAAAAAACTACAGTCCTATACCCCTGATTAATGTTGATTGTAGGATTTATGCAAAGGTTCTAGCTAAACGTCTACAATCAGTACTACCCTATCTAATCAGACTGTACCAGGCAGGTATTATGAAAGTCGGTTTAGCGAGTGATAGTATAAGACTACTATGTCACACCATTGAAATAGCTAAACATAAGGCATCTCCGTTATTAACGATAATACATGATGCTGAAAAGACCTTCAGGGGTCTGGAATTCCTATAGCTCAACTCCCAGCACATATTGTGTTTATTTTGTCCTGGGACAAGTGGGCCCAACCCTTTGCTTGCCAGTTTACCATACCACATTAGGGATCAGGGAAGGGCATTGTCTGCAGTCAAGGTATTGTTTGTGTCTATATTTTAATGGTGTCCAAACTTGTATTTATGGTTCATTAATGCAAAGCCTTTATTATTAGGAAAGAAATTTTGAAAGCTCGGACTGCACTGCTGACAGGGGTCCCAGTACAAAAATGTATACACACATATGCAAAGTTTAACAATATAAGGCTACATATAATGCACCCAGTGTGATCCCTGAATAAGTGCAACTATTTGCATAAGCTTGAATACAAGATTGATGAGTTTTTGCTTTCAAATTAAATGTTCACGAAAAATACAACTAGGAAAAAACGTTTTGCTAAAGTACTGTGAAATTTTAGGTACTATTTCTTTGAAGCATCAGCTACTAAAATGTGTTGATGCATGTTAGTATTCCCAAACATTTGCATAATGGAAAACCAGTGCCTCCAGTTTCAACAAGATTATGGAAAACATGAAAATAAACAATCATTGGCCAAGCCAAAAGGTCTGACATTGGCAGTCAGTCTTTTGGTTTTGTCAATGCGTGTCTTGATTTGACATGGTTTATGTAAAACTTTATTGCTGTTGGAGCTGCCAGGCCCTCACCATTATGACAAAACTGGCAAAAAATAGTATTTTTCGGTCTCACAATGCACTCATTGCCACAGTAGTCCCTGGCACTGAACAAAACCACTTTGTGCGCCAGTATGATCCTTGTGAAAGAGGAGAATGCTGTCACTCGCAGTGAAGCCAGTCTGTAGACAGAGAGATAGAATTTTAATGAAAACAATAGGTTTCGGGTAACTTAAGACACAGTTAAGGACCCAATTCTTATAAAAAGGTGACAAAAGTGTGCCCATGATCTATGCCCTTGAATTGGTGCAGATTTACAGCTTTCATGCATTCACAAAATAAACAGAAGTAGGACAAGAAATTGTACTCCTAGAAAATATTTGTGAACTGTATTTTAGCATGAGCAAATATGCATGTGTAGATTTGCTTATGTAAATATCTGTTAAACGCTTACAAGTTCCCCTTTCCCTCCAAATCACTTTTACCCTCTACCATGGAAGATGTTTTAATTCTGCCCTTGTCAGAAATAAGGGGCATATTTATACTCTGACTGCGCCGAATGTGCGTCAAAGTTTTTGACGCACAATCGGCGCAAACCCTGCCCCATATTTATACTTTGACGTCCGACCCCGCGGGCGTCAAAATTCCACCACGTACGTCATTTTTTGGAAGGGGGAACCAGCCTTGCGTTAATTATATGCAAGGTAGGCGTTCCCTTCCAAAAAATGACTTTAAGGCCTTTGCCCCTTATTTATACTCTGGCGTCATTTTGACGCACAGGAGGGGGTGGGCCTTAAAAAACGTTTTTTAACGCCTGGGTCAGGGCAGGCGTTAAGGGACCTGTGGACTCAGAAGGAGCCCAGAGGTGCCCTACTCTGCCCCCAGGGACACCCCCTGCCACCCTCGCCCACCCCAGGAGGACACCCAAGGATGGAGGGACCCATCCCAGGGAAGTTAAGGTAAGTTCGGGTAAGTATTTTTTTCCAATTTTTTTTGTGGCATAGGCGGGCCTGATTTGGGCCCCCCTACATGCCACTATGCCCAATAAGTCCCCTGGGCATGGCCATTGGGCAAGGGGGCATGACTCCTGTCTTTGCTAAGACAGGAGTCATGTCAATGGAGGTTGGGCGTCAAAATAAATGGCGCAAATCCGGTTTGAGGCCTGAATTTTGCCTCAGACCTGACTTGCACCATTTTTTGACGCACAACCCCCATTTTCCCATACGCCGGCGCTGCCTGGTGTGAGTCATTTTTTTTTACGCACACCAGTCCTCAGCGCCGGCTAACGTCATTCCATTAATAAGGCGCCCGCATGTCGCGTTGGAATGGCGTTAGCCGGCGGTAAAATTTTTGACGCACAACTGCGTTGGCGCAGTTGTACGTCAAAAAGTATAAATATGGGCCTAAATGTCCAACCTTTCTCAGTATGGGAAAAGATTGGAGAAGAGCTGGTGAAAAATTCTAAAACATGAAATAGACTCTATAGCAAGGATACTCAAAGTACGGCCCGCAGGCCTCATGCAGCCCCTCTGACCTTAATATGCGGGCCCCAGGGCAACAGGAGCACTGGGAAGCTGTTTGTTGGACTCAGCACTAACAATAAAAATATTGAATAGATACACAATCATTTATTTAAACTTAATTGGTGTTAAAGAAAGGAAGTGATGAGGGGCGTGGCCAAGATGGCGACGTGAAAGGACGCTCTAAAGTGAGCTCCGTCCACAGCCGGCAAAAGATCCTGATAAAGCAAAGAAATCACAGATATTGCACATGAAAACTGCTGCAAATGAGTGCAATAAGGAAAACACAATAAGTAAGACCGAACAACGGAAACCCACGACGCAGTGAGCGCAGACCGGACGACCCGCAAGGGAGCCGAGGCGGCGCCCACACGCGGGCCTACTCGAATCGGGAGGAATCCGACCACCGGAGTGGGATGAGACGGAGGTGAGGAGCGCACGACCCCGAGACATATATCGAGACCCTGACTCGCGCCGCTGCTAACGCCATTACCAACGCCGAGACCGCTTGCGAAACTAGGCCCTGGGCGAGCGGAAACACCTAGCGACGAGGGCTCAAAATTGATTAAACATGGACGTGATCGGCGGGGTGGTACGGAGCAAAGGACCTAAAGGAACGATGGAGGTGAGATCGAGCCCCGGCCACTCAACGCGCTGAAACCCATAGACGACACCGACATCGGTGGACGTGCGTAATAAGCACCAACGCTTAAATCAACCTGATAAATCGGACGAGGCAAGCGGCGCGACGCCACACCACTATAGTTGCGCATTTCTGCAGTTCTACGGCTGACATGGAAAGGCTCACTTATGTGGAAGTTGTCGAGGGGCACGGGCCAGATGTTACAGGATAGACACGGCTGAGAGGGGAACTGGGCGACCTGTGGGGTGACCGCTGCATGCACGCGCAGAGTGGCGGTGATCTCAACCTCATCTAACACCAAAATCGGGACATAGCACCAAACACACAAGCAATCATAACTATAAAATCAAGACCACCGGATAGAGCGACGTTGTTGATCAACGGTCCTGAGACGGGTTTCTACAGCGGAATCTGATACACTTGAACTCAAGGTCAATATAAAAATGGTGAAACCGAAAGCACAGAAAACACAAACTGAAACTGGACCCTCATCAGCCTCAGAAATGGACATAGAACCCCACCCAATGTCCTACACAGAGTAACAGAGACCTTAGCCGCCCACTCCGTGCAAGTGGAAAAGGTACTCCAAGCAATACTTGACACCAAAACATTGTTAGAAGTTAAAATAGACACTGTAGTGGCTGAAGTCAACACGCTTCGAATGGAACAACGAAAACTCACAGAAAGGGTCGCAACAACTGAAATAACCCTTAAATCGACGCAACCAGACATAACAGACCTAAAACAACGGCTTCAACAACAGGAAACTGAAATACTACGCCTAAACAAACGGGCCGACGAGGCGGAAGGACGCTCTCGCAGCAATAATGTGAGATTCCTCGGTTTCCCGGAGAAGATCGAACTTCCAAATGCAGAACTATTCCTGGAACGCTGGCTTAGTGAAAACATATTTACAAATGACCCCCCACCACTATTAATAGTGGAACGAGCACACCGAGTTCCAGGGGGCCCGACACAGATGCAATAAAGACAGGCAAAAACATAGATGCGCAGATCTAGCGTTTATTATCTTTAAACGCCTCATCGCAACACAATGGAAGTCTCCTGGCACCCCGGATATAAACAGATGGTATAAAGACCTAATACACTGGGCCAACGCAGAAAAACATGTATTGGACTCATTAAAAGATATAGGGATTGTAGTAAAAAATGCAGAGACATGGGACACCTTCCTAGAGCAGTTACTCGAAAAGGATGATACCCGCCCACCTTAGAAAAATGTTGCAAGATAACGGCAAATGACTGTAGCAACAAGACACTACAACCGCAAACCATATACAAGTACTCGCAATACTCTTCTAAAAAGAAACACACAAGACTGAAATATAGAACCCCCCAAACCCACACGGACCTCGCCAGCCTAACAAACATCCACAAAGTAACCGTCAACCCCCCCGCCAACGCATCTCCATCACTAGCATCTTTCTCACCTCCCCCCAACCCATTATATATATAACCTTGCCTCCACAGCCCCATTCTGACTTCTTTATCTTTTGTTTTCTTCTTTCCAGGTTTTTCATTACATTTACAATGCTCTTTGAATAAAATGCAATAAAGATTCTAACTGCAAAATATATAGAACAAAATGTATAAAATGATCAGAAGCAAAATAATGGAAAAAAAAAAGAAACTCACAATTGCATACAAAAATACAATGTTTATTAAATCAATGTAAGAGCTGCTAACTGTAAAATTCAATAAAGAGATTTAAAAAAAAAAAAAGAAAGGAAGTGACAAGGGACTCCTGCACTTAACTTTAGAAACGCCTTCTGTTTTTTAAAGACATCTTGCAGCAGAAGTGTAAAACTATGTCAGTCACTTCAAAATTAAAAAGTGTATTTAGTTAACATACAGAACCTTTTCACCCTAGTACAATTTGTTATATCAATACATTGAGATGTATTCATGTAAAAGTAATAGTTTTCAAACATACATTTGTAAACATTAATTCTTCCCCTTACTCTGAGAACACCACCAATAGTAAAATTAAAGAGGGATGTCACTTGTTATGTGCACTTTATGGGTGGCCTGGGTTCCTATCATACATGAACAACATTATGGTTTATTAAATCAAACATAGAAGCAGGTTTTGTGCAGCCCACACCATGCAAGCATGTATTTCGAGGTCTTCTTATATGTGATAATGCAGAAAAAGGAGGGAAAGTGAAGTTAAACAATTGCCTAGAATCACACAATTTGGAAACGTGGGGAAGCCAGGATTAATTCCAGGTTTTCTGGTTTCCCAATGTTCATTTCAGCCACAAGATATACATATATATCTTTTGCTTCTCCTACACCTACCTTGCCACCAAGGCCCCTAGGCACCCCACCCAAGTGTCATTGCCCTGGCATCAATGTGGCCCCAAGGCACATCACAGACCAAACTTTTTGGCCCCTGGGAAAATGTTTGCGAGTACCCATGCTCTATAGTGTATTCCAACCCTAGAACTACCGCTTAACACTACCTCCAGCCCTAGTATGTAGATCTGTGGAAAGGTAACAAAATGTGGGATCTGCTAGAATTCAAACCCTACTATAGTATGGGCCCTGGCATAGTCAGAGGGGCTATTATCATAGCTCTTACAGATTTGGATTGCTGCTATATTTATCGCTGCACTCCATGGCACAAAGGGACAGCTCGATTTTTTAACAGGACAGCATAGACTCGCCCTTGCTGAATAGGACTTAAAAAGTTTTTTTGTCTTTTCTCTTTTTTCTTTTGGAACAGTGTACCTATATAGATATAACAGGTTAATTTGGGAGACAGTGCACTGGACCAATAATCTCCCAGTCCCCACCCTTGTTTAAAAAATAACATCAGAAGATGTCAGCCAAACCAAGAAACACTCACTGCTTGTCTCGGAAGCAAATCTGGATCTCTCGCTGCAGCCCAGACAAACCACAGACGCACCTTGAGACTTCACAGGGAACAAAGACAGTGACTGAATAAATTGACCAGAAAGGTGGTTGCAACAGCCACCCGTAGAGGACAGAAACCACCCTGGCGGGTGAGGAAGATACGCAAATGTGACACTTTCCACCCTTCGCCATAGAAGAGTTCCAGCATCAAATAAAAAACACAGTCTCCATAACAGAAGACTGGTAAGTTTATTCCACAAGAAGAAATACAACTGGAAGGGCAACCAATGAGCCAGCAACTGCTCAGCAATTCAAACCCCACACTCCACAGTCCTACCATGCCAGTTACACCACAACATTCCACATTGCACACTCTCTTCCAAACCAGACCCAACATATAGGTAAGCTGATTAACAAATTCCTATAGATCCGGAAGGAACCACACATCTCAATTAAACAATTAAGACTCCCCTAAGATTTGGGTCATGTCATTTTAGCAGGTTTCAGAAGATTCCAGTTTGCCTTTCAATTGAAATAGGGTGGTTTAAAAATGATGGCTATTTCCCCCTTCCATGGATCACTTAAGAACATATTTTAGTGAAGGAACTATCTTTGCTATCCATCCTCACTATTGACAGAGAAATCCTTGTCTCCAGAATCAGATGATTGCCAATGGTAGAAAAACATTATTAAAACTTTACACCAAACTCTCGGATTTTAAAATAACAAATACCAACATAGTATTCTTATGCTATAATCCAAAATTTATATTGGAAGGAATTCCGCTCAACGCTCAAACATGGAGACTTCTTCTAATCAGGGATCTAAGATCTAAGGAGAACATCTGCATCTTTGCTAACCTTCAACAGATCTATGGTTTGCACAATGCAGATTGTTATAACTTTTTAAAATTATAAGTAGTATTAAACAAACAACATGCCACTACCTCCCATAAACCTAATGTTATGTCTCTAATTGATAATATTAAGGCAGATTGTCAAGTAGTTCCTAAGATCTATAAATTATTGAAACCCTCATACGCCAGCCTATTGAAGTCTCAAAAAACAAAACGGTCAAGTGAATGGTGAAAATAAAACTCTGCAGATATCCCTGCAAAGTTAGAGTCTAACATATGGCATGACGCTTGCTATAAAAAAATCCCCTCAAACTTAGATCAAACCATATTTCTCCTTCTTCAGAGAACATTTCTAATACTTGACAGACTACACGAGTTGGGCCTAATATTGTTCAGCAATTGCTGGACCTGCAAAACACAGACTGGAGATCTTACACACATGATTTTGGACTGCCCTCAACAACGCCTTACATGGTTATAAGCCCTCCCCTTGCAAACGTGGCAGTTGGTTTAAATAAGCATTATTCCCTTTTATTGGACTTGATGTTCATGTTGTCTCACAAAGCAATTTTAAGTAACTGGGAAGGTTTGGTGAATGTCTCATGCCACACATGGTGGGAATGGTTGTGCTATAACAGAGACGCTGAACTTATTTTAGACAGCAACATGCTTGGATCTTGGATCTCAGGAAGCTGTCCTTTTTGGAACAAACTGGATGAATATCTTGAGAATATTCAACCACAGTGAATGTTTATTATACTACCCAAGCCTTACCTATGAATACCCTGCCACATACTTTATCAAATAAACATTACTGCCAAAACATATATATAAACACTAGATGGAGGTTTTGATAACAGGACTGTAAATTTCCTGTATGAGTTGCAAGTAGTATTTTCCTTCTCATTTTTATTTTTCCTCTAGGTAGCATGATACATTATGCTCTCATACATCAGATGCCTACTTAATCAGACTATTTTTGTATTCATCATGTATGCTTCTTTATCTATGAAATGATCACACTGCTCCCCTTTTGGTATGTTTATTTTTTTCTTTGTAGTTCTTTATTTGTATAAAATGTAAATAAAACCTTTCTGGGATAAAAAGAAAGTGCTCAGGAAAAATTATTCAACACCCTGCACTGCAAAATCTTCACGAAATTTCTGAAGATAGCAGTGCCTCCTTCCTCCTCAGTTAAGAGTCTGAATCAATACTCTCCAGTGACCTGAATACACCTTCAATGTATGGGGAAGCGGTCACCATACTCCATTTTGCACCATGCTGAACCAGGGGCATCCAAAACTGGCCCTACTGACTTCAGTACTCAGCCTCATACACACAAAGAGCTCTACTATTGAATGTGCATACAAACATACTCAACGTTAACACAGGATATCAGTGCAATGTTCTGAATATTAACGTTACTTTATAGGGGAAGTCCAGTAAGACAATCTCTCAATGACTAAAATAAGGCATGGCCACCCTATCAATCTTGAAACATGGCATGTGGCTACCACGTTTTATGTGCTCTATGCAGGACAGGGACAGTAGCCCTCTGTCCATTATGATGGCATGCTTGGTGTGCCCCACCAGCTTACAGAGTAGGCCCTGAACCTCGCTTAGTCAGGTGCTGACCAAGGTCAGCATGCACATGATAAATTACATTGATGGCAGGACAAAATTAAAAGTCAGGATTCCATATAAATAGGAGGTCAGGACACACTGAATACCATGCTGACGACATTCCCCTCCAGTTACCACAAAAGGGGCTACACAAGCCAGGTACAACTAATAAAGGGTTACCTGTTTGTGAGTGTGAGAGAAGCATCCATGTGTTCTATGTGCCTATGTCTGTGTGCCCACACTCACTGAATTGCCAATAAAGCCCATCAAGTTTTCATCTATACTTCTGATGAAATGTGCTTAGAAATGCACAATGTGCCAGACATTTAATGAGCACGCCCTTGAGAGTGAGTCCCAAACTCGCTGTAAAGTAGTATTGATATTCAATCCAGTTTTAGCCAATTTTCTGGTCTAGTGTAATGGCTCTTAATAACCTGTCTATGCCTACACAGGGGGTCCGCAACTCCTTAGAAAAAGAAATAATATTAACAAACTCATAAAGTGCTTAAAAATTAAGAAGCAAAATGTAAAGTTGGACACTTTAAAACATTCTCTAAATGTGAAGGGATTTGAAATTGGACGTTAACAATTAAGTTAGTATCATCAGATTGATTTGTGTGAGCAGTGCAAGTGCATCAAGCAGTTATAGATCATTAGTGCCCAAGAGTACATTTAGAAAAGCTCCAATATTCCCATTAAAAATAGACTTTTGATTGTTTTACATTGGTTTGTAAATTAAATAAAATATTTCATCATTTGTGTATTTGTTTGATCAGTGCTTGTTTCTGTATTTTGCTGTCCAAATAATCAAAATGCTTATGCCCGGGTCCCTGACTTCCAGTAATGACCCAGTGGAGCCCCTCGGATTTTAATAATGATTCAGTGGGGGTCCCAGGGTTCCAATAATGATTAAGTGGCAGTCACAGAAGTCAAAAGGTCCGAAAATGCACTATTTCTCACTCATTTACCCAAACATTGTTAGGGAGAGATCCCCCACAGCCCCTGAGAAATTAAATTATAGTTAATTTGTACCAATGTCACTGGCCTAACGTTCTTCAAAATACATAATTTACAGACAATTTCTAGTTGACACCCTGATGCCTATTTGCATTTTCCGTCCAGTTGTGATCATTTTTTATACATTTTATGTTATTTATGCTAAACAATGTCCTCTCAAGGATTCTTGGGATCTCACCAAGACATGTCTTACGACCCACTGTTAGGAACAACTTTATATTTATTTACCAGTTTCTACTAATTCCAGCTTGCATGATGTCAAATTATATTTTTTTTTACAGTAAACGGAAAAGAGGGCACGCAAACACAGCCAAGAGTTTATGCTGTCCTCATTCCACTAGCCAAGGAGTAACAAAATAAACCTTGAACAACCATTTTTTAACCCAAGTGAGGAAGAGAGAGGGACAGAGTCAGGCATGTAGCGGTAGGAACAGAGAGTGGTAGAGAGAGAAGTGAGGTCATGAGAGATGTAGAGAGGAGCTGTGTGATGTGTATTTCAGAGCGGTGAGGTACAGAGGTAGAGAAAGGGTGTAGGTACATAGATATCTAGAGATTGGTAGGGAAAGAGAGAGGTTAAGTACAAGAGGTGAGCTGAAGTAATAAGAGAGATGTGAGACAGAAAGAAAGAACAGTTATAAGATTCTGATATAAATTCTAATCTCTGAAGCTGATACTTAACCACTGGTATAAATGGCTAGATTATCATTACTGTGAGAAAATGCCTCTTTTGTCATGGTTAGCCCCCACTTTTTGCCTGGGGTTTGATGTGGTCTCAGAGTTGTTAGTGCACAGGGCACCTGCTAACCAGGCTCCCTGGGCCAAATCTCTGTCCCAAAATTGTTGTAATGCATTGCACAATTGGTAACACCTTTAGCTGCCACTATAAGTCCCTAGCAAATGGTACTTAGGTACCCAGGGCATGGGATACTAAGGTTAGGCCCGAGGGCAGCAGCACAGATTGGGCCACCCTCATGGGCCATGCATCCAGATACACCCAGCACTGCAGGCTGAGTGTCCTGGTGCAATCCTAAAACACAAACTCGACCTGGCACACAGCCTGTGTGCCCTGTCCACTATGCACTGCATGCAATATAGGCAAGTCAACCCTCTGGTAGGCCTTCTAGTCCTAAGGCAGGATGCACTATACTGTTTGTGAGGGCATAGATGAATGAGCAGTATGCCCCTACTGTGTCCTTGCCAAACCTAGGACACAGTAAATTAACAGAGCAGCCATTTTGAATGCATGTGTTGGACACTGGTCATTATGAGTTTCACAGCTACATGATGGCTACTCTGAATACTCAGAATAATGAACACAAACTGGTACCAGTATTGGAGTTATTGCAAAATGTACTCAGGGACCACTTAGATGTGACCCCTGCAAAGCTAACTAACACTGGCATGGTTGCTGGCCGGTCACAACCAGCATGCCACCATCAGACCAGATTCTGGAACCCTGGGGTGAGAGCCCTTCCTGGATGGAGGTGTTACACCTCCTTCTCAGGAATGCCCTGCTAGTGAGCTTCAAAGGGGTTACCACCTTTGAAACTCAAACCCCATGCCTGCTGCTAGCAACAGATGGCCGCCCCCATTGCAAACCCCCACTTTTGGTGAGAGCAGCAGCGGGCAAACACACAAAGGACAGAAAGAGTGGTCAGCCCCATCTTGCATCACCCATAAGATGTTGCATGCGGGGTAACCCCTCCATTTTGCATGGAAGGAAAATAGCCAATCAGGTGTAGGGAAGTGAGCTCTGCCCACAGAAAGTGGTCATTTAATAAGTGTAACCACCCTAAGGTAGATGACCCATTGGTCACTACTAGGCACTCCCCTAAATGCCCACTAAGTACAGTTTTTAGTGGGCACCTCTAGACCAGAGATTTAGATTCCAAGGACAAAAAGAAGACCGGTAACAAAGAAGACCCAAGGCTCGAGAACTGAACTCCTGCTGCTACAAGAAGAAGGTGCCAAACCCTCCCTGTTGCACCCAGGACTCAACAATCACCGCTGAGAGGTTGCTTGGACATCAGACTGACTCTTCAAACCCCCACAGGACATTCACTATTAAAAAAATCACAGAAGATCTCTCTTCAGAGTGAAGGCATCACTCTCCTGCAACAAAGACCAAAAGACCAGTGAAGTCCAGTTCACTGACCGGCTGCTGGCCAAGGAACCGAACGCCATAGCCAGACCAAATTTCACCCAACAGACCTTGAGGACAAAACCTTTTAAGTGTGCCAAGTTTGGTGACATCCAGTGGCTGTACCATGCAATAACCCCAGGTACTGGTCACTCAACATCGGATACCCAGAAGGACAGTCCATTTCATACTGAAAAAGGACAGGAGGGAGCCCCAGTCGAGGGACTTCAGAAAACTCCAGGACCTCCCACCAGAGTGCCCCTGCTGACCAGCAACCGACCTTCAACACAACTTACCTTCTGCTTCCAATAACACCTTTTCGCACAGCTCCTGGCTCACGATTCACTCTGTACCCAGCCGCCCTGTGCCCTTCACTAAACTTCCATCTGTGCTCTGAGTGTCCCCCACCCCTTGCAACCTCGACATTCGAAGGGGACCCACCGGACTCACCTTAAAGTCCACCTGTGCAGTAGTTTTTCAAGTGGTCCCCGCAGTGGCCTTGCACCAGCTCCAAAGACCTTCTTCTGCTGCTCCCCGAAACGGGGAGCCACCTGAACATCTCCAGGTGATCCCCAGGACCCACCAATGACCTCAACCTACAACTAACAGGAGACATTGGTAAACGCATTGCCTGAATTTATATGCATTTTTCAAAGTATTTCTCCATTGATTCCTATGGTTTGAAATTACACACATATCTGTGAAATTTTCTAAACTTTGAAAATTCATAACTTAAAAGGTACTTACCTGATTTTGATGATTTTGGTCTTAAATATTTTATAAAAATCAGAAGTATTTTTTTGTAAATTGGTCTTGAGTTATTCTTTTGAGTGTGTGTCTTCACTTATTGATACTGTGAGTACAACAAATGCTTCGCACTTCTCCAAGATTAGCCTAAATGCTTGCCCAAGCTACCATAAAAAATTAGAGCACTAGGTGTTCTGGTTTTTACCTCAGTAAACCAACGTGTGGTTGCCCAGACCCTCTGCAAGAGTACAACGTTTTGCACACTACATAGAGGGCCTGCCTCCTACAGTTACTGCTTCCCACAGAAATAGAAAACAGATTGTTTTTATTAATATTAGTAGTAGCTGTTGTAAGAGTAGTGACTGAAATTATACTTACAAGAACAACCATAGTAATAAAAAAATAAATATGCTTTTTTTCACCTTCATAATAATTAATGAACAGTGGTATATTAACAATAAAGACAATGAACAAAACACAACTACCCATGATGCTAACATTTATTAATATGACCATTTTTATTTTATTTTTATTGCCAGACAGAAATAAAAGTGAATTTGTACTGTGCTGGTGGATGAATTTTAGATCCAGTGGCTCCTCCACCGAGTCTTTGGGGGCATTGATGGTGCCACACACATGGTACATTTGTACCACGCTGATTACTAGATATACCCCTGGAGGCAGCCCAAGGCATAAAGGAGCACAAATAGTTCCTTGGAGAAGAGTTGTGGAAAAGGAACCAGTTAGATTTACGGTGAGCAAAAACCACTTTGTCTTTCAGGCCAGGCTAAAAGCCTTCTTGTTACATGCCTAATTCATTATTTATCGAGATTACGCAGGGCTCTGTCAGCATTTCATGGGCTTTCATCTTGTATGTGGTAACTGTATTTGCTTAATGTGCTATTCATTTTGTATATTTTCTGTTGTGATTGTTTTCAAGTTGGTCTTCACGGTATCTGCAGCACTTAAAAACAAGTCGTAGTTGTCTAGTAAGCGTTTTATGAATCATAAATATAATAAATTGATTAATTAATGTTGCTAGTTTGGAGCATGAGTACCCTAGCAGAATGAAATCGCTCAAAGAACATTTTACACACTTCTCTAATGTAGGACCAAACTGAGCATCGTGTACCAAGGGTTGTAGCAGGGTGCAAAGTGCCGAAACAGAAGCATCGAATAACATTCAAATGTTGATATAGATTTTGCACATAGGTAGACGAGTGCAGTTCTGGACTGTTTGGAACAGCTGGAAATCCCCGGTAATGCAGGCAAAGCGAATGTTTGGAGGTGGCGATAAGGCACACGCCTGTTTACACCACCAAAGCTAACCTATGTCTACGAAAGTGACACAAAGTAGCGCGAACGAGCACGGGCAGATTGCGTTGAAAAAGAGCGCAAAATAAAAGCAGGTGCGTGCACTAGACACTATTTAAATAATATAAAAAAATTCAGAAAGTAAAGCTGCCTCATAAAAAAGCGACAAAATATTGTCAGGGGCGTAGCTCGGTCAGTAAAAATGGTGTGGTGAGGGGGTGGGGTGCTAATGACCTTTACATGTTCCAACAATCACGAATGTTAAAATACATTATAGGACAAGCAGGACACACCAGAGGTGCTTAAGGGGCAGCGGAGAGGGAGAGGAATGCGGATTTGAACGTGTACTGAGTTAAAACACATTGTTTTGCGAATCAACCAACATTTGTGAAGTCTTTCCAAACAGAGAGGGACATTGTGCATGTGTGCGTTTTTCTCTGTGTTTAAAAATTCCTGGTGAATTCCAACAGACACCGCACCATATGGACTGAAAGCACCTGTACTCAACTATCTATCACAAAATACATTTATGAGAAGGGTGTAGTACATTAAACACCCTCCCTGAAGCAACGCCCCTGGAGATTGTAACATGCAGAAGGTGTAGGAAAGTGAATGAACAAAGAAAGGTAAGGACTAAGCAGGAGAGTAATAATGCTCCTCCTTGATCAAATTATGTACTCACTTGATCTAACAAGTTTTTCAAATGCAGTATCAGATCATGCTAAATTGCTTGTTCTACTGGCTCCTTCCAGACCACGTGTGCAGAATTTGTAGGGGTCTCTCAAAGTTCACTTTATCCATTACTTCCATTTATGTTTGAGACAATTCTGTCCAGTTTGCTGCCATTGCTTCTGCAACTTTATATTGGGAGTAATTGCGTTGCTGTGATTACATCAGGAGTCGTTATATATCAGGGTAGCTTTTCCTACCTATAATTCTGGTGTCTTTTACATCCCACAAAAGTAAAAAAAAAAGTTTAAATGTATCTATAAATATATATATATATATATATATATATATATATATATATATATATATATATATATATATATATAATTATATAATTACCTAGTGGTGCTTGCCACTAGGTAGTTATAGTGAGGACCTACTGTCTATAGAAAATGTTTTTTTTTTTACTTGCCTATAGCTTTGGGGCCGGTTGATGACGCTTCACAAAATTTTCAAAAAAATTTGCCAGTCACGTCAACTGCTGTCTGGAAAGTTTCAGGGTGATCTGTCAAGCGGGGGCTGAGAAAACAGGAGGGTCCCAATACGCTTTTTCCCCATTCTGTTTCAATTGGGATTTTGAACAGCCATAGCATAGAAACCAATGGACGGAATTACTCAAACTTTGGCAGAAAACTAGGGTCTGTCAGGAAGCCACTTTTTTGTGATCTGTTGTAAATCCGTTCAGTAGTTTTAGAAAATGTAAAGAAAATCCAAATATGCATATAAGAATCCCAGCCTCTCCCGATCTTCTGCAAGGAAGTGTTGGCAGCCATGCTGTGACTCAGTCCCAGAAAAAGGTAATAAAAAAAAGAAAAGGGACCAGGGTATGGACACCCTGACCCCTTAGCTCTGGTGGTGGGGTCCTAGAGAGACCCCTCAGGGCGAAATGTAATTAAATGCAGGTGGCCATACCCCCCAACCTCGTAACCCCAGTGACCACCACCTCTCCACGGCAAATTGTAAAAAATGGAAAGGGGGCCCATTTCGGACCCTCAGGCACTGGGGGACCTTTTCGGACTGACCACCAGCCCCTGGAGACCACCGCCTCCCCAGGGCTATTTTTGTGGGAGGGGGGCCACACAGCCCCCTCGAGGAGCCACACATTGCCTTGGGGAGTGGCACAGCCCAGGGCCAGCTCCTGCTATGTCCTGGGGTGCCCAGCCCTGGGACATACCTGTTTGTTGTGGCTTGGTGGCAGCTTTGACACCTGCCGCCTAGCCACAGCAAACACTCTGCTCCAATAATCGAAGCACTCTGCTTCATCGGAGCAGCTCCTTCTCTGTGACAGCAATGCTGGCTCCCGCTGAAGGCAGGGAGCCTGCTGGGGCCGTGGGGGCTTTAACGCTCCCCAAAAGTCCCTATCATTGAGACTGGCTACCCTGGGGGGCACCCAGGTCACATTAGGCCGGGCCCTGGGGGATGGGGTCTCCTGGGCCAAGATTGGCCTAGGAAGGGGGGCTGCGCAGCCCACCTCTCCCCCCAAAAAAAGATTAGGCCAGGCCTCAGGGGATGGGGTCTTGGGCGAAGATCGGCCTGGGGAGTGGGGCTGTGCGGCCACCCTCCCCCAAAATATTAAATGTTTAGGCCAGGCTCCAGGAGATTGGGTCCTCAGAGTAAGATCGGCCTTGGGAGGGGGGCCGCGTGACCCCCTCCACCCCAAAAAATGTAAAACTTTGGGCCAGGCCCTTGGGATAGGATCATTGGGACTGAAATTGGCTTGGGGCCCATGCAGCCCCCATCCCAAAAAAATTTAAATATTTGCGCTGGGCCACCGGAAATGGGGTCCACAGGGCCGATGGAGGGTTGGGTTGTTATAAGGGTTGGACACAGGGACTGGCCAGGCCCTACGGTCAACCCCTGCTGCGCGAGGCCAAAGGCCATATGCAGCATGGGGTTGGGTGGTTATACATGGACTGAGTGCAGGCCAGGCCCTGCGGCAAACCCAGCTGTGCATGGCCGAAGGTATTTATAACTCGCGCCCCCGTTATGCACACACTTTTCATCCAAAAATTTGCTGCAAATATACATTAAAATTATCAATGATGTTATCAAAGATGTCATGAGTGTCGTAATTTGTGGGGCAATCAGCAGTACATGGCGAGAGCACAAGTTATCGTTACCTTAGGGCACTAGTTATAGTTACTTGAGATAACAATAACTATAACAGGTAAATTTCTATGGTTTTGTATGTTTAAAATGGGAGCCTAACTACAATGCCCCTGTAAACTTTGTTTTTTTAAGTGAATTTGTATGTTTTTTTAGATTCTATTTCCTAACTATAAAGTCCCTGTAACCTTTGTTTTTTTCAGTGAACATGTATAAATTTATATGTATGCATATATATTACACATGCCTTAGGGATGGAAGTTACGAGCACCTTGCGACCCTGTAGCATGCCATATGGTTAACCGTCACACCCAAACCCCAACCATCCACAGGCAAACTGAGGAGTGGGCACAGGAATAATGATCAAGTTTTGGCTTCCACCTTCTTCTAATCCATGACATTTCCAACCACAAGTGTGTTTTTTACAGTGCAGTAAAAAAATATCTGCCCAGCCGATCATAAACATAGAAACAAAATGCACAATATTTTAGTCTAATTTCACAGTTTTTATGACTGGTTCACCAAAATAAGGGATGTTGTTTTACTCTTCAGGATTACAACACACATTCCAGTTGTCCTTGAGCTCATTATAAGTAAGTGTCCTGAGTAAAACTCCTGCATATGTGGCAATCATTTATAGTTTACTTAATGGTTAGGAACAACTAGTTAATTCAGGAATGTGTAATTTCAAACACTTAATTAGATAGGTATGTCAACATCCTTATCTTTTTCACAGTGTGAAACACTCAACTAGATAGGTATATCAGAATCCATATCTTTTTCATACCTGTGAAAGAGAATACAGACAAAAACATAAATGTTAGTGTAAAATTAGACCAAATAACAGTTAGACCAAAAAGGTAAAAGAACCTCTCAGTATAAGAAGAATTATCTACATGTTCTTCTATCCTCTCAAGTAATATCTCTACATAATTTCTAACACAGGAGCTTATTGGACCAGTTATTGCTAATTATTCACTCATATTCATCGTCCCCAGCTTCCAATATGTTGAGTGCCATTATATACCTTGATTCAAGCCTACAAAGAGTCAGCTCTATATTTTGTCATCTTATATTTGGTAGTATGCGGGCAATAACGAAATGCTGTAACATCCGTGTATCACCATCACGTAGATTATGAAAGAGCCTTGCCACTGGATAACTCACATCTTTGTTCCTTATAGCCCTAATGTGCTCTAAAATATGCTTCTGAATTGGAAAAATAGTACTTCCCACATAATTTTTTGTGTCAAGGACAACTCAAAACGTAAACTGCATAACTCGTTTTGCAAGAAAGACTTATAATGATATCCTTTCCTCCCTCGTAAGTGGTCCCTTACATGCGTTACACAATATTCCTATTTGACAGGCTTTACACTTCTGGCATCTACAGAAACTCTTAGATGGTCCCATGTAATTTATCCTTTTTAGAAACATAGCTAAGATTCTTGTCTTCTCCTGTTGATCTGTTTGGTGTAATCGTTACGTACCACATTAAAACGTTTTGAAAAATATATACTCTCCCTGTCTTTTAACCTACTTTGTCCCGCTGAAATTTCCTTGCTTTTCTCTCTTTGATTTCCTTGATTTCCTGTTTGTATTCATCTGGTGTGCATTCTTCTAAAAAAATATCACCTCTTGGTCAATTGATGTGGGCCAGTCCGTTTTCAAATCTCCAATATGTTACGAAACCATAGATCTATCCAGTACTACATATTTGGTCAGGAGTTTTAGCATTTTTGATAATGCCTCTGCATTATTCACTGCCATTCCGATAACATCTGTAGAACTGGATTTTCAGAACTCGAGATAGTGAGAATTCTTCATCCATCTGCCACTCATCTTACTTGCAAGTAGACACATACTTTGACACCATTTTGCCATTTAAGATCTGCGTAGCCTTTCGAATCTCTGCCATTTCTGACAGTATTATTTTAGGCTCATTGTCATCTCGCGCCCCTGTGTAAGTGTTGGTTTGTTAATCAAGTCACTGAATCAAGCGTCAGCTGCTTCCAATATGCTTTTCTCGTGAATGAGTGCCATTATTGTCAAAATATGTCACTCGTGACAGGGAAAAACTTTGGAAAGTCATACAATTTGTTCAACATCGTGAAGGCCTGCCATGTGTAAGATATACACTGCAGAGAACCAGAAAGAACCAAGTAAGCAGATACTTCGAGGACTTAACTTTGAAAATGAAATCATTCGATACTTAGAATTGCTGAACCACAGCACTGTGTTAATATATCTTCTTCCCTGCTCGTGACCATTCACATCTCCTCTCAGTAACTCACAATCCATGATTAGTCAGATGCGGAGCTGCAATGGGAATGAGAGTTCAGATTTGCATCCACTTTTAGCTGTTATTGGCTGGGTTTATTGGCGGTATATACTGTAATGTTGTGGGTCCCAGCCGGACACTACATATATTAGCCAGTTGAGTTTGGTTCAGTGTAGGAAATGGGGTCTCTAGTTAGCAGTCAGTTTGCACTCTGTCCAATCAGAGACCCTCACTCTAGTCAGGGTACAGAGATGCAGAGCTCAGATAACCCCGGCTCACCCCATTGGTAACTTGGCACAAGCAGTCAGGCTTATCTCTGAGGCAATGTGTAAAGTATTTGTACAAGCACACACAGTAACACAGTGAAAACACCACAAAAGCACTCAACACCAGTTTAGAAAAATAGCCAATATTTATCCGACTAAACAAGGCCAAAACTACAAAAATCCAACATACGCAAGCAAAAATACTAATTTTCAAAGATTAAACTTCAATGTAGCGCTTAGAAACACGAATGCCTCAATTTGGTGTTATCACAGTGTTGTGACAGAGTCATTCCCAACAATCCGATGCAACTGGTGCCGGTCACGGAGTCACACATACGCCCAGGTACAGTACCTTTGGTAATGAAGAAACTAGCCTGTGCACAGAGTCGGTGAGGTGAGGTGCTGCTGGATCCGGTGCAGGTCGGTTCTTTATTGCAGAGCAGGGGAGGTGATACAGCGTTGGTGCAAAGCGCCAATTCCTTACGCTCCAGTGGGGTCAATGTCTGGCAGGTCAAAACATGGTGGGGCAACCTCACGGGGTTGCAGTCATGCCGCAGCGCTGCAGGTGCCGCGCGGAGTCCATGACATGACACTCGGAACTCACAAAGTCACAGGACATCAGCGGGGCTGTGGCGGCATCAGGCCTGCGGCGTCACGCGGGATTGTCGCATTTAAGCAGGGACAACAACTTCAGTTAGAGGTGTCGTTGTAGAGTCAGGCAGTGGTGTCAGTCCTGGCGTCGTCCGGAGTCGGTGTAACTGGTTTTTCTTATTTGTCAACCAGCTTTCACTGCCGGGGCCCAGAGACTGGAGTAGGCACCACCTGGCAAGTTAGAAACTACAGCAAGTGAACCCAGAGGCTGGTAGGTGCTGTCCCCGAGACTTCTTAACAGGAGGCAAGCTCAGTCCAAGCTTTTGGAGACACTTCACAAGCAAGACTGCAGAAAGCAGAGTCCAGTCCTTTCCCTCTTCAGCAGCAGGCTAGCACAGCAAAGCAGCAGGCAGAGTGGCAGGTCTTCCTCAAACATCAAACTCTTCCCATTGGCAGAGGTTCCTCTTGATCCAGAAGTAATTTAAAGTCTGGGGTTTTGGGCCCACTACTTATACTCCTTTCTGCCTTTGAAGTAGGTAAACTTCAAAGGAAAGCCTCTGTTGTTCACAAGATCCTGCCTTGTCCAGCCCTGGCCCCAGACACACTCAAGGGATGTGGAGTCTGCATTGTGTGAGGACAGGCATAGCCCTTTCAGGTGTAAGTGTCAGCTCCTCCCGCCCCAGTCTTGGCCAGGAGACTCATCAGGATATTCAGGACACTCCTCAGCTCCTTTTATGTCACTTTCTAAGGGGAATTCACAAACAGCCCAACTGTCAGTCTGACCCAGACGTCGATTCCACAGGCAGGCAGAGGCACAGAATGGTTAAGCAAGAAAATGCCCAGTTTCTAAAAGTGGCATTTTCAAACAGACAAGCTAAAAACCAACTATACCAAAAGATGTATTTTTAAATTGTGAGTTCAGAGACTCCAAACTCCAGATCTCTATCTGCTCTCAATGGGAAACTGTCCTTAAAAGATACTTAAAGGCAATCCCCATGTCAACCTATGGGAGAGATAGGCCTTGCAATACTGGAAACCGAATTTGGCAGTATTTAACTATCAGGTCATGTAAAACACACCAGTACATGTCTTACCCTTTAAATACACTGCACCCTGCCCATGGGGCTACCTAGGGCCTACCTTAAGGGTGACGTACATGTAGTAAAAGGGAAGGTTTGGGCCTGGCAAGTGGGTACACTTGCCAGGTCGAATTGGCATTGCAAAACTGCACACACAGACACTGCCGGGGCAGTTCTGAGACATGTTTACAGGGCTACTCATATGGGTGGCACAATCAGTCCTGCAGACTCACTAGTAGCATTTGATTTACAAGTCCTGGGCACCCTTACTGCACTTTACTAGGGACTTACAAGTAAACCAAATGTGCCAATCATGGAAAACCAATCATCAGTATCCTTTAGAAAGAGAGCACTTGCACTTTAGCACTGGTTAGCAGTGATAAAGTGCCCAGAGTATCAAAACCAGCAAAAATGAATTACAGCACAGGGTCCAAAAACAGGGGGTCAGAAGCAACAAGCACAAGGAAACCAAGCCAAGAGCTGCCAGGTCTAACTCTTGGTTATTCTAATACAGCTCAATCCTGTCTTGGTGGTCAAGAGTTGCTTGGTTCACTGCAACTCCAATCTCCAACAGCCCCACACTCCAGATCAACGGGGTCCACTCTCCTCTCTTTCCAAGCATGGAGTTCAAACGTGGTTACAGTGCTCCATCCCTGATCATGGGTTATTCCCACTAGCTCCTCACAGTTCATCTTCAGGCTCATACCAGTTTGCCTTTTCGTAAATATATGAAACACTGTCCTCAGTCTGTCCCTCTACTCAGAACAGATTCGGCAATCTGGGGGTTTGTTATCAAAACATTAAACACACCTGACAGTAAGCTACAATGAACATCTTGCTGCCCCGGTGCACTCCACATGTGTAACTGTCACACCCACGACAAATCCCAACCATCCACAGTGATACTAAAGATGTGGCACTACGGGACTAGTAATGCTCAAATATTTTCACTGTAAGAACAATAAGGTGAGTGATTACATGCTTGAATCTCATCTACTGGCAATCCCACAGGGCTGCATTCAAGTCTATCGTATTTCACTCTAGACAAAGACCTGCCTTATGCAAATCAGTATGGACCCTAATCCTCATGGGAACAGTCTGTCCTGAACTGCCAAAAGGAGCCCCCTCCTGGAGGGACCACAGCAACTCTAGACCAGCTTTGCCCTACCTAACACTTCAGTCCTGGCTCACTGAAAGTTAGAATTTAAATATCAATGACTCTTTAACTTCAATTACATACAACATGTTTAACAGCTTAGAGTTAGGAAAATCCCTCTTAAACCAAAGAAGAATCTATGATTTTCTCCTGAGTTATCAAACTTAGAACTCGAAATGCACAAGCAGAAAGACAGTGGAGGACATCCTATCAAGCTGGCTTTAAAACTGCATATCTCCTGATGGCTACTGAATACAAAGAAAAGATGGCAGTAACAAGAGATCATAGTAGAAAATGTTGTTTTGGGTGAGGCATGGAGGGATAGAGAAAATGTCATACATAAGAGCACAGCAGACACAAAAATCACACATAAGCAAGCAGAAAACCTGGCATCTATGGACAAGGAGCTTTTCAGTACTAATGTTTGGTTTCGGTATTCCGCAGTGTCAACATAGCGCTTGAAGGTGCCTCAAAGCTTGTGTCTCCCTTCATGGATAGTATACCCTTATGTCCCCATCCAAGTTGACCATGTTTTCGAGTGCCTTGTTGGTAGATCTGTGCATGTCTCTCCACTTCTGCACCTTTCTGAGCGTGTGTTTTCAATGTTCTTTCCATGTCGCCTCCTATGCGTGGAGTTTGTCTTTCATGCTTGAAGGGCAATCATTTAACTCTAAGCATCTTGACACAGAAACAGGTATAACTTCTAATAAGAACTCAACACAACATACCATCTTGTGGTGGGATGGACCACGCACTGGGAAGATGGACGAATACACTACAAAGTTTATGATTGTTCAGGCCTCTGACCAAAACATGGCAACAGCAGCTATAGCACAGGCTTGCCTCACCCTCATAGACCTTTCACAGACAAGGCTGAGAAGCTAAACTTTCTTGGCTACTTCTACAACAAACCTTGGCATACCCACTAAGTCTTGTGTTGGCCTTTTGGCTTTGCCAACACTTGTTTTGTCATTGTTTTTGCACATCTTTACTTTTGGGGAGATGCAGGGCCTTCATCAATCTAAAAAAAAATAGACATTGGCTAAAAGCAAAAAACATTTTATATCTCAAAAAGCTCAGTGGCACTGAAAGGAACTAGTCTGTGTGCAGCTGCGCTCCTTGTGAAAGGGCAGAATTTTGCAGGCTTACAGTGATGTTAGCCAATGGCTGAAGACAGGATAAAATCTGATAACTCCTTGATCTTTGTTGTACCCTACCTAAAACCCTATCTAAAACTCAAATGCTGATAAAGTTCAGCTTGTCTTTTGGATGGGCTGGCAACAACAAAATCAAGTACAGGGCTAATCGATTTGCCCAATGAGGCAGCAGTACCTAGAGAAATGCAAATCTTAGTGTGAAAGAGTAGGAAGCTGTGTAACAGAGAAATGCAGACACAGAAACAATTCAAAGTTAGGATCAAAGGTGTGATAGTGCATCAAGAACCTCTCCTCAAGAACTTCTGAAGGCTCGGACAGCAAACTCCAAAAATTCCAAATGAAAGGGTAATTTAAGGAGGCACGCAATTTCCAAATATCAGCACCACCTGGTTTTAGTAACCGATAACCTTCATTTGGGAGCAGAGAGAAATATCATGTTTGGTGCCCAAGGAATTACAATTTAAAATCCTCTTTAAAGGTAAAGTCATATTTTAAGTCACAATATGAAAATGTCACTTTTAGGAAGTTGACATTTTCTTTATCCTAACTATTTGGTGCCTGCAGCCTGTATCCTGGGTCACATTACTAGGTTGGCATTTGTGTGTTCCTCGGAGATAGCCACACATGCAGAGTTTTAGTGTTTTGAACAATGGGCTATCCAAGCAGGATTGGGTGGCAGAACTGTGCACAAACCCCACTTTCACTTCAAAGACACTGCCTCAGCACACACACAAAGAACTTCACACTAGCCTTTTGTGTCCACCAGACTGCCTGGGACCCAGGGAAAGAGGCAGGAAATTCCAGATTCTTCTGGTGGGGGAAGACTCCAGAAGTTTCTACCATTTCAAAGCTGGCAAAAGGTACAACATTAGGACCCTCACAACCCCTCTTCAGTCTACATCTAGATCTGCAGAAGGACTTTCAGAGGACTCCCCGCAGCCTCTGACCTGCAATGATCTTCAGAGGGCTCCATTGCTGGACCAGGAGGACTGCCTTCTTGCCTCATGACTTCCCTGTGGCCCCAGGGACTACCCTATTGCTTGAGACTTGCTTTGCTGCTTGAACATAGGACTTCCTGAGGGGCGCCAAGGGTTAGTTGTCTGGCCTCCATATCAGAGCCTCAGGGACAGAAAAGGCTACAACCATCTTGAACCTACACTTAGACCCAGTTTGAGTGAGTTCTGACCCTCTAAATGGTACCCTCCTAGACCTGGTCCCTTGGAAGTGGTGTTAAATGTGCTCAGATAGCCCAAATCCAAAACTTGGGACTTTGAAAAATGTGAGCCAAATATTGCTCTGAGAACTGAGAGGCTACTGGGAACCAGCTGCTCACCGATCTGCCCAAAGTTAATCACTAGTCAGCCTGGTTCCTCCTCCTCCGCAAATCCTTTTTGGCGGCTCCTCGCAGAAGGGGTATCCGGACTCGTGGAGCTCTCGTTGGTTACGCCAGCAGCTTTGTCTCACTGGAGACCTTCAGCTTCCAAAAAAGAGACTAAGGGCCTGATTTAGAGTTTGGTGGAGGGAGTTAGTCTGTCACGAGCGTAATGGATATCCCATCTGCCATATTACAATTCCATAATATCATATGGAAATCATAATATGACAGACATTTGTGCCAGAGTAACCTGTCCCCCAAGCCCTAAATCAGGCCCTAAGTCTGAACAAAGAAATCTTCACCACAACCTCGTCCAGTGGCTCCTTGATGAGGACAATGCCTCTTCAGACATCACCAAGTGCCCTTTTCTTTAAAAATTCTTCTAATTGGGTCCAATCCGCTTTGTGTATTCGATCTGCGCTGTCTTGAATGACCAGATGTCCATGATTGGTGCTTTGATCTTTTAGGTGCTATTTTCCACTTAAAAAATCCGTAACTCCGGTTCTACTGAAAGGATTTTTGCGTTTTGGTGTCAAATAATTTACTAAAAAGTATTCTGTTTCTCTAAATTAGTATGGGATTTTTCTAGTGTTGTGTTTTTATTTTATTATTGTTTAAGTGCTGCATAATTACTTTACTCATTGCCTCTAAAGTAAGCCTGACTGCTTTTGTGTCAAGCTACTAGAGGGATAAGCATAGGTTAATTTAGTGACTTTTTTTGGTTCACCATGACAAGGATTGTGCTTGTTGCTTGAGAAGTACTTATATTTCCTCAATCAGCAACCTAATTTCTCACATTTATCTAGCCCTGCAGAAAAGTCATTTAGACCATCCGAGATTGCCTTCAGAGGTACACCTCCTTAAAGGTCTCCTTCATATTCATCATAATGTTTGGAGTGTCAATATGTTTTTTTTGTGCTCAGGCATGGCCCATACCCACTCCAATGACCGAATCCGTAGTTGCCGCATGACTGAGTGGCCACGATTGCCACCAAGGGGTTTCGCTACTTGGGGATCTGTGTCATGGCAGACCCTGATCTATTCTACCATAACAACTTAACACCGCTGTAAGAGAGGCTGAAGAGAGATCAGTATCACTGGAAGACCCTGTCACTTACTATAGGAAAATGGCCCTCTCTGAACGGTCACCTCAAAAGTTTTGCCTTCCTCCTTCTCTTTTTCTGACCTTGTTTTTGTTGGCTTTAGGACTCGGGGCACTTTACCTTCTAACCAGTGCTAAAGTGCATGTGCTCTCTCCCTAAAACATGGTAACATTGGTTCATACCCAATTGGCATATTTAATTTATTTTTAAGTCCCTAGTAAAGTGCAATGCGTATGCCCAGGGCCTGTAAATTAAATGCTACTAGTTGGCCAGCAGCACTGATTGTGCCACTCACATAAATAGCCCCTTAACCATGTCTCAAGTCTGCCATTGTCAGGCCCGTGTGTGCAGTTAAAAGTACTTGCCAAGCCTTAAATTCCCCTTTTGTTACACACAAGTGACCCCTAAGGTAGGTCCTAGGTAACTCATAGGGCACGGTGCTATGTAAGCAAAAAGAAGGACATGTACTTACAAATTTTACACGTCCTTGCAGTGAAAAACTCCTAAAGTTGTTTGTCACTACTGTGAAGGCAGCTCCTCCCCATGGCCATCATTAGAGATTCCCTTATATGCTTTTAAGTGGTAATTATCTGATCTGTAAGGAATAGACTTGTCATATTTGGTATGGTTGGAATGCTAGTAAGAAATCCTACTTACTGGTGCAGTTGGATTCTAAATTACTATTTCAGAAATGCCACTTTTAGAAAGCAGGCATTTCTCTGAACCTACTGCTATCTGTGCCTTACAGCCTGTCTCCTATCCACATCTGGCCTGTGCTGGTTGACAGTTCCCCTTGTGCATTCCATCCAGACAGCCATAAACACAGGACACGGATCTGCATTCATCTGCAAACAGATGGGTTTCTCAGGGCAGGAGGGGTGGAGGGACTCTTTAACACTTCAAAGGCTAGTGGCCTGTCCTCACACAAAGGACTGGTAACCCTCACAGGGCTCCTGGCAGACAGGACTGGGTTGAAAGGTGAACTTGTGCACTTCAAAACCGCTTTTTGACGTTTCCTCCATTCAAAGGCACTTTTGATGCATATATACTGGGTCTGTGACCCCACAAAGTCCGACACTTCTGGACTTGCAACTGCCTGAGGGACTGCCTGGCTGCCCAGAGGACTCATCTAGACTGCTTTGCTGTAAGGACTGCTCTCCTGCTTGTTGCTTCTGGCCCCTGACCCTGCTGGAAGGACTCTGTCTTCCTCCACAAGTGCTCTCGAAGGGCTTCTATTGAGCTTGCCTCCTGTTCTGAAGTCTCATTGCCATAAAGGCTTCACCAAAAAGAAGAAAATCCCTGTGGGTTGAAAAATCAATGCAATGCCTGAAGAAATTAATGCAGCGCTTGCCTGTCGGCAGAAAAATTGGAACATCGCCTCCCGGATCGATGCAGGCCCTGCTCCTTCGTACCAACGCATTCTGGATTTTCATCGCTTCATCCCTGGGCATCAAACTATCCCCGCATCACAGTGAGGAGCCAAGGCTGCATTCCTGAAAATCGACGCATCAACATGCAGGGTGGAAAGAAACAACGCATTGTTTTTGCCGCACCGGAAAATCCAATGCATCGCTTACTTTTCAACGTATCTCCTCATCTGCGGCCTCTTTGTGCCATTATTTTTTAGGCATCCCAGGTACTGTGTGTTAAAATGATACAACCACTAATTCTTAAGGATTGAGACTCACTTAAACCTTTAAAAAGTGATATCTTGACTTGTGCATATTGGACTTTTTTCATTTTGGTCTTATTTTATTCAGCTAAATATTATCTATTTTCTTAAACTGATGTGGAGTACTTTTGTGGTGTTTGCACTGTGTTACCATATGAGTTATTGCACAAATACTTTACACATTGCCTTCTAAGTTCCTCCTAGATGGGTTTGTGCCTAGGAAGGTCACGTCATTTGTGAGAAGGTAGCCTCTTTCTAGCCTTGTTACCCCCACTTTTGGCCTGTTTGTGAGTGTATGTCAGGGTGTTTGTCACTGTTTTCACTGTCTCACTGGGATCCTGGTAGCCAGGCCTCAGTGCTCATAGTGAAAACACTATGTTTTCAGTATGTTTGTTATGTGTCACTGGGATCCTGCTGGTCAGGACCCCAGTGCTCATAGGTTTGTGGCCTATATGTATGTGTCACTGGGACCCTGTCACACAGGGCCCCAGTGCTCATAGGTGTGCATGTATATGTTCCCTGTGTGGTGCCTAACTGTCTCACTGAGGCTCTGCTAACCAGAACCTCAGTGGTTATGCTCTCTCATTACTTTCAAATTGTCACTAACAGGCTAGTGACCATTTTTACAAATTTACATTGGCTTACTGGAACACCCTTATAATTCCCTAGTATATGGTACTGAGGTACCCAGGGTATTGGGGTTCCAGGAGATCCCTATGGGCTGCAGCATTTCTTTTGCCACCCATAGGGAGCTCTGACAATTCTTACACAGGCCTGCCACTGCAGCCTGAGTGAAATAACGTCCACGTTATTTCACAGCCATTTTACACTGCACTTAAGTAACTTATAAGTCACCTATATGTCTAACCTTTACCTGGTAAAGGTTAGGTGCAAAGTTACTTAGTGTGAGGGCACCCTGGCACTAGCCAAGGTGCCCCCACATTGTTCAGAGCCAATTCCCTGAACTTTGTGAGTGCGGGGACACCATTACACGCGTGCACTACATATAGGTCACCACCTATATGTAGCTTCACCATGGTAACTCCGAATATGGCCATGTAACATGTCTATGATCATGGAATTGCCCCCTCTATGCCATCCTGGCATTGTTGGTACAATTCCATGATCCCAGTGGTCTGTAGCACAGACCCTGGTACTGCCAGACTGCCCTTCCTGGGGTTTCTCTGCAGCTGCTGCTGCTGCCAACCCCTCAGACAGGCAGCTGCCCTCCTGGGGTCCAGCCAGGCCTGGCCCAGGATGGCAGAACAAAGAACTTCCTCTGAGAGAGGGTGTGACACCCTCTCCCTTTGGAAAATGGTGTGAAGGCAGGGGAGGAGTAGCCTCCCCCAGACTCTGGAAATGCTTTGTTGGGCACAGATGTGCCCAATTCTGCATAAGCCAGTCTACACCGGTTCAGGGACCCCTTAGCCCCTGCTCTGGCGCGAAACTGGACAAAGGAAAGGGGAGTGACCACTCCCCTGACCTGCACCTCCCCTGGGAGGTGTCCAGAGCTCCTCCAGTGTGCTCCAGACCTCTGCCATCTTGGAAACAGAGGTGCTGCTGACACACTGGACTGCTCTGAGTGGCCAGTGCCACCAGGTGACGTCAGAGACTCCTTGTGATAGGCTCCTTCAGGTGTTAGTAGCCTTTCCTCTCTCCTAGGTAGCCAAACCCTCTTTTCTGGCTATTTAGGGTCTCTGTCTCTGGGGAAACTTTAGATAACGAATGCATGAGCTCAGCCGAGTTCCTCTGCATCTCCCTCTTCACCTTCTGATAAGGAATCGACCGCTGACCGCGCTGGAAGCCTGCAAACCTGCAACATAGTAGCAAAGACGACTACTGCAACTCTGTAACGCTGATCCTGCCGCCTTCTCGACTGTTTTCCTGCTTGTGCATGCTGTGGGGGTAGTCTGCCTCCTCTCTGCATCAGAAGCTCCGAAGAAATCTCCCGTGGGTCGACGGAATCTTCCCCCTGCAACCGCAGGCACCAAAAAGCTGCATTACCGGTCCCTTGGGTCTCCTCTCAGCACGACGAGCGAGGTCCCTCGAATCCAGCGACACCGTCCAAGTGACCCCCACAGTCCAGTGACTCTTCAGCCCAAGTTTGGTGGAGGTAAGTCCTTGCCTCACCTCGCTGGGCTGCATTGCTGGGAACCGCGACTTTGCAAGCTACTCCGGCCCCTGTGCACTTCCGGCGGAAATCCTTTGTGCACAGCCAAGCCTGGGTCCACGGCACTCTAACCTGCATTGCACGACTTTCTAAGTTGGTCTCCAGCGACGTGGGACTCCTTTGTGCAACTTCGGCGAGCACCGTTTCACGCATCCTCGTAGTGCCTGTTTCTGGCACTTCTCCGGGTGCTACCTGCTTCAGTGAGGGCTCTCTGTCTTGCTCGAC
Source organism: Pleurodeles waltl (assembly GCF_031143425.1). Taxonomy (NCBI): domain Eukaryota; kingdom Metazoa; phylum Chordata; class Amphibia; order Caudata; family Salamandridae; genus Pleurodeles; species Pleurodeles waltl. Next base: position 1,879,568,251 of record NC_090440.1, on the reverse strand, counting down.
GTCCCCTCTCTCTTCAGGTCCAATTTGCGACCTCCTGGTCCCTCCTGGGCCCCAGCAGCGTCCAAAAACGCCAAACCCACGATGTTGGCGTCCATCCGGCGGGAAAACACTTCTGCACGACTCTCCAAAGCGTGGGGGATCCATCCTCCAAAGGGGAAGTCTCTAGCCCTTGTCGTTCCTGCAGTATTCACAGTTCTTCAGCCTAGTAAGAGCTTCTTTGCACCAACCGCTGGCATTTCTTGGGCATCTGCCCATCTCCGAGTTGCTTGTGACTTTTGGACTTGGTCCCCTTGTTCCACAGGTACCCTCAGTCAGGAATCCATCGTTGTTGCATTGCTGATTTGTGTTTTCCTTGCATTTCCCCTCTAACACGACTATTTTGTCCTTAGGGGAACTTTAGTGCACTTTGCACTCACTTTTCAGGGTCTTGGGGAGGGTTATTTTTCTAACTCTCACTATTTTCTAATAGTCCCAGCGACCCTCTACAAGGTCACATAGGTTTGGGGTCCATTCGTGGTTCACATTCCACTTTTGGAGTATATGGTTTGTGTTGCCCCTATCCCTATGTTTCCCCATTGCATCCTATTGTAACTATACATTGTTTGCACTGTTTTCTAAGACTATACTGCATATTTTTGCTATTGTGTATATATATCTTGTGTATATTTCCTATCCTCTCACTGAGGGTACACTCTAAGATACTTTGGCATATTGTCATAAAAATAAAGTACCTTTATTTTTAGTATAACTGTGTATTGTGTTTTCTTATGATATTGTGCATATGACACTAAGTGGTACTGTAGTAGCTTCACACGTCTCCTAGTTCAGCCTAAGCTGCTCTGCTAAGCTACCATTATCTATCAGCCTAAGCTGCTAGACACCCTATACACTAATAAGGGATAACTGGGCCTGGTGCAAGGTGCAAGTACCCCTTGGTACTCACTACAAGCCAGTCCAGCCTCCTACATCATTGACATACAAAAACCTGTTTTACAATACACCTGACAACCTACTAAATCAATGGGATAAATGACAACGAGTGGACCGAGGCCCTGGCATCCCCTATGGATGTGGCCCTGTGGGCAGGTTTCCACTAGGCCCATTTAAAGATCCTCCACAGATCATACTATTACCCCAATGACTATTGCCAGGATCGGTACGACAAAAGATGAGTTCTGTCTACGTGGATGTGGACAGACAGGAATGTTTCGTCATATTTTATGGGAATGCCCAATGATACCTAGATTTTGGATGGAATTGGTTGAGTGCCTAGGGGAAGTGGGTGGTAGTAGTATGGAGGTCTCTGCAAAACAGTGCCTTTTAAACATCTGGGGTGAAACTGATGTAGGCCGCATGTAAATAATCTAAATGACGCTGGGCATGGCTGTTGGTAAGAGAAAAATATTGTGATTCTGGGGGGGTTGAAAGGGTCTGCTGCTTTAGGACTGGAAGAGAGATATGGAATGGTGCATGTTGGTCAAGCGAGAAATGTATGGAAGCAGGGGATGTCTTCAACAATGGGGTAAAATACGGAATGATTGTAACACTCATAGGGGTAATCCGTGTAGCAACCTCAAAATGCCAAATGATCATGAAACACTATACAAGGTGGCTATGGTTAATGCCAGCCGAGATGGGAGGAAACGGGAGGGAGGAGATGGACTGGTCACTTGGTGGGAAACTAAGATGTGTGGCAGTGCAAAGTTTTGAAATGTATGTATCACTTGAACTGCCAATAAAAAGAAGAACATCTTCCACCAACTTTACAGTTTGGTCCTGACAGCCATTCAAGTGATTGTCAAAGTTGAGTATTTCATCCTTCCTATGTAGGCGAGACAATGCCAGTCTGAATTTCATTTCAGAGCTTCAAATTATATAATGTATTATGAGCAAGAAAGTCCACGGAAGAAAACTCATGGAAGCCTTCCAAGTGAGAATCGGAGTCTGCCAGAGTTGTTTGCTCTCACCTTTTCTCTTCCTGCTGGCCATAGACTGGATCATGAAGACATTCACATCTACAAAAATAAATGGAATCTAGTGGAGACCTTGGATAAAGCTAGATGACCTGGACTTTGCAGCTGACCTGACTCTACTCTCCCATACCCATCAGCACATGCAAGAGAAGACCAACAAGGTGGCAGCCACTTCAGTACAACTTGGCCTCAACATTCACAAAGAGAAAACAAGATCCTGAAGGCTAACACAGCCGGAATGGCCAGCACAACTGCAGTCACTTCTATAGGTGATGCTCTGAAGGTGTTATGCAGTTCCTACGAATTGAGCATAAACATGTGTATAGGGACTTAGTCATATACCATTGGTGAACCTAGACAAGGTTCCTAGCTAGCTTGCAGTGCACCACCTAAACCCCTAAACACACCAGAATACCAGATGGTAACTACTCAGATTCCCACTAAATCATGGAAACATATCTACCATTTTGTTGTCACTCTGCGTACCCAAGACAAGACACAAGAAAAGATGCAAGGATGTCTTTTAAAAATGAATTGCAACAGATGTATTTTTGTATAAAAAACACAAGCTGTGATTATTAGGCAAATGAGACAAAGCATGGTACCAGCATTACGAAAATGGTGAAAAAGATAAACAGTTTAACCATGGTTTTGGTATTGTGTTGGTACACTTCTATCTGTTACTAACTACACTGTTGAGAGCATAGTGGGAGTACCCTCTGCCATGTCAATTGGGATAGCCCAACTCCCAATACCTGGGCAAGATGTACCAGGAACCAGGAGGCCAGACTGGTGTAGTGCAGGCTATCGTCCCTTGCAGATCAGAGTCAGCAGGGCTGCATCTTAGGCACAGCGCATCATGTTTCTTGATAATCCTTGATGAAGTGCTCCTCTGCTGAATATGTTGCAGAGACAGTCTTTATAGTACAAGCACCGTTTGTGTTGCACTGTGCCAGATGTGCAAAGCCGATGCGATGATACGTCTGCAAGTGAAGAGCTGTCTCCACGGACAATCCAATCCTAGGGCATCATGTTTCATGTTCCTAACCTTGGTCAGAGTATACAGACAGAATGGCAGTAACGCTTACAAAAAACAAGCTGCTTGTACAGTGATTTCTCAGTACGTCATCGTGTGAGTTAATGTAATGTAGTCATGTAAAGAGTCACCATCAGGAAGAAATGCTAGCGTAAAATGTGCATTTAAAATTGGAGGCACAAAGCGGGCCCTATCGTTGATTACCATACACCCCTCTTAGCCATGAGAAACTACCCTCAAACTAAATTAAAGCAGAACAATTAGCCAACAATATGAATACAAAACTAAGGGGGTCATTACAACATTGGCGGTAAAAGCCGCTTACCGCCGTGCAGAAGACCGCCAATACACCGCCGCAGCTGCGGAATTCCGCCACAGATATTATGACCCACATCTAGGAATCCGCCGAAATTCAGACACCCACACAAGTCCGCCACACCAAAGGTCAGTGATAAACTGGCGAAAACAAATCCTCCACCGTCACGCCAACAGAAACACACCCATGCTATTACGACCCACGAATCCACGTGGCAGTCTTTCAACCGCGGTATTCTACTGGAGGTACACACCGCCGCGCTCAAAATACACACACATCTCCAAAACACCGCCACATTGGACAATTAAAAAAACACACACCTGATACACATACAAACACCACTCCCACACACCCAACACAATATAAAACACCCACCCACATCACCCACAAACCCCTACAACCAAAAATTAGAGACAAAGGTGACAGAGAGAGAGCACAGCAATAGACAACCCCACCACACAGAGGCACACAACACCATCACCCACACAACATCCACGCACAAAACACCCCACACCACTACACATCACCACACTCATCACCACATACACCACCCCACACATCACATACACCACCCCATGGCACGCCAAAGACACCCCAGGTTTTCGGAGGAGGAGCTCAGGGTTATGGTGGAGGAAATCGTACGGGTAGAACCACAGCTATTTGGATCACAGGTGCAGCACACCTCTATAGCTAGGAAGATGGAGCTATGGTGAAGAATCGTGGACAGGGTCAATGCAGTGGGACAGCACCCAAGAAATCGGGAGGACATCAGAAAGAGGTGGAGCGACCTATGGGGGAAGGTGCGTTCCATGGTCTCCAGGCACAACATCGCGGTACAGCGGACTGGGGGCGGACCCCCACCTCCTCCCCCACAACTAACAACATGGGAGGAGCAGGTCTTGACCATTATGCATCCTGAGGGCCTCGGAGGAGTCGGTGGAGGAATGGACACTGGTAAGTCAAATCTTAACTATCATATCCCCCACCCTTCCTGCATGCTATCACACACCCCCACCCTCACCCCCTCCCCTATCACTCCAACTCCTCACTAATTTACTAATAACACAAACCACCCATCCCAACACCAAGCCCTGCATGACACAACAAAGCATGGACACCCAGCACTAAAGCATGCCCACTGCACATACCCATAACAACCCCCCAACCATCATCACACAAGCCCCCACACAGGAATGCTAGCACTGGGGTACACGCTCACCCACCCATTGCACACCATGACACACACAGATGCAATAATCATGCTTTTATACGCCTGCAGGACCACTACGTAACATCACCAGACAGGAGGGTCCAGACATCTCTACCCCACCCACTGAAGAGGCCCACAGTGATGACAGCAGCTCTGGCCAACTGAATCCAGATGACCAGCCCGGACCATCGTGGGCCTCGTGACAGTCGGTTCCCCTCGCACAGGCACAGCCCAACACTGACTTTCCACCCTCTGGTAACACCAGCACAGCACCCACCCAGCGGGCCCATACCTCCATACCCAGGACACGTCAATCAGCTGTGTGTCCACCACTACAGGGAACCCAGGATAACCCACCACCCCAACAACAACAGGGACATGGGGGCAGTGGTAGTGGGCACACGGTCCAGGGGACGGAGGCACAGGAACACAGAGGAACTGGGAGGGCTGCTGTGCGACAGGGGGCGGACAGGCCAAGGGTACCCACTCTCCACGAGGCCCTTTCCTCCATCAAGCATACCACCACTCACAGGAGACGATGGCTACGGTCCTGGCCAAGTTTCAGGAGACCCAGCGCCTGCAGGAGGAACAGTATTTGGGCTTCAGGGAGGAGCTCAGAACCATCAGCTCCGCCCTGGGCACCATCGTAGGGGTGCTGAAGGACACACAGAACACCATGAGGGACACTGTGGCACTCCAATGAGCCCCTGACACTAGCCTGGACGATGAACTGCCCACCACCTCAGCCGGCGCTAGTGGACAGGACGCCCCGCCACAGGACCACCACACCAGCACCCCACCCCCTGCAGACGGAGAACCACCCGCAAGCGGTCCCTGAGATCCCTGAACAGGACAGAGCAAGATGGCAAGACCCCCGCCAGGAAATGAGACCACCCGGATTGTCATCCTACTGTCCCACTTTGTTACCCTGTCCATATTGGAACTGCCCCAGCTCCACTTCCTATGCCCATATGGGCAGTGCACCTGTGAGACTAATAGACTGGACTCTGCCATGGACTTTCCTCCACCATCACCCCTCACCATTTTGCCACCCCCTCCAATAATTAGCACTTCAATAAACACCCTTGAACCACAAAACAATCTGGAGTCAGTCTGTGATTTTGAAAATGTGTATTATCTATGACAATGACAAAATCCGTTCGAAAATGTGATGTCAACATACCTATGTCACACATCACAATCCCATGAAGGATACAAGCAGATGACACACTTTGGTAACCACACCTGTGAAACCGTAATGGAATTGTACAACTCAGTTAGCAAATACTGCTTCAAATTGAGAGACAGGATAGAGGTAGAAGTGTGAAAGTAAATGTACTAGTAAAAAAAAAATTCTCACCTGTGTGTCACTGGAAACATTGCTGTATGACAGAGTCCCTGTTGTCTTCTTCCTCTGCTTCCTCCTCATCACTATCCACAGGCTCCACAGCTGCCACAACACCGTCATCTGGACCATCCTGCAGAAAAGGCACCTGGCGTCGCAAAGCAAGATTGTGAAGCATAGAGCAGGCGATGATGATCTGGCACACCTTCCGTGGTGAGTAGAATAGGGAACCACCTTTCATATGCAGGCACCTGAACCTGGCCTTCAGGAGGCCAAAGGTGCGTTCGATCACCCTCCTAGTCCGCCCATGGGCCTCATTGTAGCGTTCCTCTGCGCTGGTCTTCGGATTCCTCACTGGGGTCAATAGCCATGACAGGTTGGGGTAACCAGAGTCCCCTAATAGCCACACCGGTGCCTCTGGAGTTGACCCATCACATAAGGGATGCTGCTATTCTGCAGGATGTAGGCGTCATGCACTGAGCCAGGGAACATAGCATTTACCTGTGAGATGTACTGGTCTGCCAAACATACCATCTGTACATTCATCGAATGATAACTCTTCCGGTTCCTGTACACCTGTTCACTCCTGTGGGGGTGGACCAAAACCACATGGGTCCCATCAATGGCACCTATGATGTTAGGGATATGTCCCAGGGCATAGAAGTCACCTTTAACTGTAGCCAAATCCTCCACCTGAGGGAAAACGATGTAGCTCCTCATGGGTTTCAGCAGGGAAGACAACACTCTTGACAAGACGTTGGAAAACATAGGCTGGGACATCCCTGATGCCATGGCCACTGTTGTTTGAAATGACCCACTTGCTAGGAAATGGAGCACTGATAGCACCTGCACTTGAGGGGGGATTGCTGTGGGATGGCGGATTGGTGACATAAGGTCTGGCTCCAACTGGGTACACAGTTCCTGGATTGTGGCACGGTCAAACCTGTAGGTGATGATTAAATGTCGTTCCTCCATTGTCAACAGGTCCACCAGCGGTCGGTACACCGGAGGATTCCGCCATCTCCTCACATGTCCCATCTGACGGTGCCTAGGAAGGACAACATCGACCACAGAGTCAACCAATTCTGAGGTATGTACCCACAGCTACACAGAACACAACACAAAATACAAAATTGTTGTAAATGAAGCCATATGGGCCCCTGAAATGGCGGATGCCTGACCTCTAAAGTGGGACAATGGGATGTGAGGTAACTGCGCTGGCGTTGTACACCGTCGCGGTAGGCGGTTCTAGACCGCGGCGCAATGCTGCATTGGTTAACATTGGACCCTATGGGTCCCAGGAGCCAATGACGAAGTGCGCCGGCGGTGATGATACGCACCGCCGCGGACGTCACCGCCGCGGACGTGACCGCCATTTTCTATCTGTTCAATCACTCGATACCTGATCTTCGACAGGAGAGGACCTACACTGCAAGTGCTGCTGTGACCTCAGTCTGGAAGAGACAATGTAACGTGTGTGGGGAAAGGGTCCCTGCCTTCACTGCACAGGAGTTGGAGAAGCTCGTGGACGGGGTCCTCCCCCAGTACACGCTACTCTATGGTCCTCCAGACCAACAGGTGAGTACATAGGGTACAAGTTGTATGGGCTATGCCTGGGTGGAGAGGGCTGGATGTAAGTAGGAAGGGGGCAGAGTTCTGCGAGCATGAAGGAGTGTGAATGCATGTGCCACATGGCAAGGGCAGGGATGTGGGCCACTCACTACGACGGTGCAGTTGGTAATGACTTCTCTTCTTCCCCTGTACATGTCATGTAGGTCAGCGCCCACCAGAAGAAGGATATTTGGCGTGCCATCGCCAAGGACGTCCGTCTTCACCAGAGACGGAGCACCCACTGCCGGAAAAGATGGGAGGACATTCGCCGCTGGAGCAAGAAGACGGCGGAGGCTCAGCTGGGTATGGCCTCCCAACGTGGGAGGGGTGCCCGTCGCACCATGACCCCCCTGATGTTCCGGATCCTGGCGGTGCCTACCCTGAGTTGGATGGGCGCATGAGGGCATCACAGCAGACACAAGGGGGTGAGTACACTCACATTCTCATGACTTTGCGTGCAGTGGAGGGGTCTGGGTGGGGGAGGAGGGCTGTGGGTTTCCCTAGGCCAGGGCGAGTTCCGTAGGCTAGGCCCCTCCGTAATGCTGGCCATGTGCCACTCCACCCCACCTCTGTAGAGTGCCAAGTACAGGTATACATGTCCCTGTGTCATCTATGTGGGCAGATGACACTCATAGCTATGTAGGCCATATCCCAGGAACTGCATCTGTAGAGGCCAAGAGCACGGCGTAGTGCAGGGGGCTGCTGTGTCTGTATTGTCCGCCAACGATAGCGGTGAGCCATGCACTCAACCTGTCTTTCTTCTGTTTCCCCACCCCTTTTTGAGCTCTCCCTGTTCTTTTGTGCATCAGCATCATCAGGCGGAGGTACAGGGGCACCGGAGCACGAGGGGGCTGCATCCCACATGGCCATGGAGGGCCACACCACGGACTCGGAATACACCAGTGGGACGGAGGGCGAGGGGAGCTTCACGGCGGTCACCGGATCAGCAACCAGCGACACGGACTCGTCCTCCGATGGGAGCTCCCTTGTGGTGGCGGCAACATCTATGCCCCCCACTTCTACAGGTACAGCCGCCACCCCCCCTACCAGCACCGCCCTCCCAGCAGCCCCTCAGTCTTCGCCCCGTGCCCGCTCATCGAGGAGGGTGGGCATCACCTTCGCCCCAGGCACCTCAGCCCCTGCCCCTGTCCCTGTCACCCCTGCTGCCCTCAGTGAGGAGGCCATTGACCTCCTCAGGTCACTCACTGTTGGGCAGTCTACCATTGTGAATGCCATCCAGGGTGTAGAAAGGGAGTTGCAACACACTAATGCATTCCTGGAGGGCATTCATTCTGGTCAGGCTGCCCATCATCGAACCCTGCTATCTCTGGCCTCAGCACTGATGGCAGCCATTGTCCCTTTGTCTAGCCTCCCCCCTCCAACTTCCTCCACCCAGAGCCAATCCCCTGTACCTCTGCCTATCCCAAGCACACCATCAGACCAGCCTGCACACACATCAACACACAAGGGAAGCTCTGGCAAACATAGGCACCACAAATCCCACAGGCACTCACACAAGCATCACCCACATACAGACACAGCAACATCCACTGCCTCCACTGTTTCTCCCTCCTTGTCATCTCCCTCCTCCCTCCCAGTGTCGTCTACACTCTCACCTGCATGCACTACCACTACAGCCACTAGTACTCGCACCAGAACACCCAGCACCACACCCCGCTCACCTGCACTCACCACCCCCACTACCATTTACACGTCCCCTGTGTCCTCTCCCAGTGTGTCTATGACGCCCCCTCCCAAAGTACACAAACGCGGGCACACACACACACAACATCCATCCACCTCACAACAGCCTCCAGAACATGCACCTGCACCCAAAGCATCAAAAGTTACACCTCCTACAACCACCTCCTCTTCCTCCACTCCCAGACCCCCTCCAGCTACCCGTCCCAGTGTTCGTCAGAAACTTTTCCTGAGCAACCTTGACCTCTGTCTCACCACCCCCCCCTCCAATTCATAGGTCCCGTACTAGCACCTCAGCCCAAAAAAAGTCTGGTACCAGTGGTGCCTGTTAGAGGTATGTGGAGTGCACCGGGCACCAGGGCAGCCAGTGTGACACAGAGCCAAAGCACTGCCAGTCCACCCCCTCTGAAGCACCAGAAGTTGGACAGTGCCCGGCGGGAGAGGGTGAAGACTCCTGCCGGCAAAGCCGCTCACAAGGGTCCCGGGGGGAGTGTCGAGTCAGCTGTGACTCCTTCCAAGGTGGGGAAGGGGCAGAAGAAGTCTCCAAAGTCTGGGAAGAGCAGCACGGCGGAGAAGGCCGGCATCCTCCCCGCTGCCCAGGACGTCACCACCAGCCCCATCGTCACTGGTCCGGAGACCACCGCCAGAGTCAGTGCCCAGGCGGGCAGCACAATCGTCACTGGTCAGGAGACCACGGCCAGAGTCAGTGCCCATGAGGGCAGCACAATCGTCACTGGTCAGGAGACTACTGCCAGAGTCAGTGCCCATGAGGGCAGCACAATCGTCACTGGTCAGGAGACCACCGCCAGAGTCAGTGCCCAGGAAGGCCCCGGCAGCCACAGCCCCGCTGGGCAATGAGGGACTGCCATGGCACACACCGCTGCGCAGGTCAGAGACAGCAAAGTCAAGCCCCGCTGAACAGGGCAAGCACCGCTGAACAGGGCAAAGACCGCTGAACAGGGCAAAGACCGCCATGGCAAGCACAGCTGAACAGGACAAGCACCGCTGAACAGGGCAAAGACCGCTGAACAGGGCAAAGACCGCTGAACAGGGTAAAGACCGCCATGGCAAGCACCGCTGAACAGGGCAAGCACCGCTGAACAGGGCAAAGACCGCCATGGCAAGCACCGCTGAACAGGGCAAGCTCGGCCCACTCAAGCATCGTTTGCCCATGTGCGGCAGGGGCAGTGATGGAACTGGGACCGTCACGGGGAGCGTGATGAACTCTGGGCACCAGTCCCCCTCCAGAACCAGTGGAGAACAGCATCCACTACCTGAGTCCTTAACAGGATGAAGCACTCTGGGCACCAGTCCCCCTCCAGAACCAGTGGAGAACAGCATCCACTACCTGAGTCCTTAACAGGATGAAGCACTCTGGGCACCAGTCCCCCTCCAGAACCAGTGGAGAACAGCATCCACTACCTGAGTCCTTAACAGGATGAAGCTCTCTGGGCACCAGTCCCCCTCCAGAACCAGTGGAGACTGTTATCCACTTGAGAGACTGTGGCTTTGCACTCCCCAGGATGGTACAGTGGGCAAACCACCCACTGAAAAGACTTGTGAGACTGTGGTTTTGCACTCCCCAGGATAGAGCAGTGGGCAAACCACCCACTGCAAAGACTTGTGAGACTGTGGCTTTGCTCTCCCCAGGATGGTCCGGTGGGCAAACCACCCACTGCAAAGACTTGTGAGACTGTGGCTTTGCACTCCCCAGGATAGAGCAGTGGGCAAACCACCCACTGCAAAGACTTGTGAGACTGTGGCTTTGCACTCCCCAGGATGGTCCAGTGGGCAAACCACCCACTGCAAAGACTTGTGAGACTGTGGCTTTGCACTCCCCAGGATAGAGCAGTGGGCAAACCACCCACTGCAAAGACTTGTGGGACTGTGGCTTTGCACTCCCCAGGATACATCAATGGGCATGGAGCCCCGTCGTGGACCTGGCGTGGTGCTGTCATCCGGCTGAGGTGCCCCCCCTTCCCTTCCCCCTGAGGTGCCTGTTGTATTTCTATCTGATGCCCCTGGAGTGTTCTCTCCGTTTCTGGACAGGTATCGTGTGTGGGCCTCGCCCATGCATTTTGGGCCCAGTGGTCCACGGACATTGAAATGTGCATACCTGCAATACTAATAGTGATGTATATATTTGGAATGTGTATATATTTATGTATATATGAGATTACTGTATTTTGATACATTACAATGGTTGTACTGACTTCCTTTTTGTCTTTGCATTCTTCCGGGGGGGTTGTGGGTTGTTACTGTGATGTTTGGAAATGCATTGGTGTGTGTGTTGAAGTGTGCGAGGGTCGGGGTGGGGGTGGGGGTGTTGCGTGTGTGTGTCCCTGACTTTTGCCTCCCCCATCCCCTATGTCGTAGGTGCAGTACTCACCGTTGTCTTCGGCGCCGCCGTTGCTGATGTTCGTAGAGGAGCAGGAAGACAATTGCAGGGAGTATTTGGAGTTCCGGCTCCATGGTGCCCTCCTTCCTCGTGGAGTGTGTTAAGGTGAGCATTTTCCCATTGCAAAAGCTGTTTCCGCCGTGTTTTTATCCACGGTGAATCCGCCCCGGAAAAGGTGGCGGATTGGCCTGTTGTAATACTGTGGGCGGTACTTTGTCTTCCGCCTGTCTGTTGGCGGTGACCGCCGCGCTGCTTGTCTGTACCGCCGTGGCGGTCGGAGTGTTAAAGTGGCTGTCTATGGTGGCGGTTTCCGCCACGGTCATAATTCCCTTTTTTGTTCCGCCGGCCTGTTTGCGGTATTACCGCCGCTTTAACACCGTCCGCCAGGGTTGTAATGACCCCCTAAATTTGTATAAAATGTTAATATGCACTTCAGTAATAAAAGCAAATGAACGCCTTGTTAAAAATATGGCAATTAAAAAGGTAATAAAACTAATAAATAACATTTTGCGTCAAAACACAGGGTTGAATCAAAGTCTAGGAGGCTCCCCACATATTTCCATGTCTATAGTCAATGAGGTCCAGGAAGGAACCCGTAAACACGGACAACAGATGGCCTGAGAAGCAAATTTCCAGTGAACAGTAGTGGGAACCGCCAGAAGACCGTACCGCGGTCAAAAGACCGCGGCGGTCATTCTGGGTTTCCCACTGGGCTGGCGGGCGACCGCCGAAAGTCCGCCCGCCAGCCCAGCGGGAAACACCCTTCCCACTGAGCCGGCGGAGTGGGAAGGTGCGACGGGTGCAGTTGCACCCGTCGCGAATTTCAGTGTCTGCAAAGCAGACACTGAAATTCTTCGTGGGGCCCTCTTACGGGGGCCCCGCGGCACCTCCTACCGCCATCCTGTTCCTGGCGGGAGACCCGCCAGGAACAGGATGGCGGTAGGGGGTGTCAGAATCCCCATGGCGGCGGAGCGCGCTCCGCCGCCATGGAGGATTCTCAAGGGCAGCGGGAAGTCGGCGGTACACCGCCGACTTTCCGTTTCTGGCCGCGGCTGAACCGCCGCGGTCAGAATGCCCAGCGGTGCACCGCCAGCCTGTTGGCGGTGCTACCGCCGACCTCCGCCATGGCGGTAATTACCGCCAGGGTCAGAATGACCCCCATAGTCTTATGCTGAGAACAAGACAGCCAATGGTGTATATGCAAGGTTAGAGCCAGATTCCAGGAACCTAGGAGCCGAAGCATCCATATCAACTGGAACAGATGGCTCATAGTATGCATTCAGTACCAATGGCAGCCTCATGGGACAACAATGAAATTGGGTCCTCAACGAACTCACATGCAGATTCATATCCACACATTGAACCAATTGTGTAGCCAGACACAGGTCCAGTGCACTCTTGAAAGGGCACAGCAGACACATGAACACAGGCTGCACACACTGTAACCACACAACTTTAAATAACAAAGACCAGTTCATGTTCAATTCCTAAAGGAAGGTCTCTGAAATACTGTATCATGTGTTTGCGACACAGAAGGACGCGTGGCAGATTCATCACTATTTGGCCTTGTGGTGGATCATCCATTGTGGAGCAGAAAAAAAGGACTAAATTAGCAATGACTACGAATAATACAATCAGGATGCCTCCAAAAACACTGGAAACCAAAGAGTGCAGCAAGGACGGTGTCACTTCAAATACGGTCTTTAATGTGCTCACAAGGCCAGAGCCTATCACTTCAAAAAAGGGTACCTCACCCGAGGTATTAGATACAATAAATATTCAGTGAATAAGTTCACCAAAATGCTGTGGCAAGTTAGTGCGCAAGAGAGACTGGACTTCAGCAGAAAACCTTACAACTTGGAGATTAGAAGATGTTAAAAAACGTCCTTCTGAAACAATAAGGCTTTCATTCAGCTCAGCTTATCAAATTTCACATTAAAAATGGTGATGGAAGGCCATATAATAATTTCCATAACCATGTGTGTGAGTGGAAATAACACATTGCTACAGCAGGTCATGTCCATGGAGACTGTCACCACATGTGGGACACCTGGAGGCATCCCACAGCAACCTTGGTTGTTTAGAACCAAATAACGTCCATTTGAGAGCAATCGGAATATTGGGCAAATCAAGGGGAGACCTCTGAGCCTTTCAGATGACAGGTTATGTTAGCCATAGTCATTACAAGCACCATGCATTATCTCTTTACAAAGTAATGAATGACCCATAGAAGTTTCATGTTCCTTTTCACTATGGAAGACTTCAGTTTCCCCATGCACACACACTTGCAATCGAAAGGCAAAACCCAGGACTTGTGAACAAAACTATCTCTCACAGCTTCATATCTGCCTACTTGACAATGTTTCAAACAAGATGTAAATTGAAATGTAGAGACTGGTAAGGAGCTAAAGCCAAGAATTAACCATATGGCAGAAGGTGTTACAGCTACTGAAAAGGGTAATTTCCCTATTGTATGAGTTACATCCTTTATCGCCATGAGTCTCCTCTGTAAGCTTGTTAAATGGCAAAAACAACTCTGTTGTGTTCAGATATCTTCATGGTACATGGTTTGATTACAAAACCTGCAATGTCCAACTCAATTCCATAATCAATCTCAGCTGGTTCTGTCCATGTTGTAACAAACACAAGTAATTTTATATGATAATGAATGCAGATGGCACAGTGCTATTCAAAGAATAAATGTTAGTTGACAGAGTTGTTACATCATTGTCCACAACAGCTAACCCTTTCTCTACATTTCCTTTATCAATCTGTCTTAATCATTCAGCAGTGTCTTTCTGGGTAATTTTCGAAATCTCAATATATATATCATAGAGGAAGCATTTTTGACATGGTGATCTAGGACTTAACATACAATCTTGTAAATCCATATCATCGGGAAGGAGCGTTAGGTGTTCCTGAACTGTAGCTAACATGGAATGTTGTAACCATTGCTGGCACAATTTCCCTATGCTATAGGTAGTAACTATGCTTGAATGCTGTGATTGTAAGTACTCGGGGTCTGGTCTGCTAGCTCTAAAACCCGAAGTGGAATTTACCAACTGTGCATGACAACAATTAGTGCCTACTGGCCACACTAACCACATATCTAGACCTGAAATAGAAGAATTATATGTAGCATCTGAATTGTGTCATTTAATTGTTCTTCAGTGAAGTTTCCTAAATGTTGCCAATTGTCAAAACATGCAATGGAGGTAATGGTAGGTGTATTAATTTCTTTAGTATTTGCTAGACCCATGCAAGTTGTCTGTTGCACTGTTTTGTTCAGGAACATCATTTCTCTAGGTATGCGACAGGCTATAAACAAAGCATGAATGCCCTGTACTTGCCTATGATGTGTTCCCCAAATCGATTTCAAATCAATATTATCCTTCCAATATTCATAAGCGTTAGGGTCAGTTGGTATATAAACAAATCTGAATAAATCAACTTAGAATGTGTTAGCATGTTTTTCTTCTCTGGGGAAGGGGTAAGCTTATAACAATATGAACTCAGGTCTAAGGGCTGTATCCTGAAAAGTATATAAGCTTTCACATGGGGCATCTGGTGGTGCCGGGAATTCTTCCCATCATGTGTAGTTACAAAATGCATGTGTAGGACTAGCTCTATGTAAATAATGATGAGCATAATGACAAAACATTTCACCATAATTAGAAGAATTCAAATACAAATCTTCAGCTTCAAATACAGAATAGCTTTCCAGTTCAGAGTGTGTTCACTTCGCATTCATCAAGGAGAGCACCAGGAACGTCAGTGTCGTCCATAGATAACATGTAGACGTATGATATTTGTAAAGTTTATGTAGGACCAAAAATATCAAACGGGACCTTATCCCACACAACGCCATCAGTCACACAAATGCAGAAATGTTCACAAAGGACAGGTCTCTTTGCAGGAAGAATGGGACTTTAACACCTCAGCTGCCAGTTCAGGATCAATGTGTTCTGGAAGGTAATGTCCATTCCAAATTAGGAAGAAAACTGTAACAAATCCAATCCAAATGCAGAGGGAAACCAGTGAAATGGCAATCCAAATATAGGACCAAGGAGAAATCAAATAAGTCTCTTTCAGCCAGAGAAGAAAAACACAAACTCTTTTAGTCAGACAAGAAAACACATACTTAGGTGGTCATTACAACCCTGGCGGACAGTGTTAAAGCGGCGGTAAAACCGCCAATAGGCCGGCTGTAAAAAAAATTGCAATTACGACGTGGCGGAAACCGCCAACAAAGACAGCCACTTTAACACTCCGACCGCCACGGCGGTACAAACAAACAGCGCAGCGGTCACCACCAACAGACAGGCGGAAGACAATGTACCACCCACAGTATTATGACAGGCCAATCCGCCACCTTTTCCGGGGCGGATCCACCGCGGATAAAAACACAGCGGAAACAGGAATTTCGAAGGGAAAAAGCTCACCTCTACACACCCCACGAGGAACGGGGACACCATGGAACCGTAACTCCAAATTCTCCCTGCGATAGTCTTCCTGCTCCTCTACCAGGAGCACGAACACCGGCAGCGAAGACCACGGTGAGTACTGCACCTACGACACAGGGGAGGGGGAGGCAAAAAACAAGGCCACACACAGGCAACACCCAAGATCTCACCCACTACAACACACACAAATGCAGATCAATACATCACAGTTACACCCCCCAAACCCTCCGGAAGAATGTAAAGACAATAGAAAATTAGTGTAACCATTGTAATATATTAAAAACAAGTAGGCAGAAATATATATATTGCAGTGCCCCTGCCGCTCATGGGCTAGCGGTACTTGAGATGGCGTGCCCTGTTCAGCGGTGCTTGAGATGGCGGTGCCCTGTTCAGCGGTGCTTGAGATGGCAGTGCCCTGTTCAGCGGTGCTTGAGATGGCGGTGCCCTGTTCAGCGGTGCTTCAGATGGCGGTCTCCATTGCAGGGTCTCAGCTGCTGGTGGTCCTTCATGGCCAAGCGGGGCTGGTGCTGGCGGTCCTTCGTGGCCCAGCTGGGCATGTGCTGGCGGTGGCCTCCGGGGCAGCTGCGCTGGTGCTGGCGTGGCCTCCTGGGCAGCTGGGCTGGTGCTGGCGGTGGCCCCCTGGGCAGCTGGGTTTGTGCTGGCGCTGGCCTCCTGGGCAGCTGGGCTGGTGCTGGCGGTGGCCTCCTAGGCAGCTGGGCTGGTGCTGGCCTCCTGGGCAGCTGGGCTGGTGCTGGCGGTGGCCTCCTGGGCAGCGGGGATGATGGCAGTCTTCTCCGCCGTGCTGCTCTTCCCAGACTTGCCGGGGTTCTTGTGGCCCTTCCCTACCTTGGAAGGTGTCACAGCTGACTCCACACTCCCAACGGGATCCCTGGGAGTGGCTTTGGTGGCTGGAGTCTTCCCCCTCTCCCACTGGGCACTGGCCAACTTCTGATGCTTCACAGGTGGGGGACTGTCTGTGCTGGGCTCCGTGCCACACTGGCTGCCCTGGTGGCCGGTGCACTCCACATTCCGGTGACTACAGGCACCACTGGTCCCGGAGATGTTGTGGCTGAGGTGCTAGTTCGGGACCTATGAGACGGACGGGGTGGGGGAGGTGTGGGAAAGAGGTCAAGGCTGAACAGGAATTGTTTTTTGGACACACTGGGACGGGTAGCTGGAGGGGGTATGGGAGTGGAGGAAGAAGTGGTGGCTGTAGGAGGTGTACGTTTGGTGACTTTGGGTGAAGGTGCATGCTCTGGAGGCTGTCGTGAGGTGGACGACTGTTGGGTGGGTGTGTGTCTGTGTTTGTGTATCTTGGGAGGGGGAGTCACAGACACACTGGGAGAGGACACAGGGGACGTGTGAATGGTAGTGGGAGTGGTGACTGCACGTCAGTGGGGTGTGGTGGTGGGTGTGCTGGAGAGGGACGTAGTGGCTGTAGAGGTAGTGCATGCAGGTGTGAGTGTAGACGAGACTGGGAGGGAGGAGGGAGATGACGAAGAGGGGGACACAGTGGAGGATGTTGCTGTGTCTGCATGTGTATGATGCTTGCGTGAGTACCTGTGGGATGTGTGGTGCTTATGTTTGCCTGAGCTTCCCTTGGGTGTTGAGGTGTGTGCATGTTGGTCTGTAGGTGTGCTTGGGATAGGCTGAGGTACAGGGGATTGGGTCGGGGTTGAGGAAGTTGGAGGGGGGAGGCTAGAGACGGGGACAATCGCTGCCATCAGTGCTCAGGCCAGAGTCTGAAAAGCTTGGTGAAGGGCCGCCTGACCAGAATGAATGCCCTCCAGGAATGCATTGGTTTGTTGCAACTGCCTCTCTACACCCTGGATGGCATTCAAAATGGTAGACTGCCCAACAGTGAGGGACCTGAGGAGGTCAATGGCCTCCTCACTTAGGGCAGCAGGGGTGACTGGGGCAGGGCCTGAGGTGCCTGGTGCGAAGGTGATGCCCACCCTCCTGGGTGAGCGGGCACGGGGCAAAGGGTGAGGGGCTGCTGGGAGGGCGGTGCTGGTAGGGGGGGTGGCGGCTGTACCTGTAGTTGCGGGGGGCACAGATGTTGCCGCCACCACAAGGGAGCTCCCATCAGAGTACGAGTCCGTGTCACTGGTGTCAGCTCCTGTCCCCGCCGTGTAGCTCCCCTCGCCCTCCGTCCCACTGGTGAATTCTGACTCCGTAGTGTCGCCCTCCAGGGCCATGTGGGATGCAGCTCCTTCGTGCTCCGGTGCCACTGCTCCTCCGCCTGATGATGCTAATGCACACAAGAACAGGGAGACCACAAAAAGGGGGGGGAGACAGAAGAAAGACATGTTGAGTGCTTGCATTACCGCTACCGTTGGCGGACACGACAGACACAGAAGCCCCCTGCACTACGCCGCGCTCTTGGGCTCCACTGATCAATTTCTGGGATTTCTGGCCTACAAGGCTATGGATGACATCTGCACACATAGATGACACAGGGGCATGACTAGCTGTACTTGGCACTCTACAGAGGTGGGCTCGGGTGCCACATGGCCTGCCTTACTGGTGGGCGCTGACCTACATGAAATGTACAGGGGAAAAAGAGAAGTTATTACTAACTGCACCGTCGAAGTGATTGGCCCCCATCCCTACCCTTGCCATGTGGTACATGCATTCACCGTCCTTCATGCACGCAGCACTCTCCCCCTTCCTTCTTACATCCAGCCCTCTCCACACAGGCATAGCCCATACAACATGCTCCCTGTGTACTTACCTGTTTGTCTGGAGGACTGTAGAGTAGCGTGTACTGGGGGAGGACCCCATCCACGATTTTCTCCAACTCCTCCAATGTGAAGGCAGGGGCCCTTTCCCCAGACACTCGAGCCATTGTCTCTTCCAGACCCAGGTCACAGCAGCACTTGCAGTGTAGGTCCTCTCCTGTCGAAGATCAGGTATTGAGTGATTGAAGTGATAGAAAATGGCAGTCACGTCTGCGGCGGTGCGTACCGTCACCGCCGGCGTACATCGCCATAGGGTCCAATGTTAACCAATGCAACATTGCCCCGAGGTCTTCGACCGCCTACCGCGACGGTGTACAACGCCAGCGCAGTTACCTCACATCCCACTGTCCCACTTTACAGGTCAGGCAGCCGCCATTTCAGGGGCCCACATGGCATCATTTCCAACTGCGTCACTCATACCTAGGCCTAGACTCAACACACATACAGGCCACCTTTTGTGTATGATAGGTGTTCTGTGTAAACTGTGGGCACGTACCTCTGAGTTTTTTGACTCTGTGCTCGCTGTTGTCCTTCATAGGCTCCGTCCGCTGGGACATGTGAGGAGATGGCGGCATCCTCCGGTGTATCGACCGTTGGTGGACCTGTCGACAATGGAGGAGTGACATTTGATTATCACATACAGGCTTGACCATGCCACAATCCAGGAACTGTGTACCCAGTTGAAGCCAGACCTGATGTCAGCAATCCGCCATCCCACAGGAATCCCCCCTCAAGTGCAGGTGCTGTCAGTGCTCCATTTCCTTGCAAGTGGGTCATTTCGAACAACAGTGGCCATGGCATCAGGAATGTCCCAGCCTATGTTTTCCAACGTATTGTCCAGAATGTTGTCTGCCCTTCTGAAACACATGCAGAGCTACATCGTTTTCCCTCAGGTGGAGGATTTGCCTACAGTGAAAGGGGATTTCTATGCCCTGGGACACATCCCCAACATCATAGGTGCCATTGATGGGACCCATGTGGCTTTGGTACCCCCCCACAGGAGTGAACAGGTGTACAGAAACCGGAAGAGTTATCATTCGATGAATGTACAGATGGTATGTTTGGCAGACCAGCACATCTCCCATGTGAATGCCAAGTTCCCTGGCTCAGTGCATGACGCCTACATCCTGAGGAATAGCAGCATCCCTTATGTGATGGGTCAACTCCAGAGGCACCGGGTGTGGCTAATAGGTGAGCACCTGGAAGCAAGTCAGTGGGAATGGTTGTCTGGGTCTGGGGATATCCCTACAGGTTAGTGCGTGTCTAGCAGTTGTCCCTTACCATTTGCAGGTGACTCTGGTTACCCCAACCTGTCATGGGTACTGACCCCAGTGAGGAATCTCAGGACAAGGGCAGAGGAACGCTACAATGAGGCCCATGGGCGAACTAGGAGGGTGATCGAGCGGGCCTTCGGCCTCCTGAAGGCCAGGTTCAGGTGCCTCCATATGACAGGTGGATCCCTATTCTACTCACCAAAGAAGGTGTGCCAGATCATCGTGGCCTGCTGTATGCTTCATAACTTGGCTTTGCGATGACAGGTGCCTTTTCTGCAGGAGGATGGTCCAGATGGCGGTGTTGTTGCAGCTGTGGAGCCTGTGGACAGTTATGACGAGGAAGCAGGGGAAGAAGACATGCACAACAGGGACTCAGTGACCCAGCAATATTTCCAGTGAGACACAGGTAAGAATACAAACCTGCCTACTACATGTACTTTACCACTACTACCTCTCAACTGTCTGTCGTTTTCACCCAGTGTATGGTCACTGAGTTGTCACTTTCCCTTACGATTTCACAGATGTGGGTCCCACTGTGTGACATCTGCTTAGATTCCTCATGGGCTTGTGATGTGTGACATAGGTATGTTGACATTACATTTTTGAATGGATTTTGTCATTGTCATAGATAATACACATTTTCAAAATCACAGACTGACTCCAGATTGTTTTGTGGTTCAGGGGTGTTTATTGAAGTTCTAATTATTGGAGGGGGTAGTGAAATGGTGGGGGGTGATGGCGGAGGAATGTCCATGGCAGAGTCCAGTCTATTAGTCTCACAAGTGCATTGCCCATATGGGCATAGGAAGTGGAGCTGGGGCAGTTTCAGTATGGACAGGGTGACAAAGTGGGACAGTAGGATGACAATCAGGGTGGTCTCATTTCTTGGCGGGGGTCTTGGCATTGTGCTCTGTCTTTGTCCTGGATTTCAGGGACCGGTTGCGGGGTGGTTCTCCCTCTGCAGGGAGTGGGGTGCTGGTGTGGTGGTCCTGTGGCAGGGCGTCCTGTCCACTAGCGCCGGCGGAGGTGGTGGGCAGTTCATCGTCCATGCTAGTGTCAGGGGCCCCTTGTAGTGCCACAGTGTCCCTCCTGGTGTTGAGTACTTCCTTCAGCACCCCTACGATGGTGCCCAGGGTGGAGCTGATGGTTCTGAGTTCCTCCCTGAAGCCCATATACTATTCCTCCTGCAGGCGTTGGGTCTCCTGAAACTTGGCCAGTACCGTTGCCATCGTCTCCTGGGAGTGGTGGTATGCTCCCATGATGGAGGAGAGGGCCTTGTGGAGAGTGGGTTCCCTTGGCCTGTCCGCCCCCTGTCGCAAGGCAGCCCTCCCAGTTCCCCTGTGTTCCTGGGCCTCCGTCCCCTGGACCGTGTGCCCACTACCACTGCCCCCAGGTCCCTGTTGTTGTTGGGGTGGTGGGTTATCCTGGGTTCCCTGTAGTTGTGGACACACTGCTGATTGACGTGTCCTGGGAACGGAGGTATGGGCCCGCTGGGTGGGTGCTGTGCTGGTGTTTCCAGAGGGTGGAAGGTCTGCAGTGGCCTGTGACTGGGTGATGGGAACCGACTGTCCCGAGGTCCCCGATGGGCCGGGCTGGTCATCTAGATCCAGTTGGACAGAGCTGCTGTCATCACTGTGGGCCTCTTCTGTTGGTGGTGTGGACATGTGTGGACCCTCCTGTCCGGTGACGTTGGGAAGGGGTCCTGCAGGGGTATAAAAGGATGTTTATTACATCTGTGTGTGTCATGGTGTACAATGGGTGGGTGACCGTGTACCCCAGTGTTTGCATTCCTGTGTGGGACCTTGTGTGAGGATGGTTTAGGGGGTTGTATGGGTATGTGCAGTGGGCATGTTTTATTGATCGGTGTCCATGCTTTGTTGCTGCATGCAGGGCTTGGTGTTGGGATGGGTGGTTTGTGATGTTGGGACATATGTGAGGAGTTGGGGTGCTGGGGGTGAGGGTCGGGGTATGTGATAGCATGCAGGTAGGGTGGGGGTTGTAATAGTTAAGATTTGACTTACCAGAGTCCATTCCTCCACCTACTCCTGCGAGGCCCTCAGGATGCAGAATCTCCAAGACCTGCTCCTCCCATGTTGTTAGTTGTGGGGGAGGAGGTGGGCGTCCGCTGCCAGTCCTCTGAACCGCCAGGTGGTGTCTTGAGACCACGGAACACACCTTCCCCGGTAGGTCGTTCCACCTCTTCCTGATGTCATCCCGATTTCTTGGGTGCTGTCCCACTGCGTTGACCCTGTCCACGATTCTTTGTCATAGCTCCATCTTCCTTGCAATGCAGGTGTGCTGCACCTGTGATCCGAATAGCTGTGGCTCTATCCGGACGATTTCCTCCACCATGACCCTGAGCTCCTCCTCCGAGACCCTGGGGTGTCTTTGCCATGCCATGGGGTGGTGTAGGTGATGTGTGGGGTGGAGTGTGTGGTGATATGTAGTGATGTGTTGTGTGAGGTGGGTGGAAGTTCTGTGGGTGATGGTGTTGTGTGCCTCTGGATGCTGTTGTTCTTGCTGGTGGTCTCTCTGGCCTTCTTTCAGAATTTTTTGTCGTGGGGGTTTGTGGGTGATGTGGGTGTGTGTTTTATATTGTATTGTGTGTGTGGGAGTGGTGTGTGTATGTGTATCAGGTGTGTGTATTTGGAATTGTCCAATGTGGCTGTGTTTTGTAAGAGTGTGTGTATATTGAGCCCGGCGGTGTGTACTGCCAATGGAATACCGCGGTTGAAAGACTGTTGCGTTGATTCGTGTGTCGTGATAGTGTGGGCGTATTTCTGTTGGCGTGACGGTGGAGGTTTTGTCATCAGCAGTTTTTCACTGACCTTTGGTGTGGCGGACTTGTGTGGGTGTCTGAATTTTGGCGGATTCCGAAATGTGGGTCATAATAGCTGTGGCGGAATTCCGCGGCGGTGTGTTGGCGGTCTTCTGCACGGCAGTAAGCGGCTTTTACCGCCAATGTTGTAATGACCGCCTTAGTGTGAACAACATGAAGACAAATCATCAATGTTGGCAAAGTAACCAGAGAAAGTCTGTGCAAAAACAGGGACCTCACATTGGAAAGAAGAACTGATAAATTCTTCCAATAATTTCATTATTAGAAACAGAATTTGAAGAGCGTAAACTCACATCTGGAGCATGCCCTGTATTGGCAGTAGCAACAGGAACTAGTGTATATTCAACATCTGTAGTCCCAAGCCGGGAAGAAGCATTACTTGTGTTACGTAATTCTTGAAGAGAGATCTCATGCAGGTTAGTGAGAGGAGGCAGGTTACTACCCAGGAGCCCTTGTGGCCTACTGTGTAGGATTGGCCACATGGTATGGCTTTATTAAATCAATTGAAACAAAGAGTTTGTTTCTACAACCAGCAAGCAGAAGCAAAATCACAGTTCTTGTACCTTGAATACCAAGGACTGGCACCAGTGCTCAGTATGATGAGGCCACCTCCTATTTATCAGTAATCTTCTGGACCACATCCCAACCTCTAGAATCCAGCCAGAAGATGATAATTTCTCCTTCACTTCATTAGTGGCAGATCATTTAGTAGTTTAATTTGAGAGCTAATCTCGGAAGTCTTGTAATTCTTTTAAGACAGC
The DNA here is from genome assembly GCF_031143425.1 of Pleurodeles waltl. NCBI lineage: Eukaryota > Metazoa > Chordata > Amphibia > Caudata > Salamandridae > Pleurodeles > Pleurodeles waltl. Next base: position 1,879,544,583 of record NC_090440.1, on the reverse strand, counting down.
AAAACATTTGTTTATGTGAAAAGGCGTATCTGCTTTCACAGTGCCAGGATTATCAAGATCTGGAACTTACATTTGGACTCCAAACAGGAACTCCGAAAGATCTTCTTAGGAGATTATTTAAAGCTCTCTGGACTCCATACAATTGATGGATCCTACTACGATCAGAAGTTAATACTGTAGCTGTTAAGCACCGCTTTAAGTCACAGTTTTTTCTTTTCACTATTGAATTTACCTCAGGATGATTGGGAACGGAATAATGCACAGCAGTCCCAGGATTCCAAACGTATCCCTGTAAGCCTGAGAGCCAAAATGCAGGTCCCTGCTCCAAGCAGAATGTTGCTATTGCATATGTCTCCACAACGACTTGCAAATATTTCATAACAGTTCAAGCGTCAGCCTATCGCTGTGGCCACACCTATAGGAATCTAGAACATGAATCTACGGTCAGTAGAATGAGTTTATATGCACCATAAGAATTCAGAGATGCGCAGTGATCTAAATATACACATTGGAGAGGTTTGTTTGAAACTAAGCGGGGTATCTGTGGTAGGCATGCTGCGGTGGAACTTTTAATTTGTTGAGAAATGTCACATCTGAGGACATACTGCTTAGTCTCTTGTACAGATCATGCCACCAAAAGCGTTTCTGAAGTAAGAAAACTAGCCACCACGCCATCAGATGCAGACGCCAGTCTTTCATGTGCTGCAACAATTAATTCAAGCCTGCGGTCCTGGTTGGGTATCACTTGATCACCCATCCCAGGAATGCAGGCAAAAGGAATATTTTGGCCATTCAACTGATAGGAATACTTTGATGGAATTTTTTTGTAAAGGAATGCCACTACATAAAACAGTCACAGCAGCCATGATGCCATAACCTACCCTCTTGTGACACGTAGTGGCAGCTACTATAGCGGTCTGAGCCACTGCTTTTGCAGCTTCATCAGCCAATGAATTCCCTGCAATGTGTACACCAACATGTTGATGATTCAGTGTATGAATTACATGAGCCCGTGGCAAGATATTTTTCAGGTGGGCCTCTTTTCTGGCAAAGCAGTTTATGTTTGATAGTATTCTCTTTGGAGTCTCATAATCCATTCAGGTGCCAATAATGCAGATTTATGTTGTAAAACTGGGCACAGTAATGTGAAATCCACACTATGAGTGTGGGAAATTCAGGATCGGTATTCTCTAGTTTCTGAATCGGTGCTTTCAATTCAACCGGCTGGGTAGTACAATTCTCTAAGGACTGTGTAAACATTTTTATTGGCTGGATTTTACAATTTTCCATGACACCATGAACCACTGTGCAAGCAGCCAAATATTGTTGCTTGGTGCCAATTGTAGGCTGAGCCGAACCATCAGTGTAGGTTATAAAATCATACAAAATATCACTGGGCACGGGGTATTCTTGTTTGTACTGAATGAATTCTTGAGTCTACAAAGTTGAGTCAAAGGCATAGTCTACATTAATAGCTGTTAAGGAAATGTTAAGGAAATGCCCCACTGTATCCATCTTAGATGTAAGGATTTCGCATTAGGAAAACTTTTCTTGGTGACAGTCTCTAAGGCTGGAATAAGGGTTACAACAATGATACGTTTCCCATGAGCCAGTGGTCTTTCCTTTATGACAGCTGTCTGAACTGCAGTATGTATTTTTTCAGTAGATTTAAAACACATTTCAGCATTGGAATATAAATGCAATGTATATGTAATAGGCACTGTGTACCCTTCGTTGAAGGTGACACATGTATAGCCAGTGGATCCTGCTATGATGTGTATCACAAAATTAGTTGTGTTGACATGAGTAAGTAACTGTCCGGGTACAAGCATGTCAGTATGCCATGTTCTGAGTATTTGTGTATGTTCAGATGTCCAATGTGTACTGAAAGAATCTGGGCAAAGTAAATCATACGACCGTTTAACCTACTGTGCATAATCTGGTATGCATGTTCTACCAAAGTTCAGAATTCTAATAATGATTGTAGCTTTTTAATGGTGTTTGGTGGTTGTAAAAGAGCACACTTCTCTAAGAAATGTGGGCAAGGAGTTTGTCTTCATTAGACAGCTTGCGCCCAAAAAACAGGACACTGGAAAAAGCATTTTTTTTTTTTTGCAAATTAAATTTGTAGCTGTATTCAGCAAATCCCAAAACTATGTTATTTACTCTTGCTAAGTTTGAGTTTAAGTCATCAACCGTCAGAAAAATGTCATTAACATAGCAACATAGGGCAATGCATCTAAACAAATTTCTAGTACAATTGATGGTACTCGGGTTGCAAACAACCTAGGACTGTTCTTATACCCCTGAAGAAATCAACAAAACCGTCTTAGTGATCCTATGGAAGGGAACGCAGTTAAATTTCTTCTTTCAGGCACATTATTTTTGACAGAAAAACCTATTGGAAATGTCCAATGTCATTTTGTATTTTTTACGGCCTATGATGTTCATTAAGGCCATACTATGTGAGTTTTGAATTGCACTGTTTAAATGTCTATAATGCAAGACTATGCAATAGGAACAATCTGGTTTCATGACAGGAAAAAGAGGATTTCAGGCATGTGGAATTCCTATCGCCCAACGCCCGGGACATCTTGTTTGGGGTCAAGGGCAACAAGTTTTTATGTTTACTTTGTCCTTGGGACAAGTAGGCCCAACCCTCTGCAGCACAAACCCTCTGGCTGCCTGTTTACAGAGAGTGGAACTCTCTGCAGTTGAGGTAATGTGTTTCCGAAAGACAATGCTGTTCAAACTTGTATTTATGGTTCATTATTTGAAAACCTTCATTATTAGGGTGAGTGCTGTAAATAAATGTTTTAAGGTCACACTTCACTACTGACGTTGGTTCCAGTACAAAAAAAAAAAAACGTGTATACACATGTTTGAAAAGTTTAGGCTATGAGGCTAAGTATAATGCTCCCAGAATGCTCTCTGATTAGATGCAAATGAAGTGTCATTTAGTAAAATGTTTTGATGCATGCTAGTATTTCCCAAAAATATTTCTAATGGAAAATCAGTGTAACCATTTTCAACATGATTATGGGAAGCATGAAAATAAACAAACACTGACAAAGCCAACTGATCTGACATATTTTTATAAGTCTTTTAGTTTCATCAATGCGTGTCTTGTTTTGACATGGCTTTTGTAACACTTTATTGTTGTGGGAGCTACCAGGCCCTCAACATTTTAACAAACACTGGCAAAAAAAAAAAAAAACGTTTTTGAACTCTAAAAGCACACGTTGCCACCAGTGGCATAACAAAGGCCCCGCAGCCGCCCTCCAGGGGGCCCCTTCAGCACAGCACCTGCCCTGAGTGAGTCTGGATAGGGGGCTCCTCCATGTTCTTTGCAAAGGGGCACTCTCCAGTTTCGTTACGTCACTGATTGCCACTGCAGTTCCTGACACTGAACAAAACTACTCCTTGTGGAAGGGCAGAATGCAATTACTCACAGCAAAGCCAGCCGAAAGAGAGAGAAATAGAAGTTTAATAAAAACAAAATGTCTTTGTTAACACCAGACCTAATTAGGGGCCAAGACCCACATGTAGGCAGCTTTTTGCATGACGCAAACGTCGACTTTCGCTGTGTGCGACGTGCAAAAAGCACATTGCGATGCACAAACCCAGTTTTGCGATTCAGTAACCTGGTTACCGAATCGCAAAACGGGTTTGCCACTCGCAATTAGGAAGGGGTGTTCCCTTTCTAATTGCGACTCGCAGTGCAATGTAGGATTGTTCTGCGAACGCGGGCGCAAACCAATCGCAGTTTGCACCCATTTCAAATGGGTGCTAACACTTTCGCAAAAGGGAAGGGGTCCCCAGGGGACCCCTTCCCCATTGTGAATGTCACTGTAAACATTTTTTCAGAGCAGGCAGTGGTCTTACGGACCACTGCCTGCTCTGAAAAAATGAAACGAAAACGTTTCATTTTTTGTTTTTGTTATGCATCTCGTTTTCCTTTAAGGAAAACGGGCTGCATTACAAAAAAAAAAAAAAAACTGCTTTATTGAAAAGCAGTCACAGACATGGTGGTCTGCTGTCTCCAGCAGGCCACCATCCCTGTGAGGGCCGCCATTCGCAAGGGGGTCGCAAATTGCGACCCACCTCATGATTATTCATGAGGTGGGCATTTGCGAAGCCCTTGCGAATCACAGATGGTGTCAGGGACACCATCCTACATTCGGATTTGCGACTCGCAAATTGCGACTCGCTCTGACTCGCAATTTGCGGGTCGCAAATCTGAACCTACCTACATGTGGCCCCAGATTCTTAAAGAAAGTCACAAAAGTGCACCCATGGTATATGTTGTACCCCTATAAAATATTTGTGAACTGTATTTTAGCATGGGTAAATACGCATGTGTAGATTTGCTCATGTGAAAATCTATTGAGCATTTGCAAGTTCATTTTCCCTCCAGCCACTTTCTTCCCAACCCTGGAAGAAGTTCTAATTCTGCCATTGTCAGGAGTAAATGTCCAACCTTTCTTATTATGGGAAAATATTAGAGAGAAGCTGGTGAAAATCTTTAAAACATGCAGGTTAGTAGGTTTGCAGACTCAAAGGCATTCCAGCCCTTGAACTATTGCTTACTGCTTCCTCCAGCCCCAGTATGCAGATCTGCAGAAAGGTGCAAAATAAGGAAATAGCTACAGTAGGGATTGAAACTTCAAGTATTCAAGCCCTACTATGGTAGTAGCCCTGGCATATCAGAGAGGTTATTATCAGAGCTTTTACATAATGAGATTGCTGCCATAATTTGGCGCCACACTACATGGCACCAAAGGGACAAGTAGATCATTTTACAGGACAAGTAGATTTGAGCACCAACCTGTCCCCTGGACAAGTAGATATTTTAATAAATTCCACAACCCTGGATTTAAAGGAGACACACAGGTTTCAATTACTCCCTGATATTTAAGTTGTGCAATGGTTATCCTCGCTGGAGCTTTTGCTTCATGTTTAATTTGGTATTTTGGTTGCATCTATGACTAGAGCCTATAGGTATTATATGGTAGAGGGAACTCTTATCCCAACCTACATAATGGCAGTATAGCATCAGAGATTCTGCAAGAGCCTATAAGCTTGCTTAAATTGCTTCTGGAATAAGAATTGAGAAGGAGGGTAGTATTAGATCTTCTCCTTGTGGGACATTTCTAACAAACTCAGGTGGCCAATCTGCCTCAGCCAGGAGAATGTCATATGTATATGTTAATTTATCCTGAAAGATCACTTTAATATTGTGCAGTATATTGTCCTCAATTTGAAATTCCAATTCATAAAGTCTGTTGGGAGGCCTCACCCGCTGATCTGGTGTTTCAACTTGTATGAATTTACTAGTTGCTCTTGAAACCAGAATTTCATAAAGATTCCAGTGAACTATCGTGACCTCTGCTGCACTGTCTAGCAGTGTCAATGCTCACATTTTGTTCTGTTTTCACAGTATGTGTGGCATATTTAACAGAAATACCTGTCACCTTCTTTTTTTCAAATCGGTGTTTTTGTTGTAGAAGTTTCTCTTTTTTATGATGACATTAGATAAGCATTGTGCGACCACTTTTGGTTTGGTTTCTCATACTCTTTGTGCCTGCGCTCGGACCATCCTCCTCTCTCAAAGCAATTGTCTGTTGAGTCCTGAAAGGAATGAGACTAATGTCTATCAGTATAATGATACCTATCAGGCTGTTTAAGTGTATCACAACTTATAATGCTTTTCGGTGGGCTCCGGTTGCGGAGATCCAACCCACGTTTTTTGTTTTATCCTCCTGTTTTTTTGTTTGTACCAGCATTTTCTGGAGGGCTCAGGTGCCTGTTTGGAAATATCTTGGTCAGATACACCTTTAAGCTGTGGCTCATTAAGCCTGACTCCCAAATTATCTTGACCTATAGAGGTATAGGTGTCCGCAATAATTTTTGGTAGTTGACTTTCCTGATCCTGTATGGGAACATGCACGAGGGACTGGATTACTGCCTGTGCTGCTCCTTCCCCATTAATATTATTTAATATGATTAGGGAAACTGTGGCAAAATTGCTAATTCATTTTAAACCCCAAGTCCAGTGCAGGGACATTTTCGCCCTCATTACAACCGTGGCGGTAAATGCTGCCTATCGCCATGCTGACGGCCGGCAACATACCATGACCGCGGCGGTATTCCGCTATGGGTATTATGACTCACACTGAGAAATCCGCCACTATACAGACACCTACACAAGTTTCCTAGCCCAAATGTGTCAGTGAAAAACTGCTGATAGCAAACACATTGTTATGCCAACAGGAATACGCCCACAGTATCACGACCCATGAATCACTGTGGCGGTCTTTCAACTGTGGTAAACCATTGGCGGTACACACCGCTGCGTTAAAAATACACACACATTTACAAAACACCACCAGATTGGACGATTCAAACTACACACACCTGACACACATACACACACTACACACACACACCCAATCCAATATAAAACACACACCCACATTACCCACAACCCTTTATGAGATAAAAAAAAGATTGCCAACAGAGAGAGACACAAGCCAGGAGCACCCATTCAATCTGAGCCACAGAACACCATCACCCATACACCATCCAAGCACCTCACACCACACACCACAACACAGCACCCCACACATCACCTCACACATCACCCCACACATCCTCACACATATCACTCACACCACATCCATGGCACCCCAAAGACACCCCAGGTTTTCAGAGGAGGAGCTAAGGGTCATGGTGGAGGAAATCATCTGGGTAGAGCCACAGCTATTCGGATCACAGGTGCAGCAGACTTCCATTGCAAGGAAGATGGAGCTATGGTGGAGGATCATGGACAGGGTCAACGCCATGGGACAGCATCCATGAACAAGGGATGACATCAGGAAGAGGTGAAACAACCTATGGAGGAAGGTACGTTCCGTGGTTGCAAGACACCAGGTAGCCATACAGAGGACTGGTGGTAGATCCCCACCTCCTCCCCCACAACTAACAACATAGGAGGAGCAAGTCTTGGCAATAATGCGTCCTGAGGGCCTCGCAGGAGTACTGGACTCTGGTAAGTCAAATCTTTACTACTTTATCCCCTACACCCTACCTGCATGCCATCACAAACTCCTACCCCTACCCTCACCCCCATCACTCCACCACCTCACACATACCCCACCATCACAACCCACTCATCCCAATACCAGGACCTTCATGTAACACCAATGCATGGACCCCCATCACAGACCTGCATGGACACCCATCACCACAGCATGCCCAGTAGCGAGACTCACCCAGCCCACAAAATCACCACTCACACAAGGCCTGGCTGACAGGGAAATCACAATCATACAGGGAAACACACCCATGCACAAGGTGGCACACGCAGATACAATAACACTGCATTTGCATCCCCACAGGACCCATACTCAACGTCACCGGAGAGGAGGTTGCTAGCTACATCCAGTGCACCCGCTGAAGAGGCCCACAGAGATGACCACAGCTCTGTACGCCTGCATCAGGATGAGCAACCTGGCCCATCTGGGACCTCTGGACAGTCAATTCCCCTGCCACAGTCCCAACCCACCACAGAGCCTCCCCCTTCAGGAAACACCAGCACAGCACCCACCCAGCGGGCCCATGCATGCCGCTGTCCCGAGCACACGTCAATCAGCAGTGTGTCCACCACACAGGGACCCCAGGCAACCCCACAAACACAGGATGATCAGGGACCTGGGGTCAGTGGCAGTGGGCACACGGTTGAGGGGTTCAGGGGACAGAGGCACAGGACAACAGGGAAACTGGGAGGACTGCTGTGCGACAGGGGGAGGACAGGCTCAGGGAACCGACTCTTTAGGAGGCACTCACCACATCCTGGAAGCATACCACCATTCCCAGGAGACCATGGGCCAGATACTGTGCAAGTTGCAGGAGACCCAGTGGCAGCAGGAGGGACAGTGCCTGGGGATCAGGGAGGACCTCAAAAACATCTACACCATCCTGTTCACCATTGCAGGGGTGCTGGGCGACATGGCCAACACCATGAGGGAGGCAGTGGCACACCAACGGGCCTCTGACACTAGCCAAACCAATGAACAGCCCTCGACCTCCGCCGGCGCTAGTGGACAGGAGGCCCCGCCACAGGAACAACAGGCCACCAGCACCCCACCCCCTGCAGAAGGAGAACCACCCTGCAAACAGTCCCTGCGATTCAGGCAGAAGCCAGAGAACATTGCCAAGACCCCCGCCAGGAAATAAGACTCTCCTGATTGTCACCCTTCTGTCCCACTCTGTCACCCTGTCCACCTTGGACTGCCATTGCTCCCCTTCCCATGCCCCCTTGGACAATGCACCTGTGATACCAAGAGTCTGTCAAATGATTCAAATATGTATTAGTACATAGCAGGAGCCAGAGTGGGCCACAGAGATCTGAAAATAGAGATGCCAAAGGGCACAGTAAGTGGCCGTAGAATTAGGGAAATCAGGCTGCCATGTACAATGTCCAACAGATAACTGATAAGTTAAGTTACAGTGTCTTACCTGTGTGTCACTGGAAGTACTGCTGTATTATGTTGCTTCTGTTGTCAACATCTTCCTCCTCTGCCTCCTCTTCCTCACTGTCCACAGGCTCCACCGCTGCCACACGCCCATCTCCAGCCTCATCCTCCTGCAGAAAAGGCACCTGACGTCTCAATGCTAGGTTGTGCAACATGCAACGATGATCTGGCACACCTTCTTGGGTGAGTAGTACAGGGATCCACCTGTCAGATAGAGGCATCGGAACCTGGCCTTCAGGAGGCCGAAGGTCCTTTCAATAATCCTCCTTGTACGCCCATGTGCCTCATTGTAACGTTCCTCTGCCCTTGTCCTGGCATTCCTCACTGGGGTCAGTAGCCATGAGAGGTTGGGGTAACCAGAGTCACCTGCAAATTTTGAGGGACAACTGTTAGACACATACTAACCCTTAGGGACAACCCCATACCCAGACACCAACTTATATTGTGTGGGGACCTTGGGCTCACCTATTAGCCACACCCGATGCCTCTGGAGTAGTGCTATCACATATGGGATGCTGCTATTCCTCAAGATAAAGGCGTCATGCACAGAGCCAGGGTATTTGGCATTCACATGGGAGATGTACTGGTCCGCCAAACACACCATCTGCACATTCATAGAGTGATAGCTTTTTCTATTCCTGAACACTTGTTCATTTCTCCGGGGGGGGGGGAAATGCCACATGTGTACCATCAATGGCACCAATGATGTTGGGGATATGTCCCAGGGCATAAAAGTCAGCTTTCACTGTGGCCAAATCCTCCACCTGGGGGAATACGATGTAGCTGCACAGGTGTTTCAGCAGGGCAGACAACACTCTGGTCAACATGTTGGAGAACATTGGCTGAGACATCCCTGATGCCATGGCCACTGTTTGAAAGGAACCACTTGCCAGGAAATGGAGCACTGACTGCACCTGCACTAGAAGGGGGATACCTGTGGGCTGATGGATAGCTGACATCAGGTCTGGCTCCAATTGGGTACACAGTCCTTGGATTGTGGCACAATTAAGTCTGTAGGTTAGGGTAATGTGTCTGTCCTCCATTGTCGCAAGGTCCACCAGGGGTCTGTACACCGGAGGATGCCGCCATCTCATATTAAGCATCAGCGGTTGAAGCCTATGGAGGAAAACGGTGAGCAGAGGGTCATATTCACACATCTATTGCACTAATGATGAATTTCTTCCTTTACAGACCCAGTATGTGAATCCGACAATCAGTTTCTGTGACAATGTCTGCTGTGACGCAGTTAGGTGCCATGGCCTGTGCCCCCTGAAATGGCGGCTGCCTGACCTGTGCGAAGGGACAAGTGGAAATGAGGTAATTCCGCTGGCGTTGTGTGCCGTCGCGGTAGGCGGTCGATGACCGCCGCGCAACTTTGCATTGGTTATTATTGGGCCCTATGGGTTCCAGGAGCCAATGGCGATGTACGCCGGCGTTGATGGTACGCACCGCCGCGGACGTCACTGCCGTTTTCTCTCTGTTCACTCACTTGCTACCTGACTTTCAACAGGAGAGGACCTACACTGCAAGTGCTGCTGTGACCTGTGTCTGGAAGTGACAATGGCTCATGTGTCTGGGGAAAGGGCCCCTGCTTTCACTGCGGAGTAGATGGAGAAACTGGTGAATGGGGGTTCCTACCCCAGTACATGTTACTCTACGGTCCTCCAGACAAACAGTTGAGTACACTGTGAGCATGATGCGTGGGCCATGAATGTATGAAGTGCTATGTGTGTAAGCCACATGTTGGGGGGCAGAGGCATTCGGGCCAGAGTGCAGCATGTAAGGTGGTCAATGTATGTGCGTCAGGGGATGGGAGGGATCTGGTGGGCCATGAATCTGACTTTCCAGACGGTTGACTAATTCCCTTTTCTGCTGTCTTTTCCATGCAGGTCAGCGCCCATCAGAAAAAGGGTATTTGGCGTGCCATCGCCAAGGAGGTGCGGACCCTGGGGGTCTTTGACAGGTGGAGCACCCACTGATGCAAAAGGTGGGAGGACCTGCATCGCTGGGCAAAGAAGATGGCGGAGGCCCAGCTGGGGCTGGCCTCCCAACGAGAAAGGGGTTGCCCGTCGCACCATGACCCCCCTGATTTTCCGCATCCTGGCGGTGGCCTATCCGGAGTTGGATGGGCGCTTGAGGGAATCACAGCAGCTACAAGGGGGTGAGTACAGATTCTGAATCCACACTTTGCGCGCGTTAATAGTTACCTGGTGTGGGGATGTGGGCTATGGGTGCACCTAGGCCAGGGCGAAGATGGCAGGGTAGGTCCTTTGTTAGGCAGGCTCTGAAGCACTCCTACCCCAATAGTGTTAGTGGGCATCTACTACTGGGCAGGGTCCTGTGGGTTTCAGGTGTGCAGCTAATGGCATTAGGCATTGTACCCCGTGGGCTGGTGACTAGCAGTATAACTGGTAGTGCATGGCATAGTGCATAGGGCTGCTCCCTGTGTGTTGTGTAAGCCAACGGTGGTGTTTTTGCTGGCATTGACCATGCGTATCCTCTGTCCCTCCCCCCCTTTTTGTTTTGTCACCATGTCCTTGTGTGCATTAGCATCATCTGGGGGAGGAGCAGAGGCACCAGCAACGGAGGGAGCTGCATTCCACATGGGCCTGGAGGCCGAATCCACCAAGGGTGAAGCCACCAGTGGGACGGAGGGTGAGTGGAGCACCACGACGGGGACAGGAGGGGAGACAGTGACTCCTCCTCCGATGGAAGCTCCCTGGCGGTGGCAGACACCTCTGTGCCCACCCCAACAACAGGTACAGCCGCCACCCCCGTACCAGCACCGCCCTCCCAGCAGCCCCTCAGCCTGTTTCCTATGCCCGCTCACCCAGCTGAACTCAGTGAGGAGGCTATTGACCTCCTGAGATCCCTCACTGTTGGGCAGTCAACCATACTGAATGCCATCCAGGGTTTCGGGAGGCATTTGCAACAAACAAATGCATAACTGGAGGGCATTCACTCTGGCGTAGCGGCCCAACAGAGAGCATTTCAGGCTCTGGCCTCCACACTGATGGCAGCCAATGTCCCTGTGTCTAGCCTCTCCCCTCCAACTTCCTCTACCCAGACCCAATCCCCTCAACCCCAGCCTATCCCAAGCACACCTTTAGACCAGCATTGACACAAATCAACACACAAAAGTGGCTCAGGGAAACATAAGCACCACACTTCATCTCACACAAGCACCATACCCATGCAGACACACCAACATCCACTGCCTCCACTGTGTCCCCCTCCTCCTCTTCATCCACCTCCCTCCCAGTAGCGTCTCTACTCACACCTGTATGCACTGCATCCTCATCCACTACCTCCATCACCAGCATGCCCATCACAACACACCCCTCAGGAGCAGCCACCACCCCCACAACCATGCACACGTCCCCCGTGTCCT